>NC_091062.1:121190559-121848059 GCF_000393655.2 Nicotiana sylvestris | reverse complement strand
TGGCGGGAAATTCTCTGACCCTCTCTGAAAAGTTTCTGATGCTTGATTAGATGCACGTCTCTCTGCATTTAATGCCCCGAACACGCGTCATCCCACGATTCAGCAACACTTTCGCCGGTTCTCGAGGTAATCATGGCCACGATTTTAGCCGCTTATTTCTTTACTTATACGCTTCAACCTTCTTCTTTTACACTTCATAATTTTATAAACTCTCTCAAACTTTCTTTACTTAAGTCACACTTGTCTTCAATTTCCTTTAATCTTCTTCTTCGGAGAAAAACCCTTACTTTCTTTCTGATAACTATGGCCTCCTCTTCCAAAAACTCAGTTATTCAAAGAACAAAGAAAACACTGATGATGCTGCTCCTCATACAGTGAACACCATTATCCCCAGAAGTATTACAACAACTAAGGACTTTGAAGAGAAGTTCCCTCTGCTAAACCCTCCCCCCCACATGGGCTGTTGTTGTATATCCTTCTTCCATCTGTTCTTCTAGCATCCCTACTTTGAAGGAAGATTGCGGTTGTCAAGATTTGAACATCATCACTCCTAATCTAGTGGAGCGGGTAACTTTCTCCAAGAAGGGTTTTACGTACATTTACACGTACCTCTACACTTTGGGCTGGCTCTAATTGAGCAAGGGGCTTGAATCTATTATCTTGGAGTTTTGCTTCTGTTACTAGGTATGCTTGGCACAGGTAGGGCTGTGCATAATTTGGTTAATACTGAATTACCGTACCGAAACCGGAAATTTTGGTATTTGATATTTGATATTATGATATTCGGTATGGTATTTGGTTTAAATTTTTAAAAAATTTGGTATTAGGTATAGTATTTGGTATTTTAAAATAAAATGCCGAAATACCGATACCGTATCAAAATATATATTATATTACATAATACACATATTATTAGTTATAACATAAATATAAGAAATCTAAAGTTTTACTTTCATTTATTCTCTAACTTCATCAATTAACTCTAAGCAAGTAACAAGACATTTCTAATGATTAAATTTATTCTTTTATGTATAATTTTTTCTCTCTGGGTTGGTATTTGCTGGTTTTAGACAAAACGTTTGTAAACAAACGTTTGTAAAAAAACGTTTTTAGTTTTGTACTTTCGAGTACAATAATTAAGAATATTACCATCTATGACTCTATGCACTAGTTAGTATTCAAACCGAATAAACCAAAGTTACCGAACCGAAGGGAGAAAAATTAAACCATACTGAATTTAATTAAGTACGGTATTGGTATAGCATTTTAAGAAATCGAATACCAAAAATACCGGACCGAAATGTTTAAATACTGTACCGAACCAACCGACGAACACCCCTAGACACAAACATGGTCACCAAGATGGATGAACCTTTATTTCCCCAAGATCTTCCGTGAGGGAATGATAAGCTTCAACAAACATGGTCACCATGCTTTGCTCACCAACATGGACGATGACAATGACTATGGATGGATGTATCGGTTCATTGTAGTTGCCACTAGGGACATTATCCCGACCATTACTCCATCCTTTCCTGAATCATGGAACCGTACTCGTAAGTTCAACGTCTGCCTTTTCTTCTGGTTAAAGGTTGTCCCATGCTATTACAGACCCTTCTTCTTTTATATTTCAACAACTTGGTGGACACCACCAAAGATTGAGGCTTGGACCAATGGGTCCAGAAGATTTTGGACGTCACTATGCCTAAGACCCGCCGGTTGAAAGAACTGGCCCTTAAATACGGGTGGAAGGCTAAAAATCATGGTAGGCTGAACTTATCTTGTTTTTTAACTTACATATAGGAAAACTGGCTAACTTTTCTTTCTCGTTGAATTCAGGTCTTCCGCAGGGCTCTGTTACCGTCCCCGAGGAGGACATTTTGGCTGATCCTACTGATACAACGAGGTTACTGTAGGAGGCTTTCACCTGTACGGGTGTTATCGGGCCTGATTCCGGTGCAAGTGTGTCCTTTCGGGGTCCCCGGTCGGAAAACAAGCAACAAAAAAGGTGACGTTCCTCCATGGCTGAGGGCAAAAATAAAAAGGCGAAGAGCGTCGCGCCCGAGCCTACCATAGACATTATGGTGATCGATGATGATGGAGGAGCCAGTGATTAGGGGGATTCACTACATAGAAGATGACAACCTTCATCAGCTCAACAAAATGTTCAATCTGCTGAGGATGACATCTAGGCGCTCTTGGGGAATGTGATATAGTGAAAAATGCCAACTCTCGCTTCCGAGTCCCAGTCGCTATTCTAGGTACTGTGAGGCTGGGTATCGAGTCTCTTTCATCTTCGGTTGATGAGCAACCAATAACTAAAACTACGTTTTCCGCAGCTGCTTCTTAACCTACAACGCCATCAGGTTCATCTCCTTCTTCGCCAACCTTGCCTTTGCCACCAGCAACTGCTACATTATCTCCACCGACTGCAGTCGTCGGAGAGGAGGATGCCCCTCTTCCTCAGTCCCCAATCCATGTTAATTTGGGACATAACTATTCAGCCCCCTCCAAAGATCCTCAAAAGAGGAGGAGTGTTTCCTTCTCAGTTTCTACCAGATGTTATTTTCTGTCCCAACCTGTGGAACTTGCTAATAATCTGAAGACTCTAGCTTCAGAGAAGGATAGGAATAAAATATTGTTTCTCTCGGAAGAGTGTATGGTGAACAATGACACGCATAGCGCATCGGCAGTACGATCTTTGTTTCCCTCTATTGTTCCTTCTATCTTTGTTATGGTAGGATTTTCTTTTGTACTTCTATTTTGCAGGCTAATGTCACGACCCCAAATCGGACCCGGTAGTGATGGCGCCTCTCGTGAAGACGAGGCTAGCTGACACAATTTCCAAATTAGTTTTTAACAATTCTAATAAGTCAATTTAAGTCATTTATAAGAAATAAATGTCAAGATTTAGAGAAATAGAACAAGTGCGGAAATAGATATAGCCCGACATCTGGGTGTCACAAGTCACGAGCATCTACTAAGGTCTAAATACAACGGAAAGTCTGAAAATGTACTAAATACAGTCTAATAAAATCCAGAGGGAGAAAAGTAGTGCTGCGAACGCCGGGCAGCTACCTTGCTAAACTCCGGTGACTCTGCCTCTGAGCAACCAATACCCACTACCGGGTTCAGAAATACCTGAATCTGCACACAAGGTGCAGGGAGTAATGTGATTACTCCGACTCAGTGAGTAATAATAATAAATGAAGACTGAGCAACAAGAAATCACGTAAGTCACAACAACAGGCTATAAGGAAGCAGTATAAAGCCAGTAAAAACAATGAAACCGTGAAAACATGCAACGTCACATTAGTTCAACTTAAGTTTCTTTAAAATGCCTTTTTAACAGTTAAGCAAGTAAATGATAGGAAACTAGAAAAGGATAAACACATAAAGAACTGCCCTTGGGGCACAATACCAACAGAATCAGCCCCTCGGGCACAATACCAACAGAATCAGCCCCTCGGGCAAACACATAGAACAATACCAGCCCTTCGGGCTATATCTCATATCACAATGGGTACCCGCGCTCACTGGGGGTGTGTAGACTCCCAGAGGGTCCCTTATGGCTCAAGCGCAATATCAAGTCATCTCGTGGCATCATCAATAGGCTCTCGGCCTCGTATCAACAAGCCACCTCGTAGCGTACAATCTCAGGCGCTCGACCTCATAATCATAATCAGTATTGTCACACCTCCTTTTTCCTACCCCGAAAGGGTATAAAGGATTTTTTTTTCAATTTAAGTGACAATCAAAACGGGATTATTTTATTTATTCAGAGTCGCCACTTGGGATAATTTATGGTGTCTCAAGTCACCGGTTTAATTCCCGAATCGAGAAAATTTGACTCTATTTACGGTCTGCGAACACAGAAATCCGGGTAAGAAATTCTGTTAACCCGGGAGAAGGTGTTAGGTATTCCCGAGTTCCGTGGTTCTAGCACGACCGCTTTGATCATAATTGGCTTATTAAATTATCTAATTACTCATTTTAGAACCTATGTGCATTTGCCTCTTTTAATTAAGAAATTATCTTGAAACGGGTCACGCGTACGTGTACCCGTTTATTTGGCTCGTCAAAAATCAGGTCACGCGAATGTGTCCACAGTTAGTGACGCTTTATTATTTTTAAGAAAAGTTTGGCCGAAGTTGCACGAACACATACCCCGGTTTTATTTTTTAGAGATCGTAATCATGTCACGCGAACGTGTCCACAACCATGATAGTATATTAAATGTGCCTAAAGCAAACTACGAATATTTGTCATTTTTATATCTAGGTTGTGAAATTAATATGAGGGTCATGTATGATCAAATTGTGGATGACACGCCTCGGACTATATGAACTAAATTAAATTAGCGGCTTATTAGCAACACTTTTATTTTAAGAAAGTTTGGTCGAAGTTGCGTGAACACATACTCTGAATTGGTTTTTAGAGTCGTAATTATGTCACGCGAACGTGTACACAATCACAATTATATTTTAAATGCGCCTAAAGGCTTTTCTACGGAGAATTATTCTTGATGCATAGTTATAACATGTGAGGGCCATAGATTAATTAGGATGGCACACCTCAATCTAATTAAAAGAGTTACTCTTGCCCAACTGTTAACTGAAAGTAAAATGATATTTATACTAAGCCATCAAGTATTTGGGCCAAGTCTGCCTTGGGCTTTCACCCGCAGAAACTATTTAAAAAGGGAATCGGGCACGGAGGTGAGCCCAGAGAATGTGAAATAGCATTTCAGGCAAAATGGCCCCAAAATCCAGGCCCAAAGTAAGTCGATTTTAATGAAAAGTAAATGCTGAAGGGCATGAGACTCAAGATCGAGTCCAAAAAAAATGGAAGAGACATCTAAAGCCTAAGAAAATTGGCTGAGCCCGTTTTACGATGGTCAACATGCAATAATATGATGTACAAAGCTCTAAATGCTACAACACCCAAATAGCCATATTACACATCTAAAAGAAATACTGTTTTGAATTTAATCGAATTAGTAACATGAGGATAAGGCTATGCAGCATTCGAATCTCAATTTAGCCCAAGCTGAATTATAAACAATTTGTATGAAATTCAAACCTCAATTTAAACCATTCTAATACAAACAATAATGAAAATCCTACACAATTGGAATATTTAGCACTAACAACTTATTACTCAAATTACAGCTCGTCAAGAACCCAAATATTCAAACCAGACTAAAGAAAGAAATAAGCCTACGAGATTGTTATGTGACCAACCCTGAATCTGAAAATCAACATTGAGTTTGAACAGATTTAAATGGAACCACAAGAAGTTCATCATATGACCTAGATACCTACTGCAAAAAGCCTTGAGCATTCTCTATACCAATGACAGGTTTTATCCAACTCACAATCCAATAGAATATACTGAAATCGTAAACCAAATCTTAAAAAAGTGATACAACATCAGTAACATGAAAGATTAAGTAGAATGCATATAAAAAGCTAGACTATTACAGAAAACTGAATGAAATTAAGAAACAGGGGAATAGGATTCAACAAGCAACTCATATTCATTAGAATTCCACATCGGATTGCACATTTACACTTCACATGCTATTCACAGTCCAAGAAGTACCTGAAGGTCAAAAATAAAATAAGGAGAATGAGGATTTCAGCAACAGCAGTAGATCAGCACATCAACACAATAACATCAAGCTCTTTTAAACCACTTTTTGACCCCGGACAGATCAGAGATCCCTTAAAACTTTTAAACTCTTCCAACAAGGAAAACCAAAGAGCAATTTCAAACCATTTAAACCAAAAAGGATGCAGAAAATTTGAGTGTTTTTCAGGGTGTGAGTGGCTGCTTAAAATGAAGGAAAAAGGTCTTTATATAGGCACTCCTAAGGCAGCCCTAGCCTGATTAGCTAATTCCCTCTCTATCCCTTATTTTCTTGGTCATTTTACCCTTTAAACCCCTCCAATATATTTGAACCCTTTGTTTCTTAGCATGCAAGTCAGCCTACCCTTATCCTCTAGAAGTTTCCTATAACAAAAAATATTCCCTTAACCCCTAAATACCCAAAACAACCCTCGACACCCCTGTATTTACATTCAGAAAATCACTGTTGGGTCAAATTGACCCAAGACCCAAACCAAACCCATGGGCTTGTGTACTAATAGCCCAAATTTAATCTCAAACCATAAAGTAATGAATTCAATCGAAAACTTAAGCAAACAACCTCTGAATTTAAAAAATGGACTTCAAAAGAAACACTCGAAAAGTAATAGTTTATTAATAAATGCAATTAAACTAATTGTTAAGCTACTGAGATGGCGATTCAAACAAAAATAAACACTGAAATTAACAGAATAATTTAAGACTAGAATTATGCAAAGCAAAAAAAATCAAAACCTAGATATGCTAAAACACGAAAAGTAGGAAAAATAGGAAAGGATATTAATTATTACCTAACCAACTGTGGAAGATAGCTTTGACAAGCACTGACCGAACAAAAGGGGTTCGAATAACTCCGGTATGACCCGAAATGAATGCTAATCGTTTGTTCTTTCCAAGAACAATCGACTAGCATGGATCTTGAGCCAACACGAGCCTTGTAAAACCAACGAATGGTTAAAGGAGAAACAAACTCGGTCTTTTCTATTTTTGTTAGATCCAGCTCTAAGAACATTTGATGGGGATCTTAGGAAATATCACGGTGGATTAGGAATCAGGGGTGGGTGGTGATTGTATGGTATGAATTTGGGGTCGATTAGGTCACACTGTCGGTCGGTGAGGGTTTGGTGCGGCTGGGTTCGATTAGGGTTTGGTTAGAGACGGATTGGGGGGATTCGAATGGGGTATGGGGCTAATTTCGGACAGTTAAATACCTGGGGGGCCTTAGTTCTGGGTCATTGGATTATTGAAATCCAACGGTTGCGATGAGGGGGGCGAAAACGTCGTTGTTGGTTTGAGAGTGGGACTGGACTGGGTTAAATGGGATTGGCCCGGGGCGAAACATGGGTAAGGGATTTGGGCCTCAGCTAATTTGCCCAATTAATAACAGCCTTCTCTTTTATTTTGTTTTCCTTTTCATTTTTTGCCTTTTTTCCTTTTTTCTTCTTTTTTTTCTTTTTCTTTAATTAACAAAATTCTAAATTAAATTCCTAAATTATCTAAACTATAAAGTTACATTAATTATTTAACTATAAATTTAAATTAAAAGAGAAAAATCAACAATTTAAGAATTAAAGACAATAATTGTAAAAATGAGCCAATTTTTGTGATTTTCATTTTTAATAAAGCAACTAATTTACTAATTAACCTTAAAAATGGAAAACTAAATTTAAAATGCAATGCATGGTATTTTTGGCAATTTCATAATTTTTAAAAAGTAAAATAAAAATAAACATGCACAGAAATGCAAACAATTAGCACAAATTTCCACTAAATCCTATAAAATTGTAAAAAATGGAAAATATTTTTTTTCTTGTATTTTATGGGAGTAATTCCTATAGGACAAAAATCACGTGCTCACAGCTGCCCCTCTTTGCTTGGAAACACGAAGAGTTTTCGTGCAAAGATAAAGTGAGTGGATACGAGTAATTTTTGCCCGTTTGAATACTCCGTGGGAAGCATTTTTGAAAGATTTGTCCGCACCTTGCTTCCGAGGTTGCCTACATATCCTTGGCTATAAAGGAATCAGGTCAGTGTAGTTCGGGAAGTTTTGGTAGCTGGGACTACCGGGAAGTTATGATTTCATTGTTGCTACTACTACTGCTCGCTGAACTCCTTATTACACCAAGACAAAATAAAAGAAGCTAGCCTAAACTATAATCTATGAATTACAAGAATCCTATCTACACATCTTCAAACTTGATCCTGCAGTTTCTGCTGCTCTGCTGACTTGTGCTCTCCAGGTGAGCTTCCTTTGTTGCTGACTTGAATTGCATTCTGAAGTGAATTCCCTTATTCTCCAGGTGGCACCTGATTGCCAACATTTGAATTGTATTCCCTTGTTCTCCAGGCGGGCGCCTGATTACCAAAACTTGGATTGTATTCCCTTTGTTACCTTAAACTGTTTTCTCTTGAAACCTGTGCTGTCTTCCTTTAAAACTTGAACTGCTTTCCTTGTTCTCCAGGTGGACGCCTGATTGCCAAAATTTTAATTGCTATTCCCTTGCTCTTCAGGTGGGTGCCTGATTGTCAAAACTTTAACTGCATTCCCTTGCTCTCCAGGTGGGCGCCTGATTGCCAAAACTTTAACTGCATTCCCTTGCTCTCCAGGTGGGCGCCTGATTGCCAAAACTTTAACTGCATTCCCTTGCTCTCCAGGCGGGCGCCTGATTGCCAAAACTTTAACTGCATTCCCTTGCTCTCCAGGCGGGCGCCTGATTGCCAAAACTTTAACTGCATTCCCTTGCTCTCCAGGCGGGCGTCTGATTGCCAAAACTTTAACTATATTCCCTTGAAACTTGACTTGTTTTCCCTTGTTCTCCAGGTGGGCTCTTGATTGCTGAACTTGAACCGTCTTCCTTTGAACATTACTGCTTTCCCTTTGTTCTCCAGGTGGGTGCCTGATTATCAACATTTGAATTGTATTCCTTTCCTCTGAAACTTGAATTGTCTTTCCTTGTTTTCCAGGCGAGCGCCTGATTGCTGAACTTGAACCATCTTCTCTTGCTACTTGGAACTGTTTTCCCTCTAAACTTGCACCATTTCCCCTTGCTTTCCAGGTGGGCGCCTGATTGCTGAACTTGCACTACTTTTCTTTGAAACTTAAGTTGCTTTCCCTTGTTCTCCAGGTGGGCGCCTGATTGCTGAACTTGAACTGTCCTCTTCTTGAAACTGCTTTCCTTTTGAACTTGTGTCGTCTTCCTTTGTTCTTCAGGTGGGCACCTTATTTCAACAAAACAGACAAAATAAAAGATATTCTTCTGCCCCAGTTTGATATTGGGAACATCTGTGAGTGTTAACCGATTCTTGTTATCCAAATGAATTCTAAACTAAATTCCTTTATCCTGAAAATTTCAGACCAAGCCTCATCCCAAAAGTGAAAAACTTAAATGCCAAATTATACTTTCCAAAATAGACCCCTCGCCATACTTTGTCATTTGCGAAGGTCTCAAAACTTACTAAATTCTCTTATCCAAGAGGATACTAGAGCTTACTGCCGAGCATGTCTGGCACTTGCTTTCCTCACGGAGGGTTTCTCCGAAACAAACGAAATTTCTTGCTCCTATTTCAATCAAAGAAAAATCTTGTCAGTTTTAAGATGCGGTGGTTAGTTTGCGGCATTCTTGCTGAGGGTAGCCTTCCCACTGCCATGCTTTGTTCTACTCAGTTGTATTTGACTAGCAAAGAGTTATTTCACCTTCTGATTGAACCTTAACCACGAAACCTTGAATGACCCGAGTGCCCTATAACCAGCCTGCTATTTTAACATGTCTGTCTCTCTCATCTGAAACTCTGTATTTCTCCTCATAATTCCACAAAACCACTTGATCACTTGAACCTCGGCTAACACCTTATTTTCCCATTTTGCATCATGCTATTTTTGGCATGTTGTGGCTGCACTTTGCTTTGTGCAATTTGGAAGTTGGTAGTAAACTTTGCAATCCTTTCTTTTGCTTATCAAGTCTAACATTGAAAAAGCTTTAGAGGAAAGACCCAAAAGGAAATTAAATGCAATGACTTCGAGAGTTATGAATAGAGAAGAAAAATCATCAAAACAGAAGGACTATTTGAGGACGAAAAGGAAAAGTGACTTATCTGGGTGAGGCTGCTGGCATCAATGGTCATGACATGCACTTTAGATTAATCAGCCTAGTCCATTCAGTCAATCCTATTTCAGTCTTCACACTTTATGCCTGAGGTTCCCATAATCTGATTCCTTTGCAAAGTCAACAACCTTATTTGTCTTGCGGTGCCCTGAAGGGTTTTCACCAGCGAGCCTCTCTCATTTACTCATCTCTCAACTCACTGTCGCCTTACGGTGCCCGTGAGGGTTTTCACCAATAAGACTCTCTCATTTTTTAATTTCTCTCGTCTTTCCATCACCTTATGGTTCCAGTGAGGGTTTTCACTAATAAGACTCTCTTATTTTTTAATTTCTCTCGGCTTTCCATCGCCTTACGGTGCCCGTGAGGGTTTTCACCAATAAGACTCTCTCATTTTGCATTTTCCTGCTCAGAACGGAGTGTTGCCCCTGATATGAATCACCTCTACTTGCTCGATTTGGCATCCCTCAAAGACTGATCGGAAGGTCTTTCTTTGGACCGTAATGAGGGCTTTTGGATAGGGTTAGAAAGAAAGGATATCACAAAGGCTCAAAACAGCTTGAATGGGTTCAAAATTACAACTTTTGGAATCAGATCTTTTACAAAAACCACAACTTCTGCCCCAGTTTCTTTGTTTGGGGATTTTTGAATTTTTATTTTGATGTGACCGAACCGTGAGGCTGCCTACATATCCTTAAAAGGAATCAGATTGAATGTAGTTCATGGCATAAGAATTGCTTTGTTGTTGTTACTTTTCTCTTTTCTTTTTCTTTCTCATTTTTTCCTTTTCTTTCTCTTTTTTCTTTTCCTTTTCTCCCTTTTTTTCTTTCTTCTCTTTTTTTCTTCTTTTTCTTCACTCTTTTCATTCTTTTCCTTTTCTTTTCTCTTATCTTTTCCTCTTTTCTTTCTTTATTTACCTTTTGTGTCCGTGTTTCCGAACTTTGCTACTGATTCCAAAAGAGGGGTATGAAAGAAAATAAATAAGGCTCAAAGGGGTAACAAAGGATAAAGTGTTTAGATAGTAGAATAAAATGCCTTCGTCATTCCAATCTTCAAAACATGCCAAGTACAAACAAACACAATTTAAACCAAAGAAATCAAACATATTATCTTTTGACTGCATCAGAATTAATAGCCATATCTACACATTTGCCTTCTATATCTGTTAAATATAAAGCACCATTGGACAACACTCTTGTTACAGTGAACGACCCCTACCAATTTGGGGCGATCTTGTCTTTCGCTTCAGCCTGATGTGGAAGGATGTGTTTCAATACTTGCTGACCCACTTTAAATTTCCGTAGATGCACCTTCTTGTTGTATGATCTTTCCATTCTCTTTTGATACAACTGGCCATGACACACTACTGCCAGTCTTTTCTCATCAATCAGACTCAATTGCTCCAGACGGGTTTTTGACTCACTCATCATCATCAATCTCGACTTCAGCAACAATTTGGAGGGATGTAATTTCAACTTCCGTGGGTATCACTGCTTCAGTGCCATATACCAACAAATAAGGAGTTGCACTTGCTGAAGTGCGAACAGTAGTGCGATAACCCAACAACGCAAAGGGCAACTTCTCATGCCATTACCTAGAACCTTGCACCATTTTCCGAAGTATATTATTTATGTTCTTGTTGGCTGCCTCGACTTCTCCATTCGCCTTGGGGTGGTATGGGGTGGAATTTCGATGCGTAATCTTAAACTGTTGGCACACTTCTTTTATCAGATGACTGTTAAGATTAGCACCATTATCTGTGATGATCACCTTTGGGATTCCGAACCAACAAATGATATTTGAATGAACAAAACCAACCACTACCTTCTTGGTCACAGATTTGAAAGTTTTAGCTTCAACCCACTTAGTAAAGTAATCAATGGCCACCAGAATAAACCTGTGCCCATTGGATGTTGCCGGCTCAATTGGTCCGATGACATCCATACCCCAAGAAACCAAAGGCCATGGTGCAGACATTGTGTGCAATTCAGATGGAGGAGAATGAATCAAATCTCTGTGTACTTGGCATTGATGACAATTGCGCACAAAACTGATACAATCTCGCTCCACGGTGAGCCAATAATAACCTGCTCGAAGAATTTTCTTTGTCAGAACATATCCACTCATATGCGGCCCGCAAACTCTGAAATGCACTTCGGTCATAATAGTCGTGGCTTGTCTAGCATCTATGCATCTTAACAATCCAAGATCCGGAGTTCTTTTGTACAATACTCCTCCACTAAAGAAAAATCCACTTGCCAAACGTCAAATTGTTCTCTTTTGATCCCCCGTGGCTTGTACCAGGGTTTTCCCTGACTTGATGTACTCCCTAATATCTTGGAACCAAGGTTCACCGTCAAGTTCTTCCTCCACCATATGTTACAGTAAGCATGCTGATCGCGGACCTGAATATACAAAGGGTCAATATAAGCCTTATCCGGATGATGTAACATCGACGCCAGAGTAGCCAATGCGTCAGCAACCTCATTGTGGATCCTAGGGATATGCTTGAACTCAACTTATCTGAACCACTGACAATGATCATGTGAACATTGTCGGTACAGTATAAGTTTCAAATCTCGAGTCTCCCATTCTCCCTAAACCTGGTGCACTAAAAGATCTGAATCTCCCAAAACCAGCACTTCTTGGACTCCCATGTCCACAGCTGACCTTAAACCCAAAATGCATGCTTCGTACTTGGCCATGTTGTTGGTACAATAGAAACGAAGTTGAGCAGTGACAGGGTAGTGATGCCCTGTTTTAGAAATGAGTACAGCTCCTATTCCAACGCCTTTCATTTTAGCAGCCCCATCAAAGAAGAGTTTCCAACCGGGCTTTTCATCCTTCTCGACCTCGCCAATATGCATTAGCTCTTCATCAGGAAATTAAGTCCTCAAAGGTTCATATTCTTCATCCACCAGGTTCTCGGCCAAGTGGTCGACCAAATCTTGGGTTTTTATCGCCGCCCGAGTCACATATACAATGTCAAATTATGTGAGCAAGATCTGCCACTTTGCGAGCCTTCCTGTGGGCATGGGCTTCTGAAAGATATACTTTAAAGGATCCAGGCGAGAAATGAGGTAAGTAGTGTAGGATGACAAATAATGCTTCAACTTCTGTGCTACCCAAGTTAGGGAGCAACATGTCCTCTCAAGTTGAGTATACTTAACCTCAGAAGATGTGAACTTCTTGCTGAGATAATAGATGGCTTGCTCTTTCCTGCTAGTGATGTCATGTTGACCCAATACACATCCAAATGAATTATCCAAGATTGTCAAATAAAGAATCAAAGGTCTCTCTGGTTTCGGCGGGACCAACACAGGTGGATTCGACAAGTACTCTTTGATCTTATCAAATGCTTCCTGGCACTCATCAGCCCATTTGACCGTAGCATCCTTCTTCAGCAACTTAAAGAAGGGCTCACAAGTTGTCGTGAGCTGAGCAATAAACCTGCTGATGTAGTTCAGCCTCCCTAGCAGACTCATCACCTCGGTCTTGTTCTTTGGCGGTGGTAATTCCTGGATAGCCTTGATTTTTGACGTATCCAACTCAATGCCCCACCGACTGACTATAAACCCCAACAATTTCCCAGATGGAACACCAAATGCACACTTTGTAGGGTTGAGCTTAAGATTGTACTTGCGGAGCCTATGGAAAAACTTTCTCAAGTCTCTGACGTGGTCAGACTGCTTCCTGGACTTTATGATCACATCATCCATGTAAACCTCAATCTCTTTGTGTATCATGTCATGGAATATGGTAGTCATTGCCCTCATGTAAGTTGCCCCAGCATTTTTCAAACCAAATGACATGACCCGGTAGCATTATGTTCCCCACGGCGTGATGAATGCCGTCTTTTCCGCATCTTCTTCATCCATTAAAATCTGATGATACCCCGCATAGCAGTCCACAAAAGATCCAATCTCATGATTGGCACAATTATCAATCAAAATATGGATATTTGGCAGTGGGAAATTGTCCTTTGGACTTGCTTTTTGAGGTCACGATAATCAACACACACTCTGGTCTTACCATCTTTCTTTGGTATAGGCACAACATTGACTAACCACGTGGGATACCGCGTGACTCGAATGATCTTTGCATCAAGTTGCTTTGTGACTTCTTCTTTAATCTTCACACTCATATCGGTTTTGAACTTTCTCAACTTCTGCTTGACGGGAGGGAATGCTGGATCAATTGGCAATTTGTGGACCACCAAATCAGTACTCAAGCCTGGCGTATCATCATACGACCATGCAAAAATATCCTTATATTCCAACAATGCTTTAATTATTACTTCCCTGATTTGCGGTTGAAGATGGACACTTATCTTAGTTTCTCTGACATTATCTGGATCCCCTAGATTGATTGCTTCCGTTTCATTCAGATTAGGCTTGGGTTTTTCTTCAAAATGACTTAGTTCCTTAATAATTTCTTCAAAGGCCTCATCCTCATCGTATTCTGATTCATCATCACACTCTATTTATTGGATTATTATTTCAAAATTAGATTGACTTTTAAGACTTGGCTGAAGATTCCTCATGCATGTCATGTCTTTGAAACCAGCATAAAAAGAATTGTACAAAGAAGAAAAGAAAACAAAAATAAAACTATCAGGAATGATGGAAAAGGGAAATTGCATTTCATTGAAAATAAAGGATAGCAGGGTTTGTACATCAACAAGCGAAAAATAAAAAATATGGGTCACAACCCTGGAGTGACCCAGATAGAAAGGAAAACAAAACAAACTACCAAGACTCCTTTCGAGTAGGGAGAGGAGTAGCCTTCCAATTGTTAAGCTTTACATTCGGCCCGACGAAATGCACGCCTGCTTTGCTATAACCTTCTTCAACTTCTACCATGTTCACATCATCAAACAACCTCTGGAACCTTTCAATTAACTCTTCATCAATGTCAACCAAACTTGGAATTGTTGTCACTCGGTGTTTCCTAGCACCGGTCTTGACAAAAGACCAGGAGAGACGGGGGATAGGCTTTGGAAGTGCCCACGCCTTCTGTTTCAACCTTCTAGCCCTTTTCACATCTGCCGCTGTGGGTTTGAATCCAAGACCGAATGTTCCCAAGTTTTTAGGGAGGGACACTGGTTGTATGATACCCTGCGAGGATGCACCCAGACCTTTACCTGGCACAAAGCCATTTTTCAACATTTCAGAGGCCACCATGACGGATGCAGAGGCTATCTTTGGAGTTGGAATACATTTCCCTTCTGGAACCTTCTCGACCGGCGCTGTTTCAAAAACTTGATAGACCCAAGGCCCTTTGTCATCTTCAGCCTCAATGAACGGGACAAAGGCATCACTATGAGCACACAAATTATCCTCACCATGCACGACGATCTCCTGTCTATCCCATTCGAACTTGACCATCTGGTGCAAAGTGGACGGGACTGCTTTGGCAGCATGAATCCAAGGTCGACCTAACAGTAAATTGTAATAGATGGCTACGTCCCGTACCTGGAACTCCATGGTGAATTCCACCAGTCCAATTGTCAATTCAAGCACTATATCACCAACCGAGTCTTTCCCTCCACCGTCAAAACCTCGAACGCATATGCTGTTCTTGTGAATCCTCTCATCATCAACTTTCAACTTGTTCAGATTAGAGAGAGGGCATATATTTGCACTGGAACCATTGTCAATTAACACCCCGGTGACCACAGAATCTTCACATTTTACTGTAAGATAGAGAGCTTTGTTATGTTCAGTACCTTCCATAGGTAACTCGTCATCAGAGAAGATGACCCTGTTCACCTCAAATATTTTTTGGCGATTTTCTCTAGATGGTTCACTGAAATTTTGTCGGGGACATGAGCTTCGTTCAGAATTTTCATTAGAGCCCGATGATGCTCATCTGAGTGGATCAACAATGATAGCAAGGAAATCTGAGCGAGCGTCTTTCTCAGCTGCTCCATGATGGAATAATCTTGTACCTTCATTTTTCTCAGAAACTCCTCCGCCTCTTCTTTAGTGACTGCTTTCTTTACTAGAACTGGATTATCTTTGGATGTTTTAGCTTTCCTTAATTCTTCCGGGGCAAAGTATCTCCCCGAATAAGTTAATCCCTGGGCCTCATTGACTTCTTCTTTCACTTCCTTTCCCTTATAGGTCACTATCACCCGTTCATAGTTCCATGGGATAGCCTTGGTGTTGATTACCGACAACTGGGTTACAGGCATGATGATGACAGGATCCATACGGGCACCCTCTACAATTATGATAGGCTTATTTGCCAACCCTGGCACGACCACTTTTGACCTATCCTACTTTGCTACAACATCACTTGGGGGGTCTTTTCTCAACTACCACAGATAGCTTGCCGTTTGTCATGCCCAACTTGCTCACTGATCTTGGGCTCCCCTCCTTGTATACTATCTCGATCATGTTTGTTTCCTCATGGGTTGGCAATGAGTTTTGATTGATGTTGGGTGCCTCTGGAGTTTGGACTTCAATCCAGTTTGTGTCGATGAGCTCCTAGATGGCATTTTTCAAGCACCAACACTTCTCCGTATCATGCCCCGGAGTACCAGAACAATATTCACAGCTCAAGGAGTAATCGAGATTCTTTGGAGGAGGGTTTGGCAATTTTGACTCAATTGGCCTCAACATATCCAACTGCCTCAATCTATGGAATAAACTGGTATAAGATTCCCCCAACGGGGTGAAAGTTTTCTTCCGCTACAACCTCTTATTTTTGAATGCTGGATTGGGTTGAAAACCTTGGCCGGCAGGATTTCGGTAGGCTTGTGGGGGTTTGTAAGCATTTTGTGGAGTTGGGTAGGTGTTTTGTGGGGCTGGGGCATGCCATTATGAGTAGGCAGGAGGTTGAGTATATGTCTGGGCATAGTGGACAAAAATCTGAGGGTCTGGTGATGGGAAGTAGTGTTGGGGTGGATTATTTGGGGTTTGGGTGTAAGTTCAGTGATGGGATCGAGGCTGGGTATAATGGTGTGATGGGCCCCTCGGTCCAAACCATGATCCTGAATCAACTATCGCCATATCTTCTTTCTTTTTCTTTTCGATCACTCCTCCAGTACCATTCTGAATGGCTTGGGTAGTTGCTTTGATAGCCGAGTAACTCATGATTTTGCTTGATTTAAGCCCTTCTTCCACCATGCTACCCATCTTCACTACCTCGTTGAAATACTTTCCTATGGCCGATATCAGATGGCCAAAGTAAGTAGGCTCCAGAGCCTGCAGAAAGTACTCCACCATTTCGCTCTCCTCCATCGAGGGGTTAACTCTTGCCGCTTGTTCTCTCCAGCGAAAACCATATTCTCTGAAGCTTTCACTAGGCTTCTTCTCAATCTTAGTCAAAGACAAATGATCTAGAAAAATCTCAATGTTGTATTCAAAATGACGAGCGAATGCTTGGGCCAAATCATCCCACGTATACCATCTGCTGTGATCTTGATGCGTGTACCATTCCAATGCCGCACCACTCAGACTTTGGCTAAAGTATGCCATCAACAGCTCATCATTCTCGCCTGCTCCTCTCATTTTACTGCAGAATCCCCTCAAATGGGCCACCGGGTCTCCGTGCCTGTCATACAAATCAAACTTCAGCAT
This sequence comes from Nicotiana sylvestris, assembly GCF_000393655.2. NCBI lineage: Eukaryota > Viridiplantae > Streptophyta > Magnoliopsida > Solanales > Solanaceae > Nicotiana > Nicotiana sylvestris. The sequence continues at coordinate 121,830,724 of NC_091062.1, read as the reverse complement.
CTTGAACCCCACAGGAAACTGAACATCGGTAAAGAGACACATATCTCTGTAGGCTACACTCACCTGGCCTCCCAACCCCTGCATGTTTCTGAACGATTGTTCCAAGCTTCTTACTTTCCTGAACATGTCCTCATGCTCTGGGTTTTTAGGTGGTTTCTCAGTCTCAATAGGGAGGTCGAAATGAGGAGTATAGGAGTAATGATCTGGGGCCTTGAAAGTAGGCTCTGGGGGCTAGTATTGGTTATCATGGGTCTGGAATAGGGGTTCACTGGAGGATCGATGGAGTGTAGCGGGTGGGGGTGCCACGAAAACAAGGGTGGCTGGTGGAGGGGGGTATAGGATTGGTTTAGTTGGTGGTGCTTGTGTGGTTTGGGAAGTGGTGCCTTGTTAGTGGTGGTAAATGGGGAAGCCTGGAGATGAATCAACAGTGGGAGGTTCTTGGGATTGAGCCAGTGGCGGGACGAAAGCCAGGTTGGCGGGGTATGATGGTGGTGGATGCTCTTTCATCCATACCTGGTACATCTCTGCCATTTGGTGTTTCAACTTATGTAACTCTTCTTTCAGATTAACATCAGACTCTTCCCCCTCCCTTGATGGGTCAATAACACTTGCATCCAGGTCTTGGCTAGCCATGATCAACTTATCTTTGGACCTAGTGTTGTACGGGTGAGTTGCCTGAATGCCAACAAACTGACCACCTGCCTGAACTTGATGACAACAAGCAAACTTGTTAGCGATTAGAGCTTGACAGATAGGCAACCGCACGTTGGGAATGCAATGCACCTAAGTAGTTAACCATTTCTACTATGCATTTGAACGGTTGCTTGCATCATCCCAGCTTTCACTAATTTTCATTTTGCAATTTCTTTCTCTCTCTTTTTTTCCTCATTCCCGCTTTTCATTGCTTGATTCTTGTCTTTATTCTTTTATTCTCTCATTTTTTCTCCTCTCTTGTTTTGCCATTTTTTCCTTCCCACAGTTTTTCTTATTTTTCTCTCCTTTTTTCGTTTCATTTCATGGTTATGATCGAATCCTATAGGGATTGCATACGTATCATGATGCCGCATGAATCAGACCAAGCGTAGTTCTGGGACATGTGCGAAATAAAATAATAATAAAAAAAACATTTTTTGGGGGTTTTCAAATAAAATAAAACAACTTGATTAAGACAACTTCCCCTACAGAGTTAAACATAAAGACTGACAGGCTCGATGAGTGGGCCAACAACTTCAAAAGAAAACTGAAAATACAGACTCGAAAATGAACTAACAAACTGACAATATAGACTCGAAAATAAACTAACAAAATACAGACTCGAATAAACAAAGTCAAGAATACATAAGTGCCTCAACTTCTGCTCCAGTTGGCCTTTGCGCCATATCTTCTTGGAGGCGAAACAAGTCATCCATGATATGTCGGACAAAATCATAACTGAAGCAAAGAACATGGATCTGGTCATGTCTTCACACTCGTTGCACTTCATCACAATGTAGTTTGCGATTCTCCTAACCCTTTCCCTGATAATACCCTTCTCCTGTAGCAACCGTCCGATCTGCTGAGATCTAGCATCCAAAACTTGTTCAGCTGTGTGATTTTTCTCTTGAAGCTGCTGCAGGTCTTTCTCTAGTTGTGCCATCAGGGCATAGCAGTGCTCCCTTTCTGCTTTAAAGTCTCTCGCCTGCTTGGCCATTTCATTCTCAAGGACATTGACCTTTTTCTTTATACTCACCATTTTTTTGTCTTACTTCTCCTTTAGTTGTCGAACAAAAATTGTTCGTCCCTCCGCATTCTTAGCTAACTTAGCTCGGGCATTTGCTAGCTCCGCTTCAGTCTTTTGCAAATCATCCTCATAATCATGTACTTTTTGCGTAAGGCAGTAGATGAGCTTTTTACCTTTTCTACTTTTGCCCGGGTTCTCTGTTGCTTTTCTCATTTTTCGAACTTGGGCTCGGAGAGCTTCATTCTCTTAGACCAACCTTCTTCTTTCACCTTCAGCTTCTTGTGCTTGGAGATCATTATTGAATTCCATGTTTTTGAGCTTCTCTTCCAAGGTGTGAATCGTGACTTGATATTTTTTCTCCTTCTCTCCCCAGGCCAACCTTTCTTGGATTTTATCACCAAAAGCTTGAATATGAGGTCTCTTGGCAGGCCTCTCGGGCTCGGGCTCAGGTTCTGGTTAGTTGTTTACACAAGACCTTTCTCAAACCATGCGGCATAATTTAGATCCACTTCCCCCTTTGCAACATCTGGTACCTGGGTGCCATTTTTCAGATACCGGCAGCCATTCCAATCCTGCTGAACTAAAGTCTCGGGCAATGCAGCTTCTGGATGTAGCTCAATGACTTGGGTGGTTAGATCTTCAACTTCGGGCACCACCTGATATCTTCCTAACTGCCTTAAGACCCTCTGCGGTGCATATGGCTGGATACTCCTCACACCCATCAACCTCAGGTAACCCTTGGTAGCCGTCACGTATATGGCTTCTGTCATCGGGAGCCATCCTATAGTCCACTCGACCTGACTTGCTTTGAGAGTTTCCAAGTGGAAGACCCAGGCTTCAAACCCTTCTGGCACGTTGTAGTCTTTCAACCTTTTCTCATAACTCTTAATGAAGTTATCTGTGCTCGAACCATAACTCATGAATTTGGGGTGATGGCTGAGATGCTCGATCAACCTCATTTGTAGAAGAATCTTGCAACCTTCAAAGAATTGAGCCCCGGCTTTGCATAATGTCAATGCTCGAAAAATGTCTGCCAGCACTAACAGAACAAGTGTAAGATTTTCCTTGGTAGTGAGGATTTGTGCGATTCTGACCATACGAATATCTACTGTCCCTTCCGCATTTGGAAATATCATGATCCCCAAAAATGCTACAATAAAAGCGAACCGACGATGAATTTGCCAAAGGCCCTTATGTTGCTTGTTTCTCAAACCCTTTTCATGCATTTCGAACCCAACTGAGTGCCCGAACCTGAAGTACAAGAAGTGAAAAGAACAACACCCTTTGCTTACATGGGCCTTCTTCATCTGTTTACTAATATTTAGTAGGTCAAAGAACTTGTGCACCGAAGGAGCCCTTGGAAATATAAGTTGTTGTTTCCTCAAATCCCGGCCAAACTCAATATACCCAACCATCTCCTCTAGAGTAGGGGTGATCTCAAAGTTCGAGAAACGAAACACATTGTGGACAGGGTCCCAAAAAGTTACCAAAGCCTTGATTAGATCTTCTCGTGGTTTGATTTCCAAAATGTTTATAAGGGCACCCAACTATTTTTTCACCCACTTCTGACCATCTTCATCTAGATCATTCCACCACATACGCAAATGCAGCTGAGCCTGTTCTATGACCAACTCTGACGGGTTCTGGGCGGTGTTCATTTGTGACGGGTCCTGGACAGTATTCATTTGTATCTGTTGAGGGCTAAGGTTAGGTTTGACTCCGATGGACCTTTTTTGTAAAATAGGTTTTTCAATTTCTAAAAAAAATCAACGGACCATGACGCCTTCCCCTATATGCAAATTTTAGCAAAAATAATCGTTTTTGCAAACGTGGCCCCTTCCCAATTTCAAAATTTTGAGGTCGGGGCGAATTGCTTTATGGAAAACTGACACTTTACCAACAGACTTGTCCGTTCTTTATGAGAATAGCCCTTCGACAACTGAAGATACTCTAAGGCTATCCCGGCAAAAATGGCTTAAGACACTACCGAAGCTGGATCGGCTTGTTTTTGACCAAAGCCCTAAACTACATTTTGTTTGCCCTTTTGCTCTCTCTTTTTTTCTTTTCTTTTTTCGAAAAATAAGGCCGAACCTTAGTAGGTTTCCTATGTGTCCCACATCTGGTGAGAATCAGACCTGCGTAGTTCGGTCAGTTTTGACACACTTGAAAAGGACACAGTATTGACTCTTTTTGAAATGACTTTTTTTCTTCTTTTTTTTTTTGAAAAATTTTGGCAGAGTTTCGGGATATTTCCAAATATCGGGGATTTTTCAGAACCGGGCTTTATTTTCTTTCCTACATCACTCTTGGTTTTTCTTTAGATTTATTTTTCCCTAACAGGTCAGCATGCATGCCGAAACAAATAAATGTTCATGTAGCACATAGGATGCATCAGGATGGTCTGTTATTTTGGGTACACCTACCCTACACGGACCCAACCCCTGTGTTGAGTCCCCCAAGTCAAATGCACATAATACAAACAAACGTTCCTACTAGGTATCCGACATGAGGCTATGTTTTTCTAGATTTAAATCCTGGGGTTGTGTTCTAGACCTAGCTTACCCGAGCAGACAACTCGAGGCAGAGAGGGGGCAATGTACCGGGAGCACTGAATCTACCTGGCCTTGTTGCTGGCCAGCCCCGTTCTTATTTGGTATAACTTCTACAAAAAAAATCAGGCCACGCAAACATGTGTACCATTTTCAGAAGACTCATAGGGGTGGCGTAAGATGACAATTATATTCAATTCAAACAATATCAAAGCAGCAAACAAATAACATTTAGCACAAAAAGTTCACAGAATACAATAATATTAACAATAAATGAAGACAAGTAAAAATCATATTAACAAGCTCGAATTCTTGAACCCTAAACCAGATATTATGGGTTCTTATCCCCAGCAGAGTCGCCAGAGCTATCACACCTCCTTTTTCCTACCCCTGAAATGGTATAAGGGAGTTTTTTCCAATTTAAGTGACAATCGAAACAGGATTATTTTGTTTATTCAGAGTCGCCACTTGGGATAATTTATGGTGTCCCAAGTCACTGGTCTAAATTCCGAATCGAGGAAATTTGACTCTGTTTACGGTCTGCAAACACAGAAATCCAGGTAAGGAATTCTATTAACCCGGGAGAAAGTGTTAGGCATTCCCGAGTTCCGTAGTTCTAGCAAGGTCGCTTTGATCATACTTGGCTTATTAAATTGTCTAATTACTCATTTTAGAACCAATGTGCATTTGCCTCTTTTAATTAAAAAATTATCTTGAAACGGGTCACGCGTAAGTGTACCTATTTATTTAGCGCGTCAAAAATTAGGTCACGCGAACGTGTCCAAAATTAGTGAAGCTTTATTATTTTTAAGAAAAGTTTGGCCGAAGTTGCGCAAACACATACCCCGATTTTGTTTTTAAGAGATCATAATCATGTCACGCGAACATGTCCACAACCACGATAGTATATTAAACGTGCCTAAAGCAAACTACAAATATTTGCCATTTTTATATCTAGGTTATGAAATTAATACGAGGGCCATGTATGATCAAATTGTGGATGGCACACCTCGGACTATGTGAATTAAATCAAATTAGCGGCCTATTAGCAACACTTTTATATTAAGAAAGTTTGATCGAAGTTGCGCAAATGCATACTCCGAATTAGTTTTTAGAATCGCAATTATGTCACGCAAACGTGTACACAATCACAATTGTATTTTAAATGCGCCTAAAGGCTTTTCTACGGAGAATTATTCATGATGCCTAGTTATAACATGTGAGGGCCATAGATTAATTAGGATGGCACACCTCAATCTAATTAAAAGAGTTACTTTTGCACAACTATTAACTAAAAGAAAAATGATTTTGTTCTAGGCCATCAAGTATTTGGGCCAAGTCTGCCTTGGGTTTTCACCCGCAGAAACTATTTAAAAAGGGAATCGGGCTCGAAGGTGGGCCCATGGAATGTGAAATGGCATTTCAAGCAAATGGCTCAAAAATCCAGGCCCAAAGTAAGCCGATTTTAATGAAAAGTAAATGCTGAAGGGCATGGGACTCAAGATCGAGTCCAAACAAAATGGAGGAGACATTTGAAGCTTAAGAAAATTGGCTGATCCCGTTTTACCATGGTCAACATGCAACAATATGATGTACAAAGCTCTAAATGCTACAACACCCAAATAGCCATATTACACATCTAAAAGAAACAATGTTTTGAATTTAATCGAATTAGTAACATGAGGATAAGTCTATGCAGCATTCGAATCTCAATTTAGCCCAAGCCCAATTATAAACAATTTGTATGAAATTCAAACCTCAATTTAAACCTTTCTAATACAAACAATAGTGAAAATCCTACACGATTGGAATATTTAGCACTAACAACTTATTATTCAAATTACAGCTCATCAAGAACACAAATGTTCAAAGCAGACTATAGAAAGAAATAAGCTTACGAGATTGTTATGTGACCAACCCTGAATTTGAAAATCAACATTGACTTTGAATAGATTTAAACGAAACCAAAAGAAGTTCATCATATGACCTAGATCCCTACTGCAAAAAGCCTTGAGCATTCTCTATACCCATGACAGGTTTTATCCAACTCACAATCCAATAGAATGTACTGAAATCTTAAACCAAAGCTTTACAAAGTGATACAACATTAGTAACATGAAAGAGTAAGTAGAATGCATATAAAAAGCTAGACTATTACAGAAAACTGAATGAAATTAAGGAACAGGGGAATAGGATTCAACAGGCAACTCATATTCATTAGAATTCCATATCGGATTGCATATTTACACTTCACATGCTATTCACAATCCTAGAAGTACCTGAAGGTTAAAAATAAAACAAGGAGAATGAGGATTTTAGCAACAACAGTAGATCAACACATCAACACAGCAACATTCAGCTCTTTTAAACCAATTTTTGACCCTAAACAAATCAGAGATCTTTAAAACTTTTAAACTCTTCCAACAAGGAAAACCAAAGGAGGCAGAAACTTTGAGAGTTTTTCAGGGTGTGAGTGGCTGCTTAAAATGAAGGAAAAGGGTCTTTATATAGGCACTCCTAAGGCAGCCCTAGTCTGATTAGCTAATTCCCCCCTCTACCCCGTATATTTTTGGTCATTTTACCCCTTAAACCCCTCCAAAATATCTGAACCCTTTGTTTCTTAGCATGCAAGTCAGCCTACCCTTATCCTCTAGAAGTTTCCTATAACAGAAAATATTCCCTCACACACCCAAAACAACCCTCGACACCCCTGTATTTATATTCAGAAAATCACTCCTGGGTCAAATTAACCCAAGACCCAAACCAAACCCATGGGCTTGTGTACTAATAGCCCAAACTGAATCTCAAACCATAAAGTAATGAATTCAATCAAAAACTTAAGCAAACAACCTATGAATTTAAAAAATGGACTTTAAAAGAAACACTCGAAAAGCAATAGTTTATTAACAAATGCAATTAAACTAATTGTTAAGCTACTAAGATGTCGATTCAAACAAAAATAAACACTGAAATTAACAGAATAATTTAAAATTGGAATTATGCAAAGCAAAAAAAATCAAAACCTAGATATGCTAAAACACGAAAAGTAGGAAAAATAGGAAAGGATATTAATTATTACCTAAACAACTGTGGAAGAAAGCTTTGACAAGCACGGACCAAACAAAAGGGGTTCGAATAACTCTAGGATGACCTGAAATGAACGCTAATCGGTTGTTCTTGCCAAGAACAATCGACTAGCATGGATCTCGAGCCAACACGAGCCTTGTAAAACCAACGAATGGTTAAAGGAGAAACAAACTCGATCTTTTCTGTTTTTGTTAGATCCGGCTCTGAGAGCATTTGATGGGGATATTAGGAAATATGGTGGTGGATTAGGAATCAGGGGTGGGTGGTGATTGTGTGGTATGAATTTGGGGTCGATTGGGTCACGCCGCCGGCCGGTGAGGGTTTGGGGCGGCTGGGTTCGATTAGGGTTTGGTTAGAGATAGATTGTGGGGGTTCGAATGGGGGTATGGGGCTAATTTCGGATAGTTAAATACCTGAGGGGTCTTATTTCCGGGCCGTTGGATCATTGAAATCCAACGGTTGCGATGAGGGGGGCAAAAACGACGTCGTCTGGTTTGAGAATGGGACTGGACTGTGTTAAATGGGATTGGGCCGGGGCGAAATAGGGGTAAGGGATTTGGGCCTCAGCTAATTTGCCCAATTAATAACAACCTTCTCTTTTGTTTTGTTTTCCTTTTCATTTTTTGCCCTTTTTCCTTTTTCTTCTTTTTTTATTTTTCTTTAATTAACAAAATTACAAATTAAATTCCTAAATTATCTAAACTGTAAATTTACCATAATTATCTAACTATAAATTTAAATTAAGAGAGAAAAATCAACAATTTACGAATTAAAGACAATAATTGTAAAAATGAGCCAATTTTTGTGATTTTCATTTTTAATAAAGCAACTAATTTACTAATTAACCTTAAAAATGTAAAAATAAATCCAAAATGCAATGCATGGTATTTTTGGCATTTTCATGATTTTTTTAAAAAAATAAAAATAAACATGCACAGAAATGCAAACAATTAACATAAATTCCCACAAAATCCTATAAAATTGTAAAAAATGGAAAACAAATTCTTATATTTTATGGGAATAATATCTATAGGGCAAAAATCACGTGCCCATAAGTGTATCACTGTTGTAGCGTGCAGCTCGACCCAAAAGTATCCTCACAACACAGGCCCTCGGCCTTACTCACTCAAAATCTCATAAGCCACTCGGGCAACAGTAAAACTTGATGCTCAACCCAAAATATTATTTAAAATATCATTTAATATGTTAAAATAGAGTAAACATGGTTGAGTTATAAAAACAGTAAAATATAGCATGACTGAGTACAAGTTTAAAGTCAAAACACTGAGGAAATATCAGTAAAAATCCCATAAGGGTCTAAATAGTTGGCACTAGGCCCAAATATGACATTTAGCCCAAAACATGATGATAGCAAATAGTTTTCAATCAAATACGTAGTAAAACCGTCATTCGGGATGGACTAAGTCACAATCCCCAACGGTGCACGACCCCACGCACGTCATCTAGCGTGTGCGTCACCTCAATATAGCACAACGATGTGAAATCCGGGGTTTCATACCCTCAGGACAACATTTAAAATTATTACTCACCTCGATCCAGTCCAAACTCTAGCCCGTGATGTCTTTGCTCCTCAAATCGGCCTCAACTCGTATCGAATCTATCCAAATCAGAATCAAGACGTCAAAATATGCTAAGGGAACGAAGCCCATGCGAAAATAATCAATTTATAACATCAATCCCGAAATTGCTCAAACCTGGCCCCCAGGCCCACGCTTCAAAATCCGACAAAAATCATATCAATAGAATCCTCATCCTCCCACGAGTCTATACATATCAAGAACATCAAAATCGGACCTCAAATGGCCCCTCAAATCCCCACTTAAAGGTCTATTAATCTCAAGCCCTAATTACCCATTTTTGCATTGATATTTCCCAAAATTTCACCACTAATTAAGCCTTTAATAACATATAAACGAGTTACGAAGTCAAAAACCTTACCTCCACGAGATTATCCTTTGGTTTCCCCTTCAATTAGCTCTCCAAATCCTTCTCCCGAATGAAATATGGTGAAAACCCACTCAAAATCGCGAAGGGGACCTTTTATACTTTCTGACCCAGGAATTTTCGCACCTGCGGTCATTGTACCACTTCTGCGGTCCCGCTTCTGTGGCTATTCCACCGCATCTACGGTTTTCATTTAAATGACCATTTCCGCTTCTGCGGTTTACACATCGCACCTGCGCTATCGCAGGTGCGCCCACTTCACCGCTTCTGCGGTTTCCGAACTGGCGAGTGAAGTGCAAAAGCTCAAAATGACCGGTCGGGTCGTTATATCCTCCCCCACTTAAACATATGTTCGTCCTCGAACATGCCCATAGTTGTTCCAAAAGCCAATAAATCACTAAATAACTTTACCATGCAGATACACGGGGGTAATCCCATGTCACCCTATCTCATATCTGTCCGATACCACAATGTAACTGAAATTTCACAATCCAACCTAGCCCATAAACCTTAGAACCACATTTCCACTTCTGAAATCATCCACAAGATCAGAATCTCACATCTATACTCTATATAAGCCCGAAGAAGCTGTAATAATCCATACCTGCAACCTCAGGTACAATTACATGATATACCACATAACTCAAATACTTGTAGCGATAACTTCTAATCACAACAGCTGCACACAACAACCGAATACCGATAGTAAACCTCTTACCAACTAAAATCTCATTCCAACACCCTCATATACTACCAATGATAAATGAAACATGTAGAAAGTCAATAACCATTTTTCAGATCAACCATTCATAAAGCCATTCCTCCTTTGGCAAGGACTCTAGCAAATTTCTGAGCGGAACATCGATATTATCCTTCCGGCATACTGAAACCAAATTCGTTTGTATTCATTTTAGATCCTGACGATCTCATGTACTCCAACACAACTACTCTGGTGACATGACACATTAATACATTCTAAAGCCACAACTCGTGCAACCTGCACACCAATAAGAAACAATCCGAACGTACTCAAATCATACAAAATGACTCAAATGAGAGAGATGTACCGCAAGCTCACCAGTACCGCCACAACAAAATGCTGGGAATCCGTCACACACCGCAGAACTAGAACACTCGAATCTATCCCACAAGATCATACCTCTACATAGCTTCGCTGCAACTCGCGACCCTATCCAAACACTGGTCCTCATAAAACACCTCCAGTCACTCTGCTCAAAATCGACAACCACGGGCAATTTGATGTCTAGAACCAAAGCAAATCATCAAAACCACGGTGAAGCAAATACATAACACCACACGAACCCGAAAGGACATAATCGATACACCATCCATCGAGCAATACCCAGTACTCTTCCCGCTCGACTTCCATTATGAAACCCCAATGGAACCGCACCATATGTGCCTATAACCAACAAATCATAATGCCTCGCAACACAGAAAAGTAACTCATAGATCACCTCAGAACACTAAAAGCTCAATAACAACCAAATCAACACATCCCTCTCCTATAGCAACTCGAAGTCAACAAGGCTGTCTCTATGCAGAACACACATCTATATAAGTGTACCAATGAACCCCTTATCAAGGAGTTCCTGAAGCTACTCCTTCAACTCCTCTAACTCCGCCGGTGCCATACGATATAGTGCCCAGCACCAAATCAATACTGAAATTAACTACCATGCCCGACGACATGTCCGAGAGCACGAAACACACTCGAAAAATCCCTCACCACCGGAACTGAATCCATAGAAGAAGTCTCTGCACTGACATCCATCACGAAGGCCAAATAAGAAAGACAACCCTTCCCAGCCATCTGTTGGGTCTTCAAAAATGACACCACCCTACTGGGAACATAATCCATCGAACCTCGCCACTCAATCTGTGGCATCCCCGGCATAGCCAATATCGCCGCCTTAGCGCAATAGTCCAGAATAACATGACACGGAGACAACCAGTCTATATCCGATATTACATCAAAATCTAACATACCAAGCAGCAAAAGATGCACTCGGGTCTCCAAACTTCGATAGTCACTATATAGTGCCGATACACATGACCCACAACCACAACATAACATGTATATGAGAGCTCCCAGTCTCCAACTCCATTTAGCACATGAATCTCTATATCCGATCCCAATTCCGCTGTCCGAATATATAACACACCTCTAATACCCAATCATTCCACGAGAGGTACTCTTATAATTCTTCTGTGCCACTAAGCAAACTAGAATATCAGCAGTAGATTTAACAAGAGAGTGCCGCAATACTACCGAAGTACCATCAGCTTAATCACATTGCCTTTTTCCGAAACGTATACCCTCGTCAAGTCAAACCAAATAACAATACCATTTCCTTAATCATCTAAAGCTGCCCAAGAATTTGTGACCTTCCTTTCCAAACTAAACCATGACCTTACCCATGCCAATCTCAATCCTACACCACATACCGCATCTACTATACCCTCATAAGGTAATCATGAGAACTTCATATCCCTTCCGAGCTATAAACATCTACGTACTCAACTAGCCAAGAACTTCCCATTGATCCCATCAAGAATAAAATCACTACACATCCCATGCTCCCCACGCCAGTAGAAATGAACACCTCCAACCGTAGTAGAAATCGTCAAGAACCCTCCGAATCCCCTTTGCACAAAACCAAACCAACAGGACTGAATCCTTCTAACTCAACCAAGCTACGCAAGAATTTAAACCTTAGAGCATTGCCACGAAGCACCTGTAGAAACTCATTATCTCATAAACACCCAAAGAACTAATTGTATCCCTTACTATGCCGATCCGACCTACTACCAAGCTATCCTATTTATCCAAGTTCCTTCTGAATTACCTTCGAATTAATACTTTTCCTTGCCATAATACCGCAATCCTCAACCCAAACTAACCACGCGAGACCCAAGCATAACACCGCACCGTCTAAGGCTCATAAGCCGCAGGATACTCTCTTAGATATTCCCAAACGGACCACATTCCAATTGCCTACCCTGAAGTGACTTCCTGTGAATCCGAAGCCATTACTTTCCTGATACTGATATATAGAATCCCATAATTGATATCGAAATACCACAAGTCTTGACACCCTCCAAATGCAAACCTTAGTTTCTAGCCAAAAGTACAACTTGAAAATCTCCAATTATTACATGTAAATTCTTGAACACATTAGAACCATCCTCGAGAGTCATTCACTCTACTCAAACTGCAATTAGCCTGATCAAACGAACCGAACAACCTGTGCCTCATTAGCATTCTGACACCGCAGAATGTAACCTCACCCTAATACAACCAAGCAACTTCCTTCTCTAGGCACCACACATCCTTTACCAATAACCACTCAGGACATTCCGTGTTTCTCATACACCTAGGAAGCATATTATAACCTTTGCCAAAATTTTCCTATACTCGAGCCATCCTTGGTCTCAATCTCCGTAAGCCATAACTGATTCACCAGCACGCCTCAAACTGGAACCAGTATAGCACAGAACTGTGCAATCAACCTATCAATAGCTGACTCCCCCGCTTGGCTCGAAGCCATAGGTCAAAACACACACACAATAACTCATAACGCATATACTCTATTACTACCATAATACCATAGTGAGATTAAACCCAATCCTTTATAAGCTCGTGAAACACAGACGATCTAGTACTTTAAATCTTCCACAAATCTCGCATTCGCAATTGAAACAGTCAAGCCCACTCTCTTAGGCGACCCAAATTCAAATTGCAACACATATATTTCAATGGGAACAGAGATCTTCCAACAAACGACATAAAAGATTACACAAACTTCAAAACAAACCGCATGAGGTAACCCACATGCTTTGCCTCAACTAACATCTTTTTATACACTTCCACCATCATAGACATTACGCAGTCACTTGATCTTCCTGAGTCTGAACTCATATCACAACGTGAAATCCACTTCACTTCCCCAACTAGAAAACATGAAAAGATTCTTCACACACCCATAACTCGGGGCTATACCTCAAATCAAGATAGAAATCAGGCACCTAATAGTTCTTCTATCCTCCAGCAGACCCTTCTCATCGCTTCCAAATTATATGAATACATCTCGCAGTCACATCATACTCATCACACCACTATCCAATCATCACTCCCACTAATAGGGACATTATCAGCAATACAAATCCAAAAGCACGTGCTCACACAATCGACGCCTCAATGCTCAAGCTGTAGGAAAAAACCCGGCCCCAAGTCCTCCAGGCTGGCCTAACATTAATGCACAAAGATCATATCTCGCCTCTCGATTAGGGAATCGTAATCCATCGATGCATATCTGATACTGAGCGCTTATGCATGCATGAGAATGCGAGGAAGGAATTCAAAGAGTTATATTTCAAGCTGAATCAAGGACACACGATAAAAATTCAAGAATGTGAAGTTTTTCCTAAAGGTTCTACAGCCTCCCGAGGATAAATACAAACGTCTTCGTACCGATCCGCGAGACTCTACTAAACCTGCTCATGACTCGTGAGACCTATGTAACCTAATCTCTGATACCAACTTGTCACGACCCCAAGCCAGTCTCGGTCGTGATGGCGCCTCTCGTGAAGACGAGGCCAGCCAACACAATTCCCAAATTAATTTTTAACAATTTTAATAAGTCAATTTAAGTCATTTATAAGAAATGAATGCCAAGATTTAGCGAAATAGAACAAGTACGAAAATAGATACAGCCCGACATCGGGGTGTCACAAGTCATGAGCATCTACTAAGGTCAAAATACAATGGAAAGTCTGAAAATGTACTAAATACAGTCTAATGAAATCTAGAGGGAGAAAAGCAATGATGCGAACGACGGGCAGCTACCTTGCTAAACTCCAATGACTTTGTCTTTGAGCAACTAATATCCGCTACCGGGTTCAGAAATACCTGAATCTGCATACAAGGTGCAGAGAGTAATGTGATTACTCCGACTCAGTGAGTAATAATAATAAATGAAGACTGAGTAGTAAGAAATCACGTAAGGCACATCAACAGGCTATAAGGAAGCAGTATAAAGCTAGTAAAAACAATGAAACCGTGAAAACATGTAACGTCACCTTAGTTCAATTTAAGCTTATTTAAAATGCCTTTTTAACAGTTAAGCAACTAAATGACAGGGAACTAGAAAAGGATAAACACATAAAGAACTACCCCTTGGACACAATACCAACAGAATCAGCCCCTCGGGCAAACACATAGAACAATCAGGGCTATATCTCATATCACAATGGGTACCCGCGCTCACTGGGGGTGTGCAGACTCCTGGAGGGGCCCCTTACAACCCGAGCGCAATATCAAACCATCTCGTGGCATCATCAATAGCCTCTCGGCCTCGTATCAACAAGCTCCCTCGTGGCGTACAATCTCAGGCCCTCGGCCTCATAATCATAATCATAATCAGTGTATCAGTGCTGCGGCGTGTAGCCCAACCCAAAAGTATCCTCACAACACAAGCCCTCGGCCTTACTCAGTCAAAATCGCATAAGCCACTCGGGCAATAGTAAAACATGATGCACATCCCAAAATATTATTTAAAATATTATTTAATATGTTAAAACATAGTAAACATGGCTGTGTTATGAAAATAGTAGAATATAGCATGATTGACTACAAGTTTTACTAAGGATCAGTAAAAATTCCATAAGGGTCCAAATAGTTAGCACTAGGCCCAAATATGGCATTCAGCCCAAACATGATGATAGCAAATAGTTTTCAATCAAATACGCGGTAAAACCGTCATTCGTGATGGACTAAGTCACAATCCTCAACGGTGCATGACCCCACACTCGTCATCTAGTATGTGCGTCACCTCAATATAGCACAACGATGTGCAATCCAGGGTTTCATACCCTCAAGACAATATTTAAAATTATTACGCACCTCGATCCGGTCAAAACTCTAGCTCACGATGCATTTGCTCCTCAAATCCACCTCAACTCACGTCGAATCCATCCAAATCAGAATCACGATGTCAAAATATGCTAAGGGAACGGAGCCCATGCAAAAATAATCAATTTACAACATCAAACCTGGCCCCTGGGCCCACGCTTCAGAATCGGACAAAAATTACATTAATAAAATCCTCATCCTCCCACGAGTCTATACATATTAAGAACATCAAAATCGGACCTCAAATGGTCCCTCAAATCCCCACTCAAAGGTCTCTTAATCTCAAGCCCTAATTACCAATTTTTGCACTGATTTTTCCCAAAATTCACCACTAATTAGGCCTTTAATCACATATAAACGAGTTTTGAAGTCAAAAACTTACCTCCACTAGATTATCCTTTGGTTTCCCCTTCAATTAGCTCTCCAAAGCCTTCTCCCGAATGAAATATGGTGAAAACCCACTCAAAATCGCAAAGGGAACATTTTATACTTTCTGACCCAGGAATTTTCGCACCTGCGGTCCTTTTACCGCTTCTGCGACTATTCCACTGCATCTGTGGTTTTCATTTAAATGACCATTTCCGCATCGACGGTTTACACATCACACCTGCGCTACCGCAGGTTCGCCCACTTCACCGCTTTTGTGGTTTCCAAAGAACTACTTCTTGGCCGCATCTGCGGCTGCCTTCCACTTGTGCGAGCATCGCACCAGCGGCCTCCCAACTGCAAGTGCGGTTATGACAACAGCAATATGCTTCAGCTGTCCCAACTCAACTTCAAACCCTCCGCCAGCCATCCGAAATCACACCGAGGCCCTTGGGACCTCAACGAAAAGCACAAACTAGTCATATACCACTACCCAAATTTATACCAATCTTCGAAACACCTCAAACAACATCGAATCCATCAAATCATATCGAATTCAAGCCTAAGGTTCCAAAATCTTTCGAATTTTGCTTTTAATCAAAAAGTCTGCCAAACCACGTCCGAATGACCTGATATTTTTCACACACATCCCAAATGACACAACAGACCAACTGCAACTCTCGGAATTCCATTCTGACCACTATATCAAAATCTCACCTAAAAATCGGAAAACGTCAAAATTCTAATTTTGCCAATTTAAGCCTAAACCTTCCACGGACCTCCAAAACACATTTAGATCATGCTTTTAAGTCCCAAATCACCTAACGGAGCTAACCAAATCATAAAAATTTTGATCCGAGATCATATACCAATAAGTCAAATCTTGGTCAAACCTTTCAAATTTTAAGCTTCAAATTGAGGACTGTTTCTTTAAAATTCATTCCGGTTATCCTGAAAACCAAAACCGGCGATTTACATAAGTCATAATACATCATACGGGGTTAGTCATGCCCAAGAACTAGAGAGCGAAGTGCAAAAGCTCAAAACGACCGATCTGGTCGTTACAACTAACTTTTTTGCTTCCGAAGGCCTTCAGAGGTTAATCCTTGACAAAGATAAACTCACCTTCGAGCGGGATCAATTGGTGGCCTGGCGGGATCAAATTGATGCTCACCTCCCGGAACTAAAAACACAAGCTGCCGAGCCCGTTGAGTTGGATGCTCGATTGCAGCAAAATGAGCAAGGGGTAGTGACCCTCAGCCAAGAGGCCGCCCTATTAAGGATACAATTTGAAGAAGCTAAGGCAAAGTGGGTTGAGGTCCAAAAGGTCATTCTTGCTGATGCCGATTGCGAGGCTGCCTCTATTGAATGACTGAATAAATTGGAGGCAGCCTTGAACTCCAAAGCTGAAGAAGTTGTTGCTGCTGAGGAGAAGCATGCCCGGATGGAGGAGAAATATAGGAAGGTCAAGGAGCATAATAATGTTTACAACTCCACTATCCGTGACCTCGACGTCAGCCTTCAGGCCATTAGGTCTGAGAGGAATAACCTTTCAACTGAGGTTGACCGGCTTAAGGAAGAGCTTCAGTGCCGAGCGGCTTCTCACATTGTTGAAACAATACACTCTATGTATAGCATGAGGAGAAAAACCTTGTAAAAGGCCAAAGTAGGTGTTATTGACTTTGATACCGAGATCGCCATGGACCATTGTTAATACCCAATTTTTCTCTATATATTTTTAATACGTATATATACTTTCCAAATAGCATATATGCATATATAAGCATGCATAAGCATTTTTTATAATTTTTCTATAATTTTAAAGGCTTCAAATTGATTTATTTCTTCTCTTTTACTCATAAAATTTCCAATAATTATCCTTCAAATTATTATTGTGGTGATTTAGCCATCTAAATTCATTATTTATGCCAAAATATTGTTTAAATATTTTAGTGCATTTTTTTTACAATTGCATTTGCATTTTTTAAGCTAATTTGCATATATTTGCAATACTAGCCCTATCAATGCATAAATTACATTGTTGATGCATAAAATGATCTTTTATATTTTTAAAATGTTAAACAACTATTTTAAATCATTTTAGTACATGAAATTATTTTTCAGCAATTATTTATTATTTCTTATAAATATATAGTGTTAAAATGGCTATTTAAAATTTAGCCTAATTTCATTTCAATTTCAGCCCCAATACCCAACCCAATTTTTGATTAAATTACCCAATCCCAATACCCGTCTAACCCTAACAAACCTACCCGACCCCTCTCTTGTTATATCCTGGCCGTTGATCATTTTGATCAACGATCCAAATCTCCCATTACCTAAAATAAACTAACTTATACCCCCCAAACCCTAACCATTTCCCACCTTACATCGCCGCCCTAAAATCATCTCTGCTCTCAAACGCTCTCACCCTAACCCTAATCCCCAATCTCACTGACCCCCATCTATGGCTATCTCCGATAACCTTTCACCACCTCTCAAGCCTCCAATGGCCTCTCTCCTGTCATGCTTGCCATCTCTAAGGCCCTCAAGGGACCACAACTATGTCGACTTGCATCTAGGGTTCATCTCTCGCCTGTTTCAGGGCATTCCGATGTGATTTTGAGTGAGATCATCCTATATTAGCCACGATCTATGGTTTTCTAAACAGGTTTCTTCATCTCTGTATGGTTCTCTTCGAAATCCTAATTTCTTTTCTAAAAACCTCCTAGATCTGTACAGATCTAAGGTGATTTGAGTTTGTTTCCTGTGAGTTTTACAATAGCTTTGAGATTCTTTACAAGAATCGTATGATTTCAAGTGATTTTTATCTTTTTCTAAAATTAGGGTTTCTGGAATTTCTTTTTTAAAATTTTTTCGATGATTCTTTGTGTTTAAATGTCTGCTTCTCATACATTTTTTGGCTAATTTTATGAACCTGCTACAACCCTAGCCCGTTTGTACTGAAAATCCTAATTTTTTGGGGTTTTCCGTTTGATTTCTGGATATTGGTACATCTGATTGTGTTCTTGTCTTGGGTTCTTGTGTGTTCTCGTGATTTTCTTGTCCTAATATGATTTTACTGAATTTTCCTAGTTCGAACTTTCACTGATATTATGTACTTGTGTTCATACTGACCATTCGTGCCAGACTTGTATACTTCTCCTTGAATCAATGTTGTTTAACTTTTATTTTATTGAAATTATGTATCGATTCCTGACTACTCATACTTTACCTCATTTTATATGCTAAACATGTTGATTCTTTCATGACTTTCTCTTCGACTGAACCCTTGATTATTCTGAATCCCTTAATTCCTGATTTAATTTGAACACTTTTCTTTTAACGTTTGATTCTTACCTCTTTACTCAATTTGATTGAATTTACCTGCCTTAATTGTTTTTCCCTGCCATGTTTGTATTCCGCTGATTATTTATTGATTTATTTACTTAATTAAATTGTTGTGCATTTACCCCTAATTACCTATTCTATACCTAAGCTTTACTTTATTCTTTTCCTTAAATACTTAGTTTGTTTTACCGTTGATTGAACTGTCCCTTGATTAAGGGAGGATCTAGCTGATTTACGTATGACTTCCCTGATTTACTACTTAATTGATCTTTTACCTTATGTGTCAAGCTTTTGATTATTATATAAACCTCATCTTCTTTTAAGTTCAGAGGACAAGAAAAACGAACACTAGTTCAAAAACTCTCTCTTATACTTAAGCGTTCTACTCTTTTCTGTTACTTGCTACTTCTATTGAACTAGCAGGCTGTAAGCCAAGGCTAGTTATTGCACTACATTGCTCTATACTTTGTGTCTGATCTCCTTAACTGGTATGTCCCTAATTAAGTTTTGAAAATCAAACCCTATGTGTTTCATTCCTGCATTAGTCCCTCAATTGTGATTTCAACTTGTATTCCCGTTTATCTCTTTGCTCAGCATGTCTAAAGTTCTATCCTGCTCAATGTATGTTTTACATTCTGCCATCTCTCCTGCTTACTCCTTTGCTTAATATGTCTAAAACTTTGTCCTGTTCAATGCATGTTTTACACTCTGCTTACTTCTTTACTTAGCATGTCCAAACAATATGCTTAAATCATGTACAAGACAGGCCAACTATTATTTATGTTCTAAACTATTTACTAAGTCTCCAAGATCCTAAGTGTATATGCAGTTTGTAACTGTATGTTTCTACTATTCCTATCCTTGTACCCTGAAGTGATTCTTATGTGCCACAATCCTTTCATTCCCATGTGAAGCTCTGTTGTTAAGTGATCTGAATATGACCAATTGCTTGTTTGCTGCTTGATACTCTTCTCAAACTGTCTTTTACCACTAAGTTATTTCCTGTTTTCTAAAAAAAAAACTTTCCTACTTCATCTCTGTACTATTTTCAAAACAAAAATATGTCAAGCACTCTCACACTACTCCTAGAATATTAGGTTCTGCCACTCTGGCATGTGTACTTCCTTGAGATCCTTGAGATTTCTTTGAACTCGGTGTCACGACCCAAACTGATGGGCCCTGACGGGTGACTGATTCCTATCTATCAAACACCCCTAAGCATGCGTCTAAGATATGAACCTAAATAATATCTGCTACATTACAAAAATAACAGACATGAAGGAAAAATGCCATCAAGGCATATGTACGTATATATGCAGAATACAGTGGGAGAGCTGGCAAGGCTGCTATAGACAACCATACATCCAAAACTGAAAGCCGACAAGGCTACATATAACCCATCTAGACATACTGTCCACAAACCTCTAACAGAAACATAACTGTACAAAGACGGGATTGTGCCACGTCAAACCCATACACACACACACACTCACGCACACACACACATACACACACACACACACACATATATATATATATATATACAAATGTATTATAACAAGATCAAAAGCAGCTCCAGATCAAATGGAGCACGCCAACTCTCGCTGATCAGGGATCCTTAAAAGGGGGACCATTAGCTTGCCTACCTGCACCTACGGGCATGAAACGCATGCCCCATGAAATAGGGCAAAAATGTACTGAGTATGTAAGGAATGACATTTAGTACATAAAAGACATAGATAAAACATGGAATACTGAAACACATCTTTAAATATGAATAACTTTGTAAATTCTTAAATGTTTATAACATCATGCACATGCGTAAAAATGTTGTGTGATGCATAGGTATGGGTATACATAATATCATCAAGCCACTGAGAGCATCCCATCATATCATTTCAGCCACTGTGGGCACATCATCAACATGTACCAACTGATCAGGTAGTGGTGCGTAAATAACGCCATAACCTTTTTTCATATCCCATATACATATACATACATATATACGTGTATATAACACCGTCTTAGTCATATTTCGTCCATTGTGGGCAACATCATCATCATATACTAGCTGATCAGGTGGTGATGCGTATATAATGCTGTAACATTTTCCCCGTATCCCATATAAATATAATATACATATATACACGTATATAACACCGTCTAAGTCATATATCAGCCGTTATGGGAAATAACATCATCATATACCAGCTGATCAGGTGGTGATACGTATATAATGCTGTAACCTTTTTCCCATATCCCATATAAATATAACATACATATATACGAGTATATATGTATAAATGGATGAAATACATGAAAAATACGTAATAATCTTAATATTCCTTCTGGATAACCTTTTTCAACTGTGTATTATTCTAAGACCCATGAACAGGAAATAATAATATTTTCCATGTGGAATCAAGAATATAGACACCTCTAATAAATCTATGAATAGAGTAATTTATGAAAATTGTGTATTTGCTCATTTCTTCAATATAATTTGGATCATGCCAAAAGAAAGAAGGGATGGCCTTAACATACCTGGAGTAGGGAAAACTCCGTATAATATTCTTGGTGAAGATTACACCGTACTCTTTTAGAACCACAAAATTTGGACGGAATTAAGCTTCTGCTCGTTGATGTACTTGAATGCGTGAGCTTCTGTTCTTGGCGTTACATTATTTGAACCAAGAAAGAAAATTCTCTTGCTTCAGGATTTTGTTGATCATTTCCTTTGGTTCTGTTTCCTTGTCCAAAAGATAAACTTAACTTTTGATCTCTAGTGTAGTTTAATGAAATGCTGAAATGTTTCATTTTCTTGCCTATTAATTCCATTAAGCTTAGGTAGTCAGCCACCTACTCCAACACGACCATGAGTCATTGTTTGGAAAGTGGTTGGCTGCCACGTGGGGGTGGTATAATATATTAGATTTTTATCCACTTATTAGTAAATTAGGTAATGTACCGTTACCCGGTAATTAATCAACTACCCGCATAATTTAAAAATTACCACAAATTATTTAAAATTATATTTATTTTTAAAATACTTCATATATACTTTATATATTATACTGCCATGGTCATATGGTACCTTGCATGATACTAGTTCATAATTATCGGGTATTCTTGCTCGACCTGTATTTTATTCCAAATTGGCCACTTTTAATGAAACTCGTTTTCTTTAATCTGTGTACCCCCTTATCCTTCATAACACTTATTTATCGCTTGTTATAAATAGCATAAGTATGTTAACGTCAAGATGATTTCATCCCCGAGTTTACGTCGTTAACTATAAAAGAAATTTTAACGTACGAAAACGCAAGATGTAACACCCTTCCCCCCTTAGAAACATTCGTCCTCGAATGTTCAACTCCCCATGATCTATATAACTTTGGCAAGGTCGCCTCTGTAACAATACCACTACCAACTCTCCTTGTAGAAGCTTAATAATCCAACGACACATAGGACCATAATTATGAATAACGACAATGGCCTCTTATGACCAACGACAATAACCAACATAAGAATTTATATACGTACCTTGTGATTATGACGTCTCAGTTGGACCCTTATCAGGAGGAGAGAATAAGTAGGGATATCTAAACTTCATGTTTTCCTCGGCCTCCCAAATCATTTCTTCCACATTGTTGTTTCTCCAAAGTACTTTCACCGAGGCTACCTCCTTATTTCGCAGCTTGCAGATTTGTCGGTCTAGGATAGCAATTGGAACTTCCTCGTATGATAAGTCTTCTATAATCTGTACATCATTCGTGGGCACCACTCGTGTAGGATCGCCAATGCACTTTTGTAACATAGATACGTGAAATACCGGATGGACAAACTCTAATTCCGAGGGAAATTCTAACTCATAAGCTACTTGGCCCACTCTCCGAATGATCCTATAAGGCCCAATATACCGTTGGCTAAGTTTGCCTTCTTGCCAAATCTCATCACACCTTTCATAGGTGACACCTTTAAGAATACCCAGTCATCAACCCTGAACTCTAAATCTCGACGCCGCATGTTAGAATATAACTTCTGATGTCTATGAGCTGTCAATAGTCGATCCCGAATCAACTTTACTTTCTCCATCTCTTGCTGAACCGTGTCTGGCCCATGTAATCCATATTCTCCAACGTCGAACCACCCTATAGGCGACCTACACTTTCTTCCGTAAAGAGCTTCGTATGGAGCCATCTAAATGCTGTAATGGTAGCTATTATTATATGCGAACTCAATAAGCGGCAGATGATTATCCCAGCTACCTTTGAAGTCTATTACATAAGCTCATAACATATCCTCCAGTGTTTGAATAGTACGCTCAACCTGTCCGTCTGTCTAGGGGTGAAATGTTGTACTAAGACTTACTTGAGTCCCCAATCCCTTTTGGAATGACCTCCAGAAGTTAGCTGTAAATTAAGCTCCTCTATCCGAGATAATAGATACACGGACACCATGCAGTCGTACTATCTCCTTGATATAAAGCCTCGCATAATCTTCTGAGGAATATGTAATTCTAACAGGCAGAAAATGGGCTGACTTTGTGAGCCTATCAACAATCACCTATATCGAATCGAACTTACGCTGGGAACGAGGTAACCCTACGTTGAAGTCCATATTGATTATTTCCCATTTCCAAGTCGGAATCTCCATAGCCTGCAATAATCCACCGGATTTTTGATGCTCAATCTTAACCTACTGATAGTTAGGGTACTAAGAAAAATATTCTGCTATATCCTTTTTCATTTCGTCCCACCAATATATTTCCTTGATGTCATGATACATCTTTGTCGCTCCTGGATGGATAGAATAACGGGAATAGTGAGTTTCTCCCATAACCTGCCGACGCAGCCATGCAACATTAGGTACACATAATCGTCCTCGATATCTGAGGACCCCATCTTCTCTAATTTCAAACAGTGTCTTCTCCTTCTGAAGGGTGGTATCCCTATAATGAACTAACACAGGATCCTTGTACTAGCGTTTCTTTACTTCAGTTACTAAAGAGGATGTTGCCGTATCCTGAAGAGTAATTCCAATATCACCTGAGTCTAGTAACCAAACTCCAAGACTAGCTAGCTGATGAACCTCATGGGCTATTCCCCTCTTTTCTGGCCGTAAATATGACAGACTACCCATAAATCTACGGCTGAGGGCGTCGGCTACTACGTTCGCCTTCCCCGGATGGTATTAAATATCAATGCCATAGTCGTTAAGTAGATCCAACCATCTCCTTTGACGAAGATTCAATTCCTTTTGCTTGAAGATGTACGGAGGCTCTTATGATCCGCATAGATATCAACATGAATGCCATAAAAGTAGTGCCTCCACATCTTTAGTACATGAATCACCGCGACTAACTCTAAATTGTAGGTCGGGTAGTTCTTCTCGTGCTTTCTTAATTGTCTAGAAGCATAAGCCACAACCTTACCATGCTGCATCAGCATACAACCCAATCCAATGCCTGAAGCATCGCAATAGATAACATAACCATCGATCCCTTCTGGGAGCGTTAGAACCGGTGCTGAAGTTAACCTGTTCTTTAATGCCTGGAAACTCCATTCACAAGCATCAGTCCATTGAAACTTTGCTCCCTTCTGAGTCAACTTTGTTAAAGGTGCTGAAAAGAAAGAAAATTCTTCTACAAATCTCCTGTAATAACATGCCCAACCAAGAAAGTTACGAACCTCCGTCGGTATTGTGGGTCTAGGCCAGACTTTACTGCCTCAATCTTTTGGGTATCCACTCGGATGCCTTCACCCGAAATGATATTCCCAAGGAAAGTTACAGAGTTCAACCAGAATTCACACTTAGAAAATTTTGCATACAACTTCCTTTCTTGTAGAACTCTGAGCATAGTATGCAGATGACCAGCATGCTCATCCTCTGAACGAGAATATACCAATATATTATCAATAAATACAATTACAAACAGATCTAAGAAAGGCCTAAACACACGGTTCATCAAATCCATGAATACTGCTGGGGCATTTGTCAGACCGAACGACATAACCCGAAACTCAAAGTACCCATATCTAGTCCCGAATGCTGTCTTCCGAATAACTTCATCCTTAATCCTTACTTGATGGTACCCGGACCTCAAGTGTATCTTTGAAAAGCACTTGGCACCTTGCAACTGATCAAATAAGACGTCAATACTCGGGAGCGGGTACTTATTCTTGATCGCCACCTTATTCAGTTGCCTATAATCAATACACATTCGTAAAGAACCATCTTTCTGCCTCACAAACAACACAGGTTCTCCTCACGGTGACGTACTAGGTCTGATAACACCTTTTTCAAGCAAGTCCTTTAGTTGTTCTTTCAACTCTTTCGGCTCTGCGGGGGCCATTCTATAGGGAGGAATAGATATTGGGTGAGTATCTGGTAGTAGGTCAATAGAAAACTCAATTTCTTGCTCTAGCGGGAGACCTAGAAGTTCATTAGGGAAGATATCTGGAAACTAATTTACCACAGGGATGAATTGAATGGTTGCTGACTCTACTTCCATATCTTGAACCCAAACTAAGTGATAAATACAACCCTTATTGATCATCATCCTTGCCTTGAGATGGGAAATAAATCTACCCTTCGGCGATGCCGTGTTACCTTTCCACTCCAAAATAGGCTCCCCTGGAAATTGAAATCGGACTATCTTTGATCTACAATCAACGTTGGCATGGCAAGAAACCAACCAATCCATACCCATTATAACATCAAATTCTACCATATCTAACTCGATTAAGTCTGCTACGGTAGGTCGACCATGAACTATTATTATACAACCCCTATATACCTGCTTAGCTATCACCGAGTCCCCAATAGGTGTAGACACCTCAAAAGGTTTAACTAATTTAGGTTTTTTTTCAAACTTACTAGCAACCAATGGAGTAACGTATGATAAGGTGGAACCTGGATCAATCAGTGCATATACATCGTAGGAGGAGACTGATAATATACCTGTAACAACATCAGGCGATAACTCTTGGTCCTGTCGTCCTGCCAACACATAAATGTGGTTATGAGGACTGCTCGAGCTAGATGCTCCGCCTATGCCTCTACCACGACTCATTGGTGCTTGGGGACCTTGCCTAGGGGGCGTACTAATGATGATGATCCAGCTACGGATCCCGCTGGTTGAGCTATGCTTGCATCACCTCTCATCGGACAATCCCTCATAAGTTGGCCCGGATAACCATAAGTATAACAAACACCTAATCCCATATGGCACTGCCCGGTAAGCTGCTTACCACATTAAGTACATCGTGGCAAAGGAGGCCTCATCTGATTTGACTCACCTCTATATTGAGAACCTGAGGCCCTGAAATTCTGACCAGGCCCTGAATATGTAGAACGATCAAATCTCTTACCGCCAAATTGAGGGGGCGCACTAGCCGAGGGCTGGGATGTATATCTCGAATACTGCTGCCTCTGACCACCTCGAAACTCACCAGAAGGACCCGAAAACCTCGCTCTTTTATTCTGGGCCCTATCATGCTCACAATTGGTCCTCTGTTTCTGTTTACGCTCTTCTACACCCTGAGCGCATGCCTGAATACGAGAAATATCCATGTCTAATTGAAGTGAAACCGACTTACAATCATTAAGCAAGTGAGGCTCTAATCCCATCACGACCAGTGAACCCGATCCTCCATCTTAGATATAATAGTGGGAGCATACCTAGCCAACGAATCAAACTAAAGACTGTACTCCCAAACACTTATGTTTCCCTGCCGAAGGGTCAAGAACTTATCAACCTTAGCTCGCCTATGCTCTGGTGGCAGATAATGATGAAGAAAAGCTTCTGTAAACTCTTGCCATACCGCTGGAGGGGCATTCTCACCTCTGGACAATTCCCAAGACTCGTACCAATTAACTGCAACATCTCGGAGTCTATAGGAAGCTAGCTCAACTGACTCAGCAATGGCCTTCATTACCCGTAACGTCCTCTACACTCTATAAATAAATACCTAAGGGTGGTCCCCATTCGGTTCTGCTCCAGTGAATACCGGAGGTCTAAATTAATAAAGTCACGAACCATCGCACTCACGGACCTATCTGCGTGACCAATACCTACTTCCTGACGCCGAGTCTGTACGGCTACTAATCGGGTCAATAACTGAATAGCATCTCTCATCTCCTGACCTGGCGCATCTGATTGAGGTGTTGAATGTACAAAGGCGGGTGCTGGAGTTGGTGGCCCTCGGAGCCCTTCTGGAAAAGGCGAGGTAGGTGAAGTCTGAGATGGAACCTCACCATGAGATTCTCCCCGAGCCCTAGTAATTGGTGGCACTCGACTTGTAGTCCCAGCAACCACGGACTTTCCCTTCTGGACGACCGTACTCTTTGGAGGCATTGCTGAAAATATAACGTATCGTTAGGAACATGAATTTTTGTATCGCACGATCTGAGATAAAAAGAGAGGATAACATCCTATATGTCATGTAGCCTCCTGTCTATAAGTGTGGTGCACGACACACCCACAAATAAGACTCTACTAGACACGGTCTGTAGACAACCCTAGGACAGAATTACTCTGATACCACTTTTGTCATGACCCAAACCGATGGGCAGCGACGGGTGCCTGAGTCCTATCTATCAAACACCCCTAAGCATGCGTCTAAGATATGAACCTGAATAACATCTGCTGCATTACGAAAATAACAGACATGAAGGAAAAATGCCATCACGGCATATGTACGTATACATGCAGAATACATTGGGCAAGCCGGCAAGGCTGCTACAAACAACCATACATCTAAAACTGAAAGCCGACAAGGCCGCATATAACCCAACTAGACATACTGTCCACAGACCTCTAACAGAAATATAACTGTACAAGGACATGACTAAGCCACGTCAAACCCATATATATATATATATATATATATATATACAAACATATCGTACCAAGATCAAAAGCAACTCCGGATCAAATGGAGCATGCCAACTCTCGCTGATCAAGGATCCTAAAAAGGGGGACCGTCAGCTTGCCTACCTGCACCTGCGGGCATGAAACGCAGGCCCCGTGAAATAGGGCAAAAATGTGTTGAGTATGTAAGGCATGACAATTAGTACGTAAAAGACATAGATGAAACATGGAATACTAAAACACATCTTTAAATATGAATAACTTTGTAAATTCTTAAATGTTTATAACATCATGCACATGCGTAAAAATGTCGTGTCATGCATAGGTATGGGTGTACATAATATCATCAAGCCACTGAGGGCATCCCATCATATCGTCTCGGCCACTGTGGGCACATCATCAACATGTACCAGCTGATCAGGTGGTGGTGCGTATATAACGCCATAACCTTTTCTCATATCCCATATACATATACATACATACATACATACATATATATATATACGTATATAACGTCATCTGAGTCATATTTCAGGCACTGTGGGTAACATCATCATCATATACCAGCTAATCAGGTGGTGATGCATATATAACGCCGTAACCTTTTTCCCGTATCCCATATAAATATATTATACATATATACGCGTATATAACGCCATCTATTCATGGGTCAATGCACATGTATAAATGGGTGAAATGCATGAAAAATACGTAATAATCTTAATATTCCTTTCAGATAACCATTTTCATGGGGAATGAAGAATATAGACATCCCTAATAACTCTATGAATAGAGTAATTTATAAAAACTATGTATTTGCTTATTTCTTCAATATAATTTGGATCATGACAAAAGAAAGAAGGAATGATCTTAACATACCTGGAGTAGGGAAACTCCGTATAATATTCTTGGCGAAGATTACACCGTACTCTTTTAGAACTACAAAATTTGGACGGAATTAAGCTTCTACTCGTTGATGTATTTGAATGCGTGAGCTTCTATTCTTGGCGTTACATTATTTGAACCAAGAAAGAAAATTCTCTTGCTTTAGGATTTTGTTGATCATTTCTTTTGGTTCTGTTTCCTTATCCAAAAGATGAACTTAACTTTTGATCGCTAGTGTAGTCTAATGAAATGCTGAAACGTTTCATTTTCTTGCCTATTAATTCCATTAAGCTTAGGTAGCCAGCCACCAACTCCAACATGAGTCATTGTTTGGAAAGTGGTTGGCTGCCACGTGGGGGTGATATAATTTATTAGATTTTTATTCACTTATTAGTTAATTGGGTGATGTCCCGTTACCCGGTAATTAAACAATTATCCGTATAATTTAAAAATGACCATAAATTACTTAAAATTCTATTTATTTTTAAAATACTTGATATATACTTTATATATTATACTACCATGGTCATATGGTACCTTGCATAGTACTAGTTCATAATTATCGGGTATTCTCGTTCGACCCGTATTTTATTCCAAATTGGCCACTTTTCACGAAACTTATTTTCTTTAATTTGTGTACCCCTTTATCCTTCATAATACTTATTTATCGCATGTTATAAATAGCATAAGTACGTTAACATCAAGATGATCTCATCCCCGAGTCTACATCGGTTAACTAAAAACAAAATTTTAACGTACGAAAACACGAGATGTAACACTCTGGCATGTCAGAGCTGGCCTTTCCACACTGCACTTAAATCAGTTCTTGTTTGAGAAAAGTCTAGGTGTGAGCACTGCCTGGGATTCTTGAGGTCCTTAGGGAACTCTAACACACCTAGACAAGATACTGTCTATGGAACCTTGGCATTTGAGGCTATTGGAGGCCTGGGGAAGTCATTTGGGCCTGCTTCAGGCTCCTTGTAGTTAACTTCTTCTTTTTCTTTATTGTTTATGTAATTTATTCAGCTGGTCTATAATAATTATTTGTAAATAATATTGGGGTGATTAGTGAAAAAGGTTGGGTATCTACATATCTGCTGGGTAACTCGGGTAGATACCATACCTATAGGATAATGTTAATACTTTGCAATGTTTTCTTTGCTTTCACGATATTAGAAATCATGCCTATAGGATCTAAATGGATTCAATAATAGAAACCATGTCTATAGGGTTAAAATCAACTTTATAATTAGATACCATGCCTCTAGAGTGTAAAGTGATTGAGTTCAATTTCTGCCACTGCATATATCCACATTCGTCTCACTAGAAATCATGCTTATAAGTTCGAAAATCAGCTCTTAACAATTAGATACAATGCCTATAGGAATTAAAATCAGAAATCATGCATATAGAACTTAAAAATCAATTTAGTTAAACAAATCAGTTTAATCCATGTTAGTTCTTTTTGAATTGGTTTAATCAATCGTCCGCTTCTTTAATGAGTTTTCAAACACTACCTTAATTTACTATCGCTAGAAAGCATGTCTACGGATCTCAAGTGTCCGTTTAAAACTGTTCATTGTTTTACCTAATCAATGTAGATATCATGCTCTTAGGACATCACTGTTATGCGTTTAGGCAAGCCTCTAGGGCGATTTAAATTTTGCAACTTTGAAACTGTGCTTTGTTATTTAAAATTGTTTAGGTTTAACAGGTCTAAATTAGTAGGCAAGCTAAATAGGATTTTCTACACTTTGTCCTAAGTCAATACTGTATAATCCCTGCTCACCTAGATATCATATTCTAGGATTTTCTTTTAAATACCTGACTGTTGTTTGAAGACATGCATTTACTTGTTCTATTTGCGGAGATGATTGTGAGCCTATAATCTGTTCTTTTTAAATGTAGTCCTACTTGTTCTTGATTGACGCATAGACTTTTATCCTTTAAAACCCTAGGAAGGTCTAGAACTGTCTAAACACAGAGGTCCTAAATACCTACAGGGCCACAAGGAAGGGACGGGTAGTGCACGCATAGGACATCTGTCAAGGTTATTAGAATGCTTTAGGCTATGACCAAGGGTAGGGGATTGGGTAGTAAAGATATGATGACTACACACTAATGTCACGTGTAGTCCCTCATTGAGGAGTGTTTACCGGGTATTGTGTGGGGTGATCCTGTAGGCTAACCAACCTAGGACCCCTCCTTTCCAAATTCCCATTGTTTAAACTTTACTTTTCTATATGTATGCAATTTGCTCAAGTCTTTCCTTTTGTCTCATTATTTGAGTCATATAATGTCCAAAACCTGCTCCCTTATTTGCAAATATGTATTTAAACCGTTTATTTATTAAAAGGACTAATTCATGAGTACAAGTTCGACCGGGACCCACCGTTGTGGATCGAGGGGTGTCTAACACCTTCCCCTCAAGGTTATTTCGAGCCCTTACCCTAAATCTCTGGTAATACAAACTAGTCTAAGATTTAATCACTCTAGGTGCCCTAACGCACCATAATCCGTTAGGTGGCGACTTTCAAAAACCCAAATTCCCACAAGGAAATGAGTGATTACCCCCATGAATGTCGAAACTCGGACTTCTCTCTTTCTCTCCTCGAAAGAGGGAAAAAAGGGGGCACGACAACCGTGAACTAGAGTCAACTGTTCAAAAGGGCACTTTCGATCCAACCTGATGCGATTGATTCATTTGGTTCCATTTATGAGTTCTGGGGAACTAGAGAAGAACTTGAAGGGGATGATGATGAAGGTCAAGACCTCGGGCCGGCGGCAGATCCACCTACTTCTCCTAGAGGCGCAAATGCTTCTCTTCCCCTGGATTCTTAGGATGCAGTAGTTTAGCTTTTTGCTTTTTCTCCTTTTTTGTTTTTTACTTCATACTTTTGTAATTGTGCTGCTTGGCACGTTATTATATAGAAGTACTTTTTTGTTTAAGTATTGCGCAATTTTTTCTCTTTGTGTCGAATTATCCAAGGCTTCAGGTGCATTTTCCCTGATAACATATGGATTTCGGGCATAAATTCTTCCGAAATCAACCCTTTACTATGAGGGTTTCATAAGGGAGGGCCCTCTTATGTTATGGTGCTCTTGAAGAGAAAGTCTCCTGTTCATTCCAACACTAGCATTTGAAGTACTTATTTAACTTTCAAATGATAAAATTAATTCATCGTTCGGATAAGAAACAAGATAAAAATTAAAGGACTTTACTTTATTCCTTCCATTTTCAAAAGTACATAAGCATTCGGTGTGCTAAAAATAAATCTCCATTACTTGTGGCTAATTTGTACAACTTATTTTTATGGAGTTGGCCGCACAGTCCCCGGTCCTGATGATACAACTTTGTTCCTAGATTTAGTTGTCCCGGTCGATGTGGCAATCATATTGTCGTATTATCATATCATCCCCCCCCCCCTCAGTGTTCGAATGCGAAGAATGCGAATTTGAACACTAGAAGTCTTGCTCCTTTGAAGATTCCACTAGTGAATGGTTGGATAATCTTTGGTTCGATAGCAAACTTCATTTCCTGTTAGGATCTTTGCTACAAAGCCAAAGATTTCCTGTTAGTGACTTGCACTAGTGAACGGTCGGGTAACCTTTGGCTCGATAGTAAGCTTTGTTTCCCGATAGGAACTTCGCTATCGAGCAAAAGACTATCTAACCATTCTGTAGTGGCTCGTTGCTTGCATGCCTTGTCATTTAAAGGTCTTATTTCTGCTGACGAAACTTCCTTCATAGTATGCTTTCCGTTGCTCAAGATAGTCAAGATCTCATTTCTCCAGTCCCAGACCAAATTGGTCACGTTTACTTTGTAATAGCCGTCTACGTCCAACACCGAATGCATAAGCTGCACAACCGTACCAGAATCCGATCCCTTCATTTACATGGATGATCCCAGATTGGCTAGTGCGTCTGCTTCCGTGTTTTCTTCCCTAGCGATGTGGGTGATTGACCATTCCCTGAACCGTGGAAGCAGGGCCTAGACTTTCACTACATACTCTTGCATACGTTCCTCTTTGGCTACGAAGATCCCGTAGACCTGATTTACTACCAATTGGGAATCACATTTTATTTTTATGACCTCGGAGTCCAGTCCCCGATCCAGCTTGATTCCTGCAATCAAAGCTTCATACTCGGCTTTGTTGTTAGTTAGAGGAACAATTTTTATGGCCTGCCTTAGGGTTTCTCCTGAAGGAGTGATTAGCACTACGTCGAGCTCGAACCCCTTCACATTGGAAGCTCCAACCATGAACAAGGTCCAAACTCCTAACGTTGCTTCCGACACTATCACTTCTTCTTTGGTAGCCAAAGGTAACTGCCCTGGACTGAAATCGAGCCATAAAGTTGGCCAAAACCTGTGACTTAATCGCAGTTCTAGGTTTATACTCTATGTCAAATTCACTCATTTCGACGGCCCACTTGGCCAATCGACCTGAAGTTCAGGTTTGTGAAGGATATTCCATAGGGTAAAGGTTGTCACCACAGCTATCGGATGACATTAGAAATAAGGCCCAAGCTTCCGAGTGGCGACCACAAGATCTAAGGCCGATTTTTTCAAAAGAGAGTAGCGAGTTTCTACTCCCATTAAAATTTTACTAACATAATAAATAGGAGATTGCATACCTTCATCTTCACGGACTAAAATGGCACTTACCGCTAACTCTGAGACCACTAAGTAAATCATCAATTGTCAGCCTTCCTCATGCTTTGATAATAATTGAGGGCTTGATAAATACCTTTTCAAATTCTTCAGAGCCTGCTGGAATTTCGGAGCCCATTCGAAGTTGTTTTTCTTTTTGAGAAGTGAAAATAAGTGATGACATTTTTCTGAAAATCGAGAAATAAATCTATTAAAGCGACCAGTCTTCTTGTCAACCTTTGAACTTTGTTCACATTTGATAGCTGGTCAAGGATGTCTTTGATGTATTTAATTTTATCGGGATTGACTTCGATCCCCCTTTGCGACACCAGGAACCCCAAGAACTTACCAGAGCTGACTCTAAATGCACACTTCTCGGGGTTAAGCCTCATGTTGTGCTTTCTTAGGATGTCAAAGGTTTCTTGCGGGTGTTTAACATGATCACATGCCTTCAAAGAGTTAACCAACATATCATCCATGAAAACTTCCATGGTTTTCCCTATTTGTTTTTCAAACATTTTGTTTACAAGCCTCTGATAAGTGGCTCCGGCGTTCTATAGCCTGAAAGGCATCACATTATAACAGTATGTGCCGAAGTTTGTTATGAATGAAGTTTTTTCCTGATCCTCCGCATTCATCTTGATTGATTGTACCTGAAGTAAACACCGATGAAACTGATTAACTCATGCCCAGCCGTCACATCAATTATTTGATCAATGTTTGGCAATGGGAATGAGTCATTGAGGCACGCCTTATTTAGATCCTTATAATCTACGCACATGCAAAATTTATTCTTCTTCTTTGGAACTACTACTACGTTTGCTAGCCATTCATGATACCTTACCTCTCGGATTGAACCGATTTCAAGCAAATGAGTTACCTCTTCTTTGGCAAATTTTTTTCTGACCTCGACAATAGGGTGTTTTTCTACCTAACCGGCGGGATGTTAGGATCCGGCGTTAGTTTGTGCACGGCCACTTCTGGCGGGATACCTATTATATTCGCGTGCGACCAAGCAAAATAGTCAATGTTAAATTTAAGAAATTCTATGAATCCTGACCTGAGCTCGGGGTTTAGTCCTGTCCCCAAGGGGAACTTCCTCTCCAAGAACTTTTCAAACAAGGCAATTTGCTCGAGTTCTACTGTGGTTTTTGTTGCGTCCGTTTCTTTTGGTACCTAGAAATATATTGGTACCTTATAGGATTCCTACGACTCATCCCCCTGGTTGACCTCATTCGGTTAGAGAGCAAGTGTTGGTTCCTATAATTTCTATGTTGCATGCTCAATCCCTTTGCTACTGGAAATTGAGATTGTGATCATCTCCCTTGCTGCCGGTTGATCTCCTTTTATCTATTTAATTCCCTCCGAAGTTGAGAATTTTAGAAGTTGATGATATGTTGATGATGCATCCTTCATCTCTTGCAGCCATAGTCTTCCAAGAATGATATTGTAACCCAAATCTCCATCTACTACTTCAAAAAGGGTCGTCTTCATTACTCCCTCGGCATTCGTAGGCAGCAGTATTTCCCTTCGAGTTGTTATGCTTGCCAAATTAAACCCGGCGAGGAGCTTTGTGGCTGAAATGATGCTTTCGGTCAGCTTGACTTGCTCCAGCACTTTTCATTGGATATTATTGGTTGAACTCCTTGGGTCCACCAAAAAAATTAATTTTAAAATCCAAGACATTAAGGGAAATTACCGGGGCATCGTTGTACGACAGGTAGTAGTCCATCCGCGTCTTCCTCTGTGAAAGTAATGTCGTCCTCAACGACTTTTCGCAGTCTCTTAATGTGGGTTCCCCTTCACCGCCGGTGTATAGGTGGTGATGTGTTCCTGAGGATCCGAAGTCCCATCAAATTTTGGTGTCTGGCATCTTGAACCGTTTCGAGATCAACTTTGGCGTCGCGCTTGGTTTGAATGGCAACTGGGTGTATTTCTTTGAATCTGGTCCTTTCAATAGTGGCGGTGCACCCGGAATTTGTTCCATTCGGACGTTTATTTTCCTCATGAACTACATGAGTTCGGTTTTAAAGGGAACATTCTCATTGTTGTACCGAATCCGCTTTTGTTCCCCCCGGCCCGATCGAAGCCGACTTCGCCCCTCGGGGTGTTGTTGTCGATCATTTGCATTGTTTGGTTTGTGGGAGCTCCGGGAGGAACTAGAGACCATCCATTCGCGTTATTGGAAGCGCCCGACAATGCCTGCCTCAACTCCATCATGACCTGATCCTGTCATGAGAGGTGGCTCATAATATCCTTTTGTTGCTCCCTCAGGATCCTTACTGTTTTAGTGATGTGCTCGTCTTCACCATCATCAGGAGTTGCCTCTCGAACATGTCTTGGATATTGACCGCCATGTACTGTCGTGGCCTCATCCCCTCATTGTGGGTATCGGTTATTGAGTCTTTGTGTTGAGGCTGATTTCCTTTGTTCTCAACGTTGTGTGTGATGGTGACATCGTTATCTGCCATTTTTAATGGTCTTTGCTAAGAACAAAGAATCAAACAGGTTAGTAACAGATGAAAGGATCAACTCAATTATATTATTGTCTAGGCCCCATGGTGGGCGCCAAACTGTTTACCCGTAAAACAATATAGTTGAATTTATACTTAATTTATAGACAAGTGAATCAATTTGATCCCAAAATGATCAATAAATTAAATAAAAATATAAGACTTAGCGTTGAAATCAAGATAAGACAATAGAGATCTTGATTCTGGGAGCAGAGCTTCCGAAGGCAATAATAACGACAATAATAAGCAAGAGAATAAAGTGTTATTAAGCTTTAAACATTATAAAGCATTAGTTTGTCAGGATCAAGCCCCTCTTAAATGAGATTGTTGCCCACAGACTTGATTACCATTTATAGTTGCTCCTAGGGAACAAGGTCCTAGGATCAAGCTCCTCTTAAATGACAATTATGGGGGCCATTGAAGAATGTGTAACGACTGGCTATGAATGTCATATTCTCTGTAACGGACTACGTACTTAATGTTATAGAATATTCTCCATTAAATGTTATCGGATGGCAGGTATTTATTTTGTCTTTATGAGCAATATTTCCTTCGGGAACAACCGAGATTGCTGCCCACAGACTTGATTATGTCTTGCTTTTCATCTGACTTCGGCTCCACGTGTCGCTTTATTATGCGAGCATTTAATATGAACATATTTTATATTAAATGCTCGCATAATAAAGCGACACGTGGAGCCGAAAACAATGATAACATGAGTTATTAACATTTATCTATAAGCAATATAGGTATTTAGAAAAGAATCAATTTTTTTATTTGATTGAGTATACCAATTAAACTGTTATATTCGAATTGTACTATTTTTCTTAACATTTTTAATTCAGAAAATAAATCTAAACCATCAATATCATATTGAGTATTATGCTTTAATGAACATTCAAGATTATGGCAATATTTTTTCGAGTTTTCATCATCTAGTGATCTCAATATTTTATGTTAAGAGAAAACCAAAAATATTTTCATATGCTTCAAGTTGTTCAAATTTAATTTCAAGTGAAAAATAACCTTGTCTACTATGTGTAAAAAGTAATCAACTCTAAGTGACACTTCGAGAGATTTTGAGATTTCATTATCAACATTCTCATCAAATTGTTTATTCCTATATATCACACGTTTCTTACGAAATTCGGATTCGATATTCATTTTAAATGCAATTTTCTTGGCAGAAATCATAGATGTTGCAAATCTCGCTTCTCTATATTTGTTAAAGAAAGAAATCAAACTCTAAAGAAATCAAACTCTTTATGACGACCCAAAGGGTCATCACCTGTTTCTAATTGAATTTTTAGGTCTCCGAGGCCTTGAAAACCTCATTTAGGGTTGTTTTGATTTGCGTGCGCAGTCCGGGCGCGTAGCCGAAAAACTTAAATATGAAATTCTGTAAAAAATGCAAAGTTTTGATATTAAAATGAGTAAATTTGACTTCGGTCAACTTTTTCGGTAAACGGACCCGGACCTATGATTCGACGGTCCCGAAGGGTCCGTAGGAAAATATGGGGCGTAGGCGTACGCCCGGATTCGAATTCCGAGGTCCCACGCACTAGTTTTAAGTGAAATGGTTTTCTGAAAATGTTTAAAGAAAATTGAAATGAAATCTGATGTGAAAGTAATGGTATCGGGCCTGTATTTTGGTTTCGGCGCCGGTACAAGTCTTATATATGTTTTGAATCACTCCTGTAAAGTTTGGTTAAAAACGGATGTCATTTGACGGGATCCGGGCCCTAATTGGGAAATTGATGTTTAAAAGGAAATCTGAGGAATTTCATTGATTTCGAGGCTTAATTCGATGTTCATGATGTTATATTGATGATTTGATCACACAGATATGTTCGTAGGGTGTTTTTGAGGTAGTGTGCATACTGGGTTTAGAGTTCCGAGGGCTCGGGTGAGTTCCGACTAGGTTCTGGATTGCTGTAGGCTTGAAAGATCAGGTGTTGCAGGTTCAGGAAAATATTGCAGGTCTCTGAACCCTCTTGTGCGGCCCGCAAGGAATCGTGTATGGCCGCGGAGGGGACAGGGCGACCGCGGTCGCCTTTGCGCGGTCCGCGGTGGGTGTTGCGCGGCCGCGATCGGTCTAGCGCGGTCCGTGCGGGGCATAGATCCGCAGGCCTTCAGGAAGCCTGTGCGGCCGCGGTCCTTCTTGCGCGGTCCGCGGTGGGGACTTAGGAGGGGTATAAATACACGTGAATTTCAGTTATTTTACACTTTTCAAAACCCCAAAACATAATAGGCGATTTTGCAAACAACATTTCTTCTCCAAAACGATTGGTAAGTGATTTCTAACTTATTCTTTTCACTTCTTAACATCTTTTAACATGATTTCAACTTCAAATCAAAGATTTTCATGGGGAAATTGGGTGATTTGGGTAGAATCTAGGTTTCTCAAAAAAATTGGGGATTCAGACCTCAGTTTGACGTCCGATTTCAAAACAAACTATTTATTTGAATTTGTGGGGGGAATGGGTAATCGGATTTTGGTCCAAACCTCGAGTTTCGACCACGTGGGCCCGGGGGTCATTTTTGACTTTTGGGTAAGACTTTTGAAAACTCATTTTCATGCATTGGGGTTGATTCATTTAGCATTTATTAATGTGATTAAGTAACTTATGACTAGATTCGAGCAGATTGGTGGTGGGATCAAGAGGTAAAGCTATAATTGAGACTTGAGTGGTGTTCAAGTCATCGAGGTAAGTGTTTGGTGTAACCCTAGCTTGAGGGATTAGGAGTTGGGTCATAATTGCTACTTGCTTCTTGTTGAGTACGATGTATAGGCATGGTGACGAGTATCTATACGTTGGTGTCAAGCATGACCGTGGGTCTTAATTTGAAAATTGTTGTGTTTTTGAATGACACCTTGTATACCTTAATTAATGATCCTCTATGATTAAGTATTTCGTTTAATTGAACTGAGTACTAGCAAAGTGAGATTGGTTATAGCTGATTCTCCCTTGCCGGGATGACTATTTCGATATCCTTGTTCCCTTGCCGGGAAGTTATTATATTACTTATGTTCCCTTGCCGGGATTTCTTGTGATTGTGTGATGAAATGGGAGCGGATGGTACGCCCACCACAAGATATTATGAAATGGGAGCGGGTGGTACGCCTACCACAAGATATTATGAAATGGGAGCGGGTGGTACGCCTACCACAAGATATTATGAAATGGGAGCGGGTGGTACGCCTACCACAAGATATTATGAAATGGGAGCGGGTGGTACGCCTACCACGAGATATTATGAAATGGGAGCGGGTGGTACGCCTACCACGAGATAGAATGAAATGGGAGCAGGTGGTACGCCTACCACGAGATATGAGAAATGGGATCGGGTTGCACGCCTGCAACAAAAAGGAAACTGAAAGTGAAAGTTGCCTTTATTTTCTTCATTTGTGATAGAAGATATAGTGCTAGCTTCCTTATTATTCCCTGTTATTCCTTTTAACTGCTATCCCCGAAGCATGTTCCCATTCCCTAGCTTTAACTACTTATTACTTGTTTACTTTTCTGCCATATATTATATGATTGTACGGGTTTATCTGGAGTCTGGTCCTAGCCTCGTCACTACCTCGTCGGGGTTAGGCCAGACACTTACCAGCACATGGGGCTGGTTGTGCTAATACTACGCTCTGTGCTCTTTTGCACAGATCCAGGTCTTGGACAGCAGCAGTAGTGCGGGAGCCAGCCTTCAATCCAGTGAGACACCGAGGTAGCCTTGCAGGCGTCCGCATGCCTGACGTCTCCTCTATCTTTTATTTCAGTCTGTTGTCCCATGTATTCGAGACAAACAGTTTATATTTCGTTTAAACAGTTGTATTTAGCACTCTTAGAAGTTCGTGAGTAATGTGACACCAGTTCTTGGGTAAAGGCTTATGTTGATTTCCGCATTATCGTTCAGTTTCTTTAATTTAAGTCTTCCGCTTATTTATTTAATTCTGTTGTTTTCATGCTATTACTGATAAAGGTTAAAAGAAGTAATTTGTTAATGAAGTAAGCAATTAAGGATTGGCTTGCCTAGCTCTCATTAGTAGGCGCCATCACGACTCCCGAGAGTTAGAAATCCGGGTCATGACAAGTTGGTATCAGAGCAATAGGTTACATAGGCCTCACAACTCACGGACAAGCTCAGTAGAATCTGAGGGATCGATACGGAGACGTTTGTATTTATCCCCTAGAGGCTACCGAGTTAGGAAAACTTCACTTTTGTTCTTTTTTGTCGTGCGGATTTGTTCCTCAAATGCTATTGAACTTCTACTCTATTTTTCGTAGATGGCAAGAACACGCGCTTCCTCATCTACCGCTCAGCAGCCCGAACCCCCTGCAGTAGCTTCCACTAGGGGCAGAGGGCGAGGCCGAGGCCGTACTAGAGGCCGAGGTAGGGGCAGATCTCAGCCCCGAGCAGCGGCACCAGTGGCGGAGCCTCAGGTTGATTTTGAGGAGGAGGTTCTAGCTCCAACAGTTCCGGTGG
Source organism: Nicotiana sylvestris (assembly GCF_000393655.2). Taxonomy (NCBI): domain Eukaryota; kingdom Viridiplantae; phylum Streptophyta; class Magnoliopsida; order Solanales; family Solanaceae; genus Nicotiana; species Nicotiana sylvestris. The sequence continues at coordinate 121,790,342 of NC_091062.1, read as the reverse complement.
GCCCAGCTCAGGTCCTAGAGGGGTTTATCGCTACCCCAATTCTTCAGGATGCTCTAGTTCGATTGGTGGGCCTTATGGAGAGTGTCACCCGAGAAGGTTTGCTTCCAGTAGCACCAGCCACTTCTCAGGCTGGAGGAGGGGCTCAGACTCCCGCTACTCGCACTCCGGAGCAGGTAGCTCCCCAGATTCAAGTTCCAGCGGTTCAGCCAGTGGTAGTAGTTCATCCGGGTGTAAGGGCTCAGACCGACAATGGAGCGGTTATGTCCGTCGATGCTTTGTGAAGACTGGACAGATTCACCAAGCTCTTCACTACTACTTTCGGCGGAGCTCCTTCTGAGGATCCCCAGGATTTCCTACACAGCTGCCATGAGGTTTTCAGGAACATGGGCATTGTTTAGACTAATGGGGTCAATTTTGCTATATTTCGCTTATCTGGATCCGCCAAGACTTGGTGGAGGGATTATTGCTTAGCGAGACCAGTCGGATCGCCATCCTTGACATGGGAGCATTTTTCAGTGTTGTTTCTAGAGAAGTTTCTCCCCGTGACGCAGAGAGAAGCCTATTGGAGGCAGTTTGAGCGCCTTCAGCAGGGTTCCATGACGGTCACTCAGTATGAGACCGGGTTCATCGATCTAGCTCGCCATGCTCTTGTCATACTTCCCACCGAGGGAGAGAGGGTGGGAAGGTTTATTGATGGTCTTATTCAGCCAATTCGTCTTCAAATGGCCAAGGAGGCCGGGAGTGAGATTACATTTTAGGAGGCGGCCAATGTGGTCCGCAGAGTTGAGATGGTTCTGTCATAGGGATGTGGTCATGGGTCGGATAAGAGGCCCCGTCATTCAGGTAGATTCAGTGGTACCTCGTCTGGAGGTAGAGATTCATATGGTAGAGGCCATCCTCCTAGGCCCTTTCAGTCAGCTCTTCAAGTCTCCCATGGTACATCAGGTGGTCGTGGTTCTCAGACGCACTATTCTGATCAGCAGCCTTACAGTGCACCATCAGCACCTATCAGTGCACCACCGCTTCAGATTTTCCAGGGTCGTCAGCCCCAGCAACCAAGGGCTTGTTTTACTTGTGGCGACACACGGCACATTGCTAGGTATTGCCCTTGAGCTTCGAGCAGTTCTCCGCATCAGGGTTCCTGTGTTATGGTATAGGCACCGGATGTCCCACAACCTGCCCAGCCAGCGAGAGGTAGGGGCAGAGGTGTTAGAGGTGGAGGTAGAGGTCCTAGAGGTGGAGCTCAAGCCGCCAGAGGTGGAGGCCAACCAGCAGCAGGCCGTCCCAGAGAGGCAGTTCAGGGTGGTGGGGCCCATCCCTGATGTTATGCACTTCCAGCCAGGCCCGAGGCTGAGTCTTCAGATGCAGTCATTACAGGTACTATACTGGTTTGTGATAGAGATGCTTCAGTGCTATTTGATCCAAGGTCTAAGTATTCGTACGTGTCATCTTATTTTGCCCCGTACATGGTCATGCCTAGTGATTCATTGAGTATTCTTGTTTATGTGTCTACACCGGTGGGTGATTCTATTGTGGTCGACCGAGTTTATCGTTCATGTATTGTAGTGTTTGGGGGTCTTGAGACCCGTGTCGATTTGTTGATTTTAGACATGGTCAATTTCGATGTTATATTGGGAATGGATTGGTTATCCCCGTACCATGCTATCTTGGATTGTCATGCCAAGACCGTGACCTTAGTCTTGCCGGGTTTGCCACGTTTAGAGTGGAGAAGGACCCCTGGTCATTCTACCCGTAGTGTTATCTCTTATGTGAAGGCTCGGCGTATGGTCGAGAAGGGGTGTTTGGCCTATTTGGCTTATGTTCGCGATTCTAGTGTGGAGGTTCCTTCTATTGATTCAGTACCCATTGTTCGGGAGTTTCCTGAGGTTTTTCCTTTAGACCTGCCAGGTATACCGCCCGACAGGGATATCGACTTTTGCATTGATTTGACTCCGGGCACCCAGCCCATTTCTATCCCGCCGTATCGTATGTCCCCGCCGTAGTTGAAAGATTTAAAGGAACAGTTGCAGGATTTGCTTGAGAAGGGTTTCATTAGACCTAGTGTTTCGCCTTGGGGTGCGCCGGTGTTGTTTGTGAAGAAAAAGGATGGTCGATGAGAATGTGCATTGATTACCGGCAATTGAACAAGGTTACGATCAAGAATAAGTATCCACTACCGAGGATTGATGATTTGTTCCATCAACTTCAGGGTGCCAAGGTATTTTCAAAGATTGACTTGAGATCTGGCTACTATCCTTTGTCTTTTATTTTGTTTCTTTTATCTTTCTCCTTTCATAGAAAAAAATTCCCCAATAGAGTCTGTCGGGCCAGAACAAGTATGAAATGACTTCAAATATGCCATCAGCTTTTCAAGATGAGATCTGACTAGTACATCCAAATGGTATAGTCAGCAAGGAACAAGCGCGAGGCCAGTGTCAATAAAGATATCCCCAGCAAAAGGGAATTGACAAAAGGATTGACGAGCGTCAAGAGGGATATCCTTGCCAAAACCAAGGTTATAAACCTCAAAGACAAGGCCCGTGAACAAAGCAAGGAGAGCAGTGAGCATGATTTGGCGAAATCCATACTAGACTAAAAGGTCGGGGAAATGCCAGTTTCCAAGCTATGCCACAAAAGAAGAGGGATATCCCCAGCAGGAAGGGATTATCCCCAGCACATAATATCATCCCCAACAAGTCGTGGAGCACAGCGCAATGAAGGAGAAAGGGAAAGCAATCCCAATAGGAGTATCACAGCCAACCACCATGTTTTAAACTAACAAATTTTGTTTGATTTGAAACAGGTAAAGGAAAAGGCATTGATGCAGAAGCGCATGCCACAAGGGATATTATCAAACTGGGGCAGAGAATTTTCCTTCCATTTAGAAAATTTTCTGGAAGTCAGGTACCCCCAGCTGATAACATTTTACCCCCAACATGTAAGTAAATAATTCCTCAACAGTGTTATCCCTAGCAGTTGCGAGGGGTCCAAAACAAGGTTGGAAAGTCGGTATCCTCAGCGGTTAGACTTCAAAGGAGGAAGCTAATAATAATAATAATAATAATAATAACAATAATAAATAAAAAAAAATAATAATAATAATAAAAAATGGGGAAGGTAGAAAATGAAAATTCATCCCAATCCCCAGCAAGTATTCGAGGTAAGACATTTTTCAAGTCTTAAGGATTTGTCGGGTTCATCCGCCCTCAAATAGGATCTGTCGGGTTCATCCGCCCTCAAATAGGATCTGTTGGGTTCATCCGCCCTCAAATAGGATATGTCGGGTTCATCCGCCCTCAAATAGGATCTGTCGGGTTCATCCGCCCTCAAATAGGATCTTGTCGGGTTCATCCGCCCTCAAATAGGATATGTCGGGTTCATCCGCCCTCAAATAGGATCTGTTGGGTTCATCCGCCCTCAAATAGGATATGTTGGGTTCATCCGCCCTCAAATAGGATCTGTTGGGTTCATCCGCCCTCAAATAGGATCTGTCGGGTTCATCCGCCCTCAAATAGGATATGTCGGGTTCATCCGCCCTCAAATAGGATATGTCGGGTTCATCCGCCCTCAAATAGGATATGTTGGGTTCATCCGCCCTCAAATAGGATATGTTGGTTTCAGTCTTTACATTTCTTGACAGGCGCCCACCTGAATAACGAGAGGAATACATTTTCTGTCTTTTCATTTCTGTTCAAGGTCACCCACCAGTATAATGCGGGCATATCATTTTTCATGTCTTTACCAGGCGCCCACCTGTATAACGAGAGGAATACTTTTATGTCTTAGTTTAAACAGGCGCCCACCTGAATAACGGGAGGAATACTTTTGTCTGTGCATTTCATATTCTAGGCACCCACCTGTATAACAAGGGAATACATTTTGTGTCTTTACCATTAGGCGCCCACCTGTATAATAAGGGAATACATTCCACGTCTTTACCCATAGGAGATGCATTTCCTCCTAGGTTTGTTTAGTTTTACCCATAGGAGATGCATTTCCTCCTAGGTTTGTTTCAGTTTCACCCATAGGAGACGCATTTCCTCCTAGGTTTGTTTAGTTTCACCCATAGGAGATGCATTTCCTCCTAGGTTTGTTTAGTTTTACCCACAGGAGATGCATTTCCTCCTAGGTTTGTTTCAGTTTCACCCACAGGAGACGCAATTCCTCCTAGGTTTGTTTCAGTTTTACCCATAGGAGATGCATTTCCTCCTAGGTTTGTTTCAGTTTCACCCATAGGAGACGCATTTCCTCCTAGGTTTGTTTCAGTTTCACCCATAGGAGATGCATTTCCTCCTAAGTTCAGTTCTACCAATAGGAGACGCACTTCCTAAGTTTATTGCACCCAATAGGAGACGCACTTCCTAAGCAATGCTTTTACCAGTAGGAGACGCACTTCCTAAGAATAGTTCACCAATAGGAGACGCACTTCCTAAAGTTTAGTTTCACCCAGTAGGAGACGCACTTCCTAAAAAACAGTTATCCCCAATAGGAGACGCACTTCCTAAGTTTATTGTACCCACAGGAAACGCACTTCCTCAAAGTTAAGTTTTACCCATAGGAGATGCATTTCCTCTTAAGTTGTTTTTGAAGAAAAAAAAACAAGACCTAGTCTGACGAACCTTCTCCTAGGATCAAATCTTAGTCAGACGAATTTTTCTCCTAAGATAGAGACCTAGTCTGACGAACCTTCTCCTAGGATCAAAATCTTAGTCTGATGAATCTTTCTCCTAAGATAACCAAAAAACAAAAAGTGACCTAGTCTGATGAACCTTCTCCTAGGATCAAAATCTTAGTCTGATGAATCTTTCTCCTAAGATACCAAAAAGAAAATACCTAGTCTGATGAACCTTCTCCTAGGATCCAAAATCTTAGTCTGACGAATGTTTCTCCTAAGATAGAGACCTAGTCTGATGAACCTTCTCCTAGGATCAAAATCTTAGTCTGATGAATCTTTCTCCTAAGATGCCAAAAAATGAATGACCTAGTCTGATGAACCTTCTCCTAGGATCAAAATCTTAGTCTGATGAATCTTTCTCCTAAGATCACCAAAAAATGACCTAGTCTGACGAACCTTCTCCTAGGATCAAAATCTTAGTCTGATGAATTTTTCTCCTAAGATAGATACCTAGTCTGACAAACCTTCTCCTAGGATCCAAATCTTAGTTTGATGAATCTTTCTCCTAAGATAACCAAAAAAAAAATGACCTAGTCTGATGAACCTTCTCCTAGGATCAAAATCTTAGTCTGACGAATTTTTCTCCTAAGATAGAGACCTAGTCTGACGAACCTTCTCCTAGGATCAAAATCTTAGTCCGATGAATCTTTCTCCTAAGATGCTAAAAAAACATTTTGAAAAAGAGTCATTTTCCTAAATCCAGGCACCCACCTGTATAATGAGAGGAATACATTTCAGTCTTTTTCATTACAAGTGTTGAAGTTGGGAGCCCGCCCATAGAACAGAGGAATACATTTCAGTCCTTACATTTCAAGCATTGAAGTTAGGCGCCCACCTGTATAACAAGGGAATACATCCTAATCTAGTGTTTAGTTCACTCTCAGCACTGCATCAGTAGTATCAGTGGGCTACGATTTTGCTAACGACTCACAAACCTTCCCAGTGCAAACTGGGTTAGGAAATTTTGTTTGTTTTGTTTGTTTTGATTGTCAGGGGCCTGCCTGTAGAGCAGAAGATTGTTATATGTCAAAGATTGAAGAAGTTAGGGGTCCGCCTGTAGAACAGCGGGATCGTTCAAAGTCAAGCCGTAACCCATTGGAAGGCAGAAAGCCACAACAAAAATCCCCAGCACTCAATCCAAGATAGAAGCAACAAGAATCTCGCCCCAAGAATGCGAGTCAACAGTCTGAGAGGGTCAACAAAAGCTAGTCACAAAAACAAAAAGAAAAAAAGAAGAAAAGAAAAAGAGAAAAATGAATGAATCCGAAGCACGGATGTGGAGAACAAATGTGATCTGCTCAAGAACTAGCGCCTACAACTAGCAAGTATCAAGGTTCAAATCCAAAGTCTGTATGAAGCACCATTCAAGACTCAAGACCAAGTTTCAGAAGACTTAAAGATAGGAATCCTTGTAACTAGTAGCTGATAGGCTTAGTTAGTCTTTTTCAGTTTTCATTTTTGTTGTAATGACAGGACCGCGGACCGGAACCTCAACGGAACGGCACCTCGATCGGCTCTTCACCTCGGTACACTTCACTATCTCTCTCATTTCCGAACTACACGTGGCCTGATTCCTGTATAACCAAGGATATGTAGGCAGCTCGGATACCAGGGCTCGGTCACATTCCCTCCCTTTCCTGAAGTGTAGTCCGTCCAAGTAATGGTCGGGTCAAAAACACGGCTAGTCGTTCTTTGTCGGAAAACTCTTCGTGTTTCCAGTCAAAGAGGGGCAGCTGTAAGCACGTGATTTTTGACCCTCCCCGAGAATTTTCACATTTTTAGCGTGAATATGTGAAATTGGGTCTAATATAGCCATTTTAACTATTTTTACTTTATTTCGTTGCAAAAAGAAAAATCACAAAAATATATATATAATTTTAGTTTATGTATTTCTCATAAACTTGAAAAATACAAAAATTGTACTTTATTTTGGTACTTTATATAAACTCGAAAATTACAAAATATATATATAATTCTATTAATGTTTTGAAGTCATTTTAATACAAAAAATATTATTTCATATTTTTGTCTTTATTAAAAAAACGAAAATTACAAAAAATAGTTTTATTAATATTTTATAGTTATTTTAACTTTGAAAAATACAAAAAATATTACTTCATATTTTATTTTAATAGAAACGAAAATTACAAAAATAGTTTTATTAATATTTTGTAGCTATTTTAAATCCTTAAAAAATATTTAAAAAGATATAGTTTTGTTAAATACTAGTCTTATTTTGGTAGTTATTTTGCTTATATAGGACTAGTTAAGCAACGTCGTTTTCTATTTCTCGGGTCCGAGCAAAAGAATAATATTCGGGTTCAAACTACCCGGTTTTAGGCCTAATTTTCGGACCTAACCCATAATAAACCGTGTCCAGGACCCGTGGGGAACCCCACCACGCGTGGGGGACATATGCCTCGAACCCCACCACGCGTGGGGCTCATTTTTATGGGCATTGTATTACAAAAACACGGACAAACACATTTTTAAAGGAGGACTTTGGAGATTTTGAAGGAGACCACTGTTCACGCTTCTTCTTCAAGAAGAAGAAGAAGCAATATCCTAGCAGAACCCTACGTAAAACCACCCACGAAAACCAGCGAAAACCCTTCCAAACTTCCCTATCTTCTTCCAAGCAAAACCCTAACGAACACTGTTCATCTTCTTCTTCAAAAAGAAGAAGAAGCAAAACCCTACGGTGAAAGAAAGGGACCCCGTCACCTTCCCCGGCAGCCCCTCCCCCCCCCCCAGCGTCGAAAGCCCACCGGCAACCTCCTCCTCCTGTCCAAACAACCACCCTCCGACATCGTCCAAACAGACCCCTCCGTCACCTTCACCAACGCCAAGAATACCACCAAACGACCATAACCCCGTCAACTCCCCATCGCCCATAACCACCACCCCAAACAGCTCCCTCCGTCCCTTCTGTCCCCGTCAACCTCCCAGCTAAAACCACCACCAAACAGGACCAACTCCTCCATTACCAAGCATACCACTCCATTTCCAACTTCCCTGTCGCGACCAGCCCTCATCCTCTTAGGTTCATCTTGCACCCCGTCGTCAACCTCCAGAACCAGTCCGCCATTTTCAGCCCAACGTCGTCAACCTCCAGAACCAGTCCGCCATTTTCAGTCCAATGTCGTCAACCTCCAAGCAGTCGTAGCTGCATTTCCGAGCAACGGTGGGTTGCTTCGATCCTGCTTGGCCGAGTTTTCTGTTTTCCGTAGAGGTCGACTTTGGTTCGTCGAGGTCCGGTACGTCGAGGTGCTGTCCGAGGTTCCGTCGTTGTTCTTCGGTCAGAGAGGTCCGGCTTGAGTTCCGTCGGAATCGTGTTTGTCGTTCTGAGTTTGTCGAGGTGCAAATGTTAGTAAACCTCGATGTATTAGATAAATAAACTTTACGTTGAATGTTTGAGATGCAATTTAAAAATTGGTATGGAAATTTTTTGCCTAGATTTCATTGTCTGCATTTTGGTTCATTTTCATGTTATGTTATTCTTGTTTATTTGATGTCGTTTAATTAAATTGGACTAGTCGTTCTATGACACAAGTTTGACGTTAATCTGTTCGTCCTTTCCTTCGGTTAGGTCATTCAAAAAAAATAGTATTAGTGCATGCTGTTACTACTACCGAAACACTCATTTACTAAACTCCTTTTATTAAACTTCTAACAAGTCATGGGATTTTAGTTGTAAAGAGGCTGTAAGTTTTAGTATTGTTAAAGACATAAAAATGGCATCCAAAAAGAATAATAATAATAATAATAATAATAATAATAATAATAAAGAATAAAATGAGACGAGCCTCGCCAAATAAAAGGGACAAATTGCGGGGCCCTCTAAGTGTATATATTAAATACTTAGATTCCGGGACGGGTCGTTTAGCAAATTTCACGGCCCTCCCCAAAAATAATAGTGCGCTAGTTGCTTTAGGCGCGCCTTTAATAACGTTATCTCCCTAAACTCGGGTGCACATTTATGTGACCCAAATCCAAATCTCAACGAAATCGAAATGTGCCTCTAATCACGGGTACATTGACTGTGACGTGGTATGAGATGCATTTCCATGACGTTGCAAATTCCTTTTAAAAAATAAGCATGAGATGAGCCTCGCCGAATAACAACACAAATCGTGGGGCCCTCAATAAATACTTGTTTAAAATTACTTAGAATTCAGGAGGGTCGTTTAGCGAATTTCACGGCCTCCGCAAAATAATAATGCGCTAGTTGCTTTAGGCGCGTCTTTAATAATTTAATTTTCTTAAACTCGGGTGTGCATTTCATGCGACCCAAATCCAAATCCTAAAACATCAAATAAAATATGTTTCGGATTGTGGGTGCATTTCATGTGACACAGTCCAAAGATATATTTTAAGCGATGTTCACATTCTTGTAAAAACAATAATAATAAAGCGGTTAAAAGTTAGAATTTGCATATAAGGTCATACTTGTATAAAATCAGATAATCAAGCCGAATATAACAGTTGAGCGACCGTGCTAGAACCACGGAACTCGGGAATGCCTAACACCTTCTCCCGGGTTAACAGAATTCCTTATCTAGATTTCTGGTACGCAGACTGTAATATAGAGTCATTCATTTCCTCGATTCGGGATTAAAATTGGTGACTTGGGACACCCTAAATCTCCCAAGTGGCGACTCTGAAATAAACAAATAAATCCCGTTTCGATTGTCCTTTAATTGGAAAAAACTCCCCTGCGCCCCTCGGGTGCGAAAAAAGGAGGTGTGACAGAGGCTTATGTTGATTTCCGCATTATCGTTCAGTTTCTTTAATTTAAGTCTTCCGCTTATTTATTTAATTCCGTTGTTTTCATGCTATCACTAATAAAGGTTAAAAGAAGTAATTTGTTAATGAAGTAAGCAGTTAAGGATTGGCTTGCCTAGCTCTCATTAGTAGGCGCCATCACGACTCCTGAGAGTGGGAAATCCAGGTCGTGACACTCTTTTACGCATATTTGTTTTTAAAATTAAAATATAGCCTATTAGGTGTAACAAAAAATAAGGTCCTCACAAATGTGAGGCCTAAAGCAATTGCTTTACCTGCTTTAGGTAAGGGCCGCTCCTAATGGGAACTCATATAACTATCTTTTATTTTACCCATCCTCGTATCATGCCAACACTTTAATTATTTTTTCCTTAATGGGCAAATAAAATGAGGGAATAAAAAGAGAGAAGAGAATTGAGCTCAAATACACAAAGAAAAAGCTTAGCTTTTTCCCAACTATATATGTCAACTAACCCCTAACTGATTAAAGTGAGAAGCTTGGAAGGTAGTCATTACCTGCATTACTAGTCGTTTATGATATTACGATAGCCGGTTTAAAATAAACTGAGAAACTCTGGAAAGTTACTTAAAGTTTATAATATTGTTGATAGCCGTTTCAACTAAAACAAAAGGGAATTTAAAAATTAAAACAGCTAATCAAATTAATTTGATTTACCGTTTACCTTTGGAGAGCTGACTTCCAGTTTCTGTTAATCAAATTCCTAAGGAGTTTGTTTGCTAGAAAAGGTATATGAATTAAAATAACAAGGATACAAATGGCATGCGAATTAATAAATAGATATGGCTAATAGAACGAATAATACGGTTCATTATTGGATGCTGAAACTCAACCATTAGCTGTTTTAATTTTTAAATTCCCTTTTGTTTTAGTTGAAACGGCTATCAACAATATTATAAACTTTAAGTAACTTTCCAGAGTCTCTCAGTTTATTTTAAACCGGCTATCGTAATATCATAAACGACTAGTAATGCAGGTAATGACTACCTTCCAAGCTTCTCACTTTAATCAGTTAGGGGTTAGTTGACATATATAGTTGGGAAAAAGCTAAGCTTTTTCTTTGTGTATTTGAGCTCAATTCTCTTCTCTCTTTTTATTCCCTCATTTTATTTGCCCATTAAGGAAAAAATAATTAAAGTGTTGGCATGATACGAGGATGGGTAAAATAAAAGATAGTTATATGAGTTCCCATTAGGAGCGGCCCTTCCCTAAAGCAGGTAAAGCAACTGCTTTAGGCCTCACATTTGTGAGGGCCTCATTTTTTGTTACACCTAATAGGTTATATTTTAATTTTAAAAAAAAATATGTGTAAAAGAGTTTGATTTCTTTCTTTAACAAATATAGAGAAGCGAGATTTGCAACATTTATGATTTCTGCCAAAAAAATTGCATTTAAAATGAATATCGAATCCGAATTTCGTAAGAAACGTGTGATATATAGGAATAAACAATTTGATGAGAATGTTAATAATGAAATCTCAAAATCTCTCGAAGTGTCATTTAGAGTTGATTACTTTTTACACATAGTAGACTAGGCTTCTTTTCACTTGAAAATAAATTTGAACAACTTGAAGCATATGAAAATATTTTTGGGTTTCTCTTAACATAAAATATTGAGATCACTAGATGATGAAAACTCGAAAAAATATTGTCATAATCTTGAATGTTCATTAAAGCATAATACTCAATATGATATTGATGGTTTAGATTTATTTTCTGAATTAGAAATGTTAAGAAAAATAGTACAATTCGAATATAACAGTTTAATTGATATACTCAATCAAATAAAAAAATTGATTCTTTTCTAAATACCTATATTGCTTATAGAATAATGTTAATAACTCACGTTACCATTGTTTTCGGCGAAAAGAAGTTTTTCAAAATTAAAATTGATAAAATCTTACCTTAAGATCAACATTGTCTCAGGAGAGGTTAAATAGATTAGCTATATTGTCAATTGAGAAAAACTTATTAAGAGAAATTGATTATAAGAAAATTATTAATAACTTTACAGCTAAAAAAAGTTTAAAAAATAAACTTCAAATAAAAATTTAAAAAAAAAATTAAGGTCCCTCGTAAAGTTTGGTTTATGCCACAAAATTGGTTGGGCCCTGATCCCATAAATCGCTAAACGACTAGTGACTTGTAAAAGAAAAGAAGAGAAAGAGTAAAGGAAGAGGAAGAGGGAGAAAAGAAGGCAAAAAGCAAGGATCGTCCTAAAAAAGGGCAGCCAAAAGTCAGAAAGTGGATGATCTGCTGACGGCGGATTCTTGGCGTAACAAATTAAAGTAGTAGTTGGTTACGTCAATTATCAAGATTTAAAATTTAGAGTTTAAGTTATTTTTTTGCATTTTAAATCTCTACATGTAAACCTCTTAAGTTATGATATTATAATCTTAAAAATAGGACATTTTGCCTACTACAATATGCAAATATGACATGATATGCATAAATCCTATACGTATGTAACTTAAACTCTAAAATTTATCGATCTAAGGTTTATATTGTCAACTAATTGTTTTAGCATCGACTAGAATTCATACGAAGTACACAAGGGAAGACATAAATATGGAAAGCACACCCTAGGCAACTTGCTAAATTAATAGGATAACCAAGCATCTTGAGTGGTTTTAATCACTTATTTTATTTTATTTTGGTTGGTAAGTGAAAACCTTTTTTCCGGAAAATATTTTTTAGTGCTCGGTTAGAGAGTAGAAAATATTTTTTCGGAAAATAATTTTTTTATTCTACTCTCCTCACCCCCTTCCCCCAAGTCCCTATGTTTCGTGTGTTCTCCCTCCCCCCTCCAATACCCAACATTTTCATGACTCTATTTTCTTCAAGAATTTAATTATTCTTCTAAAAATTCATACAAACCCAAAAGAACTAATGTGTTGGTTTACGTTTTACACAAAAACAATATTGAAATTTGTGCTCCATAACTATAAAAAAAATACTCTTTTTTTTTGTTGAAAAAGAAAGTACTATTTCTACAACGTGAAAATAAAATATTCATTTCGTTGAAATGAAAGAAAATACTTTTTCTACATCATGAAAAGAAAAAACTCATTTTGATGAAATGAAAGAAAATACTTTTTCTACATCATGAAAAGAAAATACTCTTTTTGTTGAAATAAAAGAAAATATTTTTTACTCATCATTTGTTGAAATAAAAGAAGATTTTTTTTCTACATCATGAGAAAAGTACTTTTTTGTTAAAATAAAAATAAAAACTTTTTTGTATATCGTGAAAAGAAAATACTCATTGATTGAAATGAAAAAAATATATTTTATCTATAACATGAAAAGAAAGTACGATTAATAATATTTCTATTTAGGATGGGGGTGGGATAAGGGTAGGGGTGGAGCGAGGGTGGGGTGGAGAGGGGTGTGGGAGTGGGCTGGTGGGGAAAAGGATTTGGAAATGAGTTGGTGAGGAAAATATTTTCCAAAACATTTAAGCCAACTAAACATTGGAAAATTGAAAAATATTTTTCGAAAAATATTTTCCTTCGTACCAAACACACCCTTAGATACATTCTATTTTGGGCAAAATAGAGCAGATCATGGAAGAGAGAATCCTTGTAAGGATAAAATATAATTATGGAGTAATAAGAAAGGACATAATTGGAAAGAAAAATAAAAATAATTTTACCACACCAAATCAGTTATTTCATAAAATGGGACTTTTTGTTACTGAATAATAGATTTAACAATACGATACAATCGATTTTAAATAACAATCAAAATAAATATTATATTTACAGTAATAATACAATACCCCGCAATGGGTAACACTACTAGAATTCCGAAAAAAATCGACCAAACTTGTCACGACCCCAACCCCGGCCGTGATGGCGCCCAATACAATGCTAGGCAAGCCCGACCAATTAACATCTCACAATCTCTTTCTTTGTAATTCAATACCAATTTAATATAAATAGAAGTATGAATTTAATGGATGAAATGTACGGAAACCATAATCACGAAAAATCTCTGTAAAACAGCCCACTGATCCGGTGTCACAAGTCTGAGCCTCTAATACAAGGTCTCAACAATCTAATACAGAAATATGTCTAAAATGCGTAATAATAAGTGGAGATAGAAGGAGAAATCGGGTCTGCGAACGCCATGCAGCTACCTCGATAATTCCGATGAAAACAGAAAGGCAGGAAAGCTCGCTCTATGCCTCAGGAATACCTGTACCTGCACACATGGTGCAGGGAGTAATGTGAGTACTTCGACTCAGTGAGTAATAACAATAAATAGTGGCTGACAGTATGAAATAACGTAAAGGCACTAAGCAGTTCTATATCAAAAACAGTAAAATTATTTAAGCAGCAGTGAATGAGGAAATCATGTGAAATTCTTTAAACTAGGTAAAACAGATACAATCAGTATAAATCAGCTCCTCAAGCATTTCAGTTCATTTATCCGTTCTTATCCTCAGTTCTCAATTCATATACTTCCCACGATAATCGAATCAATATATATATATATATAACCACTGCGGCGTGCAGCCCGATCCTTATATCGTTGTGGCGTACAGCCCGATCCATAATAACAATAGTCGACTGCGCTCACTGGAGGTGTGCAGACTCCGGAGGGGCTCCTTCAGCCCAAGCGCTATATAATTCATGCGGCGTGCAGCCCGATCCATATAAGTAATTGCTGCGGCGTGCAGCCCGATCCATAATATGTATAATATATATATATATATATATATATCTGCTGTGGTGCGCAGCCCGATCCATATCATATAAAATATTCTCACTATTGGGTCCTCGACCCCTCTCAGTCATTTAAAAAATCATAGCCTCTCGGGCATAATGTACGGTCGGGATCTCAGCCCTCATATCTCTTTCTATTTACGATTAACATTTCAAAAATCTGGTTCATATCATTCGTAAGCAATTGGAAACATGACTGAGGATATAAATTCTTTAACAAAATAAGTGAGGAAAACCAGTCAAAAATTCCCTAAGGGTTCTACAGGTCGGCACAAGGCCTCAAGCATGGCAACTAGCCCAATTCACAATAATAACGTATATGTCTCAATCAAAAATATAGTAAAATATCGTTCGGGATGGACCAAGTCACAATCCCCATAGCATTGAACCTCACGCTCGTCACACAGCGTGTATCTCAACTTAGTATAGCACTACGTTGTGCAAATCCGGGGTTTCAAACCCTCAGGGTATCATTTAAAATCATTACTCACCTCAAACTGGCCAAAACTCTAGCTCGCTATGCCCTTGCCTCTCAAATTGGCCTCCACGCGCGTCGAATCTATCCAAAATCAGAACGAATAGGTCACAATATGCTAAGGGAACATATCCCAAGCGAAAACAACCGAAAAATATCAAAAATCTCAAAATTAGCAAAACCCGAGCCTCGGGCCCACGTCTCGGAATCGGGTAAAATTTACATTTTCAGAATTCTCATACCCTCACGAGTCTAACCATACCAAAATTATCCAATTCCGATACCATTTGGTCCTTCAAATCATCATTTTACATTTTTGAAAGTTTTCACAATTTCCTTCCCAAATTCCACCCCAAATCATGAATTAAATGATGAATTCAGTGATAGATTCATGTATTCTAGCCAAATCTGAGTTAAAATCACTTACCCCGATGAATTTCTTGAAAAACCTTTGAAAAATCGCCAAAATCCGAGCTCTCTAGGTTAAAATATTAAATAAAACCCAAAACCTCGTATTTATAGGTACCCCTCAGATTTCAGCTACAGCGGGCCACACCAAAATGACCGCAATCCGCGCAAGCTAGTGGGGTCCGCGCAAACACAACCGCGGCCGCACAGGCCTTCCTCCGCAGTGATAGGATTTCGTATTTTAGCCATAAATTTTGCTACAGATGTCCAAATTTCGATATCTTTACCTTTCTGGAAACTAAACACGAAGGGCTACAACTTTCGTTTTTTAATCACCTCATAATTCCTTGTAGATCAAAACATATGAGCTTCCGAAGTTGGATCAGCGGGAAGGTTCTTCACCGCGGTCGTGACACTTTTGTGCGTTCCGTGCGACGCCTACCGTGGGCGCACTCATTTTTGTGCAGATCGCGTGGGTGAGTTATGGGGCCTGCAACCCTCCTGGACCTGCTGCAAATATGATTTTCGGCCTAAAACATCCCGGAACCTACCCGGGACTCCCGAAACATCAAACTAATTGTACCAACACATCCTATGACATCGTTCAAACTTGTTCAACATTTTGGAACGCTTCCAACAACATCAAATCACTAATTTAACATAGGATTTAAGCCTAAGAACTCTTAAATTATGCTTTCGATCAAAAGGTCTATCAAATCTTGTCTGAATGACCTGAAATTTTGCACACACATCCCAAATGACACAACGAAGCTACTGCAACTCTCGGAATTCCATTCCGACCCCTATATCAAAATCTCGCCTATCAACTGGAATTTGCCAAAATATCAATTTCGCCAATTCAAGCCTAAATCTTCTCTACAACTCCAAAACTCATTCCGATCGCGCTCCTAAGCCACAAATCACCTCCCGAAGCTAAGCGAACCATCGGAACTCACTTCCGAGCCTTCTAACATATAAGTCAATATCCAGTTGGCTTTTCCAACTTAAGCTTTCTTAAAATAGACTAAGTGTCTCATTTCTTACCAAATCCTCTCTGAACTCGAACTAATCAACCCGATCACATAAAACACGGATAACGAAGCGTAAAAAAGCTGAAATTGGGAAAATTGAGCGGTACTCATGAGACGACTGGCTGGGTCGTCACATCCTCCCCAACTTAAACAAACATTCGTCCTCGAACGAGTCAAGAAACATACCTGAAGCCTCAAACAGATTAGGATATATGCTTCGTATCTCCCGCTCGGTCTCCCAGGTAGCCTCCTCCACGGGCCGACCTCTCCACTGCACTTTCACTGAAGTTATATCCTTTGACCTTAACTTTCGAACCTAGCGACCCAAAATAGCTACTGGCTCCACATCAAAGGTCAAACCATCATCCAACTGAACCGTGCTGAAGTCTAAAACATGAGACGGATCCCCAATATACTTCCGGAGCATAGAAACATGAAATACCGGATGCACACTCGACAGGCTGGGTGGCAAAGCAAGCTCATAAGCCACCTCCCCAATCCTCCGAAGCACCTCAAAAGGCCCAATGAACTGCGGACTCAACTTGCCTTTCTTCCCAAACCTCATAACACCCTTCATGGGCGAAACCTTCAGCAAGACCTTCTCACCAACCATATAGGACACATCTCGAATCTTCCGGTCCGCATAACTCTTCTGACGTGACTGAGCTGTACGAAGTCTTTCCTGAATCACCTTCACTTTCTCTAAGGCATCCGAACCAAGTCTGTTCCCAACATCCTAGCCTCGCCAGGCTCGAACTAACCAACTAGAGATCTACACTGTCTCCCATATAAGGCCTCATATGGTGCCATCTGAATGCTGGACTGATAGTTGTTGTTGTAGGCAAACTCTACAAGCGGCAGAAACTCATCCCAAGAACCTCCGAAATCAATAACACAGGCGCGCAACGTGTCCTCCGGTATCTGAATAGTGCGCTCGGATTGTCCGTCCGTCTGAGGATGAAATGTTGTGCTCAACTCTACCTGAGTACCCAACTCTCTCTGCACGGCTCTCCAAAACTGGGAATTAAACTGAGTACCTCTATCTGAGATGATGGAAACCGGAACACCATGCAACCGAACAATCTCCCGGATATAAATCCCTACCAACCGCTCTGAAGAATAGGTAGTACACACAGGAATGAAGTGCGCGGACTTGGTCAGCCGATCCACAATCACCCAAATAGCATCAAACTTCTTCAAAGTCCGAGGAAGTCCAACCACAAAGTCCATAGTGATCCTTTCCCACTTCCACTCGGGAATAACCATCTGTTGAAGCAAGCCACCCGGTCTCTGATGCTCATATTTCACCTGCTGACAATTGAGATACCGAGCTACAAATCCCACAATATATTTCTTCATTCTTCTCCACTAATAGTGCTGCCTCAAATCCTGATACATCTTTACGGCACCCGAATGGATAGAATACCGCAAGCTATGGGCCTCTTCCAGAATCAACGCTCTAAGCCCATCCACATTGGGCACACAAATCCGGCCCTGCATCCTTAACACACCATCATCACCGATGGTCACATCTCTGGCATCACCATGCTGAACTTTATCCTTAAGGACAAGCAAATGCGGATCATCATACTGGCGCTCTTTGATGCGATCATATAAGGAAGACCGAGAAACCACCCAAGCCAACGCCCGACTGGGCTCCGAAATATCCAATCTCACAAACCGATTGGTCAAGGCCTGAACATCAACTGTAAGGGGTCTCTCCCCAACTAGAATATATGCCAAACTCCCCATACTCACTGCCTTTCGGCTCAAAGAATCGGCCACTACATTGGCCTTTACCGGATGATACAGAATAGTGATATCATAATCCTTAAGCAACTTTAACCATCTCCGCTGCCTCAAATTAATATCCTTTTGCTTGAACAAATGTTGAAGACTGCGATGATCTTCAATGCATGAACTATGGCAGCCAACTCCAAATCATGAACGGGGTAGTTCTTCTCATGGGGCTTCAACTGACGAGAAGCATAAGCAATAACTCTACCCTCCTGCATCAACACACAACCAATCCCAACTCTCGAAGCATCACAATACACAGTATATGAACCTGAAGCTGATGGCAAAACCAATGCTGGAGCTGTGGTCAAGGCTGTCTTGAGCTTCTGAAAGCTCTCCTCACACTCGTCCGACCATACAAATGGAGCACCCTTCTGAGTCAACTTGGTCAAGGGCGATGCAATGGATGAAAATCCCTGAACAAACCGGCGATAATAGCCTGCTAACCCAAGAAAGCTACGAATCTCTGTGACTGAGGACGGTCTAGGCCAACTCTGAACCGCCTCTATCTTCTTTGGGTCAACCTGAATACCCTCGCTGGACACCACGTGTCCCAAGAAAGCCACTGTACTGAGCCAAAACTCACACTTGGAGAACTTTGCATAAAGTTTCTCCTCCCTCAATCTCTGCAACACAACTCTCAAATGCTCCGCGTGCTCCTTCTGACTATGCGAGTACACCAGGATATCATCAATGAAAACTATAACGAACGAATCAAGATAAGGCCGGAACACGCTGTTCATCAAATGCATGAATGTTGTTGGGGCATTGGTTATCCCGAAAGACATAACAAGAAACTCATAATAACCATATCTGGTCCTGAAAGCTGTCTTAAGAATATCTGAATCCCTGATCTTCAACTAGTGATAGCCCGAATGGAGATCAATCTTGGAGAACACTCTCGCTCCCTGAAGTTGATCAAATAAATCATCAATGCGAGGCAAAAGATACTTGTTCTTAATTGTTACTTTGTTCAATTGCCTATAATCGATGCATATTCTCATTGTGCCATCCTTCTTCTTCACAAACAGAACGGGCGCACCCCAAGGTGACACACTAGGCCGAATGAACCCCTTATCTAGGAGTTCTTGAAGCTGTTCTTTCAATTCCTTCAACTCTGCTAGTTCTATATGATACGGCGGAATAGAAATGGGCTGAGTGCCCGGCACCAGGTCAATACCAAAATCAATATCCCTGTCCGGTGGCATGCCCGGCAAGTCTGCAGGAAAAACATCGGGAAAATCCCTCACAACTGGAACAGAATCAATACTAGGAGTCTCGGCTCCAACATCCCTCACAAACGCTAGATATGAAAGGCAACCCTTCCCAACCATAGTAGATACATGAACAGGTAAAGCAAAAAACTCACGGGGCGTACCCAAATAATGAGCAAAGTATGATGGCACATAAAACAAGATGGAACCGGGATCAAATAATGCAAAGGCATCTCTGTGGCAGACTGAAACAATACCTGTAATGACAGCATCCAAAGCAATGGCGTCGGGTCTGCCTGGGAATGCATAGAAACGGGCCTGACCGCCCCCTAATCGACCTCCCCCTCTAGGGCGACCCCTGGCTGCCTGACCTCCACCCCTAGCTGGCTGGGCGGGTGGTGAAGTAACTGGAGCAGAAGTCGAGGGATGGCCCCTTTGCTGATACTGACCATCATGAAGTCGAGGACACTGCCTCTTCATATGCCCAAACTCTCCGCACTCGTAACAACTACCCCGTGCTAGAGATGGGGACTGAAGGGAACCCCTGGCACCAGAATGGCTAGAAGAAGGACCTGCCATGGAAGAACCCTGGACTGATGGGGCACGAGATGAACTCTGAGCTGGAAGGGCGCTGAGTGATGACTGGCCCTGCTGCGACCCATGATAACCACGACCTGAGGATGCCCCACGATACTCTGGACGGGCCGACTGAGCGGGCCTAAAAGAACGACATCTACCCTGCTGGAACTGGCCCCTCGAAGGAGCACCACTGAAACTGCCAGAGCCTCGAGGCCTCTTGGACTCCCTCTCCTCTCTATCCTGACGGCGAACCATCTCAATCTCCCGAGCGATATCAACCACCTCCTTGAACTTAGAACCCAATACCCTCTCTCTAGTCATCAAGATACGGAGATAGTAGTTAAGGCCATCCACAAATCTCCTGATCCTCTCCCGATCGGTTGGAACCATCCAAACGGCATGACGAGCCAACTCGAAATACCTCACCTCATACTGTGACACAGTCATATCTCTCTGCTTTAGCCACTCAAACTGCCTTTGCAGCTCCTCCCTGCGAGATTGCGGTACATACTTCTCCAAGAATAGAGTGGAGAACTCCTGCCAAGTCAGGGGCGCTGCACCAACCAGCCTACGCCTCTGATACGCCTCCCACCAAGTGAAGGCAGCCCCAGTAAACTGAAAGGTGGTAAATGCCACACCACTAGTCTCAAGATCCCTGTTGTACGGAGCATCCACTGACACTTATCAAGAAAATCCTGGGCATCCTCGCCCTCGGCACCACTGAATAACGGAGGTTAGAGTCTACCAAACCTCTCAAGACGACGCTGCTCATCGTCCGACATGACTGGCACAACAAACTCCTGGGCTGGTGCAACCAGCTAAGCTGGAGGTGCCCCTAGTGTCTGTAGTCCCTGCACTACCTGCTCAGGTGTGCGAGCAGCGGGGGTCTGATTGCCTCCCTCGGCCTGTGAAGTAGCTGCTGCTGTGGTGGCTGAAACTGCCTGAGCCAGGCCTGTGCAAACTGTCAAGATCTGTGCCAAGGCCTCCTGTAGACCCGGAATCACGATGGGCACTGCTAGTTCCTGAACCGGTGCTGTTGCTGGAGCCTGATCCGGAGTTGGGGCAGCTGGTGGATCAATAGGTGCTGCCCTTACTACTCTGCCTCTACCACGGCCACGACCGCTCCCACGGCCTCTGGTGACCTCAGTGGGTGGCACTGGTGGTCGTCTACCTCGTCCGGTAGCGCGAGTCCTCGCCATCTACGAGAGAATAGAATAATGGAAGTTTAGCACTCGGATCAACAAGTTCGCACGATAAGAGTTTCAAGGATATGAAGTTTTCCTAAAGGTTATGCAGCCTCTCGAGGATAAATACAGACGTCTCCGTACCGATCCGCGAGACTCTACTAAACCGGCTCATGACTCGCGAGACCAAGTAACCTAGGCTCTGATACCAACTTGTCATAACCCCAACCCCGACCGTGATGGCGCCCAACACAATGCTAGGCAAGCCCAACCAATTAACATCTGACAATCTCTTTCTTTGTAATTCAATACCAATTTTCGGGATTTAATACCAATTTAATATAAATAGAAGTATGAATTTAACGGATGAAATGTACGGAAACCATAATCACGAAAAATCTCTATAAAATAGCCCACTGATCCGGTGTCACAAGTCTGAGCCTCTAATACAAGGTCTCAACAATCTAATACAGAAATATGTCTAAAATGCGGAATAATAAGTGGAGATAGAAGGAGAAATCGGGTTTGCGAACGCCATGTAGCTACCTCGATAACTCCGATGAAAACAGAATGGCAGGAAAGCTCGCTCTATGCCTCAGGAATACCTGTACCTGCACACATGGTGCAGGGAGTAATGTGAGTACTCCGACTTAGTGAGTAATAACAATAAATAGTGGCTGACAGTATGAAATCACGTAAAGGCACTAAGCAGATCTATATCAAAACAGTAAAATCATTTAAGCAGCAGTGAATGAGGAAATCATGTGAAATTCTTTAAACCAGGTAAAACATATATAATTAGTATAAATCAGCTCCTCAAGCATTTCAGTTCATTTATTCGTTCTTATCCTCAGTTCTCAATTCATATACTTCCCACGATAATCGAATCAATATATATATACCGTTGCGGCATGCAGCCCGATCTGTATATCGTTGTGGCGTACAACCCAATCCATAATAATAATAGTCGACTGCGCTCACTGGGGGTATGCAAACTCCGGAGGGGCTCCTTCAACCCAAGCGCTATATAATTGATGCGGCGTGCAGCCCGATCCATATAAGTAATTGTTGCAGCGTGCAGCCCGATCCATAATATGTATAATATATAATATATATATATATATATATATATATATATATATATATATATATATATATATATATATTGCGGCGCGCAGCCCGATCCATATCATATAAAATATCCTCACTATTGGGTCCTCGACCCCTCTCAGTCATTTAAAAAATCATAGCCTCTCGGGCATAATGTACGGTCGGGATCATAACCCTCATTTCTCTTTCTATTTACGATTAACATTTCAAAAATCTAGTTCATATCATTCTTAAGCAATTGGAAACATGACTGAGGATATAAATTCTTTAACAAAATAAGTGAGGAAAACCAGTCAAAATCCGCTAAGGGTTCTACAGGTCGGCACAAGGCCCCAAGCATGGCAACTAGCCCAATTCACAATAATAACGTATATGTCTTAATCAAAAATGTAGTAAAATATCGATCGGGATGGACCAAGTCACAATCCCCATAGCATTGAACCTCACGCTCGTCACACAGCGTGTATCTCAACTTAGTATAGCACTACGTTGTGGAAATTCGGGGTTTCAAACCCTCAGGATATTATTTAAAATTATTACTCACCTCAAACTAGCCAAAACTCTAGCTTGCTATGCCCTTGCCTCTCAAATTGGCCTCCACGCGCGTCGAATCTATCCAAAATCAGAACGAATAGGTCCCAATATACTAAGGGAACATAGCCCAAGCGAAAACATTCGAAAAATATCAAAAATCTCGAAATTAGCAAAACCCGAGCCCCAGTCTCACATCTCGGAATCGGATAAAATTTACATTTTCAGAATTCTCATACCCTCACGAGTCTAACCATACCAAAATTATCCAATTCCGATACCATTTGGTCCTTCAAATCATCATTTTACATTTTTAAAAGATTTCGCAATTTTCTTCCCAAATTCCATCCCAAATCACGAATTAAATGATAAATCAGTGATAGATTCATGTATTCTAGCCAAATCTGAGTTAAAATCACTTACCCCGATGAATTTCTTGAAAACCCTTCGAAAAATCGCCAAAATCCGAGCTCTCTAGGTCAAAATATTAAATAAAATCCAAAACATCATATTTATAGGTACCCCTCAGATTTCAGCTACCACGAGCCGCACCAAAATGACCGCGGTCCGCGCAAGCCAGTGCGGTCCGCGCAAGCCAGTGCGGTCCGCGCATACACTACCGCGACCGCACAGGCCTTCCTCCGCAGTGACAGGATTTAGTATTTTGGTCATAACTTTTGCTACAGATGTCTAAATTACGATATCTTTACATTTCTGAAAAGTAGACACGAACGACTACATCTTTCGTTTTTGAATCACCTCAAAATTCCTTGTAGATAAAAGGATATGAGCTATCGAAGTTGGACCAGCGGGAAGGTTCTTCACCGCGGCCGCGCCCGCTTTTGTGCGGTCCGCACAACCCTCACCGCGGGCGCACTCATTTTTGTGCGGACCGCGTTGGTGAGTTCTGGTGCCTGCAACCCTCCTGGACCTGCTGCAACTATGATTTTTGGCCTAAAACATCCCAGAACCTACCCGGGACCCCTGAAACTTCAAACTAATTGTACCAACACATCCCATGACATCATTCAAACTTGTTCAACATTTTGGAACGCTTCCAACAACATCAAATCACCAATTTAACATAGGATTCAAGCCTAAGAACTCCAAAAACTCTTAAATTATGCTTTCGATCAAAAGGTCTATCAAATATTGTCCGAATGACCTGAAATTTTGCACACACATCCCAAATGACACAACGAAGCTACTGCAACTCTCAGAATTCCATTCCGACCCCTATATCAAAATCTCTCCTATCAACCGGAATTTGCTAAAATATCAATTTCGCCAATTCAAGCCTAAATCTTCTCTACAACTCCAAAACCCATTCTGATCGCGCTCCTAAGTCACAAATCACCTCCCGAAGCTAAGCGAACCATCGGAACTCACTTCCGAGCCTTCTAACACATAAGTCAACATCCGATTGACTTTTCCAACTTAAGCCTTCTTAAAAGAGACTAAGTGTCTCATTTCTTACCAAATCCTCTCCGAACTCGAACTAATCAACCCGTTCACATAAAATACGGATAACGAAGCGTAAAGAAGCTGAAATGGGGGAAATGAAGCGGTACTCATGAGACGACTGACTGGGTCGTCACAAAACTTTAGCGACTAAAGTTGGTCTGTCTAGAAAAGCGACCAAAGTTGGTCGCTAAATTGGCGAAAATAATAAAATAATTATTTGATATAGATTAGCGACCAAGGTTGGTCGCTACTTGGTCGCTAATTTCGTCAAAATATTGACCGGACTGGTCAGACTTGCTTGGTCAAAGGTATACTGAGATTAGCGACCAACGTTGGTCGCTACAGGGGGACCCATTTATAAAATTATAATAATTATAATATTATTTAAAAAAAATTATAAAATATAAATAAATATAATTTAAAATTAGCGACCAAAGTTGGTCGCCAATTAAGGGGTAAGCAGATACCGACCAACTTTGGTCACCAAAATGGGACCCAGTTATAAAATTATAATAATTATATTTTTATTTAAAAAATTATAAAATATAAAAAAATATAATTCAAATTTAGCGACCAAAGTTGGTCGCTTAAGAAAATAGAGACCAACTTTGGTCGCTAATCTAGGACCCAGTTCTAATGTTTAACAATTATATTATTATTTTAAATATTATATAAAATATAAATAAATCTGATTTAAATTTGGCGACCAACTTTGGTCGCTAATTTAAATTTATGTATATTTAGCGACCAAAGTTGGTCTCTTTTCAGGTCAACAATGGTCAAAATTAAAAATCACTTTTGTATATATATATATATATATATATATATATATATACTAAGTGTATTATATAATACACTATACTATATATATATATAGTATAGTTTATTATACATCAAGGTATATTCGATATATATAGTATAATATAGTATATAGTATATAGTATATAAGCTCTCTCTCTCTCTCTCTCTCTCTATATATATATATATATATATATATATATATATATATATATATATATATATATATAAGAACATGAAGCGCTCGAAACACAGGGACGAGTTCTTTTAGGTATTGATACACTTGTAAATTGATTTATCGACTTATAAACCACTCATATGCATATATATATATATATATATATATATTCGATATAATATTAGTTAATACACTAATATTTAGTGCATAGTATACTATAGTATATATATACTAAGTGTATTATATAATACACTATACTATATATATAGTATAGTTTATTGTACATCAAGGTATATTCGATATATATATAGTATAATATAGTATATAGTATATAAGCTCTCTCTCTCTCTCGCTCTCTCTCTCTCTCTCTCTCTCTCTCTCTCTCTCTCTCTCTCTATATATATATATATATATATATATATATATATATAAGAACATGAAGCGCTCGAAACACAGGGACGGGTTCTTTTAGGTATTGATACACTTGTAAATTGATTTATCGACTTATAACCCACTCATATGCATATATATAAACAATGAATTAAAACGTCTCAACTTATATCAATTAATATATATATATTTCGCTATATATATATATATATATATATATATATATATATATATATATATATATATATATATAAAAGCTATATTCGATATAATATTAGCTAATGCACTAATTCTTAGTGCATAGTATAGTATAGTATAGTATAGTATAGTATAGTATATATATACTAAGTGTATTATATAATACACTATACTATATATATAGTATAGTTTATTATACATCAAAGTATATTCGATATATATAGTATAATATAGTATAGTATATAAGCTCTCTCTCTCTCTCTCTATATATATATATATATATATATATATATATATATATATATAAAAGATTATGAAGCGCTCGGAACACAGGGACAGGTTCTTTTAGGTATTGATACACTTGTAAATTGATTTATCGACTTATAACCCACTCATATAAATGTCTCAACTTATATCAATTAATATATATATAAGCTATATTCGATATAATATTAACTAATGCACTAATACTTAGTGCATAGTATAGTATAGTATATATATACTAAGTGTATTATATATTACACTATACTATATATATAGTATAGTTTATTATACATCAAGGTATATTCGATATATATAGTATAATATAGTATATAGTATATAAGCTCTCTCTCTCTCTCTCTCTCTCTCTCTCTCTCTCTATATATATATATATATATATATATATATATATATATATATATATATATATATATATATATAGAACATGAAGCGCTCGGAACACAGGGACGGGTTCTTTTAGGTATTGATATACTTGTAAATTGATTTATCGACTTATAACCCACTCATATGCATATATATATATATATATATATATATATATATATAAGTTATATTCGATATAATATTAGCTAATGCACTAATACTTAGTGCATAGTATAGTATAGTATATATATACTAAGTGTATTATATATACTAAGTGTATAGTATAGTGTATTATATAATACACTATACTATATATATAGTATAGTGTATTATATATCAAGGTATATTCGATATATATAGTATAATATAGTATATAAGGTATATATATATATAAGAACATGAAGCGCTCGGAACACAGGGACGAGTTTTTTTAGGTATTGATACACTTGTAAGTTGATTCATCGACTAATAACCTACACATATGCATATATATATATATTAACAATAAATTAAAACGTCTCGACTTATATCAATTAATATATGTATATATATATATATATATATATATATATATATATATATATATATATAAAAGCTATATTCGATATAATATTAGCTAATGCATTAATACTTAGTGCATTATATATATATATATATAATACTTAGAGAAAATGTAAATCTTTCCCCTCCCATTCTTTCAAAAAATTTCCCCAAAATCTGTCTTTTCTCTCTCACGCTCAAACCCCCCCCCTCCGACTCCCAGCAGCAGCGACGCCACCCACGCCACCGACGACCACCGATGGCAGCAGCTCCACCACCGGCGACCTCCATTCCCAAGTTAGGTTTCCCTCTCCTTTCTTTGATTTTTTCGAAATACAATGATTTTGTTTAATTTTTCCATGTTAGGGTTCAAAGTTAATTTCTCCATATAAGGGTTCAAAGTTAGCTCAACCAGGTTAGGGTTCAAAGTTATATATTATTTACAATTTTTAGGGTTCTTATTAATACATTTAGTCCAAAATATTTAGTTGTACCTACTAATTTGGGGAAGAAATTGTTTGAAGAGAAGAAACCCTAAGAGTTGCACCTTTAGGATTATGTATTGGAATTTTAGTTTATAAATTGAAATTTTAGGATATGACTTGAACTTTTGTGGATATGAGTTGAACCTTTAGGATATGAATTGAAATTTTGGTTTATGTATTGGAATTTTAGTTTATAAATTGAAATTTTAGGATATGACTTGAACTTTTGTGGATATGAGTTGAACCTTTAGGATATGAATTGAAATTTTGGTTTATGTATTGGAATTTTAGTTTATAAATTGAAATTTTAGGATATGACTTGAACTTTTGTGGATATGAGTTGAACCTTTAGGATATGAATTGAAATTTTGGTTTATGTATTGGAATTTTAGTTTATAAATTGAAATTTTAGGATATGACTTGAACTTTTGTGGATATGAGTTGAACCTTTAGGATATGAATTGAAATTTTGGTTTATGTATTGGAATTTTAGTTTATAAATTGAAATTTTAGGATATGACTTGAACTTTTGTGGATATGAGTTGAACCTTTAGGATATGAATTGAAATTTTGGTTTATGTATTGGAATTTTAGTTTATAAATTGAAATTTTAGGATATGACTTGAACTTTTGTGGATATGAGTTGAACCTTTAGGATATGAATTGAAATTTTGGTTTATGTATTGGAATTTTAGTTTATAAATTGAAATTTTAGGATATGACTTGAACTTTTGTGGATATGAGTTGAACCTTTAGGATATGAATTGAAATTTTGGTTTATGTATTGGAATTTTAGTTTATAAATTGAAATTTTAGGATATGACTTGAACTTTTGTGGATATGAGTTGAACCTTTAGGATATGAATTGAAATTTTGGTTTATGTATTGGAATTTTAGTTTATAAATTGAAATTTTAGGATATGACTTGAACTTTTGTGGATATGAGTTGAACCTTTAGGATATGAATTGAAATTTTGGTTTATGTATTGGAATTTTAGTTTATAAATTGAAATTTTAGGATTTGACTTGAACTTTTGTGGATATGAGTTGAACCTTTAGGATATGAATTGAAATTTTGGTTTATGTATTGGAATTTTAGTTTATAAATTGAAATTTTAGGATATGACTCTATGATGACAAAGACGAAAATAAGTTTTATTCGGATTCAAACAATGATTTGAGTGACAAAAGTATGAAAATGCTAATAAAAAGAATTAAAGGTAAAATATTTTTCTTGGAAGAGTAGGATGCTTCACCTTCATGCAGAGTTCAGCATCCTTCTCTACCAAGAAAAACGTTTTACCTTTAATTCTTTTTATTAGCATTTCCATACTTTTGTCAGTCAAATCATTGTCTGAATCCAAAGAAATATCACCAATCCCATTAAGCTTCAGACTTGGAAGAAAGTTGAGAATAAAATTTCCTTTCGTCTTTGTCATCATAGAGTCTTATGATCCCCGTTTTATGGGAACTGCCACGACCAACGGAAAACATTTCATCACCATCAACCTTGTCACTCTAAATTAAACTTCTTTTCCTCTTGGAAAATGAAGTAGAGAATTTCTCTATAACCTCTTTTATCTACTTAGGAAATGTTAAATTCCTACCTACACCATCACTATTTGAAACACATGCTATTGCCTTCTCATTATCATTGTCGCTAATGAGAACAACAATTGATCAAAGACACATTCTGTCTGGTACTGTATCCAAGTTATTCTCTGTATCCAAGTTCATCCCGAGTAATAGTACCACGAGGATAATCACCAAAGCCACCAGACAGCTTTATGATGCCAATGAAGCAAGATGAGCTATTCAATGAAACTCGTATTGTAAAGAAGAAGAAAGATACTGATTCAGAAAGGTGGGTCGAGGGTCGAGCCTCGACTATACATGAAAGCTTTTTTACTTTTCATTAAGTATTTTGATTTACTTTTATATAAATTTTGAAATACTAATTCAATATAATTTTCTTATAGGTTCGCTTCACAGCTGATGTGGGGGAATTCATATGCAGTCAGCCACCTAATGAGTCGGGCAAGGCAATCCAACTTTCGGACGAGGATGCTGAAAGAACACTCCTTGAGTACTTTATATACTTTGAACTAGACAATAGAACCAGTTTTTTAATGGGATTGTAATAAGCGTTAACTTAGTTTTGTTAGCTTAATGTGTTAGTTCTATTGAACTTTATACTTTATTGCTTTTAATTGTTGTTGTTGTTGGCATAAAATGCCTGTTTAGGATTTTTGGTAAGCTGGCAGGTGGTGTAGCTGCCAAAACAGGCAGTTTCTGCCAAAAATATACCAAGAAAAGCTACCAACTTTGGTCTCTAATTGGTCGCTTTTCACTTAAAAAAAAATAATTTTCTGGGCAATAGTGACCAACCTTGATCGCTACTTAACCCAGATTTCTCAAAAAAGTGACCAACTTTGGTCGTCATTCCATTTTTAAAAAACAATTTCTGGAAAGCGGCCAATTTTGGTCGATTATTTTAATTTTTTTTTATAAAAATTAATAATAAAGCGACCAACTTTGGTCTCTATTTTCCAGATTTTTAAAAAAATATATTTTTTTTCAGACCAAAGTTGGTCGCCTTTTATGATTAATAATAAATAAATAAATAACGTAATTTACATTTGGAGACCAACGTTGGTCGCCAAATTTATATTATTAAAATAATATAGCGACCAACGTTGGTTGCTACTTTCTTTACAGGAATATTTGGTCCTTTTACCTTAGAGACCAAAGTTGGTCGCTAATTAGCGACCAACTTTGGTCCCTAAGGTAAAGGGACCAGCTTAATATCGACCAGCCCATTTTGGTCGCTTTTTGGCTAATAAACGACCAACTTTGATCGCTTTTTGTGATCGCTTTTTTCCAGATTTCTAGTAGTGTAACAACCATATCCAAACAAGCTGTTAATAAAGGCATAATCATAGTCCTTAAGAATACTTCTACCATAATATATGATTAACTAGTCCGTCTTTCTCTTAATTCTTTCTTTTTCCCTTTGGAGTTGCGAAAGTTTTGAGCTACTCAAAACATGTTAGTTTTCTGTTGCAAGTTGCCGCAGAGGCGGATGTAGAAGGTTGACTACGTGTTTAATTGAATCCATAACTTTTTACGCGGAGCAAAAATTTATATGTAAAAATTCCTTAAAATTATAAATATAGTAGATATGAATCCATAACTTTAAAATTATAATGGGTTCAATACTAATATTTTAAAAATTGAACCCATAAAATATAAATCATGGATCCGCCCAAGTTGCAACAAGCATGAATATCAGATGACAACCTCGACACTCTTCACGTACGGTTACAAAGGGAAGACTAATTTCTACTTGGAAGGCCTATTTTGTAGGAATTTAAATTATATATATACTGACACTATAATATATTTTCATACTATCAAGAGGGATAGTATTTATTTTATTTTTCATATTATCATGGCATATCTGCTAAGAAGAATTTTTAATTGTTGTGAGTCGATCTAATCTGATGGAGTAAAAATTTCATATACTATTAAGAGGGTGTTTGGCTAAGCTTATAAGCTGGTCAAATTGGTTTATAAGCACTTTTTAGCTTATCTACGCGTTTGGTAAAATTAAAAGAGCTTATAAGTTAAAGGGATTATAAACCAAAAATAAGCCAAAAGCCATAAGTAGGTCTCCTCCAACTTATCAAATTTCAGCTTATAAGCACTTTAAATTTGACCAAAATATTTACTATTCTATCCCTAAAATACTTTTTTTTAAAACAAAAATCTTCGTATAGTTTTCTTCAAAACGTAAACAGCCGTGCCTCTGCAACAATAGAGGGGTTGATCTTATTGCTTCCTCTATCACGTGGAATTCTCTTCTTTCGTTCTTCTCTGCTCGTAGATTGTCCATTGGTGAGTCTGCTCGTGGCTCTAGGTGTAATTGATTTATATGGGAACACACATACACAGGTGCTGTAACACACTGTTAGCTTTTACTCTTTACTTCCAGACTATTCTTGAGTTATATTCTTTCAAAATATTACTGATTAGTTACATGCTATTGTATGCTCCCTTTATGCGTTTTGCACTCTATATTTTTATTTTATAATCTACCGTTACATTAGCTTGTACCACTCATGAAAGTCCCCATGTGACTATATTAAGTGCATGTTTCTTCCCTACTGTGCATTATTTAAGGTTTTTTTTCTTAACTTTGGTTAATTTATACTTCACTCGTTCTAATTTATGATTATATATTTATTATAACATAAATTGTATATCATCTAATAATTTTTATAATTAAAATAACATGATAAATAGGTCATTTTTGTATTTGAATCTATGTAAAATCTAAAATTTTGAAAAAAATAACGTTTTTAGTAGTGTAAATTGTTGTAAGGTCATTTAAGTCATTTTAACATAAAAATAGTTAATCAGCGCTTTTTAATCAAACAGCTTCAGCCGCTTATTATTAATTTCAGCAATTTTATCCAAACACGTAACTGCTTATTTATTAAATCAGTTTCACCACTTAAAAGTGTTTTTCAGCACCTAATGCTTATCAGCTACTCTAAATCAGCTAAGCCAAACGGGCTCTAATGCACGTAACTTAAACTGAATGTACGGTCTTTTATTTTTTTTTAAAAATTGCAATAACGGCTCGTTAATTATGTTCTACTCTTCTTCTTTTTTTCTATTTATCGTCTGCATTCTAAATTAAAATATGATTATTGCGATAATTATAACAACAAAGTCCACTTAATCAGATACGAAATCTACTACTGTTGACTACAGATTATCAATATAGTTAGCATAGTAATAATCCACAAAGAATATGATAGATTAGTGGTTGGTCCAGCTGATCATGTATATAGTTTACCAGTTTCGAGCTTTGAGATATTTTTTTTCTTCAAAATTTTAAAAAGTAGGTGGAGTATTTTTTGAATGCTAAACCTATCCAACAAATACAACTTTAAAACTTGAAAATAGTTTGTCAAATAAAATTTCACCTGTCTGTAGGAACAAATGGAACCTAGCTTTTCTCTTTACAGGAAACAAGAAAACAAATTTTCTTTGCATATCTTTGAAAGTTTTCAGTAGACGTATCTTTTCAATAGTATATAACTTTTTGATCTATTTGTTTTACTTTGGTTTCTTGTCTCCAGAAAAAGAAAAGTACCTTTGTTTAAATTTTGAGAAGTTTTCGTAAAGCACTATTTTTTAGTATTAATTAGCCATCTATAGATACCGTTTGCTATATTACGGATTACAGATATATTTTCTATGGTTATAAGATGTATTTGATGTATTTAAGCTATTGTATTCATGAATACAGTAGCAAAAATAGGCATGATTCAGGGAAGTCCAGCTAATCAGTTGTTGTATTCGAGTGTATTCGACTGTATTCATGAAGTAAAACTTGGGATTACAGCTGGACAGATAACTCAACAAACTCAATTATAACACACAAATTTTGTATTTTTCAGTTATAAAAAAAGATTCTCAACCGCAAAATACCCCAAAAACATACAATCTTCAGAGAAATTATATAATACATCTGAATACACAAATTATATTAATTAAAAAAAACATATGAATACATTCATGGCATATAGCGAGACAATGGATACAATGAAATAGATAGATTACAGAGGGATACAATGAAATACAATGAGAAAAAAAGACATTGAATACAACGAGATACATTGAATTACAATGAAAAAAAAGATAGTGAATACAATGAAATACATAGAAATACAGCGAGATACATTGAAATGCTCTTAAAAAAAAGGCAACAGAATCTTCAAATTGCTCAACCCCAAACTTCAGACGACCTATTTTAGTCGACAATTTTCCGACGACCTGTCGGATTCCGACCATGATTCCATAAGCAGCGATGAGAGAAAGAAGAAGAAAACGAGAAATCACAGAAATCAGAAATCAAAGATTTCGATTTTGATATTCGTGGACATGAATAATACGCCAACTCCAGTATGTTTCTTCTTCTTCTTCCTTTTCGGTTTTGATTGTTTTCGTAAAATTCCGATTTTGATAAACTCCAAGGCTGTGATTTCTCCTTAATTAAATAGCACGCGATTACGCCAAAATTTAGGCTTTTGTCTTCTTCGTCTTCAATGGCTTTGTTTGTGCATATTTGCAAGCTGGCTTATTAAGGTTTTGATAGATTTTTGTTTCGTACTAAAATGTTGTTCCAATAATCAATATCAGTATTGCTTTTATTGGAGTTATTTTGGTTAAGAGGAAGAGGTCCACGAAATTTTGGGAGAATGGGATGTATCAAAATAGAGAGAAAAAGAAAAAAATGTAACTGATTAGCGTACTTAGTGACTTAGGGCTAGGAGGAAACCAAAATTAAATATTTTGCTATAAACCTTAAAAGGTATTTTTAGAATATAATTTTTTTAAATGATATTTATTTAAAATAAATAAGGTGTTAATCTTTGCTATAGGAGGTAAAAATTCCTTAAACTTTCAGTTTGCCACATTAGTTAGCTAAAGTTCCTTTCTGTAATGAATCTACTTTAAGAGATAAAATGAACCTTGCTTAATATAGAAGCTCTAAAATAGAAACCTCAGCTTGACATTCTTAGCATATATTAGGCTGCTTTACAATCATAGACTAATTACTATATACCCCCACAAAGTTATCAAACAAGTCACTCAGAATTCTCTTTCATGATAAGGAAATAGTCGCCTCCAGCCCTCCACAAGTAATATATTTTTTGATCCACTTTTTGTCTAGCTAGTCCATGAAATACAAAGGAGAAACAAAATCAAGATAAAGAATGGAAGGAAGAAACAAAAAACAAACCAGGCGGTCAACCATGTCCTATGTAGTCTGTTATCTTGGTAGAATTTCTGTAGCAAACAAGTTCACAAAAGAAAAGTTGGGGCCAAAATCAACATTTCTTACAAATTTTGGGTTCAAAAAACATATGAGGGACCAAATCATCTTTCTTTCATTTTATTTTACCAAAGTTTTATCAAATTTATAAGGAAAAGAGGGGGAAATTAAGAAAATTTTAGGGTACCCCTCCTCACAGCCACATCTATCGGTGACAGGGGCAGATGCTGCATTAGCTTATCAAGTTCATCTGAACTCAGTATTATTGACATGACATATAAATTTATGTATAACAATTCACTAAAATTGTAACATATAGCATATATAAACACATAGCTTTAAAAATATAATGAGTACATTAATGCTAAAAACTTTAAAGATCAAACTCATAAATCTTAAATCCTGGAACCGCTGCTGATTTGTGAGACATTATTATTGAATGCCATCTTGAGATTAATATTACAAGTCTTGTTTTCTATATCTAACGATCAAGATACTCCAAGGATTTCCTTAATTAGGTTAATTTGCTAGCCAGTGATAGTAGTAGCAACGCTACTAGTGGACTTTAATTAGGAGAGCTAGTAGCAAAAGTTGCAACTAATACAGCATACAAAGTGAGAAGCAAAGCAAAAAGGAAGGTGAGATTCTATATTCGAAACATCTCCTTTTCTCGATAACGACTTTTGTTAGGATATACTATAAAGGGATTTTTACCTATCTATACCATATATCAAATCTTATTACCAAAAATGTTCATAATTTGTTATTTACCCGTGTAGTCCACACTTTTACTACAAATTATATACCAATCCAAAAATAGGTAGATTTTGCCATTAAAAAAGCCCTAAAATGAAGGCACCAGATCTGATGTGATTCTGTCAACGATTTTATTCGAATTTTGAAACTGAAGGAGATCTCTCTTCCTGATGAAGGCACCAGATCTGATGAAGGCACCAGTTGCATAATTCTCTCCTTCCTCAACAGAAAGAGATCTCTCTTCTCTCACTCAACTACAATTCTCAAAAAACGCAAGCTACTGAAGCTCAATACAAATTGTAGAATACAAAATTGCTCTTCGTCGATATCAGTACTCAAATTGTCGAAACTATATCTGTTCTTCGTCTTTTTTCCTATCAACTACACGAAATCATGTCAAAAATCCCAATAATGCTGAAATCGAATGGTAATTGGGATAACTATGGCAGATTTAGAGATTTTGAAGTTGATGCCATTGTGGTAGATGATAATGCAAGCTACGGAATTCTCAGTTCTACAATTGCAGAACAATTATCGATTGATACATCGGATAAAATTATAGAAATCAAATACATTGTGAACGAGAATTGTCCTCCAATGGAGATTAGGAATGATATGGGGGTTCGTGTGTACATGGAAACCAAAAAGGAGAATAAAAACTTAGGTTCGTATCCTTTATGTATAAGCGTAAGAGATTTCAATATGGAATTGGCAATCAACAATGAAAGCACCAGTGCAGGTATGTTTGATTCGACATTGCAGAGAGTTATGGTGTTACTATGTTATCTACAATATTACTACAATTACCTACAATTAAACTACAAAGCTCACATAGTACTGAAAAGGATAAAGCAATGTTGCTTTCAAAATTATCTACATAGAAACTACATTTATGAATTTATTGTTTGCAGGTTCGTCTGGATCCCTAAACTTACTTGAATTTCCATCCTCACCAGCTATAGAGGAATATCAAAGTGAAATAATAACTGAATCTACGCAAACATATATTGAAGAAGGACAAGTTTATCAGGACAAGCAAACAGTAGCTGCTGCAATGAAGAATTATTCAGTGATGCACAAGTTCCAGTTCAGAGTAAAAAGATCTAGTCATAGAAGGTATGTAGTTATTTGTGGATAATATATCAGCAAAATCAGTGTATGATTGAAGATAGGTGGGTTTTATAAATTGTAGTTAAATTGTAGTCAGTTTGTAGTTAATTGTAGTTTTTCATAAATTTGTGTAAATATTGTATTTTTTTTGTAGCTACTGGCTTATATGTGTTGCTGAAAGCTGTAAATGGCATTTCAAGGCAACATCAATTAATGATTCGGCAATGTTCAAGATAAAAAGTTTCAGTCGTCAACACACATGCTGCCTAATGGACGAAACATTCATACAGCGCAAACGTACTGCAGCAGTACTTGGTAGCATGGTCGTTCCAAAGTATTGTGATCCTAAGACTGTTTACACACCAAAGGACATACAAACTGACATGTTATCCGAACATGGACTGAACCTAAGCTACATGCAAGCATGGAGAGCAAAGGAAAAAGCTTTACAGTTTTTGAGAGGGAATCCGTGTGACTCCTACAACAAATTACCCAAATATTTTTATATTCTTGAGAAGAATTATCCTTGTTCTGTTGTTAAATTGAAGAAGGCAGCAGATGATTGCTTCTTATACGCATTTGTTGCTCTTTGTACATCAATAAATGGTTGGCAACATTGTAGGCCGGTAGTAGTGGTTGATGGGACATTCTTAAAGTCAGCCTACAGGGGGATTATGCTGACAGCAAGCACCATGGATGCAGCAGGTAAATAATGGAATAATTTTGTACTTATTTTGTAGACAGTCTTTAAAATGCAGTTAAATTGTAGTTATGTTGTAGTTATTTTGTAGTTATATAAAAGAATGTAGTTAACTTGTCTATATTCTCAATATATATTGTAGTTGTTATTTAATCATATTTTATGTCTTAAAAATGTAGGTACTATTTTTCCCTTGGCATATGCTGTGGTTGATTCTGAAAACGACGCGTCTTGGAAGTGGTTCTTTGAGCAATTCAAGGAGGCATATGGTGAAAGACCTTCAATGTGTGTTGTTTCAGATAGGCATGAGAGTATACTGAAGGCAACATCAGTTGTCTATCCGGGCATGGCACACTACTCTTGCATGTGGCATATATGGACAAATATAAGGTCAAAATTCAAGAAGGGACATCTACAATTACATGAATTGTACTTTGCTACAGCACGGTCATACACTCTGGATGAATTTAATGAAAGGATGTTGAAGATTGAAGAGGTAGACCTGCGTGTAAAGTCTTACCTATATGATATTGGCTATCATAGATGGTCAAGAGTACATGCAACGGTGAATAGAACTTTTACTATGACGTCAAACATTGCCGAGTCGTTGAATGCTGTAACAAAAGATGCAAGAGAGCTTCCAATATTTGATCTATTTGAGTATATGAGGACTCTTCTTGAACGTTGGACAAAAGAAAAGTTATCGAAGGCAAAGGGTACTTTCACATACCTTGGTCACAAATACAACAAAGAATTAGAAGACAACAGTACATTATCTCAGAAACTAAGGGTAAGATATTTTTTTTGGTGCAGGAGAATCAAAAGAGTACTAGCTGCAGTGTTTCCAGATTGTAGTTAAACTGTAGTCAAATTGTCGGTAATAATAGTTTGTAGATGAGCTGTAATATATTTGTTGCTGATTTGTAGGTAAATTGTTGATAATCCATTTTAATGATTGATGTATTATTATTTCTGTTTGGTCTTCAATTGTAGGTGAGGGCTTCAACAGATCATATACATACTGTGTTAGATGGTGTGAAGCGGTACATTGTGTGTCTAGAAAACAAGAAATGTAGCTGTGGACAATTCCAACTTGATGAACTTCCATGTGCGCATGCTTTGGCAGCATTAAGGCATAGGAATGAAACATACGAAAACTATTGCTCTCCGTATTACACAAGGAAGAGCCTTCTGCTTACCTATGAAATGCCAGTAAATCCTCTTCCTGATGAAGGCAAATGGGATGTGCCACAACATATTTTGGATGAGGTAGTAAAGCCACCGGCGGGAGATAAAAGGCAGCCAGGGAGACCTCACAAGGAAAGATATAAAACATTTGATGAAATAAAGTCAAAGAAATACAAGGTGTCATGTGGCAATTGTGGAGGTGAAGGGCATAACAAAAGAACTTGCAAGAATGCGCCGAAAAAGAAATGAATATCATGTAGTTAGAATAGTTATTCAAAATAAATGTTAGTGAGCTCAAATTATCGG
Source organism: Nicotiana sylvestris (assembly GCF_000393655.2). NCBI lineage: Eukaryota > Viridiplantae > Streptophyta > Magnoliopsida > Solanales > Solanaceae > Nicotiana > Nicotiana sylvestris. The sequence goes on along the minus strand of NC_091062.1, from coordinate 121,752,197 downwards.
ATTTTCTTGTGTAATTGTTTAAGTTTTTGAAGATGAATAAGAAGTATAAACATCAATTTGTGTATCTGCACTATTTATGTTTTTATGTATTCTGTCAAGCATCTAAAGTTGTTTTTTTTTTATAGAATAGTTAAACTTTAATATTTACTGTATACAAAAAAACTGATATTAATAAAGAATGCATTCAACATAAATTGTATCCAGATTGTAGTGAATATGTAGTTTAACTGTGTTAGAACTGTAGTCTTGTTATTCATATGTAGAGGAGTTGTAGTTAAAATGTAGTTTAACGTAGTTTAAATGTAGATAAATTGAATTTTTTTGATAAACCTTGTTGATAAAAGATGGCTAAATTATTTATATGATTCCTGTATTTATTTTATCTTTATGTTGTGTAACAAATGACAGTTATATACAGATATTACTTGGCACTTGAAGGTATTTATAAAAATAACTTGAAGATTAAAGTCAAATTGTAAGACAAAGTTGTTGCTGTAAAAATGTAATCAGAGTACTCGAGTATAATGTAATCAACAAAAAGTGTTGTAGAAAACCAAAACGACATATTTCCTACATTGTTTTCCAATTCAACTACCAAATTTCACAGACCAAACTAGGAACACAATAGTCTATTTCTTCTTTCGTTGCACTCTAGTCCTCTCGTTTTTTGCCGGAGCACCCTTCCTCCTTGCTAGCCTGCCAGTAACCTCACTCTCACTGATTGACCCATCTTCTTGCTTCTTTGTTGCATAGTCCCACAGTAGAGCTCCATAGCGTCTACGGTGTTGGTCAATATCAGAAAGATCTTCCTTTGGGATTGCCAAATCTCCAAGGCTAACATACTCCGCAAATGCAACCACAAATACACCACAATCGCTGCATAAGATGAGAATTTTTCATTATATAACAAATGATTAAAATAAAATAATTAAACATATAGAAAGGGAGATTATTTTTTTACACTGAGCCTTCCTTTTGTTGTGGAATCTCAGCAACCATCCATTGTATGTCGAGAGGGTCCGTAACTGGTTTCTCGATGTATGCCTTTGTGGTCTTGAAGTCAATGTCTTTACGTTTACCATAGAAACCAGTGCATGACAAATACAGAGGGATAATGATTGAAAACTTGTCAACCAATGTCTCAACTGTTTTATGACGGTTTGCTCTCACCATGGAATCATAAACATAAAGTTGTCTGTCCTTTATGTCAAAAACTAGCAACAACCAATGGAAGTTCTCTACAAGGTTCACAGGTATGAGCACATAGTCAACAAGATCCCAGGCAACATTAGCAAGAATTCTGTACCCAAGAATATATTCTCCAACATCATCCTCGGGTTTAACAACCGAATACCTTTGTTCCGGTGGAGAACTTATGAACTTGTCATAGATTCTTTCAATCTTTGTCTTGAACAAGCAATCGGTGGTTGTGAACCTAGTATTATTGTTGGGGCCATATTTGCCTCTTTTTCGCAGATAATACATAATAACATCAATGTGCTGCCAAAATAGAATAAACATATACAATAAGCTACGGTGTAACCACACTTGTCTACAAAACAGCTACAGATTAACTACAATTTGAATTTATTAAAAACTCTAACAGATTGCTGCAAATTAGCTACACTATAACTACAGAAATATAACAGTTAGTCCAAGTACCTCACAAAATGTAATTTAATTGTAGTTTGTATGAACCATAGTGAACAAGTACTATATGTACAATTGACCCATCAGACTACAAAACAACTACACATTAACTATATTTATGCACTGTCTACATTTATTCACTATACAGAGGAACAAATGAAACATACCACCTAACTTAAGGTCCCAATAATCAGCAAGTTCAACCTACAGTTAATATTAATAGGCACAATCACAAGCTCTACAATATTACTACAAGGTAACTACAGTTGTGGTACACAGAGATTCCAAGTCAGTCAAAAGTACCAAAATTCCAGTTTGTACATACAATCATCATCACATATGATACATAAGGTCCATAAAAAGCAAAATTTCACAGCTGAGACATAAATATAGTAACATATATATGTTGTCTACAATATTACTACAATTACACATCATAGCTGAAAAATAAACTACAATTACACTACACAGCTGAAGACAAAACAGATATTGTGAATGATTATGTTCTTTATACTTACTGTGTTATTGATGACTTGTCCGGGGTGAGCAAGGGCATAAAACCAGTCCTTCTTATCAATCTTTTCACAACCAAAATCCAACCAAGGCTTGATTTGGTTATCCTTCTTGGAAAAGTAATATTTCCTCCTGTAATAACAAAAAAATATCAAATACAAAAAATTGACAAAATGAATTACAATTTTAAAGTATAAAAATGGTGAACAGATAGTGTAAAATGAAGCATTCATACCTCCTAGATACTTTATTACTACGAACGTATAACCAGTTGGTGAACCTTTCTATCAATTCAGGATCTACATTTTCACCTACGACACTTGTGAAGGGGTGCTTGAGGTAAAAAAATTTAGATCCAACAGATGTGCTGCCTCCAGAACTATACAAAGATGTGAAAGGTGATCGTGCATATTTTCCCGGTTGCCTGGTTCTACCGGGATGAACAGGGGTTGATTTGTCTGGTATGGGCTCGCCATACATGACCAACTGTGATAAGTTTTCTGGCAGCTCAAAGTCATCCAATGTCAAACCTTTGTTGTCAATGCCTTCAGGAACAACTTCAGGAACAACTTTTTTATCAATGCCTTCAGGAACAACTTCAGTCACAGTCACACCGTGAATTGGCGACTGTGGAACTTCACCTTCTGTAGATAAGTGTAGATCTATGTAGATATGAACAGTATTATGGAGTTATAGAGAATATAGAGAATATATTACCTTCTTGTTGTGCCTCAGCTACTTCATCAATTACTGGTTCTTCCTCAATATTTCCTTGTAGATGTTCTGCTGAAACTTCAACTTGAATGAATAATTGGAAATGGGAATTGTAGATATATGTAGGAATATGTAGTTAAGGTGTAAATTATTAAAATTTTGCATAAAAACCTTATTGTAATGAAGGAATAGTTCTGTACCTGCTTTATATGCCTCAGCTGCTTCTTGGAAGTCAGGATATAAGTCAACATGTGGTTGAAAATGTTCTGGAGAAATTGTAGCTACAACACATAGTGAAAAAGTGATTAGTGTAATTAAATAATGCTGTCTTGAAATTTGTAGATATGTATGTAGGAATTTTGTAGATACATATATTGCTTGTGCTTCCATGCAGTTGATCACCAGCATTGAACTGGAATTGCTGGTTGTTCTCTCCTTGATATTGGTAATTATTTTTTGTTGAACTACCAGCAAACTACAATTTTGGGGAATATTTGAGACTACTTTATTCATATGTCTTAATTAGTCTTAGTACAAAATTATATGTAAATTCTTACCTTTGACTCGTCCAAATCAAACCTCTTGTTTATCACATTCATAACACCCTTCAAAGATTGATCTATGAACTCTCGAAGGCTTGAGAGTTCCTCAAAAACAGCCTTCCTATAGGCATCTAACTTTCCATCAACCTAAAAATTAAATATATAATTAGTTGGTAATCTTATTCTAACTGCTACAGTTACACTACAATTCAACAAACTATAATTGTTATAGATTTATACCACAAATTAACTACAATGTATAACATACTATAATTGTTATGTAATGAAGTCAAAATGTAGCAAATTATGTCAATATATTGTAGTTATTCATAATACCTGCACAATCCCCTTTTCCAACTTCCTGAGCTTGCTACTGACAGATTCAATATCCTCTTGACAATCTGTATATTTGGGTTCAAATGATGGAGAAGCAGCAGTTGGAACATGTGATGGTTGAGCACCATGTTCATCTTCATATTGAATCTTGTCTGGCAGATTAAGCACTCCAAGCTCTTCTCCAGATTCAATCATGTTTGTGAACTGAATGATGAAAATAACAGTTAATTCAAGTGACAAAAAAAATGTAGATTCAATGTAGTTATTATGAATGTAATTGTAGCATCATACAAAAGTGGAAAAAAATACCTTGATCCACTCAGGCTTGATCATCTTCTCTTCAATTGCAGTTAACCAAATCTGCCCCTTTGTAGCTGACCATCTTAAAATGCGAGGTATAGATTCAGAACATCTCGTAGCAAGCTCGGTGCTGACGGACGAGCAACACTCATATAGCCACACTTGCAAGGCTAATGAGCATCCCCGTATCAGATAAGAATGTACATGGGGATTAAGACGATGTCGGACAGATTCAATAACCTGCTTGAAGGATTTGATACCCCATGGGTATGACTCAAAATTACCAGACTCTATTAGAAAGAACATAAACTTGTCTATGAAAGTCACATGGTCTTTATCAGAAGGACAAACAAAAAATTCCAACATATAAAGAATGCACAACTTCACCGCATCCACATCGTTTGCCCATGCTTTATTAGTCACTACATTTTTCAAATGCCATTTCTCAACCCTTTCTTTGTTCGGAAAATATGTATTCATTAAAGGGCTAACATAGGTGGAAGTGTAACCATAGTCTGAAAACTTATTCACACAATTAAGACCAGTTATCAACCCAAATTCTCTCAAGGAAAAATTCAATTTTTCACCCTTAAATAGTACTGAAAAATATGAGTCAGTAGACTTTGTCAATTCATACTTCATCAGAAGATGAAGTGATTGGTTTTGCATACAGATTGTGGGGAGACCTAATAAGTAACCAAAACAAGTTGTTTTGAAAACCCTTAAAGCATTCGGAGAGAGTAAAGCTTGTATCTGGCTAGGTATGCTAGGATCACACAAACTGTGGAATCTAAGCACACAATAATCAACATTTTGTTGTAGGGCCATTCTGTAGAAAATATAAAATTAATGAACATTAGTAGTTTGCATAAAAAGGAAGCAGTAATCTACATATAACTACATGACAAATACAAATATAACTAGAAGAAGAACAACCTACCCACACCTATAACTACAAAACAATAACAGAAAAACAATGCACGTGTAAACATTATCTACAGGATGTAACAGTTACTTCAAGTATCTCACATAAATGTAGATTAACTGTAGTTAGAATGAAGTTATATATATGAGCTATACATGCTACAATAAAAAATATCATATCTACAATTTAACCATCAGACTACACATCAACTACAAACTAACTACATTTATACACTATCTAAAAGTCACAGTTCCAATTAACCTACAAAATTGAGACAAAGAATCTACAAAATTAGGACAACACCACATTTTACCAAAATACACTTGAACAATCAAAGAAGAACAATGCACGTGTAAACATTATCTACAGAATGTAACAGTTACTTCAAGTAACTCACAAAATGTAGATTAATTGTATTTAGAATGAAGTTAAATGTAGCAGCAATACAGGTTGCAATGAAAAATACCATCTCTACAATTTAACGATTAGACTACAAATCAACTACAAACTAACTACAGTTATAGACTATCTAATAATCACAGTTCCATTAAACCTACAAAATTGCGACAAATAATCTACAAAATTAGGACAATACCACATTTGGCCAAAAAACACTTGAACACTAAATTAACACTTGAACAACAGATTTTTACAACCAAAATCAAACTACAAAACAGTGAGGAAACATAAATAGTGTTTACCTTTATTGAAATTTTTTCCTTAACCAATTTTGGTACTTTTTTTGAGGGTTTCTTCTTTTTTGGTTTTGATAAAGAAGGAGAGACCTTGGGTTTTTTCACAGATGGAACTTTGGGGGAATCATCTACAAAATCGTCATCTACACTCAACTCTTTCCCCTTGCGTTTGAGTTGTTTCTCGACTAGTTTATCAACTCCACCAGCATCAACATCGTGCAAATGCTTGCTTCTCATTTCCGCACGAATTTGTCTAGGAGATGAAATACCAGTAGTTTGTTCACTTGCATGCGTCGATTGTGGGTTTTTGGGTGGTGATTTTGGTGTTAAAACACCCAAATCAAAGGTTGGAATATCAGCTAATATAGCTTTTGATGATTTTTTTGGGAGTGTTGGTTTTTTTCATGATTTAGGAGTTGAAGACAAAGATGGAAGTGAATTCAAATCGTGGGGGATACAACTGAAGGTAATTAAGTGGAGAAGAAAGTGATAGTAATTGTGGGTGAGAAGAGATTGTACGAGAATGGGGGAAAAACTGAAGGTAAATCGTGAGGGAGGGGGGGATTAACTGAAGGTAAATCGTAGGGGGTGTGGGGGGTGGGAGGAGAGAGAGGCGGGTAAACGAAATAACGTGAAAATACTGTCCTAAAATCACGCCTACAATAAATGAAGGAATAATTATACCCTTAATTTGAATGATGGTATATAAATAGTAATTTGGTATGCTTAAATGTAATTAACACAATCCTTAAACAATGAAGGTAATAAGGTTTGATATATGATATAGATAGGTAAAAATCCCATAGGCAATGCTGTCTATTTGTAATATACAAGCCATCTGAGAGCTGGGCAAGCCATATTTTAGCAAATCGTCATGGGAATATTGCATGGATAAACTTGTTGCCTTATATGTTATCTTCTGCTGTATATATAGTTGAGAAAATGACCCACTGTAACCCCTCAAAATTTTAATAGCACATTTTTTTTTCTATTGACACGAAATGTCCCTCCAGCCCAAACATATTACATTTAATAGCCTGAAATATCTATTTTATATTTTTTTTGTATAGTGACAGTCTATATTATATATTTTTTGTATAGTCACAGTCTATTGTATATAACTTGTATAGTGACAGTCTATTTAGTATATTTTTTGTATAGTGACAGCCTATTTTGTATATATTTTATATAGTTACAGTCTATTTTGTATATATTTTATATAGTGACAGTCTATTTAGTATATTGTTTGTATAATGATAGTCTATTTTGTATATATTTTATATAGTGACAGTCTATTGTATATAAATTGTATAGTGACAGTCTATTTTGTATATATTTCAACGTTATGCATAGTTATCTGAGAAAGAACAATCATAAAACTTCTACAATTCAAAAAGCATATCATGTAAAATTATTATATAAAAAGTATATCATTTATGTATACTTAATATATTATGTATAAGAAGTATATATTCTGTGAGTTTACATTAAGTATACACTTATTATACAGTATACTTAGTCAGTATGCACTAACTAAGTATTTTCTAATACTTAGTCATTTGCAAGAATCTATTTTGTCGACCTGTTATAATTATTTTCTAATAACACATATTAATCTTGGTTCCATGAAATTAAATTATTTAATTATTGCTGTAGTTATTTCTGATCAACAAATAGACAGTGCTTTAATTTGGTAATTACCAAATACAATGTTTCACCAATTCTTCTTCGAGTTTTTTGTAACGACGTATTAGAAAAGGGAAAAAAACTAACACATGGCGAACCAGAAATGCTTGTGAGACCATAGGAAATAGAAATTAAAGGACGAACCAATTAAAAATACACATAGTGTTAAATTCTGCCCGGGATGTTCGTTGGGAATAACATCACTGGTGGGTTTCTTTTTAGGTGTTGGGTCAATGATATGGCCCGTTGGTTTCTGTTTGAAGTGCTGTTTTTTTAGTAATTTCAATTGCTAGCCGTTATAATAATTAGTTTAGGACTATATTATATATGGTATAATATTATGGTTACTGATTGTTATAAGTTTTCAGCGGGTAGCTATATATGATTTTTTTTTTATTACACAAAAATCATTTTATTATGTTCTAGTTATCACAAAGATCACTTTGACCAAATTTTATAACAACTTTTACATGAAAAGTCTATTATGCTTTTGACATTAAAACTCCTCTCATTTATATAATACATTCTATATTATATATTAAATAATATATTTTACATATGTATTTTACTTATAATTAAAACTAGTCTTAGTGTACGTGCGTTGCACGTGTATTATACTTCTATTAATAAAAGATTTATAAAGTAAAAATGAATTATGCGTAGTGGAAATTGATGCCGAAATAAATACAATGTTTATTTAATTAAAAAAAAATATTAACGCATTGATATGCACAACAACTTGGATTAAAAAATATACCTACTAATTATGGGATTAGGAAACATATCCTATGTAATGACTTCATATCGCCCCCCATCACTAAATCATGCCAAAAAGAAAATTACAGAAGTGAAATAAGTATATGGTTGGGGGTGAGAGCAAAAACTGAAGTATTTATAACTTTAACCATAATACAATATTTAAAAATAATAACTCGATAAATATTGGCTTTAAAGAATAGTTCAGTGAAAAAGTAAAAGATTTACCTCTCCACCACGTCACCCAGCACCTCTTCTTTTTTCCCAATAACTACTATTATATTTGGGAGAAAACCTATTTACATAACTTAATGATCACAAAAAAAAGAGGGGAAAAAGATTCAAATTCACTTACTAATGAAAAAAAAAGTTACAACAACAACAATCCAGTATGTTCTCAACATGTGGGGTCCGGCGAGGGTAGTTTGTACGCAGACCTTACCCATATCTAACAGGTAGAGAGGCTGTCTCCATAATGGAAAAAAATTTAAAAAAGAGAAAATTTACATAACGCATTGAACAAAAGAACCTAAGAATCCACACTAAACTACAAATATTCATAAGAAATTCAAACAATAAGATATACCCCAATATCATCCTCACTATATTAAGAAGATACATACAAAAAAATGGACCATTTTCTTGAATATAGATAGATCACCTGTGAATGGATAAGAGATGCTGAACTGCAATAAAGACTCGTAGAAAAAAAATAATATTGAATTTTTATTTTGAATTACAATAATCCAACCAATGTGTACAAAAATTATTAAATAAGTCGCATATAAAAGCCTCTCAAGTCCAAAACATGAAAATAAATTATTGCACAATTCAAATATAGACAAGAAAAAGATCCCTTAAATAAATAATAAAGAACTTCTACGATGTAAAAATAAAAGCAAGAATTCATCGCTTGCTTCTCCATTAATACAACAACAACAACAACAACAACAACAATAATAACAACAACAACAACAACAACAACCCAGTATAATCTCACTTAGTGGGGTCTGGGGAGGGTAAGTGTGTACGCAGACCTTACCCCTACCCTGGGGTAGAGAGGTTGTTTCCAAATAGACCCCCGGCATCCTTCCCTCCAAGAACTTCCCACCTTGCTCTTGGGGAGACTCGAACTCACAACCTCTTGGTTGGAAGTGGTGGTTGCTTCTCCATTAATAATGGTTATTATTTTTCAATTTAATCTGCTTGCGCTTTACAATCTATGATATGAAGTACTATTTACTGTGTTTTAAAGAATGGTTAAATCAACAATGTAAACTATTCAGAAGGCCTTACATTATGAATAGATAAATGAATAGTGAAGTCTCTTGCATGTTCTATATATATAAACTATTCAGAACGCCAATTATTATCAATGCTTTTATAGCTGCTCTTCTTCCTTATTTTCTGTATTCCCTTCTTTCCTCTGTCTCACGCCTAAAATAAAACACAATCAAAAGAAAAGGAAAAAAAATCAAAAGTTATGCCAAATAATAATAAAATTGCATAGAAATTATGATTTGCATAGCAGACTTCAGGCACAATAATATATTGAACCTCATAATAAAATGAATAGAAGGAAAAAACCAACCGTGGGTAAAATCAATCAACCTTCCTTGAGGAACAAATGAGAAAAAAAAATTCTTAAGAACATTATCAACCAAACATGTATGGTGCTAGACTTTGAGTTGAATCAGAGCTACAACAACCTGGTGGATATGTTGAATTGTGGTTATGTGCATTTATTTCATTTCTAATAAAACTGGAGACTAAGTGAGCGTTTGGACATAATAATTGTAAAATTTCGAAAAAAGTGAAAATTGTATTTGAAAATTAGAGTTGTTTTTGGACATGCATACAATTATGGGATGTTTTTGACATTTTTGTGAGCGATCTGAAGTGAAAATTTTGGAAATTTTTTTGGAATTTTTAAAATTTTCAAACAATTTAAAAATACATCTTCAAGTGAAAATCTAAATTTTATGTTCAAATATTGATTTCGTACAAAAATAAAATGAAAATCGGAAAAAGTAAAAAAAAATTTATGGCCAAACGGGCCCTAAATCTTCCCTACATCATATGATGGAAGTAATTAGTTTAATCGATTTCATGTAATAAACGTGTTATATGATTAACTCGAGAATCTAAATAAGATGGAGTATATGAAATCAAATCATATCGAACCAAGCCTTTAGCTTAAATGATGAAAATATAATTTCCCAATATACCAAAGTATTTTTATTATGCTCTTATAATCGAATCACAAGCCTGAATACTAATAAAATTTACAAAAAGAAAAGGTCAACAATAATTTATATCTCATCACATGTGTCCAAAGGAACACCAAGAATTCAGTCTACACTGATCGAACAGATAACAAAATTAAAATGCAGTGAATAGAATTATGTCATTGGAATCAAGGTGCCGAATAGATGAGAACAGTAGGCAGGAGACGACAACCTAGACGTTGTGATGAGTAAAACTAAAGCATCTGAGTACCTGTTTCGGCACTAAATTGGCATCACAAAACTTGTGTTTATTTAGAACTTTATTTTTGGTTAAGAAATTATTATACTACTAAAATAAGAAAAAGAAAATTAGGATCATAGAACATACCTTCAAGCCAATTCTATTCGACCTAAAATTTATGAATCTTTTTTTCCCCAATGCACAAGAAGATGATTCTTTTATCATCCTGTTATATAGAATCGCACATTATACAATAGTTTAAACGAATCATAGATGAATATTTGTAACAAAAATAGAAAGAACTATTCAAGTAAATACTTCATAATATATGCTTACTATAAGCAAAATGATTCAGATTCACACCGCAATACCGAAGTAATTAATCAACAAAAATGAAATAACAATTCCTTGAAGAAGAAATTAACGTAAAAAAACGAAAAGCTTAAACCTCATCGTTAGCTTGCAAATAGTCGAAAGATCTTTTCTTTCCACAAGTTAGCAGCATAATTTTTCTTTGTACGGAAGAGCAAAGAGGTTTTAAGACCTAAGAACAAACAAAAAAGATTCTTAAACATATAAAACCAGATTTTCTTATGCATGTATTATAATTTTCCTTTACAAATATGGTATGTTACATAATTCAAATAAGGAAAAAAATATATATAAATTTTAGTTGATTTTGAAATCTTAAATATCAGAAAAATAATAAAATGACTATTTTATCCCATGTAAATTCTATTTATCAAGGGTAAAAAAGGCGAACGACATTTCGCTAAGGGCCTTCGTGCTTTTAGTATAGTATAGATAAACATTATTCTCCAATTATTTTATTTATTATTTTTATAATATATTCGTATATTAAATTTTTTCTTAACATTAATTCTCAAGATTTATAGGTAGCGTTACTAAATTTATCAGTAACATTATTGTGAACAAATATCAAGTTAACATTGTTAACCATGCCTAGAAATGTATTTTTTAAGCGTACATATTTATCAGTCAAGCCATATTCTTTAATCTAATGAACAAAATACCTACATTTTGGAACATTGACGCATCAGATTAGTACTTTTAAATAAACTAGTCTTAGTGTGCGCGCGTTGCGCGTGTTTCCTATCTTAAAGTAATTTTTGCTAAGAAAATTACATATATATTTTTGAATTTTTTAAAATTATAAAATAAAGTATAAGCTTTTGAAATTAATTAAATATTAATCCTATATAGCCAACTCAATAAAGAATTTTTTTTGTTCCTCAATATTATTCAATATATTTACTTTAAATTTTGTTCTAATTTTTTAGTTTTATCAGTTCAATTTTACCAGTTATTATATTTCCTTTTTAGTTTCAGTAAAAACACATAGCCTTGGTGATTTAAAACTTTTTCTAAAAATATTGTTCAAAAGCTATTCTCAAGTTTATGCGAGAAGGCACAACCACGTTTAATTAGCACTTTTATTATGATTCTTTACAAAAATCGTATAACATAAATTAAAAAATTGAATTTCATGTCTTCTCAATTTATCTCCTTTCAAAGGTTTTAATGTTACTCAAGTAGTAAGGTTTTGCTGAGATAAAAAAAAATATATGATTTACATAATTTTGTCAAAACGCACGTGGTAAAGAAAGCATTACTAAAACATAATAAAAATTTAATAGGACGAACAAATTACTATGATAAGTTATTGAAATTCACTGGGTGTGTATGTACATATTAACTTTAGACATTTTATTTTTAATATATAATTCATTTTAAAGTTCTAAATTATACTTCCTATATAGTTTAAATAAAAAAGATTCAATAGTATAAATTTAATTGATTTTAAAATCCTTATTTACTAAAATATTTAAATTATATTTTTATTCAATATAAAATTTATTTTTATAGAATAAAAAGTCAATCAACATTTCCCGTAGAGGTTTTGTGCTTTTATAATATAGATTTAGGCTTTTACGATGTAATATGATTAAATATGCTATCAAATAATTATTTTGAGTATTTCATTGAACATAGATTTATTATATTATATGACTAAAATAAGAATATTTTGAGTGTTTCATTGAACATGGATTTATTATATTATTGACTAAAATAAGAATTTTTTTAATGCACACTTGATTGTTCCATGCTAAAACAACTTAATGTTGACGCTATTGTATTAAAAAAGTTTAATTTGATATGTGATTTCATGTCGTCATACTTTCATTAATTAGATATCAATTCAAAGCACCGAATAAAATGTTCTCATCTATTTTCAATTAGTATAATATATATAAGGTAAAATATTTATGTATTTTTTCTAACCTAGTTTAGTAAGAAAAGATTTAATATGCAAAGTTTTAATTGATTTCAACGTCCTAAATATTAGGAAAGTACTTGAATTACAATTTTATCAATTATAAAAGGTATTTTAAAGGGGTAAAAAAGACGAACGACATTTCGCTAAGGGCCTTTGTGCTTTTAATATGTATAGATAACATTAATAGAAAAATTTTAAGAACTTAATACTAAACATAAATATATTTGATTTATAAGTTTTATTGACGATAAAAACTCATTTGATAAATAAATATGTATTATTTCAATAAATATTATAAATGTCACACCTCCTTTTTACACACCCCGAGTGTAAATAGGAGTTTTTCCAATTAAAGTCACATTATTCGAAATGGAATTATTTAATTTATCAGAGTCGCCACTTGGAATAGTTAATTTGGTATCTCAAGTCACCGGTTTATTTTAAATCCCAAATCAAAGAAGTTTCGACTTTATTTTAAAAGTCTGCGAACCAAAAATTCTAAATAAGGAAATTTGTTAACCCGAAAGAAGGTGTTAGGCATTCCCGGGTTCCGTGGTTCTAGCACGGTCGCTTAGTGATTATTACTTGGCATAAATTATTTAAACTACTCATTTTGGAACCAATGCGCATTTATCTTTCACCGCTTTTAATCACTTGATTATTCGCATTTAAAGAATTGAGTTACGCATATGTATACTCTTTTCTTTTGGCGCGTCAAAAATCATGTCACGCAAACGTGTCCACAATTAATAACGCTTTATTTATTTTATTAAGAAAAGTTTGGTTGAAGTTAGGCGAACGCATCCCTCGAATTACTTTTGAAAATCCTAATTATGTCACGCGAACGTGTACACCATCACAATAATAATTTAAACTGCGCCTGATACATGCTGCGAATATCCAAAGATTGTTCCCTTAAATTAATTCAACGTTAATAAGTCATAAATTATGGACAGACGTTGGGATATGAATAAAATGGAACTGATTATTTTGAATTAAGTTGGTGCATAACAAAGCACTAATAGTAACCTTAAATTCAGTTCCTAAGGTCACTGGACGAACCAAGATACGAAACAATCTGCTTGCTTTACACTTCTATTTAATTACAAAGATAGTCTCATCTCTAGACTACTAAAAACATATTTTACTTCCTTGCTTGCTAGTCTTTCGATCTTGGTATACGAAGGACCAGGTTCTATTCAAATCATGAATTAAGTTGCAGAAGTTACAAGTACAGAGATTCCATTTATTTCAGAATCATATCAGTCAAACTTGAAACGGATGAGAACTGTTTTTCCGTTGTTGAGATAGCTAAAAGAATAACAAATTTCTTTGTAAGACCCTTTGGTTATTCCCACATAATAAAGAACAAACATAGCCTGAAATAAATAAAACCACAACTGGCAACGAATTAGCTATCAGTTCATAGAAGCCCTTAGCTTTCCTATGGATCATTTATTATACACTACCCACTCAATTAACAAACTCAAACTAAAAAGAGAAGCTTTAACAGATACCTTAATGTTTGGCTGCACATAAACAAATGTGGCATCACAAAACTCAAGAACAATGTGAAACTTAGATCCATATAAATACAATAATGAATATTCCGGCGAATTGGCCGGAGCAGAGTGACGGAAGGAAAATTAATATTATGTACATGAATAAATTTCCAAAGCAGTGAATTGATTTCTTTAGCAACTAAGAGTAAGCTATCGAACTTTTTAGCATACAGGCCATTTTTTATCTCTATAAAAATAACTCATACACTATAACAAATATTCATCAATCATACATACACCCACTCGTTAAGACAAAATTAAAAGAGCAACATCTTAATAAAGAGAATGTAGCAATTCTAAGATCAATCAAACTTCAATCACGCTAAAATAAAGCAGGGGAGATTAAGAATAACCTGAAATTTAGCTTTCAATTAAATTTCAGCAGCTGAATAGCCAAAAATAGTCCACAATGAGCCAAGTAAAGATAGAGACGAAGATGAACCGAGCTTAACACAGCAGCAACAGCGATTTCAGCAACAAATATGGCAACGCAGAGCAGATTCAGCAGCAAATTTCGACCTCAAAACCTCTTGGAAATCCAGATTTTTCAGAAACCTTTTCTTGGTTTTCAGATCCAATTGGTTTGTTTTTGAAACGAAGAAGAAGATTCTGTTGCGTCTTAGGTCCAAACCGCTAGTTTCTTTTAGAGAAGAAGAGATGGGGGGGGGGGGGGTTCTCTTTGTACATGTCCTTAGCGGCTGAAAGGTCTCTCCATGAAGAAGATAAAGTTCTGTGGGGGAGGGGGGGTCTCTCTCTTGATGAAAAAAAAACGGCGGATTCTTTTAATGGGGAGGGGTCCGTGAATTTAGGTCTAGGTCTTAGGTTTTAATTAAAGGGGATGGGCTTTAGGTTGGGTCGGGTCGGGTCTCGTCAGGCGGGGTTGGGACTGTTTTGGGGAATTTGGATCTTAATTAATTGGGTCATTTTAGGAATTGGCCCAATTTTAAAAGAAGCAAGACCAAAAAATGTAGGAACTTTTACCTCCTATAGCAAGGTTAACACCTTATTTATTTTAAATAAATATCATTTAAAAAAATTATATTCTATAGATACTTTTTAAGGTTTATAGCAAAATATTTAATTTTGGTTACTTCCTAGCCCTAAGCCACTAAATATGCTAATCAGTTACACTATTTCCTTTCTCTCTCTACTTTGATACATCTCATTCTCTTCCTCCATCCCATTAAAATTTCCGATCTCCTCCTTCTTCCACCAGATTTGTGCAAAGTCCACTTCAGAGATGCTGACTTCGAATTGTTTAGTTTGTATGATACTTTTTCTGAAGTTGCTATTACTATGATTTAAGGGTTTTGGGAGTATAAATTGCCACATACAATTCGATGTGCATGAAGAAGAGAAAGAAGATGACCGTGAAACGGAAAACAAGCAAGAAAGAGATCGACGAAGAAATTGATAGGAAAAATTGGTTTATTACATCCAAGAAACAAAAAACTCATGATGTTTTCGGGGTTTCTCCTCTTAGAGAATTCAGAGATTTTAGCTTTCATTTGAATGTCAAAGAGAGGAGATTTCCTGATTTCCTGTCCTCACTTCAAGATTATCCTTTTTTAGCAAAAAAAGATCATCGACATATAAAAGAAGGTAGATAATATCCCCAGATGTGTGACGAATGAATAAAAAGGTATCACAGGCACTGCCACAGAATCTAATACCGTATACCAAGTCCAAGATCTCATTTTTTTCCTGAGTACTCATTCAAATTGAGGAAGATCAATGTATGCTGCTCGACATTTAATAGATTTTCTGTTAATATATTTCAATGTATTTTATTGTATTTTATTGTATTCATTGTCTTTTTTTCATTGTAATTCAATGTATCTCGTTGTATTCCATGTATTTCATTTTATTCACTGCCTTTTTTCCATTGTATTTTTCAATGTATCCCGCTGTATTCTATGTATTTCATTGTATTCACTGTCTCGCTATGTGCCATTAATGTATTCATATATTTTTTTAATTAATATAATTTATGTATTCAGATGTATTATATAATTTCTCTGAAGATTGCTATGTTTTTGGGGTATTTTTCGGTTGAGAATCTTTTTTATAACTGAAAATACAAAATTTGTGTGTTATAATTGAGTTTTTTGAGTTATATTAGGAGTCTATTATGTTAATTGATACACTTTCCGTTTTAAAAACAGTGTAATCCCCTATTTCACGCCGTCAATACAGTCGAATACAATAATTTTTCCGGCTGTAATCCCATGTTTCACTCCATGAATACAGTCGAATACACTCGAATACAACAACTGATTAGCTGGACTTTCTTGATTCACGTTTATTTTTGCTACTGTATTCATGAATACAATAGCTTAAATATATCAAATGCATCTTATAACCACAAAAAATGTATCTATAATCCGTAATATAGCAAATGGTATCTATAGAAGACTAATTACTACTAAAAGATAGTGCTTTATGAAAATTTCTCAAAAATGTATTCTTCTTATTTTCCTTTTCTTGGTTTTTTTTCCTTTTCTTTTCTTTAATTAATTAAAATCTTAAATCAATCTATTGTTGTAGAAAAATAAAATTCTTTATCAACTTTTAACACTAAAATAACTAATTAACTTAAAACTAAAGAAAAATGCTAATTTTAAAGGCTAAAATGTAAATATGTAAAAATAACCATTTTTGTGGGTTTTTGCTTAATAAAACTAATTCCTACATGCGAATTGAACCTAAGATGGCATGAAATTAAAACGTGGCAATTTTTTTAATGATTTTTCTTATGATTTTAAAATATTAAAAATGCATGAAATGCAACTAAATAAATAAAAAACTTCTAAAATCCCTTTAAAATTATATTTGGTCTATTTTTAGGAGTTATTTTTATGTAGCGCAAAAATTAGGTGCTCACAATAAAAATAAGTATTTTTTGCCCTTTTAATATTTTAAAATATGTTCGTATTTGAATATGATTAAATAAACTGAGTCTCATGGAAAAAATTAAATGTACGGACATATTATAAAATAATATAAAGCTATTTTAATTATAAGTAAAATATCTAGGTAAAATTATATTATATAGTATATAACATAGAAGGTATTACATAAATGGAAGGATTTATAATGTCAAGGGCATAATAGATTTTTCAAATAAAAGTATTATAAAATTTGGTCACGATGGTGACTATTGTGATAACTAGACCAAAGTGAAACAATTATGTGTAACAAAAGAAAGAATAATGACTTTTGGGTAATGAATACAAAATTGAATGACTTTTACGTAAAAAAAACAAATAAAAAAGTGATTTTTGGAAAATGAACACAAAGCTGAATGACAACCCATGAAATGTATTCTCATTGTACGAGAAAGCTTACAATTACTTATTTTGACTATTCACGTTTTGAAAGTTCAGTCCCTATATAAGAACGTTGTTTTACTTCAAATTAGTAATTTCAAGACAATTGGTAACAGGAGAAACACTTTTGTACTACTAGGTAATTTATACTACCTAGTTTGGCATAGGAGAACACTTTTCTACTAGTGAATTGAACATATCAATCGTGTAAATATATACATTGAGCAAAACCAAAATTCATGTACAAAAATCAATCAAGATGAATTACATAATACGAATTACAGGTAACTCTACAAACTCAAGGACAGCTAAGTTCTTCCAAAAGATCATTGAAGATCATGTCCTCTAATTCAAGTGCCAGACATTCACTTTCTAACTGGAGGTTCATCCAACCATCATCCTTTTTCAAATCTCGATCTACAATGGCATCGATTGATTCTTGCTCTGGTTTCAACCTTAACAAGGTACCTACATTTTTGCATACCTCTTCAATCATTCGATTTTCTGGCAATGGACGAACACGACAACTATAGGATAAGGCCTTAGGGTAGTATGTGAATGATCTGTCACATATTTGAACTAGAACCTCATTAACCAAATCAAATAGTAGCTGATGATGACAGCAGATGTAGAAGTTATCTACACAGCAGTACTCTTGTTCTTGATGCCAAAAGGACTCTAGTTCCTGAACTATTGAAGGGTTTAATACTTGAGTAGCTGAATACCATGTTGTCTTAAAGAAATTGCTTGAGAAACCCGAATGCTCAAGAATATCCCTCACATAAAACAAGTCTGCATTTTCCTTTTTGTCGGATTTATTGCGACCATCTGCTTTTGCAAGGGTATCAACATCAACATCAACATTGTGTTTAAGAACCAAACCTGAGCCACAAGAAACCAATTAAGTAGAAGTTATTAAAGGGAATGTATTAGTATATACAATACTAAATTTATTTGATATTTAATGAGAAAAAGAAGCATACCTTCTGAAATTTGGAACTCTTCACAGCTGGAAATTTCTGAATCTGGAAGCATATCACTTAGGATTGATTTAGTGCATTTCATCTCTTGTTCTTCATGAGAGTTTCCTTTGAACACTGTTACATCATTAATGTTCTCCGAAAAGTCTTCGACTTCAGCATTACCTTCCCCATTTGTCTTTGATTTTAAGCTTGTTGTAGTTTCTACTGTCTGAATATCCTCACTTCTTTCTACTTTGTTTTCAGTATCTTCAGTGGCGTAGCTGATAGAAGGATTATGAATCAACTTCTCTTCTCTCTCAGTTTCAGCTCTGATATGTGAGTTTGTCTCCTCTAAAGTCCTAATTAGCCATTCTGAAAATTGGGCATCACCAGGAATCCCATTTGATAGAGAACGGATCCTTCTGAATGGCATCGATGGTATCTCGTATTCACTAAACAATTTCAAACTCCTGGAGGGATTCAAGATCACTTCCTTTTTAAAACTGTGTTCCAATAATTTGGTATATCTATCCATGGACTCATTTAGAGAGGAACTTCTCCTGTGCATGATCGTAGTTTTTCTAATATCAAATCCATCAATTTCACAATAACTATTGGACTTACTTTCATAGTCTGTTCCCACCTTATACTCTTCATGAAGGTCTCCATTCAAATCTTCAAACATTTCATGAGTAGAGCCATGCTTATTTACTTCTACATCGACGAGCTCTTCATTATTTTCTTTATTATCAACTGCTCCTTTGATACTGTGGCAGGCAAAGCTCGATGACTTCTCTAGCTTCACGTTTCCACCATCGTCATCCAGGAGCCCTAAACTTGTGAAGGGAGTCTTTGCATATTTCGACAAAGATCTTGACTGAGCACCACTTGTCAATCTTTCCCCTTTGGCAAACGACCAAGCTTCATTCTTCTTGTCCTCGAGCTTACTTGGTTTGAAGTTTGTTCTTTGTGACAAATGAGACACAGGGTATGATCCTGACTTGGTTAATCTTGCCTTTTTCTTTGAAGCCAGATGACCGCTGGATAAATTCTGATATCCTACTTCTGTTTCCTTTAAAATTTCCAAAAATAATTCTGCATGATCTTTAAGTTGAGATTTTAAAGCATTCTTATCAATGGAAGTATCATATTCGATGGCCTTGATCTGTTTCTTATCTAGTGATCCAGTGGCTCCATTCTCCACATTCTTGTTGCTGCATATTTCGCTTAGGTCATTTTCGGTTGGTTCATAATGATGAACTGAACAAGTTCTCTGGAGTTTAGGTTGGTTAGAATAGACTGATTTCTTCTGATTGGACTTCTTTTTTTCCTTGTGCATCTCCTCAGCAATTAAAGCTTTAATTTTAGCCCTTAGAGACCTTTTGTTGGGCAACCTTGATTTTTTGGTGCTGTTATCAACCTAAGGATATGACAACATTAGTCTTAATTCATTCATCAAAATTGAAACATTTGAACACTGATTAACTTACAAAGGGTTAATTATCAAGCAATAAATACTTACCAAGAACTGACTTTCATTGTCATCCAAAAGCATATCTAGTTCACTGGGATCTTGGACAACCAATTTTTCATTGAAAAGACGATCGCCTATTGAAGGAAGAATACAAGAATTGGTTAGACACTGAATTGAACAAACCAGATAGTCCAGAATGAGAGTTTTTAAGTTTTGTACCCCGACAGTTATAATATTAATATACCATCAGGTTAAGTTGCCAGCAATAACTGTTTGGTTGTAAGAAACATGATATTATAACCCGAACAATAACCGATAGTCTTTTCACTATAAAAGCCAAACTTTTCCGGAACCAATTTTCATGTTATGTATATGTTATAATATATGTTCTATATAGCAGCACCTCGCTATAACATCTAAAATATTCAGAACAAACGAGGTTGTTATAGAGATGTTTGACTGTATATATAAGTTAAATATCCCGTATTTCACTTAAGAATGACTTACTTGCGATTCTAGGCAGAGATTTCCTCTTTACACGAGAGTGCCAACTATGGTAGCCAAAGGCATGTATGAGTCCCCACATGCAACCTGGATGTATATTCTCATTTTCATGATCAACATGCCTAGTCCACTTGTTCTTTCCCATAATATTAATTTTGCTGAAATCTAGCCTGGTAAAAAATAAACAATCCAATACTCAAAATCCCTTCATGAAATTGCACAAAAGTAAACATATACTAACACACACATATGTGTTGTGATGAGTTGAAACTTTAAGAAGTGAATTGTAAAACTTAAAAGAACTTTGCAGAAATTTGGTGGTTATGTGCAGGCAATTAGGTGAACTGCAACGTATTCAACGGATATAGTTGATGCAGCTACTCTGTCTTTTTTTGTAACAGTTCCTTGTTTCCTTTGACAATATCCATAACAATCCTCACATAGATAAAAACGTGTGAGGAATCAAGAACTAAACACAATAGAATCAAACATGTTTTTTCACAATAAAATAATCCTTTAGTACAAGAAAAAAATGTCCCTAAAAGGCAAAGGAGAAGATTTACCTATTTCCTATAGTAAATAGTTAAAAATTAGAAATCCATAATCTTGAAAGAAAAGGCAAAACAAGAAAAAGTAAATTGAAAATTAATTAATGGAACAGCGAAAGAAATCTAACAGACTACCACTAATGGAAAGAAAAGCAAAAAAAAAACCAAAAAAGCAGAAATTTCGTCACCTTTGAGCAGAGAAGCTGAGAGAATAAGCTAACAGAGGCTGAAAAGGAGAAAAAGCAGGAAGAGTTTCCCAAAGACAGGAGTTAAAACTGCTGATTTTTCGCTGCTTTTGGAATTAAGGAGTATAGATAAATTAAAGATCAGAAATTTATTGGGTTTGGCATAACTGTAACAGAAATCACTTTATAATAAAACTGCCTAGGCTATAACGTAAGTAAAAGGAGGAGGAGGAGGAGGAGGAGGAGGAGGAGGAGGAGGAGGAGAGGGAAAAGGTCAAGTTTTATCAACCACTTTCAAATAGGACCAAAAGTAGCAGACGCCAAAGCCTCCATTTTAGGCGCCCTTTTACCCGTCAAACTACTCTCTTTCTATTATAATTACTTGAGCTTTAATTTTTGTACACTGACCTCACCCTATATAAACAAATTTAGAATATGAGAAACTATTATTAACAAGTTATCCCATGATTAATTATCTCGGGGTTAGTTATCCCACAATTATAATCCCACCCTTCCGCAAAGATAAAAATAATACTACAATCCCAATATAACTAAATCTCGAGATTAGGTATACCGCCATTTTATCTCAACCAAACATTGAATAAACTCATCTCAAATTTAATTCGGAGATTAATTATTCCTTATCGTTCATACCAAACGAAATATATAGGTATATAAGTTAAATTCTAAATATTAAGTATTGTAAGCATATATTTAATAGTTAAGTGTGGATATAGGGCAGTAAATTAGAAGCCAAAACTCCAAAGAATAGGTCAATATGGGTCAGTGAGAGAGACAGAGCCTTTGATTAGATAACCAACCACGAAATTGAAATAACAATTGAGAAAATGAAGTGAAGATAGAGGTCAGACCAACTTCCGTTAATATGTGTTGTTTTATACTTTATTGTATGCACTTAGGTCTAATTTAGTGCTGAGCTGCTCATTTTGGAGGGGACACTATTTAGTTGGTTAGTTGTTGGATGTTCTTTGCTAAAGACTACTCCCTCCTTTATCCAAACGATAGCAAAATTTGAGAATTAATAGACTTTCGGTATGAATTCGAACATATTTTGAATTATATAAAAATATTATAAATCATAACTTTTATAGTTAAAAGGAATCTAGAATGTTTGAAATATCATAGTCAATGGGGAACCAAAAATAATCAATGAGAATATGTTTTAGTCATGTTAATATGTTTAGGTGTATGCTTTTGGATAATCGACACTACTAGATGAGCCTTTTTTAAATCATTGTTTATATTTGATCACATTAAGAAATTTTTTGAGAAAATAGCCTTGTGTCAGTATTTTAAAACATGCTCGTCATACTTTTAAAGCACCAGAAATTATGCTATCGCCGGAATTTTCAGTGCAGGAATTTTGAAGCACCAGATATTCTAACGGTTGTCAAATTTTGGGCGATGTGCACAGATAGCCATTAATAGCACGTGTCTTTATTTTTAAGTTATTGTTTTAAATATCTTTAGTCTTTAACCACTATTTTAATAAATTTTTACCTGCTTGGATGAATATACCCTTTTGTTATAAGCCTATACCTACGCTCCTTATTAACGATCAGCAACAACAACACGTAACAAACTTCCGAAGCAGCAATAGAGACTGTGATCGTCCAAAATTGCAGAAGCTTCTCTTCCGATTTCAAACTATAGAATTCAACTTTCTCGTCCAAAAATCGACATAAAATTATAGTAAGTTATGCTTTTGTGTGTTTCTGTTGATTTACTAGGAATTTGATGCTAGGAATTTGATTTTTTTTTATTTTCTGGATTGATAACGTTAAGGACATCACGTCCTGTGATTATTCTATAAATATTGAGGACATAATGTTAAGGATTTGGTGTTCTTAACATAACTGTTGTTACTAATATTAAGGACATAGTGTCTTGATTTTGCAAATTGTATTGAAAAAGTTAAGGACACAATGTCCTTAACTTTTTTGCTGTTGTTCTGAATATTAAGGATATAGTGTCCTGGTTTTGCAAATTGTTTTGAAAAAGTTAAGGACACTTGGTCCTTAACTTAGAGTTCCATCAAAAGTTAAGGACACTTGGTCCTGAACTTCAAGTTTCAAGTTCAAAACTTAAAGACACATGGTCCTAAACTTAGACTTACAAGTTCAAAAGTCAAGGACACTTGGTCATGAACTTTGACTTACAAGTTAAAAAGTTAAGGACACTTGGTCCTGAAGTTTGAGTTCCAAGTTCAAAAGTTAAGGACACTTTGTCCTGAATTTCAAGTTTCAAGTTCAAAACTTAAGGACACATGGTCCTGAACTTCAAGTTTTAAGTTCAAAACGTAAGGACATATGGTCCTGAACTTAGACTTACAAGTTCAAAAGTGAAGGACACTTGGTCCTGAACTTCGACTTACAAGTTCAAAAGTTAAGGACACTTGGTCCTGAAGTTTGAGTTCCAAGTTCAAAGTTAATGACACTTTGTCCTGAACTTCAAGTTTCAAGTTCAAAACTTAAGGACACATGGTCCTGAACTTAGACTTACAAGTTCAAAAGTTAACGATACTTGGTCCTGAACTTTGACTTACAAGTTCAAAAGTTAAGGACACTTGGTCCTGAAGTTTGAGTTCCAAATTCAAAAGTTAAGCACACTTGGTCCTAAAGTTTGAGTTCCAAGTTCAAAGTTAAGGATTCATTGTCCTGAACTTCAAGTTCCAAGTTCAAATTTTAAGGGCACTTGGTCTTTAACTTTGATTTACAAGTTCAAAAGTTAAGGACACTTGGTCCTTATCTTTGAATTCCAAGTTCAAACGTTAAGAACTCTTGGTACTTAATTTTGATTTCCAAGTCCAAAAGTTAAGGACTCTTGGTCCTGAACTTACAGTTCTTGTCCTTAATTTATACATGGATTGCTCTATAAATATGTCCTGAATTTCTCATTCTCTTGACTTGCAGGATGGAAACAATATGTATTATAGTTGCTTTTAATGTTAGATGGACTGCAGATTATAAGTATCTTGATCATCAAACAAAGCTTGTTCTAGTACCTGAGGCAATTCGATTTGAAGATTTCATTAAACAGGTCTTTGAAGTTATGGAATTGGATAGAGACAAGTTTGAAGCAATGATATGGTTTTATATCAACCTGGGAACAAGCAATAGAATGCTTTTATCCAAAGATTTAGATCTTCACACATGTATAGAGTTACTAAAAAGTCATTCACTCTTCAAGGGATGTCGTTTCATTATTGATGTTTCAGAAAGAGTTTTTGGATCTACAAGCACCTTTGAAATAGAGAAAATCAACATGACAATCAAAACAAATGCCAACAGATATGGTTGAAGCTCAACTAATAACTAAAGAGGTGCTTCAAACATTTGATTCTATTCAAATGGAAGGACAAAGAATTATAGAGATTGACAACGAACAAGCTTTGAGAATTCAAGTCTTAGATATTGCACCGGTAATAGAAGAAGTTACTGAAAGAAACTCTACTCAACTAACTAGACGAAGCTCAAATTCGGAAAAAAAAAATCTCCAACTACGATATTAAGAGAAAATGCTTCGTTGGATGAAATAAAAGTGGGATCAATATTTGATAAAAAAGAAGAGTATAATTAATTGTTTTTCGAATATAGTAATTAAAGGACATTTTGAATTCAAGGTTGTTAGGTCAAGCTCAACAAGATATTCGTTGAAATGCAATGATGATTGGTATGGGTGGTGTATGCGTGCTTTCAGAGTTAAAGATTCAAAACTGTTCAAGATAGTAAAGATTGAGAAAAATCATGACTGTTCAGTTAACACTATGAAAGCTGATCAAAGGCATGCAACTTCAAAGTTGATTAGTGGTTAAATTATTGACAATTTTCGAGACCCAAGGTTTGAAGTTACACCAGCTTTTGTCATGGCAGAAATGCAAAAATTACATGGACTAGACATTGGGTATCACAAGGCGTGGCGTGCTATTCAATGTGCTTCAGCTTTAATAAGAGGAACTGTTGAAGAGAATTATGAATTATTGTCTTCATACTTGTATATGATGAAAAGTAAAAACCCAGGAACATATACTAACATAAAGATAGACGACAATAACAGGTAAACAATCAAAAAAGAGATTATTAGTCTGTTTTATAAACTTTAGGACATGCTATCCTTAACCAGTGAAAATGTTAAGGACGTGTTGTCCTTAACTTTGATGTGTGCAGTCAAAAAGTTAAGGATACTTGGTCCTTAACTTAGACTTGCAAGTTAAAAATTAAGGACATGGTGTCCTTAACTTTTGAACTTGTAACTCTAAGTTCAGGACTCCATGTCCTTCACTTTTGAGCTTGTAACTCTAATTTAAGAACAGCCTGTCCTTAGCTTTTAAACTTGTAACTCTAAGTTAAGGACTACATGTCCTTAACTTTTTAACTTGTAACTCTAAGTTAAGGACCAAGTGTTCTTAACTTTTGAGCTTGTTAGTCTAACTTCAGGACTACATGTCCTTAACTTTTGACCTTGTTAGTCTAAGTTAAGGACTACCTGTCCTTAACTTCTGTTAACCTTCTGTTATACTGTATTTTCAGGTTTCTTTATATCTTTTATGCATATGGATCATCAATAACTGGTTGGAATCATTGTAGACCAGTGATTGTTGTTGATGCAACTTTTTTGAAGTCAAAATTTCATGGTGTTTTAATGATTTCAGTTTCAAAGGATGCAAATAACCAAATTTTCCCACTAGCCTTTGAATTGCAGAATCTAAAAATAACAATTCCCATGAGTGGTACTTTAGTGAGCTTCGCAATGCAATTGAGATCCGTAAGAATTTAATTTTTTTATCAGACAGGCATCAATCTATTACATATGGCATTGCAAAGGTATATCCTGAAAGCCACCATGGGATTTGTTTCTATCATTTCGAGCAGAAGCTAAAGCGAAGGAAAGTAAAAAGTGAGGTCATAAAAAATTTTCAAAGTGCTGCAAGAGTATACAGGCACAAAGAATTTTATCTATACATGTTAGATATAGAAAAAATAGATAAGAAGTCTTATGACTACTTGATGGAAGAACCACCGTAAAGGTGGCCACGTTCTTGTAGTCCACGATGAAGTTATGACATGCTCACAACAAACATAGTTGAGTCAATGAATTCTGTGCTATAAGAAGCAAGGGAGCTGCCTATATTAAGAATGATGGATTTCATTCATGTGAAGCTACAACGTTGGTTTTATGAAAGAAGAAATAAAGCAGAAGGAACTTTTTATGATGTTTCTTGTTGGGTAGATGAGGAATTGAAGGAAAAGATAGATTTAGCATCTACTTTGAATGTAAGTATTATGTTCTTTATTTAGCTTATTATTTTAATAATAATTTAGCATAATGTACTAACTTATAATTTTTCAACATTGAAGGTCTTCTCTGTTGATTCATGGCGTTCTAAAGTTGAGGAAGAAGGAATTACTTTCTTGGTGGACTAAAACAAAAGAACATGTGATTGTTTTCAGTTTTAATTTGATGAATTACCATGCATACATGCAATTGCAGCTATCGAGAAGAGAAACATCAAGAAGTCCAACTTTTGCTCGCACTGGTACTTAAAGAAATCTTGGCTGAAAACATAGGAAAGACAAATACATCCTGTAGGACATATTGATTCTTGGATTGTACCAGAGAGTGTTAAGTCACAAATTATTAAATTATTAAAACGCCATATTTCAAAGTGCCACCAGGTAGAAGGCAGAAGAAAAGGCATATTCCAGCTACCGAGTCATCAAAAATAACATTCAAATGTAGTCGTTGCAGAAGAATTGGTCATAATAGAATAGCTTGTATATATTCTCCGGTAGTCCATCCATTTTCAAGGAAGCATAGAGAATAGTAGATATATCCACTTATGTTTATATACTCTTTTAAGTTTTTGCTATAAATTGGATTCATTTAGATTGTTTTTATTTGAGTAGATGCCCTGAATTTTCAAAGTTTCTTTGCACTTACGTGCTTTTTGTTTCTTTTGAGTTCCAAGTTCAAAAGTTAAGGATAAGCAGTCCTTAATTTAGAGTTCCAAGTTTAAAAGTTAAGGACACTTGGTCCTTAACTTTGAATTCAAAGTTCAAAAGTTAAGGACACTTGTTCCAAAACTTTGAATTCCAAGTGTAAAAGTTAAGGGCACTTGGTCCTTAACTTTGAATTCCAAGTTCAAAAGTTAAGGACACTTTGTCCTGAACTTTGAATTCCAAATTCAAAAGTTAAGGACACTTTGTCCTGAACTTTGAATTCCAAGTTCAAAAGTTAAGGACACTTTGTCCTGAACTTTTAATTCCAAGTTCAAAAGTTAAGTACACTTGGTCCTAAACTTAGAATTCCGAGTTGAAAAGTTAAGGACACTTGGTCCTGAAGTTTGAGTTCTAAGTTCAAAAGTTAAGGACACTTGACCTGAACTTTGAATTACAATTTCAAAAGTTAAGAACGCTTGGTCCTTAAGCTTTGAATTCCAAGTTCAGAAGTTAAGGACACTTGGTCCTTAACCTTGAGCTCCAAGTTCAAAAGTTAAGTACACTTGGTCCTGAACTTCAAGTTTCAGGTTCAAAAGTTAAGGACAGATGGTCCTGAACTTAGACTTACAAGTTAAAAAATTAAGGGCATTTGGTCCTGAACTTCGATTTTCATATTCAAAAGTTAAGGACACTTGGTCCTTAACTAATACTTACAAGCTCAATACACTTAATTTACGGATTGCAAATGGACAAATGAATACTTGACAGAAACAAAGAAATTTATAACATGATGCCTTCATATTACTTCTGAAACTGTAATTTGGCATAGTTGTGACCAAAAATTATGCTATGCAAAAAAAATAAAAGTGCCTTATGAAAAATTTACAAGATATTTTAGAGTTCATATAGATTCTTTATAGCAATTTTATACAAAAATCAACTACAACTAACTTTCTTTACAACTAAACTACAACTCCTTTTGGCAGAAAGTTTCATTTTCACTATTATAGTCGTCGCCGACCTTTTCTGGTGGTGTATCATAATCAGAATTTCTTTTTCACTCTACATGTGCCCAAAGATTTGCCGCATGTTCTTTTTTAAAGTTTGTTATGTCTTCGGGTTGGAATTTCTCCACATCCTTTCCCATCATCAACAACACCACATACTTGATTAGGAATGCACCACAATCAGTCCTAAGAAAAATGTAAGATATGGAGTCAATTAAACAATATCTTTAATAAAATAAATCTAAAGTACATATAAATTATATAGCAAATGACAACACGTACGATCTAGCTTGGTATGGTGATCTTTGTCAGTGACTATCAAATTTGTTGAATGCATTTCCAAAAAACTTGTGATTTTTCTCAAACTGTGAGAATTTTAGCAAGTGGGGGATCATGCGTGCATACATTTTAGCGTGATTCATTCCTGCCTCATATGGCTCACTATATAAGGAATCGTACACATCAATCTTTTTCTCATTCAAGTCCAATAACCCCAAAAGAAAATGTGTCACAATAAGAAGCCGACATGGAAAATTTTTTTTGTCAACCTCTGTCCAAGCAATTCCACATCTACGATTATCACCCCACACATATTGTGTCAGAAATAATTGATTATCACCACACCAAAACTCATTTGTAGCATATTCATTGAAATCCTTATATACAAGTAGCATATAGTTATCAAAAAATATATCTGTAGTTATGCAACGAAAAGGATGGGCGCGAGGGTGGTATCATTCTTTCTTTCTCAAATAATACAGGGCAATGTCAATATGTTTCATAAAAATCCAAAAAAATAAAACAAATCCATCAGGCATAAATAATTAAAAAATAATAAATTAAGAATAAAGAAAATAAATGCCTTGCAAATTATCAAACCTTATTCATCAAGTACAAAGCTACTATCTGAAAGCTCAAGGAAGAACATTTTGCTACTGATTTTTTGATGGTACAATTTATATGGATTCTTTCTCACACCATTATCGTCAGCATATATATCAGTATCTCCCCTGATCATTTTGAAAATATCAAAGTTAGAAGTTAGTCCGCATTTCGTAATTAAGGACATCTAGTCATGAACTTAGACTAAGAAGCTCAAAAGTTAAGGACAATAGGTCCTGAACTTAGGCTAAGAAGCTCAAAAGTTAAGGACAAACAGTCCTTAACTTACAGTTCCAAGTTCAAAAGTTAAGGACACTTGGTCCTGAACATTGATTTCCAAGTTCAAAAGTTAAGGACACTTGGTCCTGAAGTTTGAGTTCCAAGTTCAAAAATTAAGGATACTTAGTCCTGAACTTACAGTTACAAGTTCAAAAGTTAAGGACACTTGGTCCTGAACTTCGAGTTTCAAGTTCAAAAGTTAAGGACAAAAGGTCCTAAACTTAGACTTACAAGTTAAAAAGTTAAGGACCAAGTGTCCTTAACTTTAAGTTCCAAGTTCAAAAGTTAAGGACACTTGGTTTTGAACTTATATTTACAAGTTCAAAAGTTAAGGACACTTGGTCCTGAACTTACATTTACAAGTTCAAAAGTTAAGGACACTTGGTCTTGAACTTAGACTTGCAATCTCAAAAGTTAAGAACACATAACTTTAGGAATTTCAAGCTCAATACACTTAGTCCTAAATTTAAAATTACAAGTTCAGGACACGAATTTAAGCAATTAACAAATAATGAAATATATTTATGGACTTACGCTTTTTTGCGACCTTTCTTTTTCTCCTTGCACAACCACCCAATGAATTTCTTCAATAAGTTTGCATCATCTTTGGCATAATTAAAAATACATGTACGCGTATATTTTGATTTTATCCAGCCCGTATTCTTGGGAGTATTTTCATTGTGCGCCATCAATGTTCCTGTTTTTCTTTCCTGTTCAAAATGAGATTTCAATTGCCAACTAAGCTTCTTATTCCTTTTCCATTGACCAAGCTCTTCTTCAACATTTCCTTCAACCTCCATAGACAAACCCTCATCAATGCTCATTTGTGTAGTTGGAAGAGTAGGAGTAAGAATAGAAAATGATGGACCATCAAAACCAATACTATCTCTCTTCGATGGACCATCAAAACCAATAGTATCTCTCTTCCTTTTCCTAGTATATTGGTTAACGACTTCATCTTTTTTTTGCTCTACAGACAACAGTACATATACATTAGTTTGCTACAAGTTGTCAATTCTACAACGAATTGTCAAATGAAGAGACAAAAACTAAGGACATAATTTTTGAAATGTATTGGCAATTTCAATTATGAATATAATATTTAGGACACAATCAATACTTGTGTTTTCCACGTTGCCTTCTTGTACTTTTTCAATAGACAATCGAGTTGACATATTGGTTGCATTTTCTTTATCTTACAACTATGCATTTTCTTTATCTTGCAACTGTTCTCCATGATCTTCAATTGCAAGTTCACAAGATTCTGCAAAAATATTTACAAGAGCTAACACAATTAGTACTGGTTACTAATCTTTGATTAAAACAAACATATATAAAATTAAAAAAACTCCATCTATCCTTTTGCAACTATCAAGATCATGCCAGTTAAATTATTATCTTCACTAGCATTTTCGTGGCTTCCAATATTATCGGTAAGAGAGCGAGGTGTAAAGAGATCATATGTTCCTTCTATACATTTGCAAATAATCTCACTTATGCTTGTTCCTTGGGTATTTTCTAAGTCTTGAGATTGTCCTCCACTTCTCTCTTGATAGTCCACTCCATCTTCTTCCCTTGCATCTTCAAAAGATTCTGTAACATTTACAATTAATACCCTTTACTAATAGTTTACTAAAATTAACATTCAACATATCATGAAAATTCTATCTAACCTTGATTGGCATCATTTTGATTTTCAAATTTCTCTTTAAGTGAGAGAGGTGTAGAGAGATCATATATTCCTTCAACGCATTTGCATACAATCTCACTAACACTTGTTCCCAATGGATTTTCTAAATCCTGAGATTGCACTCCACATTTACAAATTGTTTCTGTTACTCCTGTCTCTTTTGGATTTTCCTGGTCTTGACATTCTACTACATCTTGAACTTCCACTCCATCAATAGATTCTACATATATTTGTAATCACAAAAAGAGTTTATATATATTATGCTATTGAATATAAATTTCAATGACAACAAATTCAAAATCTATATCTAACCTTTCCCAATTTTAGTGTCAATATCAGTTTCATTTTCAAGATGCGTATATTTATAAATGCTTTCATAATGATCTTCTACAAGCAAATCTGTATAATCAAATTGATCATCACCTGTATCTTTGTTAATTGGAATAGTAGGTTCTGTACCATCACAACGATCATCAACTACATCTTTACTACTTGGAACAGTGCATTCTCTCTCTATGTTGCTTTCATCAGGTTTGACAAGAATCTTCAACAAAATATCAATCTTTGATTCTAGGTCTTTCTTCAAATCCCGTGAAAGAAATTAAGTTAAAAAGTTAAGGACAGGTAGTCCTAAATATCAAGTTACAAGTTAAAAAGTTAAGAACAGGCAGTCCTTACCTTTGAGTTCCAAGTTCAAAAGTTAAGGACAAACAGTCCTTAACTTAGAGTTCCAAGTTTAAAAATTAAGAACACTTGGTCCTGGACTTTGGGTTGCAAGTTCAAAAGTTAAGTACACTTGGTCCTGAAGTTTGAGTTCCAAGTTCAAAATTTAAAGACACTTGATCCTTAACTTTGAGTTCCAAGTTCAAAAGTTAAGGACACTTGGTCCTGAACTTTGAGTTCCAAGTTCAAAAGTTAAGGACACTTGGTTCTGAACTTTGAGTTCCAAGTTCAAAAGTTAAGGACACTTGGTACTTAACTTTGAGTTCCAAGTTCAAAAGTTAAGGATACTTGGTCCTTAACTTTGAGTTCCAAGTTCAAAAGTTAAGGACACTTGGTCCTAAAGTTTGAGTTACAAGTTCAAAAGTTAAGAACACTTGGTCATTAACTTTAGGTTCTAAGTTCAAAAGTTAAGGACTCTTGGTCCTGAACATCAAGTTTCAAGTTTAAAAGTTAAAGGTGATCACTCGTCTTGAAAGTATATTCTGTGCTCCGAGGCCTTAGAAACCTCTTTTTGTCTCACCTCGATTTGTGTGTGCAGTCCGGGCGCTTTTTCGGAAAGCTTTTATGTGATAAGTAAAATAAGAAAATTGGCTTTTAAAATTGAATAAAGTTGACTTTGGTCAACATTCTTGGTAAACGGACCTGGACCCATGATCCAACGGTCTCATAGGGTTCGTAGTAAAATTTGCGACTTGAGCGTATGCCCGGAATCGAATTCCGAGGTCCCAAGCCCGAGAAATAAATTTTTGAAAGAAACTTTTGAACTAAAATTATAAGAGTTTTAGAAATGAAAAGAGGTTTGAAAGTGATGGTATCGGGCCTGTATTTTGGTTCCGGAGCCAGGTGCAGGTCTTATATAATAATTAAGTTGAATCTGTGAAGTTTGGCAAGAATCTGAGTTCGTTTAGTATAAGTCGGACCCTTATTTATGAAGATAGTAATTTTGATGTTCTTGAGTGATTTCATGAATTTTAGATTTAATTCATAGCTGTTGATGTTATTTTGATGATTTGATCATACGAGCAAGTCTGTATGTTGTTTTTGGACTTGCGTGCATATTTGGTTTGGAGCCCCAAGGTCTTGGGTGAGTTTTAGATATGCCAAGGAGTGAAATTGGACTTAGGAGCAATTGCTGGTATCTGGTATTTTTGCCCAGGCTTCTGATCTCGCAGTTGCGAGATCAGGCTTCACAATTGCAAAGTGGACAGGCTTGGTAAATGCGACCCCAGTGTCGCAAATACGAACCAAGCCTGGGCAGGTCCTTTTCGCAAATGCGAACACTGGGTGGGAATTGCGAAGCCCTCCCAATCGCAAATGCGATGTTTCCTTCGCAATTGCGAAGGTGACAGGATTTTCCCATGGTCGCAAATGCAATAGATTCTTCGCATTTGCGAAGACAATAGATTCCAAAGGGATTCACAATTGCGAACCCTGGTCGCAATTGCGACATCTGCACTTGTGTAAATCATAACTTAGATGAAAATTCTTCATTTTTCAAACTCCCCCAAACCCTAAGCTCTCTTGGGCAATTTTCTTAAGAAACGTTCTTCTCCAAATCAATTGTAAGTCGTTTCTAACTTATTTTCACCAATCTATAACATCTTTTCACATGATTTCAATTCAAAATCAAGGGTTTCCATAGGGAAAATTGGGTGTTTTGGCTAAAACTTAGGATTTTTAAATTTTTAGAATTTGGACCTCGATTTGAGGTCCGATTTAAAAACAAATTAAATATTTGAGTTCATGGGTGAATGGGTAATCAGACTTTGGTTTGAACTTTGAGTTTTGGCCATGTGGGTCCGGGGTCATTTTTTGACTTTTGAGGAAATATTTAGAAAACCTATTTCCATGTATTAGAATTGATTCATTTAGCATTTATTGATATCGTTAAGTAAATTATGGCTAAATACAAGCAAATTAGTGATGGAAACAAGATGTAAAACGGTAGTTGAGGCTTGAATTGTGTTCGTGGCATTGAGGTAAGTGTTTTGTCTAACCTTAGCTTGAGGGATTAGGAGTTGTGTCTTATTTGCTATGTGATAATTGTTGAGTACGACGTATAGGTATGGTGACGAGTATCTATACATCGGTGTCAAGCATGCCCGTGAGTCTTATACTATGATTGATGTGACTCCGTTTCGTATTGTTCATGCTTTATATGATGATTTCTATTGTTGAACAAGGCTTGTGGAAGTGTTATTGGTAATTGAACATTGTAGAGCGTTGGTTCAAGTTAAGAATTGAGCTGTGAAGTAATTGTGGAAAAGAGAAGAGGTTTATGATATTGTCTCCCTTGGTGAGATGTTATTGCTTTTGATATCGTATCCCTTGTCGGGATGTTCCATGCATGATATTTGTGAGAGAGTGTTAATGCACGAAGGGTAATGTCGTGCCGATATTGTGAGGTAAAAGCACGAAGGGTGATGTCATGTCGCACGATGAACAATGTCGTACCATGATATGAGTGATAATGCACGAAGGATAATTCTGTGCCATGATTATGTGAGGTAAAAGCACGAAGGGTGATGTTGTGCCGATTATATTGATTCTTATGGTGAGGACGAGAGTAAAAGCCCGAAGGGTGATGCCTTGCAATTGTCACTGATTTCCTTATTCTTGCTTATAGTTGAATTTTGGTTTTCCGTATGTTTCTTTACTAAATTTATTTTTGTACATGATACTTCCCCAGAGCATGCTTCCCCATTCCCATAATTAACTGCTAGTTTCTATCATTATTACTTGTTGTATATGATATAACTGCATAGGTTTATTTGGTAGTCTTGTCCTAGCCTCGTCACTACTTCGCCGAGGTTAGGCTAGACACTTACCAGCACACGGTGTTGGTTGTGCTGATACTACACTCTGCACTGTGTGCAGATCCCGGTGCTACAACTTTTGGACCACAGTGAGGTTGCAGCCTCCAGTCCAATAGCAGAGACCCGAGTTAGTCCTTCACGCGTCCGCAGGCCTTGGCGTCTCCTTCTATCTTTCCGTTCTGTTTCTTTTATGTATTTCAAAGACATATTTGTATTTATCTTTCAGACCACTGTTTGTAGTATTCATAGATAGTCCGTGACAATGTGATACCAAATTCTAGGTAGAGTTGTATGTTGGATTCTGCACTAGTATATGGTTAAACTATTAGTTTTCATCTTCCGCATTTCTGTTTATTATAATATTTCCGTTGTTGATCACCTATTATATTGAACTGTTAAAAAGGATAAGTAAAGAGACTAATGAATCTATAATATTCAGCTTGCCTAGCTTTCATGATTAGGCACCATCACAACTCCCGAGGGTGGGAAATTCGGGTCGTGACAAGTTGGTATCAGAGCTCTAGGTTGCTTAGGTCTCACAATTCATGGACAATCTTCGTAGAGTCTGAGGGATCGGTATGGAGACGTCTGTATTTATCCTCCAGAGGCTACAGAATTAGGAAAAACTTCACATCTATTCTTTCCTGTCGTGTGACTTGATTTCTCAATGCTAATTTGACTTCCATTCTATTTTTTCGCAGATGGTGAGAACACGTACCGCTTCATCAGCTGACCAGCAGCCCGAGCCCCCAATAGCAGCTCCTACGAGAGGTAGAGGTCGAGGCCGTGCTAGGGCTCGAGGCAGAGGTAGGGCTCAACCTAGAGCTCAAGCAGTAGCACCAGCGGTGGAGCCTCAAGTTGAGTTTGACAATGAGGTTCCAGCCCAGACAGTTCTAACAGGACCAACTCAGGTCTTAGAGGGGTTCATTGCCACCCCGGTACTTCAGGATGCTCTGGTCCGTCTAGTAAGCCTTATGGAGAACGTCGCCCAGGCAGGCTTGCTTCCTATAGCACCAGCCGTCTCTCAGGCTGGCGGAAGAGCCCAAACTCATGCTACTCGCACTTTGGAGCAGATGGCTCCCCAGTTTCAGACTCCAGCAGCACATCCAGTTGGGGTAGTTCAGCCTGGTAGTGTGGCACAAACCAGAGAGGGGCCAACTATGTCTGTTGATGCCTTGTGGAGGTTGGATAGGTTCACCAAGCTTTTCACTACTACTTTTGGTGGTACATCTTCTGAGGATCCCAAGATTATTTGGACAGCTGTTATAAGGTTCTACGGAACATGGGGATAGTGGAGACCAATGGGGTCGACTTTGCTGCTTTTCGTTTGTCTAGATCCGCCAAGACTTGGTGGAGAGATTAGTGTTTGGCTAAACCAGCTGGGTCACCAACTTTGACTTGGGATCAGTTCTCTCAGCTATTTCTGGAGAAGTTTCTTCCAATCACTCAGAGGGAGAACTATCGAAGGTAGTTTGAGCGACTCCAGCAGGGTTCTATGACTGTTACTCAGTACGAGACCAGATTTATTGACTTGGCCCGTCATGCTCTTCTTATACTTCCCACAGTTCATTGAGGGACTCGTTCAGCCTTTTCGATTGCAGATGGCTAAGAAGACGGGGAGCGAGATTTGTTTTCAGCATGCGGCCAATGTGGTCAGGAGAGTTGAGATGGTTATATCATAGGGGAGTGTTCAGGGGTCTGACAAGAGGCCTTGCCATTCGAGCAGGTTCAATGGTGCCTCATCTGGAGGCAGAGATTCTTTTGGTAGGGGCCATCCTTCTAGACCATTTCATTTAGCACTTTAGGCTTCTCATGGTGCTCCAGGTGGCCGTGGTTCTTATATGCAGTATTCTAATCAGCTGCCCTACAGTGCACCGCCAGCTCCTATCAGTGCACCTCCGCTCCATAGTTTTCAGAGTGGTTATTCAGGCCGTCAGGGTCAGTAGTCGAGGGCTTGTTATACTTGTGGCGATATGAGGCATATTGCTAGATTTTGCACTCGAGCACCGAGCAGCTCTCAACATCAGGGTTCCCGTGCCATGGTTCAGGCACCGAGTGTTCCACCGCTCGCTCAGCCAGCTAGAGGGGGAGGTAGAGGTGCTAGAGGTGGAGGTAGAGGTATTAGAGGTGGAGGTCAGGCCGCTAGAGGTAGAGGCCAGTCAACAGGAGGTCGTCCTAGAGAGGTAGCTCAGAGTGGTGGGGCCCAACCCCGATGTTATGCTCTTCCAGCCAGGCCTGAGGCTGAGGAATCCGATACAGTTATCACAGGTATTGTTCTGGTTTGTAGTAGAGATGCTTCAGTTCTATTTGATCCAGGATCTACATACTCCTATGTGTCATCTTATTTTGCACCATATCTCGTCATGCCTAGTGATTCCTTGAGTGCTTCTATATATGTGTCTACACCGGTGTGTGATTTTATTGTGGTAGATCATGTCCATCGTTTATGTGTAGTTATGATTGGGGGTCTTGAGACTCGAGTAGACTTGTTACTTTTGGATATGGTTGATTTTGATTTCATATTGGGGATGGACTGGTTATCACCTTACCATGCTATCTTAGACTGCCATGCCAAGACTGTGACCTTAGCTTTGCCGGGCTTGCCTCGTTTAGAGTGGAGAGGGACTCCTGGTCATTCTATCTGTAGGGTTATATCATATATGAAGGCTCGACGTATGGTTGAGAAGGGATGTTTGGACTATTTGGCGTATGTTCGTAATTCTAGTGCCGAAGTTCCTTCTATGGATTCGGTGCCTGTGGTTCGTGAGTTTCCTGAGGTATTTCATTCAGACCTGCCGAGTATGACACCCGACAGGGATTTTGACTTCTGCATTGATTTGGCTCTAGACACTCAGCCCATTTCTATTCAGCCGTATCGTATGGCCCGGCAAGAGTTGAAGGAATTGAAGGAGCAGTTGCAAGACTTGCTTGATAAAGGCTTTATTAGACCTAGTGTCTCGCCTTGGGGTGCACCGGTGTTGTTTGTTAAGAAGAAGGACGGATCGACGAGGATGTGTATAGATTACTAGCAGTTGAACAAGGTTACAATTAAGAATAAGTACCCATTGCCGAGGATTGATGAATTGTTTGATCATCTCCAAGGTGCCAAAGTGTTTTCGAAGATTGACTTGAGGTCTGGCTACCACCAGTTGAGGATTAGGGCATCCAATGTCCCTAAGACAGCTTTCTGCACTCTGTATGGGCATTATAAGTTCTTGGTGATATCATTCGGATTGACCAATGCCCCAGTAGCTTTCATGGAATTGATGAACCGAGTGTTCAATACTTACTTAGATTTGTTCGTGATAGTCTTCATTGATGATATTTTGATCTATTCCCGCAGCTGGGAGGAACATGAACAACATCTAACAGTGGTTCTTTAGACTTTGAGAGATAGTCAATTGTATGCTAAGTTTTCAAAGTGTGAGTTCTGGTTGAGTTCAGTTGCATTCTTGGGTCATGTTGTTTTAGGAGAGGGTATTCAGGTGGATCCGAAGAAGATAGAGGCAGTTAAGAACTAGCCTAGACCCGCGTCAGCTACAAAGATCTAGAGTTTCTTGGGTTTGGCGGGCTATTACCGTCAGTTTGTGGAGGGATTTTCATCTATTGCAGCCCCAATGACCAGGTTGACCCAGAAGGGTGCCTTGTTCAGGTAGTCTGACGAGTGTGAGGTGAGCTTTTAGAAGCTCAAGACAGCTTTGACTACGGCGCCGGTGTTGGTTTTGCCCACAGGTTCAGGGCCATATATAGTTTATTGTGACGCATCTCGTATTGGACTTGGGGCGGTGTTGATGCAGGATGACAAGGTCATTGGCTTCACGACAGTTGAAGATTCATGAGAAGAATTATTCAGTTCATGATTTGGAGTTAACAGTAATTGTTCACGCGCTGAATATTTGGAGGCACTATTTGCATGGCGTGTCATGTGAGATGTTCATAGATCACAAGAGTCTACAGTATTTGTTCAAGCAAAAGGAGTTAAATTTGAGGCAAAGAAGGTGGTTGGAGCTATTAAAAGACTATGATATCACCACCTTATATCATCCAGGAAAGGCCAATGTAGTGGCCAATGCTTTGAGTAGATAGTCAGCCAGTATGGGCAGTCTTGTGTATATTCCGGTCGGTGAGAGACCGTTTGCTTTGGATGTTCAGGCTTTGGCCAATCAGTTCGTGAGATTAGATGTTTCTAAGCCCAGCCGTGTGTTAGCTTACACAGTCACTCGTTCTTCATTATTTGAGCATATCTGAGATCGGCAATATGATAATCCTCATTTGCTTGTCCTTAGGGACATAGTGCGACATGGTGATGCCAAGCAGGTTACATTGGGAGATGATGGAGTTTTGAGGATGCAGGGTCGAGTTTGCATGCGTAATGTGGATGAACTTCGAGAGTTAATTCTAGAGGAGGCCCATAGTTCCCGGTATTCCATTCACCCGGGCGCCGCTAAGATGTATTAGGACGTGGCAATATTATTAGTGGAGGAGGATGAAAAAGGATATTGTTGCATATATGGCTCGATGTTTGAATTGTCAGCATGTAAAGTACGCGCATCAGAGGCCTGGTGGTTTGTTCCAGAAGATTTAGATTCCTAAGTGGAAGTGGGATCGTATCACCATGGACTTCATTTTTGGACTCCCACGAACTCAGAGGAATTTTGATGCAGTGTGGGTTATTGTTGATAGGCTGACCAAGTCAGCACATTTCATTGCTGTGGTAGTTTCCTATTCTTTTGAGAGGTTAGTCGAGATCTATATCCGGGAGATTATTCGTCTTCATGGTGTGACCGAGTCCATCATTTCGAATCGAGGTACACAATTTACCTCACATTTCTGGAGGGCAATTCAGTGCGAGTTGGGCACACGGGTCAAGTTGAGCACATAATTTCATCCTTAGACAGACGGGCAGTCCGAGCATACTATTTAGATTTTGGAGGATATGCTCCGAGCTTGTGTCATTGACTTTGGAGGCTCGTGGGACCAGTTTTTGCCTTTAGCAGAGTTTGCATACAACAACAATTACAAGTCGAGCATCTAGATGGCTCCTTATGAGGCTTTATATGGAAGGCGGTGTCGGTCTCCATTTGGGTGGTTTGAGCCTGGAGAGTCTCGGTTGTTGGGTACAGATCTAGTACAGGATGCCTTGGACAAGATCAAGATCATTCAGGATAGGCTTCGTATAGCTCAGTCTAGGAAAAAGAGTTATGCTGACCATAAGGTTCGTGATGTGGCATTCATGGTCGGCAAGCGGGTGTTGCTTCGGGTGTCGCCTATGAAGGGCATGATGAGATTTGGAAAGAAGGGAAAGCTAAGCCCTAGATTTATTGGTCCTTTTGAGATTCTTGATTGAGTGGTAGAGGTGGCTTACAGACTTGCATTGCTGCCGAGTTTATCAGCCGTGCATCCAGTGTTTCACGTGTCGATGCTTCGGAAGTATCACGGTGATCCATCCCATGTGTTGGACTTCAGTACTGTCCAGTTGGACAAGGAATTGTCCTATGAGGAGGAGCCGGTAGCTATTCTAGACCAGCAGGTTCGTCAGTTGAGATCGAAGAGTTTCCCTTCTGTTCGTGTTCAGTAGAGAGGTCAGCCTGCCAAGGCAGCTACCTGGGAGTCCGAGTCCGATATGCGGAACCGATATCCTCATCTTTTCTCCGACTCAGGTACTTTTCTTATATCCGTTCGAGGATGAACGATTGTTTTAGAGGTGGAGAATGTGATGACCCAAAAGGTCATCACTCGTCTTGAAAGTAAATTCTGTGCTCCGAGGCCTTAAAACCCTTTTTTTATCTTACCTCGATTTGCGTGCACAGTCTGGGCGCGTTTCCGGAAAGCTTTTATGTGAAATCTAAGTAAAATAAGGAAATTTGCTTTTAAAATTAAATAAAGTTGAATTCGGTCAACATTCTTGGTAAACAAACCTAGACCCGTGATCCGACGGTCTCGTAGGGTCTGTAGTAAAATTTGGGACTTGGGAGTATGCCTGGAATCAAATTCCGAGGTCCCAAGCCCAAGAAATGAATTTTTGAAAGAAATTGTTGAACTGAAATTATAAGAGTTTTGAAATGAAAAGAGGTTTGGAAGTGGTGGTATCGGGCCCGTATTTTTGTTCCGTAGCCCGATACAGGTCTTATATAATAATTAAGTTAAATCTGTGAAATTTGGCAAGAATCAGAGTTCGTTTTGTATAAGTCGGACCCTTATTTGAGAAAATAGTAATTTTGATGTTCTTGAGTGATTTCATGAATTTGAGATTTAATTCATAGTTATTGATGTTATTTTGATGATTTCTTCGCACGTGCAAGTCCGTATGATGTTTTTGGACTTGCGTGCATGTTTAGTTTGGAGCCCGAGGGCTCGGGTGGGTTTTTGGATATGACATGGAGTGAAATTGGAGTTAGGAGCAATTGCTGGTAACTGGTATTTTTGCCTAGGCCTCTGATCTCGCAATTGCGAGATCAAGCTTCGCAATTGCAAAGTGGACAGGCTTGGTAAATGCGACCCTAGTGTCACAAATGCGAACCAAGCCTGGGCAGGCCCTTTTCGCAAATGCAAACACTGGGTGGGAATTGCGAAGCCCTCCCAATCACAAATGCAATGTTTCCTTCACAATTGCGAAGGTGACAGGATTTTCCCATGGTCACAAATGCAACAGATTCTTCACATTTGCGAAGACAACAGGTTCCAAAGGGGTTCGTAATTGCGAACCCTGGTAGCAATTGCAGCATCTGCGCCTGTGTAAATCATAACTTAGACGAAAATTCTTCGTTTTTCAAACTCCCCCAAACCCTAAGCTCTCTTGGGCGATTTTCTAAAGAAAATGTCTTCTCCAAATCAATTGTAAGTTGTTTTTACCTCATTTTCTCCAATATATAACATTTTTTCACATGATTTCATTTCAAAATCAAGGGTTTGGGGGAAATTGGGTGTTTTGGGTAGAACTTAGGGTTTTCAAATTTTGGGGATTTGGACCTCGATTTGAGGTCCGATTTCAAAACAAATTATATATTTGAATTCGTGGGTGAATGGGTAATCGGGTTTTGGTTCGAACCTCGGGTTTTGACCACGTGGGCCCGGGGTCGAGTTTTGACTTTTTTGGGGAAATCTTTAGAAAACCTATTTCCATGCATTAGAATTGATTCATTTAGCATTTATTGATATCGTTAAGTAAATTGTGGCTAGATAAAAGTGAATTGGTGGTTGAAACAAGAGGTTAAGAGGTAGTTGAGTCTTGAATTGTGTTCGTGGCATTTAGGTAAGTGTTTGGTCTAATCTTAGCTTGAGGGATTAGGAGTTGTGTCTTATTTTCTATATGATAATTATTGAGTATGACGTATAGGTGTGGTGACGAGTATCTATATGTTAGTGTCAAGCATGCCCGTGAGTCTTATACTATGGTTGATGTGACTCTATTTCATATTGTTCATGCTTTATATGATTGATGCTTCATGCTTGGGGTAAGGAATAGTGTAAAAGCACAAAGGGTTATGCCGTGCATGATATTTGTGAGAGAGTGTTAATGCACAAAGGGTGATGTCATGCCAATATTGTGAGGTAAAAGCACGAAGGGTGATGCCGTGCTGCACAATGTACAATGTCGTGCCATGATATGAGTGATAATGCACGAAGGATAATTCCGTGCCATGATTATGTGAGGTAAAAAACATGAAGGGTGATGCCGTGCCAATTATATTGATTCTTATGGTAAGGACGAGAGCAAAAGCACGAAGGGTGATGTCGTGCACTTGTCACTGATTTCCTTATTCTTGCTTATAGTTGAATTTTGGTGTTCAGTATGTTTCTTTACTAAATTTCTGTTTGTACATGATACTTCCCTCGAGCATGCTTCCCCATTCCCATATTTAACTGCTAGTTTATGTCATTATTATTTGCTGTATATGATATAACTGCACAGGTTTATTTGGTAGTCTTGTCCTAGCCTTGTCACTACTTCGCTGAGGTTAGGCTAGACACTTACCAGCACATGGGGTCGGTTGTGCTGATACTACACTCTGCACTGTGTGCAGATCCCGGTGCTGTAGATTTTGGACCGCAGTGAGATTGGCGCCTTCAGTCCAGTGGCGGAGACCCGAGGTAGTCCTACAGGCATCCACATGCCTTGCCGTCTCCTTCTATCTTTTCATTCTATTTCTTTTATGTATTTCAGAGACAACTTTGTATTTATCTTTCTGACCACTGTTTGTAGTATTCGTAGATAGTCCGTGACAATGTGACACCAAATTCTGGGTAGAGTTGTATGTTAGATTCTGCACTAGTATATGGTTAAACTATTAGTTTTCGTCTCCCGCATTTCTGTTTATTATAATATTTCAATTGTTGATCACCTGTTATATTGAACTATTAAAAAGGATAAGTAAAAAGGTTAATGAATCTATAATACTCGGCTTGCCTAGATTTTATGAGTAGGCGCTATCACGATTCCCGAGGGTGG
Organism: Nicotiana sylvestris; assembly: GCF_000393655.2. Taxonomy (NCBI): domain Eukaryota; kingdom Viridiplantae; phylum Streptophyta; class Magnoliopsida; order Solanales; family Solanaceae; genus Nicotiana; species Nicotiana sylvestris. Next base: position 121,708,942 of record NC_091062.1, on the reverse strand, counting down.
GAAATTCGGTTCGTGACATTAGAGTTACAAGCACTGAAATAAATGATATTACCTCAATGTCATTTTGAATCTTTGTTTCTGATATAGCTATTTTTTGATTTATTCTAGTAACTTCTGTGTGCATATCCTTTGTAAACTTCTCCGATAATCTCTTAATCAAAAACCATAAAAACAAAAAATCTCTTAAGCAAAAATAATCAAATAAAAAACTAATGCTATTCAAAGACAGAAACCCTACTTTAGCAATTTCCTTAAGCAGGGCTTCATCAAATTATATGGAGGAAGGCATTGAAATTTGATCTTGATACAATGGCTCATGCACACTAAAGGTGTCACAACCCCGGTTCGCCCTCCGTGAACCATCGTGATGGCACCTAGTCTCTACGACTAGGTAAGCCTGCCTAAATTGCGGAAGATAAACCAAATTGCGGAAATAAAACGATTTAAGACAGAATTAGAGGAATAAAACAGTGTTTAAAAGTACCACTCAATATACACAATATTTAACTCCTAAACCAATCCATACTTCCAAGACCCGGAAACCCATGAATCACAAGCTAAGGATCACTACATAGTGCTCTACTCCAGAATAGTATAAAACAAAATAAATACAGAAGGGCTGTAACTATAAGAGAGAGTGGAGAGAGACTCCTTGGTTTGCGGACGTGGCAGATATACCTCGAAGTTTCCGTATGGTCACCTCACCTCAAGGATGGTAAGTCTGAGTCAAAGTACCTGGATCTGCACATGAAAAACATGCGCAGAAAGGGCATGAATACACCACAACGGTACTCAGTAAGTGTCAAACCTAACCTCGGTCGGGTAGTGATGAGGAAAGTCAGGGTCCTACTGAGGTTAAATAAGATATAAAGTTCAACAGTGTAGAACAAAATAGTATAAATAAGTACAACAATAAAAGTAACATAAGTTATAAAAGGGCAACAACAACTATTACAGAGACAAGGTAAACACAGAAAGAAATACGGTTCAGCACCAAAATAACAATCGGGGATCTCCCAGGATACCGTCCTGTAGTCCCAATATACATATCTAATTGATCTACTGGGATCCCATCCAGTAGTCTAACTCATAGTGCGTGGGGATCTACCGGAATCCCGTTCTGTAGTCCCTAATGTAAATACCCAGTACTAGGAGAATCTACCGGGTGCATTCCCGTAGTTCCATATAACTGTGCAGGGGGGTCTACCGGAATCCCACATCCTTAGTCCCAAAATAAACAGACGGGGGGGGGGGGGGGGAGCTACCGGAATCCCACATTCGTGTCCTAATGTAAATACACAACAGCAACAGGGAAATATTTAGAAATGGCAATTTCATATTAAGGCGAAGAAGTAATTCTAGCCTAGCATGCTGCACAAAATTCAGGTAAGGTAGTTTGATCAAGTAAAGCAATTAGGTCACTTAGACATGCTTTCCTAAGCTAACAACAGGCTTAATAGTGCAAGTAAAAAAACAGGAAAGGAAACATACTAATAATTACTTAATGAAAACCGGATTTCCAACAATTAGCACAAGTACGCACTGGTCACCTCACGTACAAGGCCTTTCAAACATCAAATATATCATTTCTAAGGGGAAGGTCCCCCACACAAGGTTAGGCAAACCACTTACCTCGAACCGACTCAATAATCAATCTGAAACCACGCTCTTTCCATGAGTGCTCGATTCCAAATGAACCAAATCTATTCAATTCAATTGCATAATGTAAATAACACTTCAAGTAACTAATTCTACAAAGAAATTCTAAGCTAATACCCGAAATTAGATAAAATGACCAAAACGCCCATCGAGCCCACGTCTCGGAATCGGGTAAAATTTATATTTTTAGAATCCTCACACTCTCACGAGTTCATGCATACCAAAATTATCCAAATCTAAGGTCAAATTCCCAATCAAAAGTCGAATTCTAGGTCCAATAAGTTTCTTCCAACGTTTCCCGGAATGTTTCATCTCCAATCTGAAATTAAATGATAAAACTAACTATAGATTGATGGAATATAACTAGAAAGGATTAAATAATTGTTACCAAATGATTTCCTCTCAAAATCTCCCTCTCCCGAGCTACAAATCGAATTTCCATCTTTTGAAACCAAACTCTCAAAATTTCATATTTCTGCCCAGCTATTACCGCATCTGCGGTCAAGGAAGCGTACCTACGGTCCCGCACCTGCGGACGAAAGCATCGCAGGTGCGAAAAGTCACTTAACAGTCTGGGTGCGCATCTACGGTCACTTGCTCGCATCTGCGGCACCACATTTGCGAAAACCCAGCCGCACCTGCGAAATCATGGAGCTTGGCCCAAACTCGCTTCTGCGGCCACTTAGCCGCTTCTACGGCGCAGCACCTGCGGTCCCACACTCGCAGGTGCGGTTATGAATGAAAACCAACAGCTGAAGTTGCAACTCTAAACTCCAAAATCCGTCCGTCAACCCTCCAAAATCATCCCGAAGCCCCCCGAACCTCAACCAAAGGCACCAACAAGTCTAATACCACTGCCCAAACTTATACCAATCCTTAAAACACCTAAAACAACATCGAATCGACAAATCAACCACGGATTCAAGCATAAAAATTCCAAAACTCTAGAAATACTCTTTCGATTAAAAAGTTTATCAAACCTCGTTCGAATGACCTAAAATTTTGCACACACGTCACATTCAACACTACGGAACTACTCCAACTTCCAGAATTCTATTCCGACCCTCGGATCAAAACCTCACTATCGGACCGAAAACTTCAAAATTCGACCTTCCGTCTTCACACTATTCTGACTATGGTCAATTTTCCAACACTTAAGCTCTCATTTAGGGACTAAGTGTCCCAAAACTCTCCGAAACTCAAAATTGAACATCCCAGCAAATTTAAAATAGCAGAAATAAACACGGGGAAAGCAGTTAATAGGGGATTGGGGCATAAATTCTTAAGACGACCGGCCGGGTCATCACAAACAGGCTCCACATCTTCTTTAATAGAAACAAATGGTACCACCTCAATCAACTTATACACCTATTATATAAGAAAAAAATGTAAGATTTTAGAACTAAAACACATAAACAAAAAAATAGCTAGTAATCAGATTAACTTAGATTTTCATTATGAAGTATTTTTTACACAGAGAATCATATTGTGGAGGATTTATATCTGAATAACATAACATCCGAGGATACCCACATTTTCTGAAGTTCACAAATTGTTTTTCCTAGAAAATTGGAAATACTTTCATAATCCGAACACAAAAGGCGAAAGGGAAGCCAAGTATAGTATAACTATCCTTGTCTTTATCTTTCTTATTCTCATTCTCATTCTCATTCTCATTCTCATTGGCCTTCAAATAACTCTTCAGTGATTTTACTAACGTTTCATAACAAAGAGAGCCCCAGTTGAAACAAGAGCAGAGTTCATTGTCATCTATAATTTTCATTAGCTACTCGGACACATTCCGATTCTTCTGCTTCCCCATCAAAACAGATTCAACAAAATAAATTGTTGCCAACTTCATCGCATCATCATCGCTACCTACAAATGATGCAGTTGTACCATCTAGGTGACTAGTAATAAAATTAAACAAATCGCCTAACTCAATTCTATCTTTTTCAGTGAAGTAGACTTTCAAAAGCCTATTCTTTTTTTCACGCAAATTTGTGAAGTCCGCTGAAGAAGAATATTTTAAAACAGTAATTATATGAAATGCTTTACGTGTAAACTTTACTTCATGGTCAACAACCTTGAATGTCATTGAATTAGGGTCATTGCTTATAATTTATGAAAGCAACACACAATGAATAAGTTTACCACAGAACTTCATACTTTGTAATCGGAAAAAGTTTTCGAAAATACCATCCCTCAACTTCTTCCATTGCCTGTTCGACAAGAAACGTTTTATTGTTTCCTTATATTGTAAATCTCTTTTCCAATAGCTATTCGAATTACGCCAAACATCAAACTTGAAAACATAATCTTCTTCCATTAGCACACTACAAAGAAGGAAAAAGAACATTAAAAATTAGGACGAAAATCCAGGACCTAAGTAAATGCATCTTAAAGTTAAGGACTTACAGGTTCAAAAGTTAAGGACACTTGGTCCTGAACTTCAAGTTTTAAGTTCAAAAGTTAAGGACACTTGCTCCTGAACTTCAAGTTTTAAGTTCAAAAGTTAAGGATACTTGGTCCTGAACTTCAAGTTTAAAGTTCAAAATTAAGGACATTTGGTCCTGAAGTTTGACTTGCAAGTTCAAAAGTTACGGACACTTGGTCCTGAAGTTTGAGTTCCAAATTCAAAAGTTAAGGACACTTGATCCTGAACTTACAGTTACAAGTTCAAAAGTTAAGGACACTTGGTCCTGTACTTCAAGTTTCAAGTTCAAAAGTTAAGGACACTTGGTCCTGAACTTCAAGTTTAAAGTTCAAAAGTTAAGGAAACTTGGTCCTGAACTTTGACATACAAGTGTCCTAAAGTTTGAGTTCCAAATTCAAAAGTTAAGGACACTTGGTCCTGAACTTACAACTACAAGTTCAAAAGTTAAGGACACTTGGTCCTGAACTTCAAGTTTCAAGTTCAAAAGATAAGGACACTTGGTCCTGAAGTTTGAGCTCCAAATTCAAAAGTTAAGGACACTTGGTCCTGAAGTTTGAGTTCCAAATTCAAAAGTTACGGACACATAATCCTGAACTTTTACTTACAAGTTCGAAAGTTAAGGACACTTGGTCCTTAACGTTTATAGAAGCACAGTTAACTAAAAATTCATAAACACAGTTTGCTTATGAATTCGATGACTATTTTTATGAAATATCCTTACATAATCAAATATATTGATTGAACTACAAACACATTTCAATACAAAAAAGTTCTAAATAACTTCCTAACAAAATCCGCTCCTTATTCCACACTGAATCAAGTTATAATCATTATTTTTGAAATTTCACACATACTTGATGCCAAACACAGTATTGATCGTGATTACAATTATACAAAAAGAAAAATGCAATAAAGCAAAATAAAAAAACATACCAGTTTGCTGGTTCGATGCATAGAAGATGACAAAGGAGAAGAGAGATTAAGTGCAACAAACTACACGCAGAGAATTGCTGGGCAGGAACAAAATCGACCAATGATTTGCATGCAAGGAGCGATACTGATACTGAGGGAGTGAAATTTGCCTCTGAAATTTTGGCTCTCAAATTTTGCATTTGAACGTATAAAATAAGGGTTTTGGAATATAAGAATAGAAGAAAAGGTAAAACTGTCTTTTTAAAATAATTGTAATAGAGTAGTGGCTATTTTTGCTCAATATTAGAATTGGTGGATAAAAGTTAAACACCACCTTATTTAGTGGCTACCATATGCCATTTTTACTCAAATTTTTTGCCAGAATATTTGAAAATTCTGGTGATCCATTAGCATTTATGCCAAAATCCTGATGATTACCATAACTGTTGAAATTATGTACGAAGTGCTTTAAAATTCTAGTGATTGGAAAAAATCCTGGTCATCGTACATGTTTAAAAAATCTTACATAGGGTTTTTTCTCAAAACTTCTATTATTGGGTTAAACAATCATAGTGGCATAAATTTATTCTAATTTTTTCATTCTCCCTATGTTTTTAGGTTTCTTTTAGCCATTTCAAAGATTTTCCTGCAAGTAAAAATATAAAAGAACTTCTTGTACTTTTATTTTTATTATTAGTTTGTATAATGTTGGATTATCGAGATATATTACGCAGAAAGATATAATTAATAAGATTTCATATAGCTAGTCCTACCTTGTTTAGGATCTAGGCAAAATACTTTTTTTATAACCACCAAATTTGATGTTTTATTTTAGTTTATTAAGTGAACTTTGCCTAATATTCTAGAGCTTTGAATTAAACTACTCAAATCTTTATATCTGTCAATAAAAATTTTTACAACAAAAATTAAGATAGTGTATTGAAACAAATGGATAACATTTAACATATAGAGTAACTCTCAAAAGAATAAAATGGACCAATATAAACATGTTTTTATGTGTAAGAATTATCAAAGAATGACTAACGATGGATTACGTGTTGAAATATATTTTTTAAAGATTTAAAGATATCTTTACTTAGAGTCTCCAGCTCCTCATTCATTGAGTCAAGGGTCTTGTATATAAATATATCAACATAAAAATACTATAAAAATTACAACAAATAACACATCAATTCAACAATACATGTTCTGTACAGTTTTGTCGAAGTTACTTCACATTATATAAGTGATATTATTCTAGTATCCTTCTAATGATCAGTACTGCATATCAAAGGCTTAGAAGATTATTTTGGTAATGGATACTATATTTTTATTTGATGAACTTTCCTCTCATGTGTATTAGTAGAAAAAAAAAGCATTACATATGAAATATTAGTATGCTAACGAAGCATGACACGTGAAGCAATAATATAACGACAAGTGACATTCTCAATTAATAAAATTAATTGAGAGAGGAAGGAACGGGAGAAATACCCATGAGAGAGTATAGAGAAAAGAACCGGGTCTGACAGTTGTCAAAGAAGAGGCGAGGACAGAATGAATAAGGATAAAAAAGAAGGGATGATACATGAACTAGAAGTAAATAAGGAAGGGGAATCGGAACAGTTATAAGGCATTCGTAGCAATAAATACACCAGTTACGACTATCTATGGTAATGGGCAATCAATACAATTAATGCCCATAATAAACTCAAATTATGTGAGAAAACTGTTATGATTTTACACTCCTATATAAGGATATAGAATTTTATTTGTAAGGACAAGTTCCAACAACTATTGAAATACATTCTATAATTCTTTTCTTTAAAACCTTGATTTTAGGGACTGATCATGGGATTATTCCTTATTTTTTTTGCTAATTCTCTCTATAATTTTCACTATTTTGCAAATATTCATTCGGGAAAATGGAGTAAAACTTGGTTATCGGTAACCCGTTTTCTTCTCAATATAAGCTTTGACCAAAAATCTATTTTTCGGTTAAACAAATTGGTTCCGTTGCCGGAAATCTGATAATCTTTTCACTATCCAAATTCTTTTTCTGATAAGCAACTATGTCGATTGTTAATGATAACAACCAGCTGAACCCACAGTAGGGATCAACTCAACCTCTCCTCTCTCCGCAAGGATCTCCTCAACACTTCTGTGACGGATCACCTGAAAGATCTGCATCACACGCTAATGATCAGCAAGGGGACGAACAACTGTCGAATTAGACGCTCTAAAACAATTGATTGCAGAACATGTGAACATTGCTCTTCAAGCCTTTGTTAGGGGATTGCCAACTGTGCTGCAAACTCCACCACCAGTTAATATCGCAACCCTAGAAAACCCACGCTCTAGGCTCGACAATTTTGGAAGTGGAGGAACTCCCAGTGAATCTCGTGATAGAAGGCCAGGTATACCAAATAATTCTGATTTACAAAGTTTGGTACTAAATTTGCAGAAATAGATGAAAGAGCAAAATGATTGCATAGAGCAAATACCTGGCATACCGTCCGTGATTAAAGGGGTGAATATTCATAAATATTAACAACAGCCCTGGAAGGCAAGTGCAACACCTTTGCTGATTCCTAAAAAGTTAAAATGCCTGATATTCCAAAATATAATGGAACAACTGACCCTCGAGGTCACGTAACTACGTTCACAACTAGCGTAAAGGGCAATGATTTAACCAAGAAGGAAATCGAATTAGTTTTGGTTAAAATTTTTGGTGAAACACTCACGAAAGGAGCATTAAGTGGTTTTCTCTTTTACCTGAAAACTCTATTAATTCTTTGGCTGAGCTTGCAGATTCAATCATAAAAGCACATCTCGGAGCTCAGAAAGTGAAAAAAAGGATGGAAGCCATCTTTAAGGTAAAACAAGGAAATACAAAATTACTCAGGGATTTTGTGGATAGATTTCAACGGGAGAGGATGATGTTGCCGAGTACCTTACAACTGGGCAGCTATGGCATTCGCAAGAAATCTAAACGAGAAAAGATCAGAAGCCACGAGGAGACTGAAGGAAAGTTTGCGAGAATTTCCAACAACAACTTGGAATGACGTATACAATAGGTATAGCACGAAGCTGCAGATAAAAGAAGATATGGTTACATAGCCAAGGGTTGATGAAAGAGCAGGATTGAGACGTTTCAAATCAGAAAGAAAGACCGGAAAAAATAGGTACAAGCCTTGCATGAGACCTGCAGAGTGAGATTCTCGGTCTAAGTAAGAAAACACATGGTATGAATCAAGATCAAGGCAAAAAGATACGGGTTCTTCATCTAGATTCAGAAAGGAATGGGATGCACGAGGCAACGACTCTAATACACATGGGAGGGTCGCTGATTACAATTTTAATGTCAACACCTCCCAGTTAGTGGCTGTTTAAGAGGTATGGGAGATAATGTAAGATGGCCTAAAGAGATGAGATCAAATCCTAGCAAAGGAAATCCTGATTTCTGGTAAATTTCACAACGATCATGGCTAGAGAACAACCGATTGCAGGTTACTACAGGGGGAAGTGGTGCATGTGTTGAAACAAGGTTATCTAACGTATATGTTCAACGAAAAAGGTAGACAATCGTATATGAAGAACAAATAAGAACCCCTGAAACCCCCCGTCTCCAAAAAGAATAGTCAATGTAAAAATGGGGGAGACGAGTTGAATGGTGTGACGTATATAGCTGCAAAAAAGACGTCAAAAGTCACACTCACTCATGGGAAGCGAGTTCGCCAAATATTGGAGGGAGACAGTATAACATTTATGACGAAGATATGAACGGCTTGATGATTCCTCATATTGACGCACTGGTAATATCTCTACTTGTACACGATACTAACGTAAAACGAGTTTTGATTGACCCAGGTAGTTCCGTGAATATCATTCTAGTATGGGTGGTGAATGACATGCAAGCTAATGACAAGGTGATACCAACGACACGGTCTTTATCTGGATTTGATAATTCAAGTGTTATCACAAAAGAAGAAGTAGTGCTTATCACATTTGCAGAAGGGGTTATCAAGGACACAAAGATCCAAGTGATAGATAAGGACATAGCTTATAATATAATTCTGGGAAGACCATGGATTCCCGATATGGATAATGTACTGTCCACATTGCATCAAGTTATTATATTTCCTTTATAGTGGGGGATTGAGCAAATCCGGGGAGATCAACAAGCTTCTAGAAGTATCAATCCAGTGGTAGATACAAGCATGGTAAACGATGTTGCAGGTGAGAAATAGCAACTACAAAATTCAGTTGAGGATGGTGTAATACAAACCTCAACCGAAGGCTTTCCTGGACAAAATGATGTTGATTCAAGACCCGATGTTATTCAAGAGCCAGAAGAAAATGAAAATATTAAGATAAATACCGAAGAACTATAAGCGGTGGTGCTATATACACTGTCCAGACAGAAAAGTTTACATCGGAGCAAACCTAATCCCAGAAATGAAAGGTGATTTAATTGAATTTTTAAAAGCTAATGCAAATTGCTTTGCTTGGTCGCATTCAGATATGATAGGTATACCACCAGAGTTGATGACCCACAAACTGAATGAAGACCCATCATATCCACCTGTCAAGCAAAAGAAGAGGAAGCAAGGATCCTTCAAAAATCAAGTAATCCAAGATGAGGTATAAAAGCTTTTAAAAATTGGGTCAATACGAGAGGTAAAATATTCTAACTGGCTAGCTAATACTGTGGTAGTTCCAAAAAAGAATGGAAAATGGCAAGTTTGTGTAGATTATACTGATTTAAATAAAGCTTGTCCTAAAGATTCATTACCTTTTCCGCATATAGATCAACTAATTGATTCTACCGCAGGACATGAGCTGTTAAGTTTTTTAGATGCATACTCAGGAAATAATGAAATAAATATAGATCCTCTAGATGAAGAAAAAACTTCGTTTATCATAGATAGGGGGACTTACTGTTACAAAGTCATGCAGTTTGGTCTAAAAAATGCTAGAGCCACGTACCAAAGATTAGTAACTAAAATATTTCAAGAACTTTTGTGAATGACTATGGAAGTCTACATTGATGATATGCTAGTCAAATTAGCACAAGCGGGAGATCATTTTCAACATCTATTAGATACTTTCCAGATTCTTCGCAAATACAATATGAAGCTAAATTAAGAAAAATGTGTTTTTGGCTTAGCTTCAGGTAAGTTTTTAGGTTTCTTGTTTCTAATAGGGGTATTGAAGTGAATCCTGCACAAATCAAAGCTATGGAGGAAATAACGGATGTACTCAAAAGCAAAAAAAAAGTGCAGAGATTAACGGGAAGAATAGCAGCCCTAAGGAGATTTATTTCAAAATCATCGAAAAAGAGTTTTATATTCTTTTCATTTTTGAAAAAGCAGAATCAATTTGAATGGGCTGATGAATGCCAACAAGCCTTCAAGGACCTAAAAACGTATTTATCGAATTCGCCTTTGCTAGCAAACCAAAAGACAGAGAAAGGCTGCTTATTTACCTTGCTGTGTCAGAAGTGGCGGTAAGTGCATGCTGGTACGAGAGGATAAAGGTAAACAATCTCCAATATATTATGTTAGTAAATATTTTTTAGATGCTGAGACACGATATCCTCATCTATAAAAGCTTGTTTTAGCATTAATTATGGCATCTAGAAAGTTGAGACCTTATTTTCAATGTCATCCTATCTCTATAATAACTGTTTTTCCCTTGAGGAATATATTGCATAAATAAGAACTATCTGGTAGTTTAGCTAAGTGGGCAATAGAACTCAGTGAGTATGATATCATATATCAGCCCAAAACTGCAATAAAATCGCAGGTTTTAGCAGATTTTAGCACGAATTTAATTCCTAAGGCAGAAAAGGAATTACAGGTATTTACTGGATCTAATCCGGGGACTTGGATTTTATTTACTGACGGTTCCATGAATGTTAAAGAAGCGAGCTTAGGTAATGTTTTAATTCCACCTTTAGGGGAAGTCATAAGACAAACAATAAAATGTTATCCCATCACTAATAATGAAACAGAGTACGAAGCTGAGATTGCAGGTTTGGAATTAGCATGAGAACTTGGCATAGAACATATTATAATCAAAAGTGACTCGCAGCTAGTACTTAGCCAAATGCAGGGGACTTACATAGCAAGAGAGGCACATATGCAACAATACCTGGAAAAGGTACGAGAATTAGTCAGACAATTTCAATTGTGGAAGGCTGTGCAAATACCCATGGAGGAGAATGCAGAAGCAGATGTGTTGGCCAATCTCACGTCTATTATGGAGATAACAAATGCAGAAATTGCTATTGTAATACATTTGTTTCATTCAACACTCGACAATGACAAGGACGAGGTAAATTTTAATAATTTAACTTAGGATTGGAGGAACGAGCTTTTCAACTTTTTGCAGTACGGAATCTTACCTGAAGACAAGAAAAAGTCATAGATACTTCACGAAAAATCCGCCCAGTATTGCTTAATTCGTGAAAACTTATACTGTAAGATGTTCGGTGGACCTTTGGCACGGTGCCTTGGTCCTTCACAAGCGGAATATGTGATGAGGGAAGTACCTGAGGGGCACTGCTGCAATCATGCTGGGGGAAGATCATTGGCGAAGACTTGAATAAGAGTAGGATACTATTGGCTAAAAATGGAGGAAGAAGTAGAAAACTTTGTAGCCAAGTGCGATAAGTGTCAACGATATGCCAATAACATGCATCGCCCACCAGAATTGTTACATTCAGCTATCTCGCCATGGCCTTTCATGAAATGGGGCATGGATATCATAGGTCTGTTACCTCAAGCTAAATGAAAGGTACGATTTCTATTAGTTTTAACAGATTATTTTTCAAAATGGGTAAAAACAGGAGCTTTCAAATAGGTTCGAGAAAAAGAAGCCATGGACTTTATTTGGAGAAACATTATCTGTCACTTTGGAGTTCCAACGGAAATCGTGTATGACAATGGCCCACAATTCATAGGCACGAAAATCACAGAGTTCTTTCAGAGTTGGCAGATTAAACGAATTACATCTGCACATTGCCATCCTGTAGCCAACGGGAAAGCTAAGTCAACAACAAAGTTATTATTAATAACTTAAAGAAGAGACTAGAAGAATCAAAAGGAAAGTGGCCAGAAGTGTTATCGGTGGTATTATGGCCTTATCGAACAACAGAAAAACAAGTACGAGAGAGACTCCATTTTCACTTGTCTATGGAACTGAAGCCTTAATTCCAATAGAAATAGGTGAACCAAGTACGAGATACACACATGCTACTAAGGAATCAAATGAGGAAGAAATGCAAATGAATCTGGATTTACTAGAGGAAAGGAAAGAAGCATCTCTAATAAGGATGACTGCTCAGAAATAGATGATTGAGCGATATTACAACAGGAAAGCTAATCTGAGGTACTTCAAGATTGTGGACTTTGTCCTCAAAAAGGTGTTTCGATCAACAAAAGCGGCTAATGCGGGAAAGTTAAGTCCAAATTAGAAGGCCCTTATAGGGTTCGAGGCATCGCTGGAAAGGGAGCATATGAGTTGAAGACCATGGATGGCAACATACAACTATCAAACTGGAACGTTGTTCATCTGAAGAAGTATTACATCTAGACAAAGGAAGTATCCATGGTCATGTATCACTCAAATATAACTTTATTTTGTTCTTTTGAATTTTACTAACAATTTTAGATGATAGGAAAAAAGCTAGTCTGTACTAAATGATGATATTAAACCCGAAAGACATGCGAAATATTGAATTATTTCCGGTCTAGGTTGCAACCTTTCTGATGAAAAAAAGATTTATGCAGTCATCATTTAAATGTATATCTCCGAGTCCCCTTTGTATTTTCCTTTTCAGGAAATAGACCAAAAAGAAGGAGTAATCCAGTGTTCGAGATTTTATACATCAAAGCTATAACACTGGGGGGGGGGGACTATGCATATAGACAAAGAAGCAAAAGAGCTAAAAATCAAGCCTAAATCAAAAACCTTGAATCAACCACGAGAAGGTGTGAACTCGTGAGAAGGATACAAGATACGTTCCAAGTTCCTACGAATTTTAGGTTGAGGCCAAAATTTAGTCACGAGAATAATAAACAAAATTTTGTATCTGAAAATCTGCTACAAAGAAAGCAGTTGTGAAAGTGTTGTACATATAATAGAGAAAATGATGTACGAAATTTATTTGAAAGTTCAAAGCATAAAACTTCCTCAAATTATTTCCTTTTTGTCTATTTCGTCTTTCATATATTTACACCAATATGAAGATTAGACGTCATCTTCATCAGTATCGTTTACATAAAAGGGCCCTCTTTTATAAAAAGTCGTGTTTATCAAAGTCACGTATTATTAAAGTATTTTTAAATGCAAGGAAAAAGCTCAAATATCAAAGAGCAAAATAAATGGTAAAAGTAACCGAAAAACATATATATTAAGCTTTGGAAAAAACAGAGGTATTAGTTTGTCATTAAACCCCAAAAGAAGATAGGGGTAACCAAAAAACAACCTTCTCAAAAACAACAAACTTCCTAAAAGTTGAAAAAACATAAAAGTAAGAAAAAACTAAGGAGCGTCATCCACGGGAGCATCATCAACGGGAGAAGAAGAATTAACTTGACAAAAAGAGGCTTGAAGAAAAGCTTAATTTGACGTTGTTGAGTTTTATCAATTGCTTCTTTAGCCTTAGCAATCTCAGCATTAAGGTCAAAACCCTCCTGGTTAGCTTCAATTAGAGTCTCAAGGCGAGTGTTTAAGAAAGCCCACCTCACATCTAATGATAGTTTATTCTCGAGAATCTCATAGTCCTTCTTCCACTGGTCAATCTCAGCTCTCAGCTCTTCTTTTTCTGCTTCAGAGGCATCATAAGTTGTCTTCAAAGGTGCGAGAGAACTTTCCAGGAACTGAATCTTATCAGTAGAGGAATGAATATCTTCCTAAGTTTAAGTAAGTGTTTGAACCAATTCACCCGCATAAACCTCTTTCTGGTTAAGGAGGTCCTTCAAACTCCTTATCTCTTCAGTTGCCTTGGAAAGTTGTTCAGCGAAAGAGGACTCAAGTATATCCTTGTACATTCCAACCTGGTTAGAAGAAGCCTTTTCAACCGCTAATTCAGCAACAATCACCTTATTTGTTGTTCCAAAGCATTCTTTTCTTTCGCCAGAACCTCTTTTTCCAGTTGAAGACCTTCGAATTGCTCTTTCCAGTTGTCAGCTTTGGTGCAAAAATCTATAACTTGATCTCCATCTGAGAAACTCTTTTCATGAGCTCTATGCCAATCAAGTTAATCTGCAAAAAAACGGAGAAAAAAGGAGATATAATTAAAACTGTACCTTCAAAAAAGAATGAACGATATCATTCATTAAAGTTGGAGAGTTATGGCTTTCTAACTTCCTCTTCTCCACGGGACCTAGCAGAGGTTTCAACCACACATCGACTTGAACAGATTTCTTAGTAAGTTCCCACCTTTAGGAACTTCAACAACAACTCTTTTCATTGTTATCCTGTTACTAGAAGGTCCAGTCTCTGCGTGGGAGGCAACAACAAGAATAGCAGACGAAGTGGACGCAGCTACGAGAGTAACAACAGGAGTAGCATCAGGTAGAGACACGTGGGGGTTAATAGAAATCAAAACTGGAAGGGCAGCAAGAGGCAATTCTTCGAAAACAAGCCAACAACTTCATTACCCTCGAAGCCATGATCAAACAATCTATCAACAGAGTCAGGGGGAGGATCAATAGCATCCTCATCGAAATCACTAAAGGATCACTCTCTAGCTCACCCGTGAGTCTAATGGGGGCTGAACTTGTCGGAGGGTCATGAGAAGGAGTAATTTCATCATCAGAAGTCACACGTCTTCTGACTCGTGGTCTTTGCACTAAAGAACCCTCCTCTGTTTCCTCTTCGCCATTAAAGCCACGGGCTCCATCATTTTTCCTCTTTGAATAAGAAGCACTAAAAATTCTTTCCTGAGCAAGACTCACGGAAAGCCTAGTTGATGGAACAGACGCGAGACTAATGCCATGAATAGGAAACCCTAATAAAAAAGGGAAGGATGATAAATTCCTAAATAAAAAAAGAAGAGAAAGGAAGAGAGAATGAAGGTAAAAGTTACCGTGCATCTTCACTTTACAGCCGATTTTTTGAGAAAGATATTTCTAGGACCTTTTCCATAGGTGTAGCTATTAACATCTTTTATACCCAAGTACAAAAGTTGGGAATTTCATCAAAAACTTCCTTGGTTGCTAAAAAATTGGGTATCTTATTATAATGAAGTCTTTTGAGCTATTTTAAAAGGAAATAAAAGAGAACGTTTACGTGCAAAGTTCCATTTCTCTGGGAAAGGCATGCTTTCTTTTGCCCACTAATTCACTAGTAGGAGTAGCAACAAAATGAACATACCAGCCACAATCCCCATCGTCTTCGGGACTGACAAAACTCTCTTACTTCTAGCCATGAGAGTAAAGACACCTTTAGGAAACAGCTTGAGGGACTACAGGTGAAGCAAATGACGAAAAGTAAAAGGCATGAAAACCAATTCTGCTAAATAACGAAGGCATGCAACAGCCCTCTACACTATGGGGCCTATCTGGCCAAGACAAACATTTAAATAACGGCAGAATTCAAGGATTACTAGATCAATATGAGGTTTGAACCCTAAAGTGGAGGGGTAGGTATGGACAAACAAAAAACTAGCATGATAGGAAGTAATTCTCTGATTGGCACCAGGAACTAAAACTGGAAAATCTTGTTTCCAGTGACACTCTTTACGAACTAGGGAAAGAAGGCCAGTAGTGATCAAACTCGGGTAAAGTTCAGCAGAATTGAGGGAGGCCATGGAAGAAACTTAGTTTTTTATGGTTTCGCGATTAGTTACAAAAGAAAATTCTTGAGGAACAATCTCTGCAACTGTGGGTTCACGCATAGGATCAACTAAATCTCTATTTTTAGAAGAAGATCTAGGGGTTAAAGGAGCCCTAGGCCTAGAAAAAGACGGTTTAGTAGCATTACTCTGAGAAGAAGAACCACGGTTAGATATTGAACTAAGACTACGAAGCTTACCGCCCCTTCTGCTTCTAGTGGGAGCATTAGAAGAAACAAACTCATTAACAATCACAACCTTGCGAGGATTTGGGAAAGACATGATTGCCCAAAGAAATAGAGAAGAAAGATGCAAAGCAGGAGTAAGATGAGGGATTTTGAAGAAAGAAGACTCTAAGAAATAAAAAAAGAATAGAGTATTTATAAGAAGACACGATCATTGTTAAAGTTGGTCATTATAAAGCGTTATAATGGAACCGTCACTTTGTGACTGACGCGGATGCAGAAAAACCCTAAAAAGGGCTGAGAAACTGCAACACCTATCGTTAGAGGCAACGTGGCATGGGCATTAAATGGATGTCATGTAGGTCACATCGGTTCTGAAGGAGACATGATTATATTCGAAAAATGACGGCACAGAATTCCCTCCTTAAAAGCTTTCCACTTCCCGAATAATCAGTCGAGAATATTCAGAAAGTGGGGAACTATCTATATTTGTAGAAAAAAAGGCATTACACGTGGAATGTTAGTAAGCTGACGAAGAATGACGCGTGGAGTAGTGATATAGCGACAAGTGTCATTCTCAATTAATAGAATTAATTGAAAGAGGAAGGCACAGGAGAAACATCCACGAGACATTACAGAGAAAAGAATCGGGCCTGACAGTTATCAAAGAAGAGCCGAGGACGGAATGATTAAGGATCAAAAAGAAGGGAGGATACATGAACCAGAAGTAAATAAGGAAGGGAATCAGAACAGTTATAAGGCATTCATAGTAATAAATATGCCAGTTACGAGTATCTGTGGTAATGGGCAATCAATACAATTAATGCCCTATGAGAAAAACTTTATGATTGTACACTCCTATATAAGGATACATAATTTTATTTGTAAGGACAAGTTCCAAGAACTATTGAAATACATTCTATAATTCGTTGCTTTACAACCTTGATTTTAGGGACTGATTATTAGATTATTCCTGATTTCTTTTTGCTGATTCTCTTTATATTTTTTACTATTTTGCAAATAGCCGATCGAAAAAGTAGAGTAAAACTTGGTTATCAGTAACTTGTTTTCTTCTGAATCTAAGCTTTGACCAAAAATATATTTTTCGGTTAAACATCGTGCTAAGTCGAAAGTATTGGTGGCTATTCCAAAAGCTCAACCTCAATATGCCATAATTATAAGGAAGAAATATCCTATAATGAAATATGTGGTGCATGTTTACATGGATCTAACTAAACTAGCAGGCAGTAAAATTTCTTGAATCAACCTTGGAAAAAGTATTCCCATTTACTGACATGAAACATCAAGATCGACTTCCGATTCTACATATTTTTTAACATGGCTTTGCAAATATTGAAAAATAATATCACAAGATCCACTTACTTTTATGGCACTATAATACTTAAAATTTGCAAGGCAAGATTCTATAGGACTACCCCTTGCTACCTACAGTGGCCAAGGGGAGAGAAAATATAATCATGCAGTGACGACAACAAATTACTACAGAAAAATCAAACTCCTAATGAATCAAAAATAGTATAAAAAATATCATCTCCATAGGAATTGAATTAAATAATATTTTAGTAATTATTGATTTAATATTATTTAGGATGAATAAACTTTTGAAATATAGTTAAAAACCACAAGCAACAGACAAAAACTATAAAACAAGTAAGATTGATCTCATAAAACTCAAGAGTTAAGCTATGAAGGTTAACTATCAATATAAAAAATAAGATTCACCACAACACAGACGCAAGATCATTATCCATGATCTAACTATGTTCAAATTCACTTTTATGGTTCTATTATTTCATAAGAATTCAATAGGTAATATTACGGTTAAGATTTTTCTTACGAATGAACTCAATCTTTACCGAATAAGCTAATGATAAGCACAATAAAAATATGTAAGAACATGTTGATGGGAATGATATCAAGAGAAACGTATCATAAATATTTTCCTATCTTAATTGAAATACCCAGAAAGCTATTATGATTACTTCAAAGTATAATAAAAAAAAACGAAGGTATACGCTGCAATGGTATTTAATATATGATTTCTCTTTCGATTAAATTAAATTTAGAATAATTTCACAACTAAAGTTAAAGCTCTTTTAACTTAAAATTCAAGTAATTAAACAAGAGTTATATTCATAGATAACAATCAAAATACTGTCTTCCAAACTCTAAGATAAACTACTCCATAAATGCGGAGGAGTTCATCATAGGCAAATTAAAAGACATAGAAAATAGTAAACCAACTTTACAACTCTCGTATCAAACTGATTATTAGTTGAAAATTAATAAATTCTTGTGCCTCTATGCTCTAGCTATTTTCCAAATCTTTCTTGGATCGAATCATCGTTCAAAATTGTGTTTATAAAATATTTACATCGTGCACAAATAACACTTGATCGAAATACACTTAATGAGGTGAATTGCAAAACTTAGCAGCGAAAATGGCTTCACATGTCTCGAGCTGCGTTGCTACATGCAACGCACCAAGTGGCTCTATCAGCCAGCTTTATTTTTGGCCATCTGATGAAAAATGGCTTGATGCACTGCACTGAGGTTAAATAAAGTATAAAGTTTGACAGTGTAGAACAGGACAGTATAAATAAATACAGCAGTGAAAGTAACACAGGATATAAAAAGGGGCAACAAGAACTATTATAGAGAAAGGCAAAACATGGAAAGAAATGCGACTTAGCACCAAAATAACAACCGGGGATCTCCCACGATACCGTCCTGTAGTCCCATATATACATATCCAATGGATATCCCGGGATCCCATCCCGTAGTCCAACTCATAGTGCACGGGGATCTACCGAAATCCCATTCCATAGTCCCAAATGTAAATACCCAGTATGGGGGAATCTACCGGGTGCATTCCCGTAATTCCATATAACTGTGCAGGGGGATCTACCGGAATCCCACATCCGTAGTCCCAAAATAAACAGTCAAGGGTGAGCTACCGGAATCCCACATCCGTAGTCCCAAAATAAACAAACAAGGGAGAGCTACCGGAATCTGACATCTGTAGTCCCAAAATAAATACACAACAACAATAGGAAAATATACAGAAATGACAAAATTTCATATTAAGGCAACAAATGATTCTAGCCTAGCATGCTGCATAGAATTCAAGTAAGGCAGGTTGAGCAAATAAAGCAATTAAGTTACTCAGACATGCTTTCCTAAGCTAACAACAAGCTTAATAATGCAAGTAATAAAAACAGGAAAGGAACATACTAGTGATTACTTAATGAAAACCGGATTTCCAATAATTAGCACAAGTACACACTCGTCACCTCACGTACAAGGCATTTCAATTACCAAATATACCAATCCTAAGGGGAATGTCCCCCACACAAGGTTAGACAAGCCACTTACCTCGAACCGACTCAATAATCAATCCGAAACCACGCTCTTGCCACGAGTACACAACTCCAAATGGCCCAAATCTATTCAATTCAATTCATAACGTAAATAACACTTCAAGTAACTGATTCTACAAAGAAATTCTAAGCTAATACGCAAAATTAGGTAAAATGACCAAAACGCCCATCGGGCCCACATCTCGGAATCGGGTAAAATTTATATTTTCAAAATTCTCACACTCTCCCGAGTTCATGCATACCCAAATTATCCAAATCTAAAGTCAAATTCCCAACCAAATGTCGAATTCTAGGTCTAAGAATTTTCTTCCAACTTTTCCCCAATTTTCATCTCCAATCCGAAATTAAATGATGAAACTAACTATATATTGATGGAGTATAACTATAAAGGGTTAAAGAATCATTACCCAATGATCTCTTCTTCAGGTTTCTCTCAAAATCGCCCTCTCCCGAGCTCCAAATCGAATTTCCAACTTTTGAAACTAAACCCTTAAAATTTCATATTTTTGCCCAGCTTTTTCCGCATCTGCGGTCCTGGGACCGTTTTCGCGGTCTCGCATTTGCGGAACAATGGTCGCATTTGTGACATTTCACTTAAGGCCCAACTTTCCGTATCTGCAGCTATCCTTTCGCAGATGCGGGGCCGCTTTTGCGGTGAAGACCTCGCTTCTGCGGTCCCTGCTGCCTTTCCTCCTTTTCCGCTTCTATGGTATATCCGCCGCTTCTGCGGCTCCGCATCTGCTGTCCCACACTCGCAGGTATGGTTATGATAGAAGAACAACTGAAGCTGCAACTCCAAAGTCCCAAAATCCTTCCGTCATCCATCCGAAATGATTTCGAGGCCCCGGGACCTCAACCAAACCTACCAACATATCCCATAACTTTATTCAAACTTGTTCCAACCTTCGGAACGCTCAAAACAACATCGAAACACCTATTTTTCATCGGATTCAAGCCTAAGAATTCCAAAAACTCTAAAAATACGCTTTCGATCAAAAAGTCTATCAAACCTCGTCTGAATGACCTGAAATTTTGCACACACGTCACATTCAACACTGCGGAGCTACTCCAACTTCCGGAACTCCATTCCGACCCTCAGATCCAAATCTCACTATCGGACCGGAAACTTCAAAATTCGACCTTTCGGCATTTCAAGCCTAAATTAGCTACGGACCTTCAAAACACAATCCGAACACGCCCCTAAGCCCGAAATCACCCAACGAAGCTAACAGAACCATCGAATTTCCATTCCTAAGCCGTCTTCACACTATTTTGACTACGGTCAACCTTCTAACACTTAAGCTTTTATTTAGGGACTAAGTATCCCAAAACTCTTCGAAATTCAAAACTGAACATCCCGGCAAATCAAAATAGCAGAAATAAACTTGGGGAAAGCAGTTAATGGGGGATCGGGGCGTTAATTCTTAAGATGACTAGCCGAGTCGTGACATCCTCCTACACTTAAACATTCGTTCGTCCTCGAATGAGCATAGAGACATACCTAAAGTAGTGAAAAGATTAGGGTAACGGCTGCGCATATCCTGCTCGGTCTCCCAGGTCGCCTCCTCGACCGGCTGACCCCACCATTTAACCTTCACGGATGCAATGTTCTTTGACCTCAGCTTTTTAACGTGCCTGTCCAATATTGTCACTAGCTCCTCAACATAGGATAGATCCTTGTCCAACTGGACTGAACTGAAATCCAAAACGTGCGACGGATCACCGTGATACCTCCGGAGCATCAAAACATGAAATACCGGATGAACTCCTGCCAAGCTGGGAGGTAAAGCAAGCTCATAAGAAACCTCCCCAACACGCCTCAATATCTCAAAAGGGCCAACAAACCTCGGACTGAACTTCCCTTTCTTCCCAAATCTCATAACGCCCTTCATAGGCGAAATTCGAAGTAGAAACCGTTCTCCAACCATATAAGAAACATCACGAACCTTCCTATCCACGTAACTCTTGGACTGGGCTGTACGGAGTCTATCTTGAATCACCTTGACCTTCTCCAAAGCATCATGAACCAAGTCTGTGCCCAATAGTCTAGCCTCACCCAGCTCAAACCAACCCACCGAGGATCTCACCGCCTACCATATAAAGCCTCATACGGTGCCATTTTAATGCTGGACTAATAGCTATTGTTGTAAGCAAACTCCACCAATGGCAAGATTTTATCCCAAGACCCTCCAAACTCAATCACACGCACGGAGCATATCCTCAAGAATCTGAATAGTGCGTTCGGACTGTCCTGTCCGTCTGAGGGTGAAATATTGTACTCAACTCTACTTGAGTACCCAACTCATGCTGCACAGCCCTCCAGAACCGTGATGTGTAATGAGTACCTCTATCTGAAATGATGGGCACTGGAATACCATGCAGACGAACAATCTCCCAGATATAGATCTTCGCCAACCGCTCCGAAGAATAAGTAGTACCCACAGGAATGAAATGAGCGGACTTGGTTAGCCGATCCACAATCACCCAAATAGCATCGAACTTCCTCAAAGTACGTGGGAGCCCAACTACAAAGTCCATGGTGATCCGCTCCCATTTCCACTCAGGAAATCTCTATCTACTAAAGTAACCCACCCGGTCTTTGGTGCCCATACTTCTCTTATTGACAATTGAGGCACCGAGCTACAAATCCAACTATATCTTTCTTCATCCGTCTATACCAGTAGTGCTGCCTCAAATCCTAATACATCTTCGTGGCACCCGGATGAATAGAATATTGTGAGCTATGGGCCTCCTTTAGAATCAACTCTCAAAGCCCATCAACATTGGGTACACAAATCTGACCCTGCATCCTTAATACCCCATCATCACCAATAGTCACATCTCTGGCATCACCATTCTGGACCTTGTCCTTGAGGACTAGCAAATGAGGGTCATCATACTGCCGCTCCCTGATACGATCAAATAAGGAAGACCGAGAAACCATGCAAGCTAGAACCCGATTGGGCTCCAAAAGATCCAATCTCATAAACTGGCTAGCTAAGGCCTAAACATCCATCGCCATAGGCCTCTCCGATGCTGGTAAATAAGCCAAACTCCCCAAACTCTCTGCCCGATGACTCAAAGCATCAACCACCACATTGGCCTTGCACGGGTGATACACAATAGTGATGTCATAGGCCTTTAGCAACTCTAACCACCTCCTCTGCTGCAAATTTAGATCCTTTTACTTGAACAAGTGCTGCAAGCTCTGATGGTCAGTATAAATATCACGGGGAACTCCGTATAAATAATGGTGCCATATCTTGAGGGCGTGAACAATGGCAGCTAACTCAAGGTCATGAACAAGGTAGTTCTTCTCATGTATCTTCAATTGCCTGGACGCGTAGGCAATCACCCTACCGTCCTGCATCAACACCGCTTTGAGGCCAATCCTCGAGGCATCATAATAGACCGTATAAGACCCCAAACCTGTAGGCAATATAAAAACTGGGGCTGTAGTCAAAGCTGTCTTGAGCTTCTAAAAGCTTTCCTCACACTTTTCCGTCCACTGGAACGGAGCACCCTTCTGGGTCAACCTGGTCATAGGGGCTGCAATTGATGAAAATCCCTCCACAAAACAACGGTAGTAACCCGCCAGGCCAAGGAAACTATGGATCTCGGTAGCTGAGGATGGTCTGGGCCAACTCTGCACGACTTCTATCTTCTTCGGATCCACCTGAATACCCTCACTCGATACCACGTGGCCTAAGAATGCCACTGAATCTATCCAAAACTCACATTTTGAGAACTTAGCATATAATTTCTTCTCTCTCAGAGTCTGAAGCATAGTCCTCAGGTGCTGCTCATGATCTTCTCGACTCCGAGAATACACCAGAATATCATCAATAAAGACAATGACGAACGAGTCAAGATACGACCAGAACACACTGTGGATCAAATACATAAAGGCTGCTAGGGCTTTGGTCAGCCCAAATGACATAATAAGGAACTCGTAATGACCATACAGAGTCCTAAAAGCAGTCTTCGGGATATCTGGATCCCGAATCTTCAACTGATGGTAACCTAAGCGCAAATCAATCTTAGAAAACACACATGCGCCCTAAAACAGGTCAAACAGATCATCAGTATGAGGCAAAGGATAACGGTTCTTCACTGTAACCTTGTTCAACTAGCGATAATCAATACACATATGCATAGAACCATCCGTTTTCTTCACAAACAAGACAGGAGCACCCCAAGGTGATACACTGAGCCGAATAAAACCCTTATCAAGCAATTCCTATAACTGATCCTTCAACTCTTTCAACTCACGAGGATCCATACGATACAGAGGAATAGAAATGGGCTGAGTGCCCGACAATAGATCAATGCCAAAATCAATCTCTATCAGGCAGCATGCCTAGAAGATCAGCTGGAAACACATCGGGAAAATCCCGAACTACTAGAACTGAACAAATGAAGGGGTATCAATACTGGCATCTCTTACATAAGCTAAATACGCATCACACCCCTTCTCAACCATACATTGAGCTTTAAGAAAATAAATAACTCTACTGGGAGTGTGATCTAAAGTACCCCTCCACTTAACACGTGGTACACCTGGCATAGCCAGCGTTACAGTTTTGGCGTCAATCAAGAATAGCATAATGGGGAGACAATCAGTCCATGCCAAGATAATGTCAAAATCTACCATGCTGAGCAACAATAGATTGGCTCTGGTCTCAAAACCACTAAGAGCAACCAAACATGACCGATAAACGTGATACACAATAAGAGAATCTCCCACAGGAGTAGAAACATAAATAGTGGAACACAAAGAATCCCGAGATACACCCAAATAGAAGCAAAATAAGAAGACACATAAGAGTAAGTGGAGCTTGGATCGAATAGAACCAATGCATCTTTGTGACAAACCAGTATAATACCTGTGATGACAGAATTGGAGCCAACAGCCTCGGTACGGGCATAATATCTATCCTGGCCTCCCTCTCTAGGGCAATTTCTACCTTCCCAACCTCCACCTCTGGTTGACTGAGTAGGTGGGGTAGCAACTAGAGCTGTAACAATATCGTTCGAGAACTCTGCGGGGCACGCTATGGCTGAGAAGTCTATGGAGGTGCACCCCTCCCAAGTCTGGGGCAATCCCTTACCATATGACATGTGTCGCCACACTCAAAACAAGCTCTGGGAGGACATGGTGGTTGTGACTGGCTCAGGCCAAGTTTGCTAGACTAACCTCTGAAAGCACCCTGCGTAGGAGGCGTGCTAGATACCAGTGGTGCATAATAAGGCTCCTGAGGTCTAGGAGGAGCTGGAATACCACTGACTACTAGAAGAGCAGAATGGACAGGGCGACTCATATAACCACTACCATGACAACCTGCAGCTGGGGCACGTGCACTAGAGAAATGGTCCGACTCTCAAGACCTCTTGGCCTCCCTCTCCTCTCTCTCCCTAGCATGCATACCCTCAATCCTCCTAGCAATGCTCACCACCTGCTGATAAGAAATATCCATCTTCAACTTACGAGCCATGCTAGACCTGATGCTGGGAATAAGGCCCTCAATAAACCGGCGAACCCTCTCATGAACAGTAGAAACCAAGGCTGGTGCATGCCTAGCCAAACTAGTGTAACGGACTGCATACTCTGAGACAGTCATAGTACCCTGCAGCAAATGCTCAAACTATATGCGCCATGCATCCTTGAGGCTCTGAGGAACATACTCTCTCAGGAACGGATCTGAAAACTGAGTCCAAGTCATTGAAGCAGCCTCATCCAGACTGTCTAACTTATAGGTGCGCCACCACTCATAGGCGGCTCCTCAAAGCTGGAAGGTAGTGAAGGAAACCCCACTCGATTCGAATATACCCATGGTACGGAGAATGCAGTAACTCTCATCTTGAAATCCCAGAGCATCCTCCGATTCTAGACCGCTGAATATAGGATGCTTGTACCTCTTGAACCTCTCAAGCCTCAACTGCTCCTCCTTGGAAGCCGTTGCACTGCCCTCGGGCTAAACTGGCACTGCAAGCGGTACAAGAATAATCTCAAGGACCTGCTCAACATAAACTCTCTGCTCAGGAGTGCGGGCGGCGGGAGTCTATGCTGCTCCCCCAGCCTGAGATATAGCTGCAGTAAGGGGAAGCAACCCTGCCTGAGCCAGTGTGGTGTACATGCTCATGAACTATGCCAGAGTCTCCTGAAGAGCTGGAGTAGCAGTAGCAGTAGGCGTGTCAGGTGCCTAGACTCTGATTGGAACTGCTGGTGGTACCTCGGCGGTAGCTCGTGCAGGTGCTCTAGCTACACCACGTGTGTGTCCTCAGCCTCTACCCCGGCCTCTAACGGCTGCAGTAGGGGGCGTGGGTGCCTGATCATCTCGGGTAATACGTGTCCTCCCAATTTGTGAGATAATAGAAGACATAATTTTAGAATTATGATGTCAAAATATTGCACGGCAAGGAAATCAAATAAAGTGGAATTTTCTTAACAGTTACATAGCCTCTCATAAATAAGTACAGACGTCTCTGTACTGATCAACGAGACTCTAATAAATCGGCTTGTGATCCATGACTCCTCTGAACCTAGAGCTCTGATACCAACTTGTCATGACCCCGGTTCGCCCTCCGTGAACCATCGTGACGGTACCTAGTCCTCTATGACTAGGTAAGCCTAACAAATGCGGAACATAAACAAAACTTGAGGAAGAAATAATCAAACCCCAAAATAACCGAATGAAAATGATAGTTAAAATGTCGTTCGGCATATACAACACAACATTCTCAGAATCAAGTACACTATCCCAAAACCTGAAAACTCACGGAGCCACAAGCCTTTGGATATCTACAATGTCTAACTCCAGAATATCTAATAAGGGAAAGAAGTACAGAAGGGCAAGTGTTAAAAGCTAGAATAGAAAGGGACTCCTCAGTCTGCGGACGCGGCAGATGTACCTCGAAGTCTCTAGAGCAGTCGCCTCGCCTCAAGAGTGGTAGGAAGAAGTCGCAGTACCTGGATCTACATATGAAAAACATACACAGAAGGGGCATGAGTGCACCACAGCGGTACTCAGTAAGTGCCAAGCCTAACCTCGATCGGGTAGTGACGAGGAAGGTCAGGGCCCGTAGTCCAACTCATAGTGCATGGGGATCTACCGGAATCCTGTTTTGTAGTCCCAAATGTAAATACCCAGTACTGGAGTAATCTACCGGGTGCATTTCTGTAGTTCCATATAACCGTGCAGGGGATCTACCGGAATCCTACATCGTAGTCCCAAAATAAACAGACAAGGGGGAGCTACCGAAATCCCACATTCGTAGTCCCAAAATAAACAGATAAGAGGGAGCTACCGGAATCCCACATCTGTAGTCTCAAAATAAATACATAGCAGCAACAGGAAAATATACAGAAATGAAAAAATTTCAATTAAGGCAATAAATGATTCTAGCCTAGGATGTTGCATAGAATTCAAGTAAGGTAGGTTGAGCAAATAAAGCAATTAAGTCACTTACACATGCTTTCCTAAGCAAACAACAAACTTAATAATACAAGTAATAAAAATAGGAAAGGAATATACTAGTGATTACATAATGAAAACCGGATTTCCAACAATTAGCACAAGTACACACTCGTTACCTCACGTACAAGGCATTTCAATTACCAAATATACTAATCCTGAGGGGAAGGTCCCCCACACAAGGTTAGACCGGCTCAATAATCAATCTGAAACCACGCTCTTGCCACGAGTACTCGACTCCAAATGGCCCAAATCTATTCAATTCAATTTCATAACGTAAATAACACTTCAAGTAACTGATTCTACAAAGAAATTCTAAGCTAATACGTGAAATTAGGTAAAATGACCAAAATGCTCCTCGGGCTCACGTCTCAGAATCGGGTAAAATTTATATTTTCAGAATCCTCACACTCTCCCGAGTTCATGCACACCAAAATTATCCAAATCTAAGGTCAAATTCCGAATCAAAAGTCGAATTCTATGTCTAAGAACTTTCTTCCAACGTTTCCCTAATTTTCATCTCCAATCCGAAATTAAATGAGGAAACTAACTATAGATTGATGGAGTATAACTAGAAAGGGTTAAAGAATCATTACACAATGATCTCCTCTTCAATTTCCTCTCAAAATCAGCCTCTCCCGAGCTCCAAATCGAATTTCCAACTTTTTAAACTAAACCCTTGAAATTTCATATTTCTGCCTAGCTTTTCCGCATCTGCGGTCCTGGGACCGCTTTTGCGGTCTTGCATTTGCGGAACAATCATCGCATTTGCGACTTTTCACTTAAGGACCAGCTTTCCGCATCTACGGCTATCCTTTTGCGCATGCGGGGCCGCTTTTGTGGTCCCTTCTATCTTTCCTCCTTTTCTGCTTCTGTGGTATATCCGCCGCTTCTGCGGTTCCGGACCTGCGGTCCCACACTTGCAGGTGCGGTTATGATAGAAGAACAATTGAAGCTGCAACTCCAAAGTCCCAAAATCCTTCCATCAACCATCCGAAATCATCCCGAGGCCCCCGAGACCTCAACCAAACCTACCAACATATCCCATAACTTCATTCAAACTTGTTCCAACCTTCGGAATGCTCAAAACAACATCAAAACACCTATTTTTCATCAGATTCAAGCCTAAGAATTCCAAAAACTCTAAAAATACGCTTTCGATCAAAAAGTCAATCAAACCTCATCTGAATGACCTGAAATTTTGCACACACATCTTATTCAACACTGCAGAGCTACTCCAACTTCCAGAATTCCATGCCGACCCTCAGATCAAGATCTCACTATCGGACCGGAAACTTTAAAATTCGACCTTTCGGCATTTCAAGCCTAAATTAGCTACGGACCTCCAAAACACAATCCGAATACGCCCATAAGCCCGAAATCTCCCAATTGAGCTAACGGAACCATCAGATTTCCATTTCGAGTCCGTCTTCACATTGTTCCGACTATAGTCAACTTTCCAACATTTAAGCTCTCATTTAGGGACTAAGTATCCCAAAACTCTCCGAAACTCAAAACCGAACATCCCTGCAAATCAAAATAGCAGAAATAAACTTGTGGAAAGAAGTTAATGGGGGATTGGGGCATTAATTCTTAAGACGACCGGCTGGTCGTCACAGTTGACGATTTATCCTAATGTGACGCCTTGTGCAATGCACCATCCAATGCCTTAGGCCATATATTCAGCTTCTTGACTTCTCTTTCATTTTTTGTATAGAGAGTCGGCCCTTGAGTGCTAAACTTGATGCCGGTTTAATAATTGAAATTCTACTCAAACTTTGAAGCTCTAAAGTACTCGCTTTAGCTCCAAAAGAGCTCCTTAACTCAGAACTAAATCTTGCACACAAAATTTACATAATAAGCATGGACTACTCATATTTAAGCTCAAATACGATTAAAGTACAATTAATAAAAGTTGAAATGCAGTCAATAACTCATGTTTCTAGTCTATCATCGTGTAATACAAAACATATGTGTTTCTATCAGCCCCTTTTTTATTACTCCTACCCAGTAGCTTTTTGCTTTGCTATCTTGATGGTTCGAACCCACAACCATAGGGCTAAGGGTAGAGGATGCTTATGTCACGACCCCAAACACCCTTGTCGTAATGGCGCCTATCACAGTATTAGGTGTGAGCATGTGATTTTTGCCCTATACGAACTACTCCTATAAAATCCCAAGAAAATAGATTTTTCTTAAATATTTGCCATTTTACGAATTTTTTGTAGATTTTTATTAATTGTTTGCATTTTTGTGCACGTTTAATTTTATTAAAAATCATGAAAAAGAATGCCAAAAAATATCATGCATTGCATTTAGGTTTGTTTTTACTTTTTTAGGATTAATTAATTAATTATTTGCTTTATTAAAAATAAAAATCACAAAAATAGCCCATTTTGACATTTTTTCCTTTATTTTGAGAATTATTGATTTTTTCACTTTTAATTTAGGATTAGTTGATTTTTATAATTTTTGTTATTAGGCAACTAGTTTAATTCCACTTTTTTAGATTAATTTAGGATTTTTCTTTTAATTAAAAAAAAGAGATTAATAATAATAATAAAATAAAGAGAGAAAAATGATTTGAAGGTTCTAATACATTTTTTTGGGTTGAAATTCAATTTGTTCCCCAATTCCCTAGCCCAAAACTCGTCCAAAACCACCCCTGACCCAAGCCCAATCCCTTCAAACTTTGTCAGCCCCCTTCACTCCAAAACGATGTAGTTGTGTGACAAAACTACGTCGTTTTATTTATTCCAACCCATTAAACGGCCAATTTCCCTTTAGTCTCCATTAATCCGATTTTTAAACCAAAACCTAGGTCTTCCCTTCTCTGAAATCGCCGCCCACCTCCGTCGTATCTTCTCCGCCCGAAAATCGTCTCGCGGCGGCGGAGCTGTGACGACCCCGCCGGTTGTCTTAAGAATTAATACCTCAATTCCCTATTAACTGTTTTCCCTGAGTTTATTTCTGCTATTTTGATTTTCTGGGATGTTCGGTTTTGAGTTTCGGAGAATTTTGGGATACTTAGTCCCTAAATGAGAGCTTAAGTGTTGGAAAGTTGGCCGTAGTCGGAACAATATGAAGACGGCATCGGAATGGAAATTTGATAGTTCCGTTAGCTCCGTTGGGTGATTTCGGGGTTAGGAGCGTGTTCGGATTGTATTCGGAGGTCTGTAGCTAATTTAGGCTTGAAATGGCAGAAGTTGAATTTTTAAAGTTTCCGGTTTGATAGCGAGATTTTGATCCGAGGGCCGAAATGAAATTACGGAAGCTGGAGTAGCTCCATAGTGTTAAATGTGACGTGTGTGCAGAATTACAGGTTATTCGGACGAGATTTGATAGATCTTTTGATCGAAAGCGTATTTTTAGAGTTTTTGGAATTCTTAGGCTTGAATCTGATGAGAAATAGGTGTTTTGATGTTGTTTTTTGTGTTCCGAAGATTGGAACAAGTTCTAATGAGGTTTTAGGATATGTTGGTATGTTTGGTTGAGATACCAGGGGCCTCGGGTGAGTTTCGGGTGGTCAATCGGACCATTTCATGAAGTTTGGAGTTGCAGAATTACAGGTTCAGCTGTTGCAGATATTTACTCTTCGCGTTCGCGAGTGGACCCTCGCATTTGCGAAGAGTCAGTAGAAGATAGTGGAATTTTAGCCTTCGCGTTCGCGAGGAAGGCTCCGCGTTCGCGAAGGGCTGGATGTTCGTGCATCACGTTCGCGAGAAGGGCAGCACATTCGCGTAGAGTAATTGGTCAGCTGAGTCTGAGGTCGAGTTAGTTCATCGCGTTCGCGAGAGAGGGAGTGCGTTCGCAAAAGGGTAAGTCTGAGGAATCATCATGTTCGCGAGTGTCTTTGTTGCGTTCGCGTAAGAGGATTTTGGTTAAAGTCATTTTTGTGCTTCGCGAACGCGAGGGTCATTTCACGTTCGCGAAGAAGGAAACACCTGGGCAGATTTTTTAAAACCCAAAATCGAGGGTTTGAGCCATAATTCATATTTTGGACTTGGGAGCTCGGGAGATTGCGATTTTTGAAGAGATTTTCACCTAGGCGATTTGGGTAATTAATTCCTACTAGGTTTAGACTAATTTCCATGAATCTACACTTAAATCTATTCTTTAATTTCAAAATTTTGGTGGAAATTGGGGGAAAAGTTCTTAGACCAAGAAATTGAGTTTTGATTGGGGATTTGACATCTTGGATAATTTTGGTATGGTTAGACTCCTGAGAGTGTGAGGATTCTGAAACTATAAATTTTACCCGATTCTGAGACATGGGCCCGAGGGGCGTTTTGGTCATTTTACCTAATTTTGTGTACTAGCTTAGAATTAAATTGTAGAATCAGTTACTTGAAGTGTTATTTACATTATACGATTAAATTGAATAGATTTGGGCCATTTGGAGTCAAGTACTCGTGGCAAGAGTGTGGTTTCAGGTTGATTTTGAGTCGGTTCAAGGTAAGTGGCTTGTCTAACCTTGTGTGGGGGACTTTCTCCTTAAGATTGGTATTGTGATAATTGAAATACCTTGTACGTGAGGTGACGAGTGCGTACTTGTGCTAATTGTTGAAAATTCGGTTTTCATTAAGTAACTTTAATTGTATTTTCCCTTTCTATTTATTCTACTTGCACTTTTAACCCTGTTGTTAGTTAGAGAAGCATGTCTAATTGACTTAATTGCTTTATTTGCTTTAACTGCCTTATTTGTATTACGTAAAGCATGCTAGGTTAGAATTGTCTGTGTTACCTTGTTATAAAGTTGAGTTTATTTGAGTATTCCTTGTGCCATTGTTGTGTGTTTTACTTTGGGACTACGGGACGACATCCTGGTAGATCCCCTGTACGCATTTACGATTTGAGCTGAAGTGTGGGATATCGAGAGATACCCAGCACGTACATTGAGGATACCAAGAGATCCTCGGGATACCAAGAGATCCCTATCATACATTGAGGATACCAAGAGATCCTTGTTATACATTAAGGATACCAAGAGATCCCTGTCATACATTGAGATACCAAGAGATCCTCGGGATACCAAGAGATCCCTGTCATACATTGAGGATACCAAGAGATCCCTAGCATATATTAAAGATACCGAGAGATCCTCGGGATACCAAGATATCCCTAGCATATATTGAGGATACCGAGAGATCCTCGGGATACCAAGAGAATCCTGCCATATATTGAGGGTACTAAGAGATCCTCGGGATACTGAGAGATCCCCGGTTATTTTTCTTGTGATTGTTTTGCCTCTATTTCACTTATTGAATTCCTTGTTTTCTTGTGTTAAATTTTTATCTTTAGTTTTCAACTGTACTTCTTATCTTATACTGTCATGTCCTATATTCTTTATTTTATCTCAGTAGGGCCCTGACCTTCCTCGTCACTACCCGATCGAGGTTAGGCTTGGCACTTACTGAGTACCAATGTGGTGTACTCATGCCCCTTCTGTGCATGTTTTTCATGTGCAGATCCAGGTACTTTCACTCTGTCTTATCATCCTTGAGGCGAGGAGCTTCTATAGAGACTTCGAGGTATATTGAGACTTCGAGGTATATTGAGACTTCGAGGTATCCCTATCATACATTGAGGATACCAAGAGATCCTTGTTATACATTAAGGATACCAAGAGATCCCTGTCATACATTGAGATACCAAGAGATCCTCGGGATACCAAGAGATCCCTGTCATACATTGAGGATACCAAGAGATCCCTAGCATATATTGAAGATACCGAGAGATCCTCAGGATACCAAGATATCCCTAGCATATATTGAGGATACCGAGAGATCCTCGGGATACCAAGAGAATCCTGCCATATATTGAGGGTACTAAGAGATCCTAGGGATACTGAGAGATCCCCGGTTATTTTTCTTGTGATTGTTTTGCCTCTATTTCACTTATTGAATTCCTTGTTTTCTTGTGTTAAATTTTTATCGTTAGTTTTCAACTGTACTTCTTATCTTATACTGTCATGTCCTATATTCTTTATTTTATCTCAGTAGGGCCCTGACCTTCCTCGTCACTACCCGATCGAGGTTAGACTTGGCACTTACTGAGTACCAATGTGGTGTACTCATGCCCCTTCTGTGCATGTTTTTCATGTGCAGATCCAGGTACTTTCACTCTGTCTTATCATCCTTGAGGCGAGGAGCTTCTATAGAGACTTCGAGGTATATCTACCGCGTCCGCAAACCGAGGAGTACATTTCTATCTTTCTGTAATAGTATAGCCCTTCAGTATTCCCCTTTGGGTTGGGCATTTCTGGAGTTAGAGCTTCTTAGGTATCCCTTAGCTTGTGATTCATGGGTTTCCGGATTTTGGGAAAGTGTATTGGTTTTAAGAGTTAATATTGTGCATGCTGAGTGGCACTTTTAAACGCTGTTTTGTTACTCTATTTCTGTTTTAAATTGTTTTCTTCCTCAAATTTCGTTTATCTTCCGCAATTTAGGCTTACCTAGTCGTAGAGGACTAGGTACCTTCACGATGGTTCACGGAGGGTGAACCTGGGTCGTGACAGGAGCACCTCGAAACGCCTCCAAATTTTAACCATACAGCCTCCATCATCTCCTCGTCCATATTCCTCCATTAGTTTCTCCAAAAAATCACTCGTTTTCTCCGAATTTGAAATCTAAGAAATAAAAATTCGAACTTTTCACTTTTGTTTGATTTTTCTTGACTTAGCCCTCAATTCATAGCAAATCCCCGTGAATTCCCCAGTTTCTTCAACAAAAAGATTTCGTTTGATGTCAAGACCACCCCATCTCATGGTTTTGGCCAGATTTTGAACAAAAGGCCTTGAACGATCCAAATTCTTCAAGCCTATAATTCGTCTTATCTGAGGCATGTGGTGAAAATTGTTGCCTGAAGCATTAGCCATTCTATAAAGCTGACAAGGATCATATTAGAGATAAAAGAGGTGGAAAATTCTTTGGGCAGGGGTGTAAGTGATTTATTTTAAAAGTTTAAAGGGTGCTTTTGAATTAAGAAAATCTGATTTTGTTACCCTAAATCCCCTCTATAAAAGACCCTCTTTCCAATCATTAGGGCACAAAAAAAAGGATAGAAAAAGCAAATAGATGAAAAAAACCATTTCTCCAAAAAGGATTCTTAAGAAAATTTTGAGTTTCCTTCTATTTTTGAAGTCTTTGTTGGGATTTTCAGAGGTTCAAGAATAGAGTTTTGATTTCCTTCATGGCTGTTTTAAGTTAATTGGTTGCCCTTTCTTGTCGTGGTTTTGTTATTGTGGTTGAACCTTCAATTTTTGGACCCAAGCTCACTTGACTGTTGACTGTTTGTTGCTATTTGTTTCTTCTTCAAAGTTTCAGAAAGTTCTTCTTCTGTTTTTCCTGGTTTCTTTGCTACTACTGCTGTTAAGGTATGTGCATTTGGTCTCAAATTGTGTAATTGTTATTTGGGTGTTCCATTGCTATGAAAATCTCAGTTTGTTGTTCATTAACATGTGATAATGAGTGCCTTTTCATTTCTGATTACAAGCTGAGGTTTGGTCTTGAAGTATTTGATGTGAGTAATGTCTAAAATCATACTGAAAATTCGAGTGACAATAAGAAACAATCATGAAAAGGCACGTGTTTGAATGAGCAGTATGTATTTGTTAGGGTTTGATTCGTTGTTAACTTATAATGGATCTCTTATATATGGAGTTTGTTCTAACAGATCTATGGCTCGGAGGTGAACTACCAACATTGTTAGTCTGGAATTTAGGAACTTGTTAGGGCCTAGCTCAATTAAAATTTTATAGGCATTGAAAGTGGTCATTTGTGTATTAAAATGATACCTCCCTCTGTACTTGTTTTTTTGTAAGTATAATGTATATGTCATATTGAGTAACTTCGTGCTGCTTTAATTTGGGTTGGTTTACCACTGATTTCTCATCATGTAAAAGAATGGGAGTTTGAATGCTTGGGTTTAAGTTGCAAAAGTAGTACGAAGAGTCATGAATCTCTAATTGGATTTTGTGTTGTAAAATAAGTAATCATGTTTTGTCTTTCTCATCAATTTAGTTTTTTAATATGTCAAACTTCCTAAAATAGCTGTATGCAGTTATTGATTTATGAAATCTAAAGTTACACTTGAAAGTGTACATATCAGTGAGCCTATGTGGGAAATAAGAGTCTAATGGACTCCACAGCTATATGGCCCACGATTTGGAGGTCTACATGAGACCTGTTGGCATATTCGTGGTTTGGTATTTACGAGATGCTTGGGATTCAATCTAGGCCCATTTGTGTTCATTTGTACTTATGTCATGTGTTAAACCAAACCTGCATCGGCAAACAGAAAGTTAACCATTGTATCGAAAGAAAAACGATTTTAGGCCAATGTCATGCGGTTCTAGCATATATGACTATTACACAAGAGAATTTCATCACGTTTGAACTTCCCCAATAATACAAAACTTAGGAGTAATTAATTCTTTAAATATCCGTAGTTTTCTTTAGGTGCGCAATTAAATTATTACAACTACGGGTACGATTCCCGTGACGTGGTTGTGATAACTAGTTTTAAATTAAATTAAAAATAGGAGCACCTTTAGTTTGCCTTTAAAATATATAACCCTTATTTTAAGTTAATTTGAGGTGTGCCATGCTTAAAACTTATAATACATGGCCCTCAACAAATTAGATCAAGAGCTAATCCTTTTAGAAAATAAGTCGAGGTGCGCCATACGCAAAATAAATCCATAACTTATGGCCCTCACATAAATAAAATTAGTATAGAAAATGCCTCAAACTTTCGTAGTTTGCTTTAGGCTCGTTAATTAAATAATTGTGATAGCTACGGGTACGGTTCCCGTGACGTAGTCGTGACGCTTAATTACTAAAATCCGGGGGTACATTTATGTGACCTGACAATAATTTAATCTTTAAAAATTAAACATGTTGTAGATCGTGGGTACGGTTCCTGTGACATGATTCGCAATATGTAACAATAATTAATTAAAAGCGGTTATAAAGTTTAAAAAAATGCACAATAGGTTTAAAATGTGTAGTAAATCAGATAATATGCCAATTAATAATAGTTTAAGCGACCATTCTAGAGCCACGGAACTCGAGAATGCCTAACACCTTCTCCCGAGTTAACAGAATTCCTTACTTAGAATTTTTGGTTCGCAGACTTTTAAATAAAGTCGAAAATTTTCTCGATTTGGGATTTAAAATAAACCGGTGACTTGGAACACCATAAATTATTCCAAGTGGCGACTCTAAAATAAATAAATAAATAAATAATCTCATTTCGAATAATGTCACTTTAATTGGAAAAACTCCCTTATATACCCTCTCGGGTGGTAAAAGGAGGTGTGATAGCTCTGGCGACTCCGCTGGGGATCGAACCCAGAATATCTGGTTCAGGGTTCAAGAATTTGAGCTTAGAATAATGGTTATACTTGGCTTTATTTATTATTTGATGTTTACATGTTTGAGCCTAATGTGCTAAATGCCGCTTTTTACCGCTTTGATATTATTTGAATTGTATATAAACTGTTACGAAACCCTTCTTTTCTCATATTTGGGGATGTGCACGCTGGCGTGGCTCCTCTTCTGTTAGTGTCATACCTTAAATTAAGAAAGAGGCTCGGACAAGTTACAAAGTCGGATGGCCTTTTGGTTCCCGGTACGTAGCCCCCCCTCGGCTCGAGTTGTCCGCTCGGGTACACCAAGTCTAGAACAAATACACCCAGGTTTTTAAACCTAGAATAACATAGCCTCATGTCGGATCCCTAGTAGGAACGCTTGTTTGCATCACGTGCATTTGACTTTGTGGACTCAACACAGGGGTTGGGTCCGTCTAGGACAGGTGTACCCAAATTAAAAAAGACCATCCTGATGCATCTTACTTGCTACTTGTGCACCTGTTTGTTTTGGCTTGCATGTTGACTGACTTCTAGAATAGGGAAAGAAAATCCAAAAAAAAGTGAGAGCCAGTTATTTAGAAAATTCTGAAACTCCGCCGAAATTTTGAAGGAAAAAAAAGTAAGAAAAAAAGTCATTTCAAAATGAGCCAAAATTTTCAAGTGTCATGTTTCCCTTGTTCCGTCAAAACTGACCTAACTACGCGGATCTGATTCTTACCGGATGTGAGATACGTCGGCAAACCTCACCGGTTCTGGCCCGAATATTTTTTTTTTAAAAAAAAAATCCAAAAATACTTTCCTTTAATTCCGTCCTTAGAAACATTTCTTTAGAAAATTAAAAAAAATATATTTTAAACTCAAAAAAACAGTTTCCTTCTTTCTTAAGTCTTTCATATGAAAAAAAATAAAACAAAATCAATCAAAAATCAAAATCCAAAATACGGGTTTCCTTTATTTTGAAGTATTTTCTGAAAAATTAAAAAACAAATCTTTTCCTTGTTTAAAATTCTCTCTTTCAAAAAAAAATTTAAAAAAAATTAAAGTCCAAAAATACGTTCACTTTTCTTTAGAAGTGCTTTCGTAAATAAATAAAAACTCAGAAATCCAAAACATTTTCTTAAAAATCCCTCTTTCAAAAATTAAGAGGCAATATCCAAAATCCAAAAATATTTTCTTTCTTCTTTAGAAAAAGAGAAAACAAGTGAAAATTCAAACAAAAATATTTTCTTTTGACTTTTAAAATTTCCAAAGTTCAAATTAAAGCAAATGAATTTTTAGAAGTCTTTCTTTCAAAGACAAAACAAAAATCAAAAACAAAAAAATTATTTCCTTTCATCTTTTAAAGCATTTCTTTCAAAAATTCCAAGTAAAAAAAAGTTAGTTTATTTACTCCATTTTCAATATTCCCGAACTACGCAAGATTTGATTCAT
Organism: Nicotiana sylvestris; assembly: GCF_000393655.2. NCBI lineage: Eukaryota > Viridiplantae > Streptophyta > Magnoliopsida > Solanales > Solanaceae > Nicotiana > Nicotiana sylvestris. The sequence continues at coordinate 121,671,223 of NC_091062.1, read as the reverse complement.
GCGGCGTCATGATATGTAGCCAATCCTCATCGGATTCGATCATATCCATAAAATTAATTGAGTAAAAAATAAACTGAAAAAAAAGAGAAAGAAAAATTGAGTCAAAAAAAAGAGTGAAAAAAAAGAGAGTGACAAAAATAAAAGAGCGACAAAATGAAATGAAAAAAAATCAAGAGTGATTAAGAGGGGCAGAAATAAAAGAAAAGGGGTACATACCGAATGGGTTAACTAAGGCTGGGATGAAACATGCAACTGTTCAAACACATGGTAGAAACGTTTAACTGTTTAGGTGCATTGCATCCAAACGTACGATTTCCTATCTGTTAAGCGTCTCAAAACTAACAAGGTTTTTGGGTGTGCAAACTAGTCAGGTTTTGGTGGTTGGTTATGTTAGTAGTCTAGACTCTCCTCCCTCAAAAGATCCAAAGGCACAAATGGCCTCCGCAAGCAATCTACCAATCATCAATCCTGAGGATAGCCCGTCATCGGCTATTCTGCAGCTAGAATCAGCAGTTGCAGAAGAGAATAAGATGTTGCATCTCCACATATTGGAAATGTGGGACACCTGTTCTAATGGTAGGGAACTGCCAAGTGCAATCCCTGGGTTCCCTAAGTTGATCCCCAGGTCAAGTGAGGTTACTAATGCCCCTGTGCCCAACCCGCTCATCCCATGCAGGCACCCTCCAATCCTGTTCAATGATCCCGACATGCCTTCTGTGGTTCACCCCCAGGCGCCAGTTTCTTGGGTACCTCCAATATTGTTCTCTACAGCACCAGTCTGCACCAGAACACAACCAACTTTACCATGGCCGTATGTTGAGCCTCCAATGTTCACCTTTCAGGGTCCACAGCTTCAATCAGAAATAACTTATGTGACCCTGTACCCTTTCACTCAACCTCCAACATATGATCTCTCGGAGGAGCAAGAAAAGGTTGTTAAAAATCCCGAGCAAGAGGAAATGGCTCAGAAGATGAAGAGCCTAGAACAAAGCCTGAAAAACATGCAAGGTCTGAGTAGCCAAAAGAGTGTCTCATACTCTGAACTCTGTATGTTTCCCCATGTCCACTTGCTAGTTGGATTCAAGATGCCAAAATTTGAAAAGTACAACGGGCACGGAGACCCGATTGCTCATCTGAAACGATACTGTAACCAGTTGAGAGGTGCTGGTGGAAAAAAGGAGCTGCTAATGGACTATTTTGGGAAAAGGATAACCAAAATCGCTTCTGAGTAGTATATGGATTAAGAAATTACCCATTGGCACGTGTGGGATGATATGGCCCGAGATTTTGTTCACCAGTTCCAATATAATGTGGACATTGCTCCCAATGGAATTTTTTTGTCCAATTTGAAAAAGAAAGTCACGGAAAGCTTCCGCGAATATGTTGTCAAATGGCGTGAGCAAGCTGCCAGGGTAAAGCCTCCAATGGATGAAATTGAAATGGTCACGGTCTTTCTACAGGCCCAAGAGGCAGACTACTTCCAGAATATGATGTCCGCTATGGGAAAGCCGTTTGTTGAGGCTATCAAAATTGGGGAGATGGTAGAAAATGGGCTAAAAACGGGTCGAATCTTGAGTCATGCTGCTTTTAAAGCCACATCACCAGATGTTCAAAATGGTTCAGAGAAAGAGGAGCCATGATGGTTTCGAGCTCGAGGGGGACCCGCAGGTCATCCAGCCGATCATATATGCTTCTTGAGGTCCCTCAACATTATTATCCTCTTCAAGATGCTGCTTATGCCATGGCACTACCTCCTTATACAGTGATGAACACACAACCTTACACGCGGCCACAACATCATACACAAAATCGGCTCCACCTCCCATAAATGCCCATCCTTACCAAGCTTCATATAATCCCCAACCAGATGATCCCCAATACAATCCTTACCCAAAAGAGCCTTTCAAAAAGAATGAGTTCACCCCTATTGGTGAATCGTATTCAAGCTTGTTCCAAAAGCTAATCAGGCTAAATCTATTGCAGCCACTGGCCCCGAACCGGCCAAATCCCGAGTCCCCCTCGCACCGAGCTGATGCTAGATGTGAATACCACTCTGGGGCAGTAGGACACATTATGGAGGACTGTTGGACCCTTAAAAGGGCAGTTGAAGAATTAATTGAAGCTGGAAGAATTGTTTTTCAGGATTAAGAAGATCTTGATGTGATGAACTATCTGTTGCCTGCACACAACAGTGCGCCAATAGTCGGAATGATTTGTGAAGATGAGGAATTTGATCTGGCACTGAAGGCCAATGCAGCCATTGCCGAGATAGAAGAAAAGCCAAAAAATGACCGCCAAGCATGAAAGTTCCCCATCAGGCGGGAGTCTTGGTAGCCAGTCTTACTATCCTTTCTGCGTACGGATTATCTCAGGGTGTGATCCGGATGTTTTACTTTATTGTCTTACTTTTCAATGTAAACCCTTCTATCTTCAAAAAATTGAAAAAAAAAATCAAAATCAAAAATCAAAATATCAAATGAAATTAATATTTCATTGTCCAAGAATGTCTCTTGTCTTAATCTTGTCGTTTTCCTTATTTTTCTTTTCAGTTCTGTTAAATGCATATTTCAATAAAAAGACATGCTTGAGAACTTCATGTCCAGATCCTGAAAACTGCCAGGCCTTGAAATAATGAATCAAGGATTAGATCGCAATGAAGATAAATATAAGGAAATAAAACAAAGAGTTGGAACAACTGAAGGAAAATTAGTTCCCGGATTGGAAAGGTCCATACATTGCAACAAGAGTACTGCCAAAAGAGTGTGTTGTACTTGGGACACATCGAAGGAAATGTCCCGAAAATAACTGTCCATGTAAATGCAGTCAAAAGGTACTATGTTGGATCCACCATATAATACTAATATTCTCCGATTGGGATGGCAAAGGCTTTCATTCTCGCTACCCAAACACTATCAACCCTTTGCAAACCCTTTGAGCCGGCTCCCATTCTTTGATTACCCTCTTTGGAACCTGAAAGTGTTATTAAAAAATGAAAAGAAAAAAATAGAAGAAAAAATATAAAAAAAGGATGATGAAAAGACAAAGAAAATGAAATGGAAAAAATGAAAAAAAGAGAGGAAAAAGGTAAGGAAAAAGAAAGAGAACAAAACAAAATAGAAAAACAAAAGAAAATTAAAAATAAAGTTTCCTGAACTATGTTCGACTTGATTCCAAAAGGATACATAGGCAATCTCTCTCTGGGGTTCATCACACCAAAACAAAAATCCAAATTCTCCCAAAAATGAAACTGGGGCAGATATTGTAATGGTTCGGCGATGATCCTGCCTGAATGGTTCCAAAGTTGTAATTTGATCCAAATTCCTTTTACCCTGAACACTGTTCAAGTCCTTCTGATCGATCAGTGAGAATGTTCAAGAATCGAAGAACGCAGCTATTTGGATCTGATACAATCAAAATGAGAAAAATAAAATGAGAGTCTTATTTGTGAAAACCCATGCGGGCACCGTAAGGTGATGGTGAGTAGAGAAACTGAAAAATGAGAGAGTCATATTAGTTAAAACTCGCAAAGAGCACTATAAAGCGATAGTAAGAAGATAAATGAGAGAGGTCAATTGGCAAAAACTCGCAAAGGGCGTCACTGACCGAAAAGAAGGAATTCCCTACAACCATCGGCACTGATAAAGTCCTGGCAAAGTGTCTCTGTTTTAAGACACAAGTTAGGTTGGGTTTATGAGAAATTGGACGGTTGCGCCGATCAGTTATCCAGTCCAAGAAGTATGTCATGTCTATTGAAGTCTGCACGCACTCCAGATAAGTCCTTCTTTCTTCCCCCGAAAGGGACGCCTCTTTTTAAATTCAATATCCTCTCTTTTGCTTATTTTTCTTTGAATTCCTTTTGGTTTAATTATTCTCCAAAACTAATACAAAGAAAAGATGGCAAGATTGGTTTACAGGGTTTCGCTTAACAAAATCCGAGGTCAAAGAAAAATCACCCAGCCTCAGCAGGTGCATCAAGTCAATCTCGACTGACCATGATGGCCGATGCTCCAAAGTTAAAATTATGGAAAAGGAAAGAAATCCAAAGTCAAATGCCCATAAAAGCGAAATAAGATGAAAAGGCCAAAGCCCCGCACGGTTGAACCATCATGTGAAATTTTGGAAGGTCAAGGTCCCTAGGTTTTAAAAGAAAGATTGATCTCCAGAAAGTCAACAAGCAAGAGAGATGTTCATTGAAAGAGTTGGGCCGAGATCAAGTGATCAAAACATTCAAGGCCACAAAACCAACCACCATTTCAAACTAACAATTGTTCTTTTTTTGAAAACATGAAACAGGTGCAATCCAAAACAACCTTGCAAGAAGCGGGTGCAACCAAAAGGAAACTGCGTAAGGGCTAGAAACAGCTTTGCAGCAACAATTCATAAAGGGAAGTCTTCTCCAAAGTTCTTTCCCACATTTACTTATTCTATAATTAAAAAAATAAGAAAAAAGATAAGGAAAAAAAAACATGGTAGCTCAGGATCTCCAATATCTAGTTACGTTTTTCTTTCCAACATAGGGTCTCCACTCCCTAGTTGAAGTTATTTTAGACATAGGGTCTCCACTCCCTAGTCATCTTTCCAACATAGGGTCTCCACTCCCTAGTCTCCTTTCCAATATGGGGTCTCCACTCCTTAGTTGATTTTATTTTAGACATAGGGTTTTCACTCCCTAGTCGCCTTTCCAACATAGGGTCTCCACTCCCTAGTTGATTTTATTTTAGACATAGGGACTTCACTCCCTAGTTGATTTAATATTAGACACAGGGTCTCCACTCCCTAGTCGCCTTTCTAACATAGGGTCTCCACTCCCTAGTTGAGTTATTTTAGACATAGGGTCTCCACTCCCTAGTCACATTTCCAACATAGGGTCTCCACTCCCTAGTTGATTTTATTTTGGACATAGGGTCTCCACTCCCTAGTCGCTTTTCCAACATAGGGTCTCCACTTCTTAGTTGAAGTTATTTTAGACATAGGGTCTCCACTCCCTAGTCGTTTTTCCAACATAGGGTCTCCACTACCTAGTTGACTTTATTTTAGACATAGGGTCTCCACTCCCTAATCGCTTTTCCAACATAGGATCTCCACTCCCTAGTTGAAATTATTTTAGACATAGGGTCTCCACTCCCTTGTTGAATTTATTTTAGACATAGGGTCTCCATTCCCCAGTCTCTTTTCCAACATAAGGTCTCCACTCCCTAGTTGATTTTATTTTAGACATAGAGTCTCCACTCCCTAGTCTGCTTTTCCAACATAGGGTTTCCACTCCCCAATTGACTTTTAGTATAGATATAGGGCTCCACTCCCTAATCTCTTTTTCTCAAGGATACAAAATCCTAATTTTATTGCTTTCAATTAAGAAATAGTTTAGATTTTGTAACAATAACTCAAGAAAATTTCCTAGTGAAAACTAAGGCAGAAAAATTTCGTTCGTTTGTTTATTTTGGTGCCTAAACAGGTTTTCACTGTGAGGTATAAGGTTTGAAATGACCAAAAGAAGAAGCCTCAACCCGAATAAAAGAAAAGAAGTTGAACTCAAGGTACAGAAGCGGAGAAAATATGCAGACCACTCAAAATTTGATTGAAGTCACAAGCTTCGCATGTCCCGTCTTGATCAAGCTGAAGAAGAATGAACCAGCGGTTGCAGCTAACGAGCATCAAGATTCAGATCAGAGTCTACAGAAAGAAGCATCCAAGACTCAAGATCAAACTTTAGAAGGTTTATAGATAGGAATCTTGTAACTCGTAGTTGATAGGTTTAGCTAGTTTAGCCTTTTATCTTTTATTTCGGTGTATAAGGAGCTCAGCAAGCAGAAATAACAGTGAAATCACAGTTTCCTGGTAGTTCCAGATACCAAAACTTCCAGAACTACTCTGACCTGATTCCTTTATAGCCAAGGATATGTAGGCAACCTTTGAAGCATGGTTCGGTCAAACTTTTTCAAAAGATGCTTCTTATGGAGTTTAAACGAGCAAAAATCCCTCATAATTGCTCGTGTTATCTTTGCCCGAAAACCCGTCGTGTTTCCGAGCAAAGAGGGGCAGCTGTGAGCATGTGATTTTTGCCCTATACGAACTACTCTTATAAAATCCCAAGAAAATAGATTTTTCTTAATTATTTGCCATTTTTAGGAATTTTTTGTAGATTTTTATTAATTGTTTGCATTTCTGTGCACGTTTAATTTTATTAGAAATCATGAAAAAAATGCCAAAAAATATCATGCATTGCATTTAGGTTTGTTTTTACATTATTAGTATTAATTAATTAATTATTTGCTTTATTAAAAATAAAAAATCACAAAAATGGCCCTTTTTGACATTTTTTCCTTTATTTTGAGCATTATTGATTTTTTCACTTTTAATTTAGGATTAGTTGATTTTTATAATTTTTGTAATTAGGCAACTAGTTTAATTCCACTTTTTGTAGATTAATTTAGGATTTTTCTTTTAATTAAAAAAAAAAGAGATTAAAAATAATAATAAAAGAAAGAGAGAAAAATGATTTGAAGGTTCTAATACATTGTTTTGGGCTGAAATTCAATTTCTTCCCCAATTCCCTAGCCCAAAACCCGTCCAAAACTGCCCCTAACCCAAGCCCAATCCCTTCAAACCCGGTCAGCCCCCTTCACTCCAAAGCGACGTAGTTGTATGACAAAACTACGTCGTTTCATTTATTCCAACCCATTAAACAAAAAATTTTCCTTTAGTCTCCATTAATACGATTTTTAAACCAAAACCTAGGTCTTCCCTTCTCTGAAATTGCCGCCCACCTCCGCCGCACCGAAAATCGTCTCACGGCAACGAAACACCTCCAAACGCCTCCCAATTTTAACCATACATCCTCCATCATCTCCTCGTCCATATCCCGCCATTAGTTTCTCCAAAAAATCACTCGTTTTCTCCGAATTGAAATCTAAGAAATAAAAATTTGAACTTTTCACTTTTGGTTCGATTTTTCTTGACTTAGCCCTCAATTCATAGCAAAACCCCGTGAATTCCCCAGTTTCTTCAACAAAAGGATTCCATTTTATGTCAAGACCACCCCATCTCATGGTTTTGGCCAGATTTCAGACAAAAGGCCTTGAACGATCGAAATTCTTCAAGCCTCTGATTCGTCTTGTCTAAGGCATGTGGTTAAAATTGTTGCCTGAAGCATTAGCCATAGACAAATGTCCGGCTAGTATTCATGTAACAATTCCCATCATTGGCCGAGTTTTGTGGTTCATCGGAGTTCTAGTGGGTTCTCTTACCTTTTCTCAAGTTGCTGAAGTTCTTGGTATACTTCTTCCCCTGTCTGCATAACCCTTTATGTGTTAACAATTATTGTCCAAATTTGTTTGGTTTGGTTCACGATTGATTCATCGGTGATAATAACTCATTAATTAGATTAATCATAGTTGTTAATTTTATTTTGAGTACTTTTTTTAGAAAAGAAATGTTTTCCCGTTTTAGTCCAAGTCTGTTTGTTTAAACCTTCTTTGAGTTAATTCTATTTACTGTTTGGGTTTGGATTTGGGTGTTTAGTGCCCAGGTCCAAGTAAAATTGGGCTTGTGGTTTAAGTGACCCTGAGGTCCAGTACTGCCTGGGGTAAATAATAGAATAGTATGAAAAAGGGTAAAAAATCAGGGCTGCTGGAGTTTGGAATTGGATAAGGTTTAAGGGAAACTTATAGGAGGCTTCTAGAAAGCTGACAAGGATCATATTAAAGATAAAAGAGGGGGGAAATTCTTTGGGCAAGGGTGTAAGTGATTTAAATTAAAAGTTTAAAGGGTGCTTTTGAATTAAGAAAATCTAATTTTGTTGTCCTAAATCCTCTCTATAAAAGACCCTTTTTCCAATCATTAGGGCACAGAAAAAAGGATAGAAAAAGCAAACGGCTGGAAAAAACCATTTCACCAAAAAGGATTCTTAAGAAAATTTTGAGTTTCCTTTTATTTTTGAAGTCTTTACTGGGATTTTCAGAGGTCCAAGAACAGAGTTTTGATTTCCTTCATGGTTGTTTTAAGTTAATTGGTTGCCCTTTCTTGCCGTGGTTTTGTTATTGTGGTTGAACCTTCAGTTTTTGGACCCAAGCTCACTCGACTGTTGACTGTTTGTTGCTGTTTGTTTCTTCTTCAAAGTTTCAGAAAGTTCTTCTTCTGTTTTTCCCGGTTTCTTTGCTACTACTGCTGTTAAGGTATGTGCATTTCGTCTCAAATGATGTAATTGTTATTTGGGTGTTCCATTGCTATGAAAATCTCAGTTTGTTATTCATTAACATGTGATAATGAGTGCCTTTTCATTTCTGATTACAAGCTAAGGTTTGGTCTTGAAGTTTTGATGTGAGTAATGTCTAAAACCATACTAAAAATTCGAGTGATAATAAGAAACAATCATGAAAAGGTAAGTGTTTGAACGAGCAGTATGTATTTGTTAAGGTTTGATACGTTGCTAACTTATAATGGATCTCTTATATATGGAGTTTGTTCTAACAGATCTATGGCTCGGAGGTAAACTACCATCATTGTTAGTATGGAATTTAGGAACTTGTTAGGGCCTAGCTCAACTAAAATTTTATAGGCATTGAAAGTGGTCATTTGTGTATTAAAATAATACCTCCCTCTGTACTTGTTTTTTTTTGTAAACATAATGTATATGTCATATTGAGTAACTTCGTGCTACTTTAATTTGGGTTGGTTTACCACCGATTTCTCTTCATGTAAAAGAATGGGAGTTTGAAGGATTGGGTTTAAGTTGCAGAAGTAGTACGAAGAGTCATGAATCTCTAATTGGATTTTGTGTTATAAAATAAGTAATCATGTTCTGTCTTTCTCATCAATTTAGTTCTTTAATATGCCAAACTTCCTGAAATAGCTGTATGCAGTTATTGATTTATGAAATCTAAAGTTACACTTGAAAGTGTACATATCAGTGAGCCTATGTGGGAAATAAGAGTCTAATGGACTCCATAGCTATATGGACCACGATTTGGAGGTCTACATGAGACCTGTTGGCATATTCGTGGTTTGGTTTTATTTACGAGATGATTGGGATTCAATCTAGGCCCATTTGTGTTCATTTGTACTTATGTCATGTTAAACCAAACCTGCGTCGACAAACAGAAAGTTAGCCATTGTATCGAAAGAAAAACGATTTTGGGCCAATGTCATGCGGTTTTAGCAATGTTGTTTTAATTAAGTCGTATATGGCTATTACACAAGAGAATTTCATCACGTTTGAACTTCCCAATAATACAAAACTTAGGAGTAATTAATTCTTTAAATATATGAAGTTTTCTTTAGGTGCGCAATTGAATTATTACAACTATGGGTACGGTTCCTATGACGTGATTGTGATAACTGGTTTTAAATTAGATTAAAAATAGGAGCATCTTTAGTTTGCCTTTAAAATATATAACCTTTTCTTAAATTAATTTGAGGTGTGCCAGTCTTAAAACATATAATACGTGGCACTCACGAAATTAGATCAAGAGCTAATCCTTTTAGAAAATAAGTCGAGGTGCGCCATACACAAAATAAATCCATAACCTATGGCCCTCACATAAATAAAATTAGTATAGAAAATGCCTCGAACTTTCATAGTTTTCTTCAGGCGCGTTAATTAAATAATTGTCATAGCTACAGGTACGGTTCCCGTGACGTAGTCGTGACACTTAATTACTAAAATTCGGGGATACATTTATGTGACCTGACCACAATTTAATCTTTAAAAATTAAACATGTTGTAGATCGTGGGTATGTTTCCCGTGACATGATTCGCAATAAGTAATAATAATTAATTAAAAGCGATTATAAAGTTTAAAAAATGCACAATAGGTTTAAAATGTGTAGTAAATCAGATAATAGGCCAATTAATAATAGTTTAAGCGACCGTGCTAGAGCCACGGAACCCGAGAATGCCTAATACGTTCTCTCGGGTTAACAAAATTCCTTACTTAAAATTTCTGGTTCGTAGACTTTTAAATAAAGTCAAAAATTTCCTCGATTTGGGATTTGAAAAAAATCGGTAACTTAGGACACCATAAATTATTCCAAGTGGCGACTCTGAAATAAATAAATAATCACATTTCGAATAATATCAGATTAATTGGAAAAACTCCCTTATATACCCTCTGGGATGGTAAAAAGAGGTTTGACATTAGGCAAACCAATTTAACATTTAAAATACGCGGAAAGCACTACGAAAATGCATCAACACAGCCCGAATCTGGTGTCACTTGTCATGAGCCACTACGTACAACTCAACATTGTCTGATTAATACAAAATAAGTCTAAAATACAAAGTACTAAGATAGGAAGGACAAAAGCAGAGCTGCGAACGCCCTGCAGCTACATTGCAATCTCCAGATAAGACTCTGAAGGGGCTGAAGGCTCTCACTCTGATGCTTTGGCACCTGGATCTGCACACAAGGTGGAAGGAGTAACATGAGTACGCCAACTCAGTAAGTAACCAAAGTAAATAAAGTCAGAGTGTAGAAATCATATGCATACTTTATCAAGAATCTCAACAAAAATATCAAAGTCAAAATATGCAGTTCAGCAACCAAATACCTTGTAAACTCCAGTTTTAATGAAACTCCTTTAAGGCATTTATTCAATATTTTTCAGTAGAGGCTCACTTATAAAAGAAGAGTGAAAACAGAAAATATCATAAAGAAGCCCATCGGGCAAAGTATCACTCATAATATAGCCTCTCGGGCAAGCCTCTCAGTCTCTCGTGACTCAACTCTCGTCAATCAGTACTCACACTCAGCACTCTAGCTCAATAGATATCTCATAATCATAACCGCTGCGGCGTGTAGCCCGATCAATAATATATAGTCGACTACACTCACTGGGGGTGTACAGACTCTGTAGGGGCTCCTACAGACCAAGTGTCATATCGCTGCGACATGCAGCCCGATCCATCTATGTATATAGATATATATCGCTGCGGCGTGCAGCCCGATCCATAACATATATGTAATATCTCTGCAGCGTGTAGCCTAATCCACAACATGTATATAATCCTCACCTATCACGACCCCAATTACCCAGTCGTGATGGCGCCTATCACAATACTAGGAAAACCAACCCAATCAAATATCCACAGTAAATCTCTTTTAATAAATATACTTTTCTAACATTAATTAAGTCTCATTTTTTTATAAGAAATATTTAAATCACCAAAATATGCGGAAAACAGTAAAACATCAGACCAACACAGCCCAACAATCTGGTGTCACGAGTCTAGAGCCTTTAAATACAACTAGTCCAACTGTCTATTACATAATAAGCCAAAACAAATGAGGATAAACAAGGATAGGAAGGAGGAAAGCATGTTGCGAACGCCATGCAGCTACCTTGCAGTCTCCGGTAAGCTCCAAAAATGCTGGGGACCCTCACTCTGCTGCTCGGGCATTTGGATCTGCACACAAGGTGCAGGGAGTAACGTGAGTACGCCAACTCAGTAAGTAACTAAAGTAAATAAGGTATGAGTGCATTGACGATAAGTTAAAAATCATATATAGTAGTACATTACAGAGTATCAAATCAAACTCAATAGTTTAAAAGTCAGTTACTTCATAAAAATCATTTACTTAGCAGCTTTCAACAGAGGCTCATTAAAAAAGAAGAGTGATATCAGCAAAGATATCATAAATAGGCCCCTCGGGCAAGGTATCACTCATAAATATAGTCTCTCGGGCAAGCCTCTCAGTCACTCGTGATTCAGCTCTAGTCACTCAGTATTCACACTCAGCACTCAGGCTCAATAATATCTCATAATAGTAATAATCATAATAACTACTGCGGTATGCAGCCCGATCCATAGTTTATAGTCGACTACGCTCACTAGGGGTGTACAGACTCCGGAGGGGCTCCTACAGCCCAAGCGTCATGTCGCTGCGGCGCGTAGCCCGATCCAATATATATATATATATATATATATATATATATATATATATATATATATATATATATATATATATATCGTTGCGGCGTGCAGCCCGATCCATATAAGTATTGTTGCGGCGTACAACCCGATTTATAACATATATAATATTCTATTGTTGTGGCATGCAGCCCGATCCATAATATATATATATATATATATATATATATATATAATCCTCACCATTAGGTCCTCAACCTCCCTCAATCATTAACCTCACAGCCACTCGGGCATAACAGTGGAAATCAGGGAAAATCAGCCCAAACAGTTTTCACAATTTTTTTAGAAGAAAAGGAGTGATACAAAACCAGGTTTAAACAATAACCAGGTAAAACATGACTAAGGATATGCTTTCAAACAAATAGAGTGAGGAAAACAGTAAAAATGCCCCTAAGGGTCTCAACAGGTCGGCACAAGGCCCCAAACATGGCATACAACCCATAATACAATATAAATCTCTAAAATACGTGATATCATAATATTTTAAATCAAATACGCAGCTTAATAGTCACTACGGGACGGACCAAGTCACAACCCTTACCAGTGCACGCCCACACGCTCGTCACCTAGCATGTGTGTCACCTCAATTGTCAAAACAATACGAAATATCAGGGTTTTATACCCTTAGTTTCAGATTTACAATGTTTACTTACCTCAAACCGGATGAATTACTATCCGCGACACCTTTGCCTCTCTCCTCTGAATCTACCCAAAATAAGCACAAAAATACCATTGACCAAAATTTCTTTTACGCGAACGCGATCTCCCCTCGTGAATGCGATGCCTCATCCACTCGAACCTTCGCGAACACGATCTCCCCTCGCGAATGCGACACCTCAGCCACTCGAACCTTCACAAACGCGTTATCCACATAGAGAACACAGTGAACAATGACCTAGCCCTTCGTGAATGTGGGACCCTCATTGTGAATGCGAAGGACAACGCTACTGCCTCACACCCCAACCCTTCGTGAACTTGAGGGTCCACTCGTGAATGCGAAGCACAATCGTCTGCAACACTAACAGCAGAGTTTCTGCAATCTTTTTCAACTAGAAATGATCCATTCAACCACCCGAAACTCACTCGAGGCCCTCGGGACATCAACAAAACCTACCAACATATCCCATAACTTAATTCAAACTTGTTCCAACCTTCGGGATGCTCAAAACAACATCAAAACACAAAATTTGCATCGGATTCAAGCCTAAGAATTTCAAAATCTTCCAAATTCCGCTTTCGATCAAAAAGTCTATCAAACCACGTCCGAATGACCTGAAATTTTGCACACACATCCCAAATGACACAACGGACCTACTAAAACTCCCGAAATTCCATTCCGACCCCTATATCAAAATCTCAACTACCAACCGAAAAATGCCAAAATTTTAATTTCGTCAATTCAAGCCTAAATCTACTTTGTACCTCCAAAACTCATTCCGATCACGCACCTAAGTCCCAAATCATCCCCTGAAGCTATACGAACCATTGGAATTCAAATCCGGGCCCTTATTCACATAAGTCAACATCCAATTTACTTTTGCAACTTAAGCTTACTCAAAAGAGACTAAGTATCTCAAACCTTACCAAAACCTCTCTGAACCCAAACCAATCAGCCCGATAACATATAATACAACTGAACAAAACAATAAGAAGCAGAAATGGGGAAAACAGAGTGGTAATTCATGAAATGACCGATTGTGTCGTTACAACCTCCCCCTCTAAAACAAACGTTCGTCCCCGAACGAGTCAAGAAACATACTTGAAGCCTCAAATAGGTGAGGATATCTGCTCCGCATCTCCTGCTCTGTCTCCCAAGTAGCCTCCTCCACAGGCCGACGCCTCCACTGCACTTTCACTGAAGTTATATCTTTGACCTCAACTTTCGAACCTGACGCTCCAAAATAGCCACTGGCTCCACATCATAAGTCAAATCATCATCTAACTAAATAGTGCTGAAATCCAAAACATGAGACGGATCGCCAATATACATCTGGAGCATAGAGGCATGAAATACCGGATGCACACTCGATAAGCTGGGTGGCAAGGCAAGCTCATAAGCCACCTCCCCAATCCTCCGAAGCACCTCAAAAGGCCCAATGAACCGAGGACCTAATTTACCTTTCTTCCCGAATCTCATAACACCCTTCATGGATGAAACCTTCAGTAGAACCTTCTCCCCAACCATGTAAGATACATCGCGAACCTTCCTATCAGCATAACCCTTTTGTCTCAATTGTGCTGCACGAAGCCTCTCCTGAATCACCTTCACCTTGTCTAAAGCATCTTGCACCAAGTCTGTACCCAATAGGCTAGCCTTACCGGGCTCAAACCAACTATTGGAGATCTACATCGCCTCCTATATAAAGCCTCATATGGAGCCATCTGAATACTCCACTGGTAAATGCTGTTATAAGAGAACTTTGCGAGTGGTTGAAACTGATCCCATGACCCTCCAAAATTAATGACACAAGAGCACAACATATCCTTCAAGATCTAAATAGTGCGCTCGGACTGCTCGTCCGTCTGAGGGTGAAAAGTTGTGCTCAACTCAACCTGAGTACCCAACTCTCGCTGCACAGACCTCCAAAATTGTTAAGTAAATTGAGTGCCCCTATCTGAAATGATGGAAACTTGGACACCATGCAAACGAACAATCTCCTGGATATAGATCTCTGCCAACCGCTCCGAAGAATAGGTAGTACACACCGGAATGAAGTGCACAGACTTGGTCAGCTGATCCACAATCACCCAAATAGCATCGAACTTATTCAAAGTCCGTGGGATCCCAACTACAAAGTCTATAGTGATCCACTCCTACTTCCACTATGGAATATCCATCTGCTGAAGCAAACCACCCGGTCTTTGATGCTCATATTTCACCTACTGACAATTGAGACACCAAGCCACAAATCCCACAATGTATTTCTTCATTCTCCACCACCAATAATGTTGTCTCAGATCCTGATACATCTTTGCGGCACCTGGATGAATGGAATACCGCGAGCTATGGGCCTCCTTTAGAATCAACTCTCGAAGCCCATCCACATTGGGCACGTATATCGGTCCCTGCATCCTCAATACTCTGTCATCACCAATAGTCACATCTCTAGTATCATCGTGCTGAACTCTGTCCTTAAGGACAAGCAAATAAGGATCATCATACTGGCCCTCTCTGATGCAATCAATAAGGAACACCGATAAATCACACAAGCCAATGCTCGACTGGGATCCGAAATATCCAACCTCACGAACCAATTGGTCAAGGCCTGAACATCAACTGCAACAAGTCTCTCTCCAATTGGAAATATACGCCAAACTCGCCATACTCACCGGCTTCCTACTCAAGGCAACGACTACCACATTGGCCTTTCTGGATAGTACAAGATAGTAATATCATAGTCCTTTAGCAGCTCCAACCATCTCCGCTGATTAAAATTGAGATCCTTCTATTTGAACAAGTGCTGGAGGCTACGATGATCAGTAAACACCTTACAAGACACACCATACAAATAATGCTTCCAAATATTCAACGCGTGAACAATGGCAGCCAACTCCAAATCATGAATAAGGTAGTTTTTCTCGTGGGGCTTCAACTGGAGAGAAGCATAAGTAATAACTCTACCCTCCTAGATCAACACACACCCAATACTAACTCTCGACGCATCACAATACACGGTGTATGAACTTAAAGCTGATGGCAACACTAACACTAGAGGTCTGGTCAAGGCAGTCTTGAGCTTCTGAAATCTCTCCTCGCACTCATCCGATCACCTGAATAAAGCACCATTCTGAGTCAACTTGGTCAAGGGCGATGCAATAGATGAAAATCCCTGAACACACCGGCGGTAATAACCTGCCAAACCAAGAAAACTACGAATCTCTATAGCTGAGGACAATTTGGGCCAACTCTGAACCGCCTCTATCTTCTTTGGATCAACCTAAATACCCTCATTGGACACCACGTGCCCCAAGAAAGCAACTGAACTGAGCCAAAACTCACACTTGGAGAACTTTGCATAAAGTTTCTCCTCCCTCAATCTCTACAACACAACTCTCAAATGCTCCGCGTGCTCCTCCTGACTACGCGAGTATACCAGAATATCATCAATGAAAATTATGACAAACGAGTCGAGATAAGGCTGAAACACGCTGTTCATCAAATGCATGAATGTTGTTGGGCATTGTTCAGCCCAAAAGACATCACCAAGAACTCATAATAACCATATCGGGTCCTAAAAGTCATCTTAAAAATATCCGAGTCCCTGATCTTCAGTTGGTGATAACCTGAACGGAGATCAATTTTGGAGAACACTCTCGCTCCATGAAGCTGGTCAAATAAATCATCAATGCGAGGTAGAGGATACTTATTCTTAATTGTTACTTTGTTCAACTGCCTATAATCAATGCACATCCTCATAGTGTCATCCTTCTTCTTCACAAATAGAACAGTCGCACCCTAAGGCGATACACTAGGCCAAATGAACCCCTTATCAAAGAGTTCCTGAAGTTTCTCCTTTAACTTCTTCAACTCTGTTGGTGCATACGATACGGTGGAATAGAAATGGGCTAAGTGCCCTGCACCAGATCAATACCAAAATCGATATCCTTGTCTGGTGGCATACCCGGCAGGTCTGCAAGAAATACATCGGGAAAATCCCTCACAACAAGAACAGAGTCAATACTGGGAGTCTCTACACCGACATCCCTTACAAAGGCTAAGTAGGACGGACAACCCTTCCCAACCATACGCTGGGCCTTCAGAAATGAAATCACCCTACTAGGGACAAAATTAGTCGAACCTCGCCACTCAATCCGTGGCACACCCGACATAGCCAAAGTCACCGTCTTAGCATGGCAATCCAAAAAAGGGCGACACGGAGATAGCCAATCCATGCCCAATATAACATCGAAATCCACCATACATAACAACAAAAGATCCACTCGAATCTCTAGACCCCTAATAGTTACCACACATGACTGGTACAAATGGTTTACAATAATAGTATCGCCTACTGAAGTAGATACACGAACAGATGAAACAAGAGACTCATGGGGCATATCCAAATAATGAGCAAAATATGATGACACATATGAAAAAGTGGAACCGGGATCAAATAACACAGAGGCATCTCTACGGTAGACTGAGACAATACCTGTAATCACAACATCTGAAGCAACAATAATTGGTCTAGCTAGGTGTGCATAGAAACGATCCTAACCACCACCTAATCGAACTCCCCCTCTAGGGCAACCCCTAGCTGATTGACCCCTACCCTAGCTGCCTAAGCAGGTGGTAAAGTAACTGGAGCTGAAGTCGAGGGCTGACCCCTCTACTGTCACGGACCCTCAAGAAGACGAGGACACTACCTCCTCATATTCACATACTCTCCACACTCATAACAACTCCTCGGTGCTGGAAACGGAGACTGAAGGGAAACCTTGGCACCAGAATGACCAGTAAAAGGACTTGGCATAGAAGAACCCTGAACTGATGGAGCACGGGACGAACTCTGGACTGGAAGGGCACTGAGTGATGAATGGCCCTGATGAGAACTTTGATAACCATGACCCGATGATGCCCCACGATAACCTGGACGAGCTAACTGAGCTTGCCTGAATGGACGACCTCTACCGTACTGAAACTGACCCCTCAAAGGAGCACCCCCCAAAGCTACCAGATCCTCGAGGCCTCTTGGCCTCCCTCTCCTCTCGCTCTTGGCGACAAACTGACTCAATCTCGCGGGTGATGTCAACAACCTCCTCAAAAGTAGCACCTACACCCTCTTCCTAGTCATGAGAATCCGAAGCTAATATGTGAGGCCATCAATGAACTTCCTGATTGTCTCTCAATCTGTGGGAACCAACCAGACCACATGACGAGCTACCTCAGAAAACTACATCTCATATTGTGTCAAAGTCATATCTCCCTGATGCAACTGCTCGAACTGCCGGCGTAGCTCCTCTCGGCGAGACTGTGGCACAAACTTCTCCAAAAAGAGAACGGAGAACTGCTGCCAGGTAAGGGGCACTGCACCAACAGGCCTATGCCTCTCATAAGCCTCCCACCAAGTGAATGCATCTCCAGAAAACTGAAAAGTAGTGAAAGTGACCCTACTGGTCTCCAGATACCCGCGATACGAAGAATCCTCTTACACTTATCCAAGAAACACTGGGCATCCTCGAGCTCTACACCACTGAAAGTTGGAGGCTGAAGTCTACTAAATCTCTCCAATCGACGTTACTCGTCGTCAGGCATAACTAGTACCACATACTCCTGAGCTGGAGCAACCGGCTGGGCTGGAGGTTCCCTCGGTGTCTGAAGTCCCTGCACAACCTGCTCAGGTGTGCGAGCAATGGAAGTCTGATACCTCCCCCGGCCTAAGAAGTAGCTGCGGCCGAAGTAATAGAGACTACTTGAGCCAACCCAGTGCATACTGATAGAATCTGAGCTAAAGCGTCCTGAAGGCATGGAATCACAATAGGCACAGCTGGTGCCTGAGCAGGTGCTACTGGAGTGTCCACAACTGGGACCTAATCCTGAACTGGGGCGGCTGGTAGATCTGCAGGTGCTGCCCTAGCTGCTGTGCGGGCTATACCCCTACCACGGCCTCGACCGCGTCTTAGCCTCTATTGGCCCCAACTGGTAGTACTGGTGGTCTTCATCCTGACCAGTAGCACGTGTACTCACCATCTGTAAGAGAATGGAATAACAGAAGTTTAGTACTCGGATCAACAGATTCGCACGACAAGAATTTCAAGAATATGAAGTTTTTCCTAAAGGTTCTGTAGCCTCCCGAGAATAAATACAAACGTCTCCGTACCAATCCGCAAAACTCTATATAACCAGCTCATGACTCGCGAGACCTATGTAACCTAGGCTCTGATACCAACTTGTCATGACCCCAATTGCCCGGTCTGATGGCGCCTATCACAATACTAGGCAAGCCAACCCAATCAAATATCCACAGTAAATATCTTTTAATAAAAACATTTTTCTAACATTAATTAAGTCTCAATTTTTTATAAGAAATATTTAAATCACCAAAATATGCAGAAAACAGTAAAACATCAAACCAACATAGCCCAACAATCTGGTGTCACGAGTCTAGAGCCTCTAAATACAACTAGTCTGACTGTCTTTTACATAATAAGTCAAAACAAATGCGAAAAACCAAGGATAGGAAGGAGGAAAACAGGGTTGTGGATGCCATGCAGTTACCTTGCAGTCTCAGATAAGCTCCAAAAATGCTGGGGACCCTCACTCTACCGCTTGGGCACCTGGATCTGCACACAAGGTGCAGGGAGTAACGTGAGTACACCAAATCAGTAAGTAACAAAAGTAAATAAGGTTTGAGTGCCAAGTGAGCAATTCAAAATCATCTATAACAGTACACAACAGATTATCAAATCAAACTGAATAGTTTAAAAGTCAGTTACTTTGTAAAACTTTAGTTTCAATTGAAATACTTTGAAATCATTTACTTAGCAGCTTTCAACAGAAGCTCATTAAAAAAGAAGAGTGATATCAGCAAAGATATCATAAATAGGCCACTTGGGCAAGGTATCACTAATAAATATAGCCTCTCGGGCAAGCCTCTCAGTCACTCAAGACTCAGCTCTTGTCACTCAGTACTCATACTCAACACTCAGGCTCAATAATATCTCATAATAGTAATAATCATAATAACCGCTGCGGCGTGCAGCCCGATCCATAGTTTATATTTGACTATGCTCACTAGGGGTGTACAGACTCTAGATGGGCTCCTACAGCCCAAGCGTCATGTCGCTGCGGCGCGCAGCCCGATCCAATATATATCGCTGCGTCGTGCATCCCGATCCATATAAGTATTGTTGTTGCGTGCAGCCCAATCCATAATATATACATATAATATTGTTAAGGTGTGCAACCCGATCCATAATATATATATATATAATCCTCACCATTAGGTCCTCAACCTCCCTCAGTCATTAATCTCACAGTCACTCGGGCATAACAGTGGAAATCAGGAAAACTCAGCCCAAATAGTTTTCATATTTTTTTTAGAAGAAATAAAGTGATACAAAACTAGGTTTAAACAATAAACATGTAAAACATGACTAAGGATATGCTTTCAAACAAATAGACTAAGGAAAACAGTAAAAATGCCCCTAAGGGTCTCAACAAGTCGGCACAAGGCCCCAAACATGGCATACAGCTCATAATACAATATAAATCTCTAAAATACGTGGTATCATAAGATTTCAAATCAAATACGTGGCTTAATAGCCATTACGGGATGGACCAAGTCACAACCCCTACCGGTGCACGCCCACACGCTCGTCACCTAGCATGTGCGTCACCTCATTTGTCAAAACAATACGAAATATTAGGGTTTTATACCCTCAGTTCTAGATTTACAATGGTTACTTACCTCAACCGGATGAATTACTACTCCTCGACACCTTAGCCTCTCGCCTCGGCCTCAACTCGCGTCGAATCTACCCAAAATCAGAATCATAACATTAGAATATGCTAGGGGATTGAAGCCCATGCGAAAATAATCAAATTATACCAAAAATCCCGAAATTGGCCAAACCCGACCCCCGGGCGCACCCCTCAAATCCCAAATTCTGGGTCTCCAATTACAAGCCCTAGTTCTTCAATACTTAGGCTTAAATTCTACAGTTTCCATGATTAATTAGGTAGAAATCACAATAGGATCGAGTATTAAGTCCAAAATTCGTACCTCTAATAAGTTCTTTTTGATTCCCTCTTCAATCTCTCTCAAAAACTCCAAAACCGAGTCACAAAATGGTGAACTTAGGCAAAAAATTGCGAAAATGGCATTTTAAATATTTTGCCCAGCGATTTGAAATCCTTCTTCGCGAACGCGGTCAAAGCCTCGCATTCGTGAAGCACAAAAATACCATTGACCAAAATTTCTCTTACGAGAACGCGACCACCCCTCGCGAACGCGATGCCTCAGCCACTCGAACCTTTGCGAACGCGATATCCCCATCGCAAACGCGGTGAACAATGACCTAGCCCTTCGCGAATGCTGGACCCTCATCGCGAACGCGAAGGCCAACGCTCCTGCCTCACACCCCAACCCTTTGCGAACTCGAGGGTCCACTCGCGATGGCGAAGCACAATCGTCTGCAACACTAACAACAGATTTTCTGCAATCTTTTTCAACTAGAAATGATCTGTTCAACCACCCGAAACTCACCCGAGGCCCTTGGCACCTAAACCAAACCTACCAACATATCCCATAACTTCATTCAAACTTGTTCTAACTTTCGGGACACTCAAAAAAACATCAAAACACCAAATTTGCATCGGATTCAAGCCTAAGAATTCCAAAATCTTCCAAATTCCGCTTTCGATCAAAAAGTCTATCAAACCACGTCCGAATGACCTAAACTTTTGCACACATATCCCAAATGACACAATGGACCTACTGCAACTCCAAAAATTCCATTTTGAACCCTATATCAAAATCTCACCTACCAACCGAAAAATGCCACAATTCCAATTTTGCCAATTCAAGCCTAAATCTACTATGTACCTCCAAAACACATTCCGATCATGCTGCTAAGTCCCAAATCATCCACCGAAGCTATCCGAACCATCAGAATTCACATCTGATCCCTTATTCACATAAGTCAACATTCGATTGACTTTTCCAACTTAAGCTTACTCAAAAGAGACTAAGTGTCTCAAACCTTACCAAAACCTCTACGAACCCGAACCAATCAACCCGATAACATATAATAAAACTGAATAAAATAATAAGAAGCAGAAATGGGGAAAACGGAGCAGTAATTCATGAAATAACTGGCCGGGTCATTACATCACCATTAGGTCCTCAACCTCTCCCAGTTATTAACCTCACAACCACTCGGGCATTTCAGTGAAAATCAGGAAAACTTAACCCAAACAGTTTTCACAAAATATGAAGTAGAGTAATGAAACCGGATTAAACAATAAACAGGTAAAACATGACTGAGGATATGCTTTCAAATCAAAGCAGTGTGAGTAAAGTAGTAAAATACCCCTAAGGGTCTAAACAGTTCGGCCAAAAGGCCACAAACATGGCATTAATCCCAAGTTAATAGACTCATTGCTAAAACACATGGATATCATATTCAATATATCAAAATATGCAACTATACAGTTGCCACGGGACAGACAAAGTCACAATCAGTACGGGTGCATGCCCACACGCCCGTTACCTAGCATGTGTGTCACCTTATTTATCAAAACAGTACAAAATTCTGGAGTTTCATACCCTCAGCTCTAGATTTACAATCGTTACTTACCTCAAACAGGATGAAATCCTACTCCGCAACGCCCTTTCCTCTCGACTCGGGCTCAACTCGCATCGAATCTATCCAAAATCTGAAATATAACATCAATATATGCTAAGGGAACGAAGCACATGCGAAAATAATCAAATTACATCAAAAAATCTGAAATTGATCCAACCCGACCCCCCGGGACCATGGCTCATAATCCGATTAAAATTACATCAATAGAATCCTTATCCTCCCACGAGTCGATACATACCAAGAACATCAAAATCGGACCTCAAATGGTCCCTCAAATCCCCAATTTTACCTCTCCAATTTCAAGCCCTAACTTCCCAATTTTTCACCCTTAATCTCATAAATTTCATGCTTAAACAACTGAAAATCAACATAGAATCAGGTTTTAGGTTCAAGAAACTCACCTCAATGAAAACCCCTTTGATTCCCTCTTCAAAACCCTCTAAAACGCTTCAACTCCGGATAAAATGGTGGAAAACAACCCAAATTTCACGAAGGGAAACTTATATACTTTCTCACCTAGGGATTCCGCACCTGCAGTTCTTTTCTCGCTCCTGCGGTACCGCTTCTGTAGTCTAACCACCCGCATATGCAGTTTTCACTTATTTTCCTAGAACTACATCCGCGACTCCCTACCCGCACCTGCGGTCACGCATGTGCGTTCCTTCTTCCGCACCTGCGACTTCTGCCCTTTTCACTTGTGGCCGCATCTGCGGCTACTTCTTCGCTCCTGAAGACGTCGCACCTGCGGTCCCCTAACCGTAGGTGCGGTTATGACAAAACCAGCAGCTTCAGCTGCATTCTCAAATTTCCAAACTTTCCGATAACCATCCAAAATCATCCCGAGGTCACCGGGACCTCATCCAAAAAATACGAACAAGTCACATATCATCATTCCAACTCACACCAACCCTAGGAACACTCAAAACAACATCGAAACACGAAATCACCCTAGGATTCAAGCCTAAGAATTCCAAAACTTCTAAATTCTGCAATCGATCCAAAAACCTATCAAACCTCATCCGAATGACCTGAAATTTTGCACACACATCACAAATGACACAGCAGACCTAATCTAGTTTCCGGAATTCCATTCCGACCCCGATATCAAGATTTCCACTACCAACTGGAAAACCCCAAAATTCCAATTTCGCCAATTCAAGCCTAACTCTACCACGGACCTCCAAAATACATTCCGATCACGCTCCTATGTCCCAAATCACCTAACGGAGCTACTCGAGCCATAAAATCCAAATTCCGAGATCGTTTACTCACAAGTCAACTTCCGGTTGACTTTCCAACAAAATGGCCAACTTAAGAGACTAAGTGTCTCAAAACACTCCAAAACTACTCCAAGCTCGAACCAACCAACACGATACAATGAAATGTAGCTGAACAACACATAAGAAAGCAGAAATTGGGAGAACGGGACTGAAACTCATGAAACGACCGGCCGGGTCATTACATCCTCCCCCTCTCAAACAAACTTTTGTCCTCGAACAAGTCAAGAAATATACTTAAAACCTCAAATAGGTGAGGATATTTGCTCTGCATCTTCCGCTCGGTCTCCTAGGTAGCCTCCTCCACAGGCCAACCTCTCCAATGCACTTTCACTGAAAAATGTCCTTTGATCTCAACTTTCGAACCTGACGCTCCAAAATAGCCACTGGCTCCACATCATAATTCAAATCACCATCTAACTGAATCGAGCTAAAATCCAAAACATGTGACATACTGCCAATATACCTCCGAATCATAGAAACATGAAATACCGGATGCACACTCGACAAGCTGGGTGGCAAAGCAAGCTCATAAGCGACCTCCCCAATTCTCTAAAGTGTCTCAAAAGACCCAATGAATAGAGGACTCAATTTACCCTTCTTCCCAAATCTCATAACACCCTTCATGGGTGAACCTTCAGTAGAAGCTTCCTGTTAGCATAACTCTTCTGTCTCGACTGCGTTGTACGAAGCCGCTCTTAAATCACCTTCACCTTGTCTAAGGCATCCTACACCAAGTCTGTACCCAAAAGCCTAGCCTCACCTGGCTCAAACCAACCAACTGGAGATGTAAACATCCTCCAATATCTAAATAGTATGCTCGGACCGCCCGTCCGTGTTAGGGTGAAAAGCAGTGCTCAACCTGAGTACCCAACTCTCTCTGCACGGCTCTCCAAAACTGTGAAGTGAACTGAATACCTCTATTTGAAATGATGGAAACTGGGATACCATGCAAGTGAACAATCTCTCGGATGTAAATCTGTTCTAACCGCTCTGAAGAATAGGTAGTACACACAGGAATGAAGTGCGCGAACTTGTTCAGCCGATCTACAATCACCCAAATGGCATCGAACTTCTTCAAAGTCCATGGGAGCCTAACTACAAAGTCTATGGTGATCCGCTCCCACTTCCACTCTGGAATATCTATATGCTGAAGCAAGCCACCCGGTCTCTGATGCTCATATTTCACCTGCTGACAATTAAGATACCGAGCCACAAATCCCACAATATCCTTCTTCATTCCCCTCCACCAATAATGTTGTCTCAAATTCTGATACATCTTTGCGGCACCTAGATGGATAGAATACCGCGAGCTATAGGCCTCCTTCAGAATCAACTCCTGAAGCCCATCTACATTGGGCTGACATATTCGGCCGTACATCCTCAATAACCCATTATCACCAATAGTCACATCTCTGGCATCGTCGTGCTGAACTCTGTACTTAAGGACAAGCAAATAAGGAGCACCATACTGGCGCTCTTCGATGCGATCAAACAAGGAAGACCGAGAAATCACACAAGCTAAAACCCGACTGGGCTTCGAAATATCCAACCTCACAAACTGATTGGCCAAGACCTGAACATCAACTGCAAAAGGTCTCTCCCTAATAGGAATATATGCTAGACTGCCCATACTTACCACCTTCCTACTCAAGGCATCAGCCACTACATTGGCCTTCCCCGGATGGTACAATATAGTGATATCATAATCCTTTAGCAACTCCAACCATCTCCGCGGCCTCAAATTGAGATCCTTCTGTTTGAATAAGTGCTGGTGGCTATGATGATCAGTAAACACCTCACAAGATATACCATAGTGATAATGCCTCAAAATCTTCAACGTGTGAATAATGGCAGACAATCTAGAGGGTAGTTCTTCTCATGGGACTTCAACTGACAAGAAACATAAGCAATTACTCTACCTTCCTGCATCAATATACACCCAATACCAACTCTCGAAGTATCTTAATACACTGTATATGAACCTGAAGCTGATGGCAAAACTAACACTGGAGCTATGGTCAAGACAGTCTTGAGCTTCTGAAAGCTCGCCTCACACTCATCTGACCACATGAATGGAGCACCCTTTTGAGTCAATTTGGTCAATGGTGATGCAATAGATGAAAATCCCTAAATGAACCGACGGTAATAGCCCACCAAACCAAGAAAGCTGCGAATCTCTATGGCTGAGGATGGTCTGGTCCAACTCTGAACCGCTTCTATCTTCTTCGGATCAACCTAAATACCCTCACTAGACACCACATGCCCCAAGAAAGCCACTGAATGAGCCAAAACTCACAATTGGAGAACTTTTCATAAAGCTTCTCCTCCCTCAATCTTTACAACACAACTCTCAAATGATCCGCGTGCTCCTCCTGAATACGCGAGTATACCAGAATATCAGAAATGAAAACAATCACAAACGAGTCTAGATAAGGCCGAAACATGTTGTTCATCAAATGTATGAATGTTGCTGGGGCATTGGTCAGCCCAAAAGACATCACAAGGAACTCATAATGACCATATCGGGTCCTGAAGGCTATCTTAGGAATATTTGAGTCCCTGATGTTCAACTGGTGATACCCTGAACAAAGATCAATCTTGGAGAACACTCTCGCTCCCTGAAGCTGGTCAAATAAATCATCTCTACGAGGCAAAGGGTACTTTTTCTTGATGGTAACTTTGTTTAGATGTCAGTTATCAATGCACATCCTTATCGTGCCGTCCTTATTCTTTACGAATAGAACAGGCGTATCCCACGATGACATACTAGGCCTAATAGACCCCTTATTAAAGAGTTCCTGACGCTGCTCCTTCAACTCTTTCAACTCCACCGGTGCTATACGATATGGTGGAATAAAAATAGGCTGAGTGCCCGGTACCAAATCAATACCAAAGTCAATATCCCTGTCGATGGCATGCCCGACAGGTCTGCAGGAAACACATCAGAAAAATTCCCCGCTACCGGAACAAAATCAATACTAGGAGTCTCTGCATCTCTCATAAAAGCTAAGTATGAGATACAACCCTTCCCAACCGTCCTCTGGGCCTTAATAAATGAAATCACCCGACTAGGGAAAAAATCAGTTGAGCCTCGCCACTCAATCCGTGGCACACCTGGCATAGCCAACATCACTGTCTCAACATGACAGTCTAATATAGAATGACATGGAGATAGCCAATACATGCCTAATATAACATCAAAGTCCACAATACAAAGCAACAGAAAGTACACTCGGGTCTCCAGACCCCCAATAATCACTACACACGACCGATATATACGGTCCACAACAATAGTATCGCCCACCAGGGTAGATACACGAACAAATGAAACAAGAGACTCATGGGGCGTATCCAAATAACGAGCAAAATATAATGACACATATGAAAAAGTGGAACAAGGATCAAATAACATAGATGCATCTCTGTGACAAACTGAGACAATACCTGTGATCACGACATCTAAAGCAATAACATCGGGTCTAGCTGGGAGTTCATAGAAATAGGCCTGACCACCACCTGATCGACCTCCCCCTTTGGGGCAATCCCTAGCTGACTAACCCCCACCCTTGGCTACCTGAGCGGGTGGTAAAGTAACTGGAGCTAAAGTCGAGGTCTGACTCCTCTGCTGAGCTGGACCCCCAAGAAGACGAGGACACTGCCTCCTCATATGCCCAAACTCTCTACACTCATAACAGCTTCTTGGTGTTGGAGACGGGGACTGAAGGGAACCTCTAGCATCAGAATGACCAGTAGAAGGACCTGGCATGGAATAACCCTAAACTGATGGAGCACGGGACGTACTCTAGGATGGAAGGAAACTAAGTGATGAATGGCCCTGAGGAGAACTATGAGAACCATGGCCCGATGATGCCCCACGATGAACTGAGCGAGCCGACTGAGCATGTCTGAATGGACGGCCTCTGTCGTGGTAAAACTAGCCTATCGAAGGAGTGCCACCAAAACTACCAGATCTTCAAGACCTCTTGGCCTCCCTTTCGTCTTGCTCCTAGTGATGAACTGACTTAATCTCTTGAGAAATATCAACAACCTGCTCAAAAGTAGCACCTGACACCCTCTCTCTCTAGTCATAAGAATCGGAAGCTGATATGTGAGGCCATCCACGAACCTCCTGATCCTCTCTCTATCTGTGGGAACCAACCAAATAGCATGATGAGCTAGCTTTGAAAATCTCATCTCATATTGCATCACAGTCATATCATCCTGACGCAACTTCTTAAACTGCTTGCACAACTCTTCTCTACAAGATTGTGGCACTTATTTCTCCAAAATGAGAGCGGAGAACTGCTGCCAAGTAAGGGGCGCTGCATCAACAAGCCTACACCTCTCATAAGCCTCCCACCAAGTAAAGGAAACTCCTGAAAACTAGAAAGTAGTGAACGAGACCCCACTAGTCTCCAAAATACCCGCAGTCTAAAGCATCCTTTGACACTTGTCTAAGAAACTCTGGGCATCCTCGCCCTCTACACAACTGAAAGTCGGAGGCTGAAGTCTACCAAATCTCTCTAATCAACGTTGTTCATCATCAGGCATGACTGGCACCACATAATCCTGGGCTGGTGCAACCAGCTAGGCTGGAGGTGCCCTGGGTGTCTGGAGTCCCTGCACAACCTGCTCAGGTGTGTGAGCAGCGAGGGTCTAAGTGCCTCCCCCGTCTGAGAAGTAGTTGTGGCCGTAGTAGTTGAGACCGCATGAGCTAGGCTAGTGCACACCGATAGAATCTGGGTCAGGGCGTCCTCAAGGCCTAGAATCATAATAGGCATAGCCGGTGCCTAAGCTGGTGGGGCTGGAGCATCCACAACTAGGACCTGATCATAAACTGGGGCAACGGGTGGATCTGCAGGTGCTGCCCTAGCTATTGTGCAGCCTATACCCCTGCCCCTACCACGACCTCGACCGCGATCTCGGCCTCTAGTGGCCCCAACTGGTGGTACTGGTGGTCGTCTGTCTTGACCGGTAGCGCGTGTCCTCACCATATGTGAGAGAATAGAATAAGAAAGTTTAGTATCAAAATCAACAGATTCGCACGATAGGAATTTCAAGAATGTGAATTTTTCCTAAAGGTTCAGCAGCCTCCCGAGGATAAGTACAGACGTCTCTGTACCGATTCGCGAGACTCTACTAAACCGGCTCATGACTCGTGAGACCTATATAACCTATGCTCTGATACCAACTTGTCATGACCCCAAACACCCCAGTCGTGTTGGCACCTATCACAGTACTAGGCAAGCCAATTCAACATTTAAAACATCGAGTTCTTTTTATAAATTCATTTTTCTAAAACAGATTATGTCTCAAATCTTTCATTTTTTTATATATCAACAAAAATACGCGGAAAGCAGTACCAAAATACATCAGCACAGCCTGAATTTGGTGTCACTTGTCATGAGCCACTACGTACAACTCAACATTGTCTTCTTAACACAAAATAAGCCTGAAATACAAAGTACTAAGATAGGAAGGAGAGAGGCAGGGTTGCGAACGTCGTGCAGCTACCTTGCAATCTCCGGATAAGACTCTAAAGGGGCTGAATGCTCTCACTCTGGCACCTGGATCTGCAAACAAGGTGCAGGGAGTAACGTGAGTATGCCAACTCAGTAAGTAACCAAAGTAAATAAAGTTTGAGTGGAGTGACGAGCATTTAAAATCATATGCATACTTTATCAAGAATCTCAACAGAAATATCAAAGTCAAAATTTGCAATTCAGCAACCAAATACCTCGTAAGAACTCCAGTTTCAATGAAAATCTTTTAAGGCATTTATGCAACATTTTTTAGTAGAGGCTCAGTTATAAAAGAAGAGTGAAAATAGAAAATCTCATAAACAAGCCCCTCGGACAAATTATCACTCATAAGTATAGCCTCTCGGGCAAGCCTCTCAGTCACTCGTGACTTAACTCTCGTCAATCAGTACTCACACTCCGCACTCTAGCTCAATAGATATCTGATAATCATAACCGTTGCGGAATGCATCTCGATCCATAATATATAGTCGACTACGCTCACTGGAGTGTACAGACTCCGGAGGGGCTCCTACAACCCAAGCGTCATATCGCTGCGGCGTGCAGCTCAATCTATATATAAATAAATATCGTTGTGGCATGCAGCCCGATCTATAACATATATGTAATATCGCTGTGGCATGTAGCCGGATCCACAACATGTATATAATTCTCACCATTAGGTCCTCAACCTCTCTCAGTCATTAACCTTATGGCCACTCGGGCATTTTAGTGAAAATCAGGGAAACTCAGCCCAAACTGTTTTCATATAATAAGAAGTAGAGTAATAATACCGGATTAAACAATAAACAGGTAAAACATGACTAAGGATATGCTTTCAAATCAAAACAGTATGAGGAAAGTAGTAAAATACCTAGGGTCTAAACAATTCAGCCCAAAGGCCTCAAACATGGCATTCAGCCTAAGTTAACAGACTCATTGCTAAAACACATGGATATCATATTCAGTATATCAAAATATGCAACTACACAGTTGCCACGGGACAGACCAAGTCACAATCCCTACGGGTGCACGCACACACGGCTGTCACCTAGCTTGTGCGTCACCTTATTTATCAAAATAGTACAAAATTCCGGGGTTTCATACCCTCAGGTCTAGATTTACAATCGTTACTTACCAAAAATCGGATGAAATCCTACTCCGCGACGCCCTTGTCTCTCGACTTGGCCTCAACTCGCGTCAAATCTATCCAAAATCAGAATCATAACATCAATATATGCTAAGGGAACGAAGACCATGCGAAAATAATTAAATTACATCAAAAATCCCAAAATTGGTCCAACTAGACCCCCAGGACCACGGCTGAGAATCCAATAAAAATTACATCAATAGAATCTTTATCCTTCCACAAGTCCATACATACCAATAAGATCAACATCAGACCTCATATGGTCCCTCAAATCCCCAATTTTACCTCTACAATTTCAAGTCCTAACTTTTTAATTTTTCACCCTTAATCTCATAAATTTCATGCTTAAACAACTGAAAATCAACATAGAATCGAGTTTTAGGTTCAAGAAACTCACCTCAATGAAAACCCCCTAGATTCCCTCTTCAAAACCCTCTAAAAAACTTCAACTCCGAATAAGAAATGGTGGAAAACAACCCAAATTTCGCAAAGGGGAACTTATATACTTTTTGACCCAGGGATTTCGCACCTGCGGTTCTTTTCTTGCTCCTGTGGTACCGCTTTTGTAGTCTAACCAACCGCATATGCGCTTTTCACTTATTTCCTTGGAACCGCATCTACGACTCCCTACCCGCCCTATGATCACGCAGGTGTGTTCCTTCTTCCGCACCTGCGGCTTCTGCCCTTTTCACTTGTGGCCGCATTTGCGGCTGCTTCCTTGCTCCTACAGACATTGCACCTGCAGTCCCCTAACCGCATGTGCGGTTATGACAGAACCAGCAGCTTCAGCTGCATTCACAAATTTCTCAACTTTCCGATAACCATCCAAAATTATCCCGAGGCCCTCGGGACCTCATCCAAAAATAGGAACAAGTTACATATCATCATTCCAACTCACACCAACCCTCGAAACACTCAAAACAACATCGAAACACCAAATCACCATCAGATTCAAACCTAAGGATTCCAAAACTTTCTAATTCCGCAATCGATCCAAAAACCTATCAAACCTCGTCTGAATGACCTGAAATTTTGCACACACGTCGCAAATGACATAACGGACCTACGCCAATTTTCGGAATTCCATTCCGACTTCGATATCAAGATTTTCACTACCAACTGAAAATGCCAAAATTCCGATTTCGCCAATTCAAGCCTAATTCTACCACGGACCTCCAAGATACATTCCGATCACTCTTCTAAGTCCCAAATCACCTAACGGAGCTACCCGAGCCATAAAAACCAAATTCTAAGATCGTTTACTCACAAGTTAACTTCCGGTTGACTTTCCAACTAAATGGCCAACTTAAGAGACTAAGTGTCTCATAACACTCCAAAACTACTCCAAACCCGGACCAACCAACACAATACGATAAAATGTTACTGAACAACACATAAGAAAGCAGAAATGGGGAGAACGGTACTAAAACTCATGAAACGACCGGCCGAATCATTGCAGCTTATCACTTGAGCAATCATCTTTTTACATTACAATACAGTAAAAGTTTTATTACATTATTTATTCAAATTTTTGTGGTGTAGGTGAGTATCTAAATAAGAAAGCCCCATAGTACTAGTTCTTTTTAAGGAATAAATAAGAAATCTAGGTGAATATCTAATATATAGAAGTTCGGAAAACTAAGCACTCCCACAGTTGGTAAAATCAACTTTATGGGAATTCTTCATATTTGGCTTGCCAAAGAACCTAATTTATTGGTATCTTGCTGTTACAATCCCAATTTTTCACCTTAGGATATCGTGATGGCACCTAGTCTCTAAAACTAGGTAAGTCTAATACATGCTGATATTATAACATAATTGGACTATTTAATTATTAATCATAAACCATTAAATGACATACATAGCCTCAAGTGTCCAATAGTCATACATTTTTCAAAACCGGTAGTACGAGCCATAAGCACTATTGAAACACACTAGAATTTCTAAACATAATATTATTTTGAATTACAATTTAACAGTAGGAAAATAAAGAAAGATGATGACTCGGAGGTCTGCGAACGTCAAGCAGGTATACCTTGAACTCTCCCGCGGCGCAGATACAACTCTCAACAACATGATTAGAATAACTGGAGCTGCACAAAAATGTACATAAGCGTAGTATGAGTACACCATAATGGTACCCTAGAAGTATCAAACCTAAACTCGGTAGAGTAGTGACGAGGCCAGGTCAAGACACCTACTCGACATAGAAACTTGTTCAAGATATATACAAGCTAACAATGGAAAAAACATCAATAAAAGACCAACGACAGAAATATTATTGATTTACAACCAACAATGAAGTAAAAGAAACACAAATGATAGCAAGTAGTAAACGAGCAATAAAGAAACAATATAACCAGAACGCCGATGAGATGTAAATGAACTCAAAGGAAAATGGAGACAATTCAAATAATCAAATCGCTCCCAATGCATAGACTTACAACAAGAATTACCTCGAGGCACCACACCTCATAAACCACAAGTCATGAAGCACAATTTTCAAATCCTACACATATGGCACCTCGTGCCCACAATAACAATCACCTTTGCACGATAACAATAACATATGGCACCCCGTGCCCACAATAATATACAATTTACATGAAATAGAGTATTAGATATGTTTAATTTTGAAATCAATAAAATTGAGTAAAAGTATCATTTTTAAACAAAGCAAAACATCAGTTAAATTTACGAATTAAATATAGAATTTGTTTAAAAAATATAATAATAATTTTAAGTAAGGTAAACATCTAACAAGATTACAATAACAACAACAATCCAGTGAAATCCCACTAAGGGTGTCTAGGGAGGATAGTATGTACGCAGACCTTACCCCTACCCCGAAGAAGTAGAGAGGCTATTTTCGAAAGACCCTCGGCTCAAGAAGACAAAAAGACAAAAGAATACAATATTAGTAATATGAAATCAAGAGGAATGATACAAAGCAAAAGCAAAACAGTATCCCTACCAAACTAGTCTTCCAAAGTTATGGCATAAGGCAAGACTCAACTACCTCCTAGCCTACAACCCTAATACTCGACCTCCACATGTTCCTATCAAGTGCCATGTCCTTGAAATCTGAAGCATCGCCATATCCTGCCTAATCACCTCCCCCCAATACTTCTTAGGCCACCTTCTACCTCTTCTCGAGCCCTCCACAACCAGCCGTTTGCACCTCCTTACTGGAGCATCTGGGCTTCTCCTCTGAACGTGCTCGAACCACCTGAGCCTTGCTTCCCGCATCTTGTCATCAATGGGAGCCACCTACACCAACATCTAACAGGAATATAAGTATAATGAGAACCCTATTATAGTGAAAGTGCGATAACCATTTAGAATAATAAGGCACCGAGTGAGATAATGAGTTTATCTTAAGAGGAACATAGAGTAAAGTATGTTAATAATTCTTTTATTTAAACCATTATGCTACCAATAACTCAACAGAATATGATATAGTGACTCAATACAATTAAATTCACATTGACAATTAATCACCAAGTTACAACGGAGACACAGATTGTCATATTAAAGCAACACAACAAATTATGTAGAATACACGACTTACATAACAAACCACAATCGTTCCAACACCAAGATAACAACAAATAACCAAACACAATCAAAATGCAAACAAATAATTAAAGGAAAAACAATGACCTTTCAAATCAACAAGTTGTTCCAACATGGAATGTACAATAAAAATCGCAATCGAGATACCGCCTCGTATTCACAATTCAGAATTTCAATTATAATATTTCTTTATATCACTGCGTGAGCCTTACATTCAGTTTTAAAAATTATTTTCCCAAAAATAGCTACACGCATTTTATCCCACCTTATCTTACCGCGTGGCTTCAAGTAGTTCTCCTACTAGCAACACGTGTATCAAGCCCAACTTTTCTCACCGCATGCGTATCAACCCCTAGCCTTATACTACCAATGCATATCAATATCATAACACAATCACAACTCATACCACAAGTGCTCATATGCCACAAAGTCAACAATGCCAATATTAATCAATAGCTTATGGCTCAACCACAATGTGTACAAGAATTTCAGGTATCTCAACAATTAACAACTTCGCCTCAATGTGATAATGGTTATTATAACTTTAACACCCCCCTCCTCTCTCCCCCTCCTCCTCTCCCAATGTTAGGCAAAATACTTACCTCAACTAGGCCAACTCAGCCTTCAAAAATAGTTTTTTCCCTAAATTCACCTCCACACAACTCAAATCTAACCAAAAATTACTTAATAGCATCAAACAATGCAAGAGAAACCAATTACAATAAATCAAGCTATGATCTTTATAATTTTCCCCAAAAGTCAACAAAAGTCAACATTAGGATCGTTCGGTCAAAATCTGGGTCCAAAAGTAGATTCCGACTATCCATAATCCCACGAGTCCATGTATGTATTTTGTTTTCAAATCTGAGTCCATATCGACTCTCAAAACTCAATTCATTATTTTTCAAAAACTTGACAAAATTTTCAATTTTCCTCTTTGATTCTCATAAATTTGATATTAAAATCTAAGGTATATTAATGAAATATAGTTGGAAATTGATTAGAATCACTTACCCAATGTTTGTAGATGAAAATCCCCTCCAAAATCGCCCAAAACCAAGCTCAAAAATCTTGCGAGAAATAATAACTAAATTCCGGGAAAAAAATGCAGCAACTGTCCTAGCTAGATTCTGGTCCTAGATAGTCTCGAAGCTCACATTTAATAAGCCCAACACTATCCTTGCAAGATTACACCCAAGATAGCCTCTTGAATCACCCAATTTGGCCTTAAATGAGGGAGATATGATGTTTTGGAGTTTTAAAAGAAATCTAAAAATTTCAATGGTATTTTCGTAATTATTTATACCAAAAAAAAAACCAACAATAGAAAAATCTTTGTTTTAGTACCCCAAAACTCACTCAAAACCTCCCGGACACAAAACATATATGCATTTCAATCATAAAATACGCTATGAACCTGCTCGCACACTCAAAACACCGAAAAGATATCATCTTGATTTGATATTGAACATAGTCAAATTTAAATCCTTAACTTAACTAGTTTCTCAACCAATGTTTCAAAATATACCCTAAGACCCTAGGGACCCCATCCAATCATACCAACAAGTACAAATATATCATACAAACTTATTCAAAGTCTTAAAACACCCACAGGAACATCACAACAAAGAATCGAGGTTGAAATCGAATAGAATTTCTGTTATGTTGTTAAATCTTCATTCTTTCAAAAGAGTGTCTGAATTACACATAAATACATCGGATTATTTTTAAATTTTGCACACAAGTTCAATTCAACTATATAAACCTATCCAAAGTCTCGGAACATCAATTGGAGTCTAATAATATCAAAGTAACTCTTGGTCAAACTTACGAACTCTTAAGTTCTTCAAATAGTCAACTTTTGACAAATAGTATCAAATTCTTCTAGGAACCTTCGAAATCAAATCCAAATATACATACAAGTCCAAAATCATCATATGAACCTATCGGAATAATCAAAAACCGATTTCAAGTCCGTTTATCCAAAAATCAAACCTTGGTAAACTCTTCCAACTTAAAACTTCTAAAACGAGAATCATTGTTTCAGATCAATCCCGAACCATTCAAAAATCGAAATCAACTACATATGCAAGTCATAATACATAATATAAAACTACTCAAAGTCTCAAACTACCGAACGGAACGCTAAAACTCAAAACGATCGGTCGAGTTGTTACACTTACACCAAATCCAATTTTAAATAACCCAATATTCTTGGTATATGGCAGAATATTACTACTTGTACTTGGCATACGTTGTACGTATTGCACGTATGGGCTATCCTTGACCGTTAGCAATTAGCGAGTTAATTCCATTAATTATCATTTAAGTTATGGAAACAACTCAGTAAAGTCACTTTGTTTTATTTAGGACAATAAAATCAATCAATTCTAACTTTGTCTCTTAAAAGTATAAATCTAGCCGGAAAAGCTTATTTCTCTCAATGGATTATTAAATGGCAGCCATGCAGTTTTAAAATTCATTTTTAAATCACAAAACTCATTTATTGTTACCCGAAGCAAAATGAGTTTGCTATAAAATAAATGAAACCGATCAAAACTTGCTCAATTTTTTGGTCTGGGACTTCTAGTTTTGAATTTAAGTTATATTAGAAAATTTGATTGTTTATTCTTCTGGGCAAATGCATTGATTAATCTACCTACTTGTTTTATACTGCTTTGGTATGTTTTTTCTTGAAAATATAGCAAGTGAATTCGCTTCTGTTTTTATCTCCATTCGTGACTTGAGTCACTCAATTAAATTGATAACTTATGATCAATATATCCAAGGGATGAAGCAGCAGGCTTTGTGGAGTGAAGATCAGGTTATGTTCCGTTAATTTTAAGTGTTGGAAAAAAATAAAAGTGGCTTTATTGAGTTATTTCTATAACTTGAATGATCATCCAAGGAATTAACTCACTAGTATATATACACCCTGTTGGAAAAGAAAAGGTTGGAAATTATTAGTTGTAACTTTCTATGTGAGCTCGCTTCTCATTGTACGATTGTACGTTTGTAAATAAGTCTATACACTATGATTTATGGAAAATCAACAGTTAGACGAATCTTTAATACTTTGAAAAGACTGACATAGCAAGGACGACCACACGTCTTCCTTATACTCTAGCAATAGGTACCTTCTCTTACGTTTCTTTTTTCTTTTTGCTTCCAGTTTCTACACAAATTGGAGTACTGGACCATCCTTTAGAGGAACCCACCCAGAAACCATAAAAATTAAATACTCTAACAAAAATATTTGTAATTAGAAAAGAACATTTAAGCTCTTTGTATAAAGCTCTCGCTATGTACAAAATTTACAGAATGGTCACACTGCATTAAGCCTTTGTAGGCAGTATTACTATGTATTTCTCAAGGTGTTTGCATGACTTAAACTCGTGAGCTTGTGCATGGCTGTAATTATATATTATCGTTGCGTCAAAATTATCCATTCCGAATAAAAAGTATCCGTACGACCAATTTTGTCGAGAGTTACGGTAACAAAGGGATTGTAAAATCTCTCTTTTCGAAGGTGTTGAAAAAGCATCAACTACTGAAAACTACTTCCTCCGAGTCCTAATAGTGGGCGGTGTAGACTTTTGACGTTATTCTAATCTGCATTTAAAATAATCCATGATGCTAATTAAGCATCCCTTGCTTTTACGTCTTATTGACATGGACATCTAAATTATCAGCTTATAGCTTTAGGCTACTTGGACTAAATCAAATTAAGAGGCAGAGAGTTTGTTGTTCTTTGAAGTCTTCCATCTAGATTAATCAATGTGGAATGCTTTGAAATGATATTATATAACAAGAAGTTGTTGACAACAGAAAAAGTAAGCAGCCAAAATAACTGATTGACAATTTCGTGTACAAATCCTGACTAAAGAGTTGGAAAATAGTATCAGAACACTTGACTTGTACTAAATGAAACCTAAAACGGGTTCAAGTTTTTAGTCCCTGATATGCCGCGTTGAAGTCCATCTTTGGGTAATTCTAGAAATCATAACCCCCCCCCCCCTCCCCACACACACACAATTAAAGAGAAGAAAAAAGGACAACAAAATATAGAAGACGCAACATAAGAATAGTTGACATATTTTTTATTTTGACT
The DNA here is from genome assembly GCF_000393655.2 of Nicotiana sylvestris. Taxonomy (NCBI): domain Eukaryota; kingdom Viridiplantae; phylum Streptophyta; class Magnoliopsida; order Solanales; family Solanaceae; genus Nicotiana; species Nicotiana sylvestris. The sequence continues at coordinate 121,633,347 of NC_091062.1, read as the reverse complement.
AATAATACATTTATTGTTTACAGTATTGTTTAACCTCAAAATCGGATAACAATTGAATTTGTAAGTGGTTTTAAAGATACGCAGATTAATTTGACACAAAGCAATAAATTGAATTAGATGGAACAAGTAAAGACAAAATGAGTTCAAATCACGCTAAGAGGATGGCTTTAGCCTTAGTGAAATATTCACCTTGATCTGGGCTTGCAATGGCCAGCAGTGATGAACAGGAAAAAGAGCTAATAACAGAGAAAATAATAATATATTGCCTTAGAGTACGTGTTACAACCTACATTATGAATTATCAGACTCCTTATATATAGTAGGGGAGTCCCACTCTAGGTACAACTCTATAAAAGATAAAAAAATCTTCTGATTAACTGATTGTTGGTTCCCCATCGATACGTGCCAAGATTTCCGCCGTGATATCCGGCCGGTCACGGATATCACGACTTTCTGTTGGTCGTGCTTGATTGCTCGAGAATTTTCTTCGAAGTCATTCGAGGCTAGGACTGATCCCGAACTATGACCCCGATATTCTTGAGGGTAGGGGCGTCATGGCCCCGGACTCTGACTCGATGAGACCTTTGCCTCGATTTCGGCCGCTTGTTATCATGTCTAGAGCTTGGCTTATCATGTCGGGGATCGGGGTGTATCATGAGCCCGATTTTACCCTATACAGGTAGTTCCCTCGTTTCTCAGAGAGACAATGACGAGAAACGACATGAGCTCCTAATTCCTACTTCGATACGACGTGACAGAAATGACAAAACATCCAAAATGTCCCATCAGTCAAGTCGTAATGGCATTAATGCATGTCAGTCGCCGGTCGGCTATCCCTAGATGCGAAACGTCGCTGAACTCGTATAAATACTGCCTCTTTTTTTCATTTTCACTTTACACCAAACATTCTACCCTCGTACCCTTATGATTTTAATACTCTGTAGCACTTTTACCCCCGTTATTCAAGGTCCTTTGCTAAAAAAAAGTTTACCCATCTTCTTCTCAAGCCAATAAGTCAGATCCTTTAGTTTCATTTGTTTCTTCATCTTTTCCATATTTTCCTCTATTTTCACTTTCTAAAGGAATGGAAAAGACTTCCAAAACTGTTCCCCAGAAAGAAACTCCTTCCACTTCACAGTCGGCCACTAAGGTCGAAGAGACCACTCCGGGCGTGGACGTTGATGAACCAGCACCCGAACCTTCTTGAAATTGTTCATCCCCGAGGGATGCTCGATCAATGACGATTTCAAGGTTTAAAAGCCTTCCTCTATACAGGGTCGGTGTGAGAAGGTCTCGAAATACATCTGCTCGATTACCGAAAGATCCTCCCTATGGTCCGAAAAGACTACAGCTGGGCCGATAAAAACATAGTGGTCCCCGACCCCGAGGAGGCCATTACCACCTATGTCGAGGGATATCTGAGTGTTTACACTTATCCCTTTACATTGGAACCAGTGGACCCAGTCATTATAGATTTCTGTAAGAGATACGAGGTATGCCTCGGTCAGATTCATACTTCACTGTGGAAGATCGTGATCCTCCTATAGTTTTTTGTGAACAAAGTTGGCTCATACCAGTTTACTGTGGATCATCTACTCCGTTTGTACAGACCCCGAAAATGTTCCGAAGGGGACAGATAAAGCTGGTGCACCGGGCCAGCAAGGACCCATTCTCAAGCATCGACGAGGACTGGGATTGACGCTGGCAAGACCATTTTGTCCGGGTGAGGACTTCGGACTTGATTCTGACTGAATGTAGGCTATTCCCCGAGAAGTGGAATGCGTCACGTATGTAAAACTTTCCTCCGAGCGTTGATTTTATGTTCACTTCTCTTTTTCCTTATTGGTATTCGTGGTGGTGCAGTCATCGCTCGAGTCCTAAATGATGTCCCTCGACTCAAGGATTGGGTCGAAGGTGTCGTTTCAAAGATGCCCTACTCCGAACACTCGTGGCACAAACTTTCTAAGGGTTGTTGGGAGGGCCGTTGCCATGGTAAGATTCCCTTCCTGAGTAAGTTGTGTAAGGCTTCTTCTTTTAATATCAAGTCCTTATTTCCTTTACTTTATTTCACAGGTTTGCCTAATGACATCGAGTTTAGGCCTTTAGTTGGTGGCGAGGACTTTCCTGTTGAGTCTCCTGCTCCGAGGCAGACCGGAAAGAAGAAAAGAAAGAGGGCTCTGAGTTCCCCGAGCTCAGAGAAAAAGAAAACGTGAAGAAGGCTGGTGCATAAGCCAAAGGAAAGCACCAGCTCCCAAGTGCACGACTCGGACTCACTCCTCTGGCTCAGGGACGAGCCCGAGGAGGATGATTTTTTCAGGCCTGGTCCCACAAGATTGAGGACCTTCAATCCCAATTGGTCTTGGCTGTTGCCGATCGGGATACCCTCGCCAAGGAGCTTATGGTAGCCAAGTCAGTGGATGAGATAACTAGGGTCGATGCTAATGAGGTGGTGGCCCAATACAAAGCTGATGCGAAGGCAGCTCAGGACCGTCTGAAAGACATCGTTAAATATGTGAAACAGTATTCTCGAAGGGAGGCTCTCAAGGAGGTTCATGCCCGAGGTTTTAGTTTATCCACCGAGATCGAAAATGCTAGTGGGCTCAAGGCCGAGACCAAAAAGTTGGCATATCCCTAGGACGAAGAAGACTCCGAGGGTTCTGGCGGATCTGCGGGTGGAGAAGACCCTGATGGTCCCAATGACGAAGCTGGCTCCGGTTAAGACCATGCTGCTTAGGTGCCTTGTAGATTTTTCTTTGTTTTTGCACCTTTGTACTTTTTGTTGAGGCCGTTTGGCCTTTGTAAATATCTTGTGCTATGCACAGGCCCAACACAATTAACATAGTTTTTTGAAGTCTTCTAGTAAAGATTTTTACCCAACCTTTTCAAGAACACTATATTACTGCACGATAAAAAAATTATTTCATGCACCATCACTTAAGTTAAAATTATGCAAATTTGAGAGTTTAAAAACAAAATATATCTTCTAAAGTTGATACAACTCTGTTTCTGTTCATCTGAAACCATAATCCGTTTGAAATTTCAAATACATGTGATGAGAACTTTTTAGGATAACTTGAACTTTTTTCTCCCGTTTCAGTGTAACCTGCAATGCATTTTAAACAAAAATTATCCAAACCTTTTCTTTACATTATACATAGGAAAACAAAACAAACTGCTATATGGTCCAAAGTCTAACATCATTGTGAAAGAAACAATATCACCACAAAAATCTCCACCTGACATTAAGAATTAGAAGTGCACATGGTCAGAGACGCACACAAGCAATACAGAGATCAATATTTTGGGTAAGACATCAGATAAAGTTTCTTGTTTATTCGACTTTTTTATCATCATATATGCGAAAAATAACATTTATCAAATACCACTGAAGCCATGACAAAGAACGCTGGAAAATTTATAGATTTGGCCAAGCCTCTCCTTCAACCGCAGTTCTATCCTTCCCATTAACAAAGAAAGAAACAATGTCCTATGAGGTAACAAAGTAAATCAAAAACCTTTGTCTTCCATGGAGGAGGAAGATTCTTCTTCTACGCCAATTTTACCTCTTCTCCATTATCTAGCCCTACTATTTATGGTACTCTAGTAGCAGTAGAAATAACCTTCTTCATGGGATCAATTCAGTAACTTTTACCTGCCCAGCAGATCAAAAGCTCAATAGTTTGTGACCCATCCAAGAACCCTACAACCTCCAATGTTGTAGCAGCTTATTCCAAGTAAGGTTTAGGGATGTTGTCCATGGAAACAGAAAAGTAGTTCACGGAGCCGATAATTTCACAAAAAGCAGCAGTTTAGCCTTCTAAGAAAGAAAACTTCTCACAATTCAACATCCTAGAGGTCTCTTTTGAGCTCTGCTATATCAAAAGAATGCTAGTCCCACTCATGATGCTACTCCCTAAGGCATGCAATTTTGAAAGATGTTATAGTGTCACATGATAGTTGGTTCGAGCAGGTAGGCAGTATGATAATTTTACTATATAAATATTGTCTTCAATTTATATTTTTCATCCTCTTCCTCTTTAATATCCCTGTGAATTTGTAGTTATAGTGTGAAAGTTTTAACAAATTATTGATCGGTAAACTAAAATCGAACCACTCTAGGCCAACAATATGCGACTTCTGCGAATCCGGAGAAGTGTTTCCAAAAATTGAAAGCTTGAAAGATCATCAAGCAGTTATGCATGCTGGTAATCTAGAAATGTTTATTCTTTTTTCTTCCTTTATGCTTTTTTTCTCATTTGCTTTCGAAATACGGTCTCACTCTGTTTATATCCTCAGATTTAAGTCCATTTCAGTTTAATCTACTTTTCTTGGAAAAATCACTACTTGGGAGAGTCAGATTTATCAATATTTCATAAAATCAAATCACAGGACAGGGTCTCACATGCACATGCTCAATGTAGATAGTCCATCAAAAAAGAGCCAATAAAGAGCTATAAGACATAGTTAAAGGAAGATAGTCTCAGAGAAAACCAACTTATTAAGTTCAAAACCAGCTTCATGCTACCACATTATTATAGGACAGAGACTCCAAAAATAAATCAGAGAATATAACAATACCTCAAGAATCAAGACAAAAGAAAATTACTGTTTGCACTTGTATGAGGAAGTAAGGTTATTGAATTAACCTTTCAATATATTTTTTGCTCGCTTTTCCCTGGATGACTAAATAGACATTGCCAGTGTTGCTGCAATTTCAGCAATTTCAGAAGGTCTGAGCTCCATGAAGCCAACATCTACCCTCAATTATAATCCAATCACCAAATTAAACACACTAAAGATCTAAAGACCAGATGTTGTAGTAGTAGTAGTAGTTGGTTCACCATATTAAAAGACTCAAGTAAGGTGAAACCTTTTATTATACTTGGTAACAATTGTGTTGATCATGAAAATAAAGACCACAGTTGTATTTGATCACTACTACCTTTCTTAGTAAAAAATTAAAAGTGCAAGGTGTATATGCACTTCCACTTCAATATGCTTAACTACCCCAAGAGTTGATTATTTTTAATAGTTTGATCTTCAAACACAAATTTAGGCTCCACGATTTTAATATTAGCTGCACAATCAAATTCAAATAAACTTAATGTAACAAATAGAGAAAATATATCTCTTTTGAATGATAGATTTCAGTGGCACCTGATCATCAGCTAGAGGAGCATCAATCTCTTTCTTAGAGGAGTATCATCCTTTTCCATTTTGGCAGCAGAAAAAAGGCCATGCTACTTTTCAAATTTTACTTCCCTATAAATTCCAGAAAAGCAATTGAATATAGTGCAGAAAAAAATTAACATTTAAAAACAAAATGTTGCAAATTAAAAGAGAAATTGTCATATAGCTACAATTGGCATGCATGCAATTTCAGGAAATTTCTACAATACAGATAACATCTACAACAATCAGTGGTGTTAAAAGGCTCACCTTGCACTTTTGTATCAGGGAATATGCTTTTTTTTTTTCTTGAATAAAGAACTTCAATGTTCTATTTTGTGTGCTGATAATGGGTAGTGACTGATTTTGGCGTTGTATTTGTATTGAGCAGTTGTTCTTGGATAAAGGCTGCAACTTTAGTATTGAAATAAAAAAAAACATAGAAAATACTTTACCTCTAGATTCATATTAGCAATTGACTTAGCTTTCTTCTAATAGTTTTTTAATATATATTATTGGATTCAAGATTTCTAACTGAACAATAAAAACCATTAACTTGACACCATGATTGTTATATCAGTCTACATGTTGCACATATAAATAAGACAAACAACAATAAAAAATATTTCCAATAAAATGATTTCTTTAGTTTACAATAAATCATATTTTTATATAGAATAATTTAGAATTAGAAAAAATTAACATACATATTTAAGTCATAGAAAACCTACCTTAAATATCAAGTCTAAGTTTATTGTCATTGCAAACTACACTGTATTCTTCTTCGAACTGGAGTTAGTCGAAGCACAAATATCTCATGAACTTTACCAACAAATTCTCAATTGCATAGAATCAACAGATCCACTTATCTAACCTTTGTTCTATTCATGGAGTAGCATCTCTTATGTGGACGAAAAAAGAGTCCTCTCATATTCAGAACCGGTAGGAGTGACTAAACTATGTCTGTTGTTTCAAACTCCCTTAAAGATAAAAAATAATCATCTAACATATTTATGGGTCATTTTTATAGGAGCTGATAGCAGGAGTTAAATTTCTCCAGAATAAAGCCGAAATTGAAATAATGTTGCACCTAAAAATAGTAGTCATTGACAAGGACTACTCCCCTTAAAAGCCGCCTCACTCCAAAATTTGCTAATTTCTTAGCTACAAATCAAAAATAAATATATATTCTGACATATACACTAAGTATCTATTTTGAAAAATCGTGAGCAAAATACAAATTACTAACATGCATGTAAGAAATTTAACAGAAAATTTTAAGATATGAAGAAAATCAAACCGGATCTATCAAAATCACATCACCAAGAAATGGGTGCAACAAAGAAAGAAGGAGAATAAAGTAGAATCTACCAAAATTCACAAGTACAATAGAGTTACATAAGAAACTACAAACCAATCAATCAAAAAAATTTACAATTTAAAAAATTGAAGAACAGAAAAGAGTATAAGAAAGTTAAGATACTCACAAACAGAGATGGTCTTCTAAATGAGAGAGAAATTGTGAGATGTGAAGTACTACTATAGACTATAGTTGAATATAAGTGCAGTACACATGGTTTGCTCAAATTAATAGTAGCTTGCAGAAAAAGACCAAAGCGAAGAGCCTCGCTGAAAGAGTGAAGACTGAGAAAATGGGATAGGGGAACAATGAAATAAAAAATGAGAGAAAATAGAGTTTTACACACAGATGAATACGGATGGACACGTGTGTTCCCTTAGTGAATTCATGTGTTTCTATAGAAATGACCGTAATTACTAATTCAACCCTAATTTAAAACTAAATTTCAGGTATTCCTGTGTTTGTCCCATGTTCGTCCCACCAAAGTCCCGTTTCTATATATTAGTAAAGTAAAATCTAATTTTCCCTTAGACAATTTTTAAGCTCGTTTCCTTTTGCTCTTTTATGATTGCAAAGATATCGAATGTCTTAGCATGTAATAATTGGGTCTTGTTCAGAGGTTTGAACAGGCCTCGTTCTTGACATTATTTTGTTTAAGACTCGTGAGGGGGATCGGTACGACCGGAAGTTTTCCCCAAAGTATTTAGAATATTTTAAATTATAATTTACGAGGGTAGCCTTTTGAACCGGTTAAGAAATTTTGAAGGCCTTATGTTTTAGTTACGGGTCCGGACATCTCCGAGTCGTTTTAGGATGACCATAGGCTTTTTAGTTCGGATGTTGCCCAATGGGCTTGTTACCCTAAGTCATCTGGTCTTACTCAAGACAACCGTCCACGAATGGGGATGGTCGTAGCCTTTAAAATTCGGGCACTTCCTAATAAGCTTTGTGACCCCAGGCTTCGATATCCCGGGTCATCCGAGCCTACCTTGGACGATAGTCCCTGAGTGAGGTGCCCCTTAGGCTCGATGTTTTTAGGGGACCAACTGTAACAAAGAAAAAAATTAAGGGACAAAATATTTATCCGCAAGGTAGAAACTTCCTTTTATTTTTGTGCATAATATACAAGATTAGACATGTGTAAAAGATTTGTGTTAGGGCTCAGGTGGTTTATGTGGGCGCGGTTCATTTGACTGTTTGGCTCTTACAGTAAATCCTATCGATCGAACCTAGACTGTTCGAGCACAAAGATTCTTTCCTTGCTAAAATTATTATCCGAGGTCGATGCCCCCAGTATTCGATGGCCGATCATAGAGAAGCCTCGGATACTATTGATGTGATCCTTGGCACCGGTTCATAGACGATCTTCAATTCTAAGTTAGCACGATCCGTTGTTGCCTCGTTATAAACCTTGCCAAAAAATTCATTTGAGACAAAACCGGTTCAAGGAAAAAAGAGTGCAACGCATGCCTTCAGGAGAAAAAGTTGCATCACTTCTTGAATATTACCTGCAAATGTTAGTCCAATATATAAATAAAAGAAATAAATAGGGTTTTACCATAACATTAGTATCATTTCAAGTGAGTTACGTTTCAATTGTTCGGTAGTCGCTCACCATTTATTGCTTCAAGTTTGTACGATCCCTTTCTAGTGATCTCGATAATTTCATATGGACCTTCTCAGTTCGGCCCCAGCTTCCTTTCGTTCGGGTTCCAGTTGCTTAGTGTGACCTTCCTTAACACCAAGTCCCCAACATTTAAGTGTCGAAGATTGGCTCTTCGATTGTAATACCTTTCGATCTATTGTTTTTGTGTAGCCAACTAGACGAGGACGGCCTTGCGCCTTTCATCTAAGAGTTCTAGGCTCGTATTCATGGCCTCGTTGTTTGACTTTTTGGTTGCATATTGGAACTTGCGACTCGGTTCTCCTACTTCGATTGGTATTAGTACTTCGGCGCCGTAAACTAATGAGAACGGGGTGGCCCCAGTACTGGACTTCGAGGTCGTACGGTATGCCTATAGGACTTCGGGAAAGATTTCTTTCCATTTTCTTTTCGCGTCGGTCAATCTCTTTCCGAGGTTTTGGAGTATGGTTTTGTTCGTGGACTGTGCTTGCCTGTTCCCACTAGGGTGGTAGGGTGTTGATAGGATTCTTTTGATCTTATGGTCTTAGACAAACTTACTCACTTTGCTGTCGATGAACTGCTTCCCATTGTTGCACACGACCTCGGCCGTTATTCCAAACCAGCATATTTTGTGGTCCTAGATTAAATCAATGACCTCCTTCTACCTGACATTCTCAAACTCTTGGGCTTCCACCCATTTAGAAATATAATCAGTCATAAATAATATAAATTGACCGTTATCGGGTGCCCATAAAAAGGGGCCGATAATGTCCATCCCCCACTTCATGAACGACCAGGGTGATAAGATCGAATGCAGCAGCTCCCCGGGCTGATGAATCAACGGAGCGTGCCTTTGACATCCGTCGCATTTTTGTATGAACTCTTTCGCGTCCTTTTCCATGTCGATCCAGTAGTAGCCGGCTCTGATTATTTTCCAAACTAATGATTCGGCACCCAAATGATTTTCGCAGGTGTCTTCATAGACTTCCCTCAAAACATACTCGGTGTCTCTTATTCCTAGACATATTGCGAGTGGGCATCAAACATTTTCCGGAACAGGGTACCGTCTTCAGACAAGCTGAACCGGGTCGTTTTCGTACGTAGAGCCCTCGATTTCTTAGGATCCGAGGGCAATTTTCCAGTCTTCAACTATTCTATATATTTGTTTTTCCAGTCCCAAGTTAGGCTTGTTGAGTTTATCTCAACGTGACCTTCTGGCACTATCGCTCTTATGAGTTGTACAATCACCCCTGAGTTGAACTCATCATCATTGACCGATGATCTCAAGTTAGCGAGAGCATCGGCCTCGCTGTTTTGATCCCGAGGCACATGTTGTAGGGTCCTCTTCTTGAATCGATGTAATGTTACCTATAGTATATCCAGGTATCTTTGCATTTGTTCCTCCCTGACTTCGATCGTCCCATTAACTTGATTCACTACAAGGAGGGAGTCGCACTTAGCTTCGATCACCTCTACCCCCAAGCTTTTGGCCAGTTTGAGACCTGAAACCATGGCCTCATACTCGACCTCATTGTTAGTCAATTTTACAGTCCTAATAGATTATCTAACTATACTACCTGTTTGTAGCTTCAATACTATGCCAAGTTCGAACCCCTTCGCGTTCGAGGCACCATCCGTAAAGAGGGTCCAGATTCCTGAAGAAGTCCTCGAGTTCAACAACAACTCTCTTTCGACCTCGGGTATTAAGGCCAGCATAAAGTCGGCCACGAAGTCTGCCAGAATTTGAGACTTAATGGTGGTCTGAGGTCGATACTCGATATCGTATTAGCTAATCTCTATGACCCATTTAGCCAATCGTCCTGAGAGTTCGGTTTTATGCATTATGTTTTTCAATGGGTAAGTAGTTGCAACATATATAGGGTGGCATTCAAAGTATGATTTTAGCTTCCTAGAGGTGCTTTGCCTAGCAAGCGCCAACTTTTCTAGGTGAGGATACCTAGTTTCGGCCTCGCCTAGAGTTCTGCTAACATAATAGATAGGAAATTGCATACCTTCTTCTTCCCAGACCAGGACTCTAATCGGGTCCAACCCTATACCACTATAGAATGGCAAGAGTGGTCGATGCAGCTTTTACCCGAAAGGTCGGGATCGAATCCACAGAGAGCTAATATGGGTTTGGAATTGGGTTTCTATCTAATCTAGCTATGTGCAATGTTCTTAATTACACTTCCAATCATGCTTTGTTTGGTTAATATTATACTTTTAACACTAATTAAGAATGAGAATAAGCTAAGTATGATATTTTTGTAAGGTTTTCTCAATTGGTAAAAAGGCACTAGGGAAGTGACTTAACCTTGGTGAGTATCTAACGGGGTCTAAAACTTAGGGAAAACTTTTTGTAATAATGATCATGATATAACCATTTCACATAGTTACTCACTCTATAACTCTTGATAGTTTGAGTGACTTTGCCCTAATTAGCTTTCTCAAGCCTAATTGGGTGTTTAAACAATGCAAGCAAAATCGGCTCAATTCGGGTATTACTATCTCTAGGTTTAACCCTTTAATTGGGTCTATCAATCTCTTGAATGCACTCCAATTTTTTGTTATCCTAGATTTTCTAGACTTACTCTCTCTTTCTCAAGAAGAGCCTAAGTCTAAAAGGCACAAATCAGTGTTTGCAACTACCAATTCAACAATTAAAGCATAAATCACGCTAAATATCATTAACCCATAAACATTTAAGCCCTAAAATTGAAGACTCATTAAATACCCACACTAGGGTTGGGTAACAACCCTAGAATAGGTTTAGCTACTCATAATCAAAGAAGAAATCAAAGATGGAGATGAAATATAAGCCATAAAAAGTAATTACAAGAGTAAAATCTAAGATTAATTGCTAAAGATGTTCTAAAATTACTCAAAAAGGTAAAAAAAAAATGGTTGTTCACGTGCTCCCCAAACAACAGATGACCTAAAAAATTAAAGAAGAACTATTTATACATAGCTAAATTTTCCAAACAAAATTGCCCCTACGGAGATTCCGCTAAAAGCGGAAAATAGGTCGCCTCAGCACTATGACTACTGCGGCTGCGAAATATGATCGCGGACCGCGCCTTTCAATTTAAGCTCCCAACTAATGTTCTCTGATTCTTCATTCAACTGAGGGAGACAATTGGGCCGCGGCCTCGTCAGATGATACCATTGCCGCACAATTTCACTGCGGGCAGCGGTGACTGTTAAGGCCAGAATATGACTCTTTGAACCTTGCCACCACTGAGGGCGTTGTTAAGACCACCTCAGCAGTGGATCCTCTGCGTCTACATCTATTTCTTCTCCATCAGCGGCCTTTTGACTCAGCTTTGAACTTGTGCAGGTTTTACTCCTTTTTGAGCTGGTTATGACTTCCTTGTCTCTTTTTGACCAAACACTACAAGCAAGCATAATAAGTTAGCTTTCAGGAATACTTGTACATACTTTTAATCCAAAACCTAAGCAAAAAGGAGCATAAAATAGGCTAGAATCCCTAGTTATCAACTCCCCCAAAGTTAAGCTTTTGCTTGTCCTCAAACAAATAATGTGATTCCCACCTCCTCAAGATAAAAGAAAGGAATATTTCAGCTGTCCTAAAGTAACCTCATCAAAAATCAATTGGGACTAACAATTACCTTCAACTAAAATGCATTATTAACAATACACAAACTTTTTAGCACCATGGCTTTAGTGCGACACAAAAGCATCAAGATTTGACTCAAGTCATCAAAGGAACTCTTTATACTACATTGGTCATTGTGGAACCCAAACTCATACTCCTCGACTCTCCATATGCGAACCTCACTTTTAGACTGTAGTACTCAGAATGAGGATTGTGGAAAATACACCCATCTCTCTCAAAGGAAGGTTACAAGTCCGACTCTAAGTACCATAAGCTTGCCACTTATGTGAGTCACCACTAATGTAAGCTCACTCAACTCAAGATCATATAGGTCTTTTGCGGGAATGTAATGAAGGCTTTGGTTCAGGGTAGGAAATATTGGTCTATGAAAGTTTCATCTTTCCTTAAGCACTTCATTTCCTTCATTTTGGCTCACATTTTCTTGACTCTTTAAGTCATTTACTTCTTCCTTAGGGGCTAGAGAGACACACTGTCACTCTTTCTTATTCATTTCAATCCTTTTTCTCTTTTCTAATCTTTCCAAGCCTTTCATCTTTGCTTTCATTGAATCCCTTCATTTCGTCCACATTGTTCACTTTGTTTTTGACTTTTTGGCTTTTCTTTTTTTTCATTTTGTACCTTTTATCACTTTTGCATTCCTTATCTCTCCCCCAAAACTTATGCTTTTGCCTTGTGCTAAGGAAAGATCGGGTGCCAAGAGAGGATCATTTTGGAACGGCTAAAGGCTTGTATCATGGTTATTGAAAGAATAAGGGCTATGGCTCAATGGGGTTGACTAGGAATATCATTCTTGGTGGGCTATGGATGTTTTCAAGTCTCAATTTGTATCAAGGAGAGCCTATAATCACTTCTCAAGTCTAGGATTTCGCCTAGACAAACATTATCGGCAAGTTCTAGACTTACTGCAACGGGACTTGGACTTGCAAATTAAAACCTCACCACACACACTATAGAATTGCTAAAGAGACAGAGTCGAGGGCCCACAACAACCTTTGCTAAGATTTGAGCAACACAAATGGTTCTGAGAAACTACTCGATGATTGTTTAGTCAACACAAGAGTCTCAAGGTCACAACTATCACCATCTTATACATAACAATTTGTTTTTAACCATAAGGTCAAAGGTAAATGTGTTAGGCCCAAGTGAAGCTTTGCCTGAGGCACTATTGTTCACTAGCTACTATTTACACAAAAATGAAAAGAACATAGACTCAAATCCTTAAGAAGGTTGTCATGTCATCCATCATCGGGAAAACCCACCCGGTTCACACAAACTCTACCTTTGGAAAGAACTGTGGCATTAAGAAAACCAAAGGCTTATTGATTACGAAAATTTGTAAAAATAGAAGCTACAAACTAAAAATGAAGCTACTAAATGAAATAAGAAGCTATGCTATTAAGGAAAATTGCAAAAGAAGTTATGAAGTAAAATACGGAAAGTAAACTGAATATGTACAATAGGAGATTTAGATGAATATACATAACGGGGAATGAATATATACATGAGAAAATAACTTTATATACAAACCGAGATTGAAAAATAACTAAAAGTAAAATAAATAGTAAAGTTATATACATACCAAAAGTGAAAATAATAATAAAAGAAAAATAAGTGTCATATTTATATCCCAGAATCACAAATCAAAGTAGGACCACCCCCCCCCCCCAAATAAGAACTAGTATTGTCTTCAATGCTAATAACAAAAGAATTAGATTAAGGAAGGGGTTAGAGAGTAAAGAAAACTCCCTATGGATCCTCTGTCTGCATGGGGTCCCGTGGCTGGGTCCCTAGATTACCTCCCTCGGGGTCCTGTGGCTGGCCTGAAGCACCTCCCTTGGGGTCCTCCATCTGAATATCCACGTCATCAGCCTGAGGAATCACTCGTCTCCTCCTAGGCTCGCCATCAGCCTCCTGCTCTGGTATCTGCTCTGTTTGAGCTACTGGAATCTGGTCCTATAATAATAGTTCCAATGGTAGGTCTCCAGCTAACTTCATCTTCTCCACCTTTCCTCTCAACAGCTTCACAGACTCCTTTGAGGCCCGAGTCTTTTTCAGCTTCTTCGTCTGCTTGCTCAGCTCCTTAATTGATTTTTCTTGAATTGAAAAAGCATCTATGATGAGATTTTGGTTGTCTAGGAGCTTCTTCTGGTTGTCCAGAAGCTCCTTGAGAGATTCCTCCACTGAAGCTGGCACCTGGGGCTGTGCGTGAATTGACTGGGCTGCCTTTGAACGTGATAGTACAGACAGCTTAGAAGTTGCTGCCTGCATCCAGTTGTTGATGCTGGAGAGGGTCTGGCTCAACCTATGTGCAGTCAAAAGGTATGCTGACAAGGAGGGCACTTAGGAAGGCATGGAAGTAGATGGTCTGAGGTTAGGATCCGGTATGGCAGTGGAAGGCTCAGAAGTAGTGACCACCATTGTTGGATCTTCAGACTGGCCAGTAGAAGTAGTCGCTTTGCCTTTGGATTTGGGGTTGACTGGACCCTGAAGGTTGTACCATGAGAAGGGATTCTTGGGTTTCACCTTGATATCTAAATCCCTTTTCTCGACCTCCTGATCCTCCAAGTACATGGTAAGGAAGTTCGGAAAGAGGTAGGATCTATCACCCTTGTTGACCACTCTGGTAATCACCCTAGACATGATATTGACATTGATCGGGAACCCCGCCATAATAGCTACCACTATAATCTCCCGGGAAACCGACATGTCACTGTCATGAGTAGTGGGGTCTAATCTGCTGCAAATACAATTTTCCCAAGCCTTTCCCTTGAAGTTTAGGGTGTTCCTATAGATAGGGACCCCCGCTGCCAACCAAGCTGGAGTAGTATCCGGGAGAGCAAGTAGTGATGCCAACCACGGGCGGGCCGCCTCATCCATTGCATCCTTCTCTAAGTACAATGACTCATCTTCATCATTAAAACCAATGTAGTCGTTCAGAGTCTTTCCATCAAAATTGATCTTCAGGTTCCGCACCTTAGTCACAACTGTGACCTTTTTTATGTGGACGACATTGGCATAAAATTCCTTTACTAGGTGCTCATTAGCATCCGGCACCCTACTTGTAAAGTAATCCCACCCCACTCTTTCATTAAAGTGCTGCTTCACATTGGGGTTGTGGGGCAAAAGATCCAACTCTATAAACTGACGCTCATGTATGAGTGACCTTTGAGGCCACCACTCCCTGAATTTGTGATATGCCTGCTCACTGACAAACCTTTGTTGCCACACCTCTGAGTTTCTTGTCCTCTCCAAGCCTCTAGTCTGGGTATCCCCCCTCTCCCGTCATCTAGTGTCTCAGCATATACATCAATGGGCTCCAGTCTATGTGGGGAGGCAGTAGGAGAGGCTGATGTTGAAGACTCACTACTCTCCACTGAGCCATCAGATGACTCAGAAAAAGTAGGAGAAGTAGGAGAAGCTTGGGGTGTATCTCTCAGTCGAAATCTCCCTGGGAAGTCTAGTACATGTGTGGGCACATAGTCAATCTCTGAGGCCTCCCGGGATGGAATATACTCACTCCCCTCGGAGTGGGATGCAGCTCTATTTGCAGCTTTGATATCTTTCCGTATTTTCTCACTAGATTGCTGCACTGCTAGGGGTAACTTGATTTGTCCTCGTCTCCTACCTTGGGAGGACTCTGCTTTCCCTTTTTTGGTCATTGCCACCTTTTGTTTTAACCATTGTCTGCATACATAATCAGTGGAAGATTGTTAGTACTGGCGCTAAAAGAAGCAATAAAGAACAGCAAAGAATAGTTGACATCATTGTAAAAACTTGCAGCCCCGCTGACAGCGGATAAAGCACCGCGGCCGCGGAATGAGCACCGGTGACCGCGGAAAATTGGGCGCGGCTGCGGAGGTATGGGGATCAGAATACCCATCCTTTGATTCTATGGTACCACTGAGCGCAAAAAATTGGGCGCGGCCGCGAAAGTTACACCGCTGTCCGCGGAAAAACAACCGCGGCCTTGGACCCATATTATTTACTTATCTGAAGATGTGCACCGCTGACCACGAGAAATGCAGCGCGGTCGCGAAGGTTGGACCGTTGTTAGCGAAATTTGTCACCGCTGATCGTGGTTTTTAAAGCTTCCAACTCAGCTTTTGCACAGATGCTGACCGCAAAAATACCACTGCGATTGTGGAATTCAAAAACGAACTGAGCAATTCCTAGGGTTTCTATTTTTCTTCACATTAGTGAATATCATCTACGCTCTTAACCTCAACTAGCTATTAATTGATCACCTTTAACTATTTAAGCCTAATTTAATTAATATGAATGAACCCTGAGATAAAATTAAAAGAAAAAAGAGGAAGAAGATATAAAAACTAACCAATAAAAGAAAAACAAGTACAAATCAAAGAACAATTAGGAAGTGAGATTACCAGATGTGTAATGAGTAACGAGAAAAAACTTTAATCTTGTGTTTGTGCAGATTAGGACTCAGATGAACAGTAAAATTTTAGCTTGAGAGTGAAGATATCGAAAAAGGTAAAAGGTCTCATGACATCCTACTTATAGAAGGTACCCTAGGACCCACAATACTCACCTGGCGCGGCCATAGAAAATCACTGCGGATTGCGCTTTTGACGACCAGAAGGGCTGCTTTATTGAGATTGTCGTTGAGAGCGAAAAATGGAACACGGCCACAGAAAGGCACCGCTGACCGCAAAAAATGCACCGCGGATGCGGATGAAACGTTAGAGAAGTCTCATTTAAGACTTTGCAATCCCGAGTCCGCCACCAATTTATGCCTCCGCGACATGACCACCGCTGACCGCGAAAAATGGAGTGCTATCAGCAGTCCAACTTCAGACTATGCCAAATTTTTCCAACTTTGTCCTGCACTCCGTCAAACATTCCTACACATATCTCATAACCGGTTAGTTCAACACAAATCCTACACTAAGAAGAAAATCAAAAAGAAGAAAAAAACATGGGTTGCATCCCAAGAAGCACCTGATTTAACGTCACGACGCGATGCAGGTTACCATCAATCATTTGAGATGGATCACTGCCACCACGTGGCTGTCATCAAACTTGCCAATATAGTGCTTCACTCTGTGCCCATTAATTCTGAAGATTTCACCATGTTTGTTTTTCAAATCAAGAGCACCAAACGAAGTTACAAGCACCACCTCAAAAGGTCCACTCCATTTTGACTTGATCTTTCCTGGAAACAGTCGTAACCGGGAGTTGAATAGGAGAACCAAGTCACCTTCCTTAAGTTCCTTGCTACGAGCATACTTGCCATGTAAGTACTTCATCTTGTCCTTATACAAGGACGAGCTGGAATAAGCATAAAATCGGAACTCATCAAGCTCATTGAGTTGCTCTATCCGGAGATTTGCTGCAACATCCCATTCAAGATTTAACTTTTTCAAAGCCCACATGGCCTTATGCTCTAACTCAACTGATAGATGGCAAGCTTTCTCAAATACTAACCAGTACGAAAACATACTAATCAGAGTCTTGTAAGCATTCATATAAGCCACAAACCATCATCCAGTTTCTTTGACCAGTCAGTCCTATTTGCATTGACAGTCTTTGACAATATGCTCTTAATCTCCTTGTTGGAGACCTCAACTTGCCCACTAGCCTGAGGATGGTAAGGGGTTGAAACCTTGTGATTGACACCATACTTTGCAAGCAAAGTGTCAAATGCCTTATTGCAGAAATGAGAACCCCTATCACTTATGATTGCTCTAGAAGTGCTAAACCGAGTAAAGATGCTCTTCTTGAGAAAAGTCACCACACTCCGGGCCTCGTTGTTGGGTATAGCCACGGCCTCGACCCACTTGGAAACATAATCAACGTCCACCAGAATGTACGTGTTGCCACAAGAACTCACAAAGGGTCCCATGAAGTCAATTCCCCACACATCAAATATGTCAACCTCAAGAATAGTGATGAGAGGCATCATCCTTATTTGAAATTGCACCTGCTCTCTGACACTCATCACATCTCTTCACAAGTTCACCCGCATACTTCTACAATGTAGGCCACTAAAAATCATAGCTAAGCACCTTTGAAGTTGTCCTCGCCCCACCATGATTACCACCGTAGGGAGAGGAATGACTCACACTTAAAAACTTTCTGCTCTCTTTTGTGCTATTTGCTACTGCTCTAAGTTAGCCGGCTGCAAGCCAAGGCTAACCATTGTGTCCTACTGTTCTTTCACTTTTCTTACTATCATCTTTACTAGTATGTTTAAATTTTAATTCAAAATTCTAACAACAATATGATTTTCTTATTGCTTCAGTTCATCCTGTTTCTAGTTTGCTTCTATTTGTGGTTTTATTGTGAAACTTGTAATTGATGTATACATTATTATGTATTCCCCTTCCTTTAGATCAGCATGTTACCCCTCTGTGTTGTTTCTGAACATGTCTGCACCAATTATCTCTATGTGTTTACCAACATGTGTTCCATGTATTCCCAAACCCTTTGACCCCTGTTTGTGACTACTGAACCTGCCTTGGTGTTGTGACTCCTGGTTGTGTATGAACCTGTCCTAAGGTGTTGTGTTTGGACTTCTGTTCATTTCTTCAATCTCTTTTCAAATAGTCTATGAGTTTTACTAAATTACTTTCAAACAAGCCTTCTTTTATACAATTTTTCACTAAAATCACCTTCACTCTACTCTTAGTCAATAAGTTCTGCCCCCTCCAGTATGTGTACTACCTTGGGATCCTCTTGAGAACCCTCTGAACTCTGGCATACTGAGGCTGGCCTTTCCATACTGTCCGGGATCCTTAAGATCCTTAGGGAACTTTGATGCACCTAGACTCTGACATTGTTTATGTAATTGAGGCATTTGAGGTCATTGGAGGCTTTGGAAAATCTGGGCCTAATCGAAGGTTCCCTATAGAATAGCTTCTTGTTTTCTTATTTACTTATGTAATTCATTCATTGGTCTGTAATAACTTGTAAATAAATATTGGGTATTTAGTGAAAGGGATGGGTAGATACATGTTGTATGGGTTAATATGGGTAGAAATCATGTTCATAGGACTTTACATTTAATCTGATTGCTTTATCAAGTAGAAATCATGCTTATAGGGCTTTACATTTTGTCATCTCACTATTGATACCCAATTGTTTCTCTATATATTTTTAATATGCAAAATACCTTCAAAATAGCATTATTTATGCATATATAAGCATGTCTAAGGGTTTTATTATTTTTCCATAATTTTTAAAGGTTTTAAATTGATTTATTTTCTCCCTTTTTATACATAAAATCCCCACTAATTATTTCCAAAATTATTATTTTTATAATTCACATATTGGATTTCTATATTTATGCCAAAATATAGCTAAAGTAATTTTTACATATTTTTATAATTACATTTATTATTTCTGAAGCTAAATTGCACATAATTGCAATACTAACCCTTTTTAGATTTAATTATGTTTATATGCATAAAATTTGATCCTGTATTTTAAAATTGTTAATTATGTATTTTAAATCATTTTAGTACTTTAAATTAGTTTTCAAAAACTATTTACTATTTTTATAAATTAAATTGGGAAAATGGCTATTTAAAATATAGTCAAATCGACTTTCAATTGTAGCCCAAATTGGACCCTAATTTCCCAGCCCAATTTCAATTAAAACCCAACCCTAACCCAATTTAATCCTACCCGACCCAGACCCCCTTCTCATCCTGGTCGTTGATCTCTAAGATCAATGGCCCCTATTCCCTCTTACCTTTTTTAACCTGAACGACCCCCTAACCTAATTCATTTCCTACCAAACTGCCACACTAGAATGTGTTATATCTAAGTGTATCTAAGTGTATCTGAGAGTTTTTAAAACCCTAGCTCTTGAGATTTTCAACTTTTCTTTAGCTATGTCTTATATCTAAGTGTATCCATGAGTTTTTAACTGATTTTTCTTCATCTTTACTATTTTTCAAAATCCTAGACTCACTACTGTTCGATTCTTCTCAGATCTTTATAGATCTGAGATGATTCAAGTGTTATTAAACGTTTTCCTTTAAAAATCTCCTGTTTTGAGTAAATATTTCGATTTTAGTTGCTCTTTTCTAAACTAGGGTTTACTGAAACTCGTCTTCTCAAAGTTTTCATGATTTTCGAGTGTTAATCATATGTTCTTAGGTGTTATTGACTGGTTTCTGCTAAAATTGTCTGGACCCTAACTAGTTTGTATTAAAGCTCTAATTTTCTTATGTTTTTGCTTCGATTCTGAGTCTTTTCGAGCTACTTGTTACATTGTTGGTGTTGTGATTTGACTTTCATGATTTTCCCCTTTAGCCTAATTCAGTATCTTGTGACATTTACCCTAGTTCATCTCTACTAGGGTTTCTGAGTGGATCCCTTGGCAAGTTTATGCATGTTTATGAAATCCTATTTTTTGCCTATTTGGCTATTTATGAAAAACTGATATTTTCCCTCTCTTCAAATCAGTATTATTTTGAATCTCGATTGATTGATTTGCTTGTTTAAAATTATGTGCTGATTATTAATTCATTCCTTTGTTTATAACTATGATTATTCTTATTACCTTATTGTCTGTAATGCCACCGATTCTTTATGATTACTTTCTTAATTTAACTTCTATTTGCTTACTTTACTTGGGTCTAATTTGATTTTCTTTCCTTAAGTGACTCATGCCCTCTAACCGTTGGGTATTTGTCCTTAATTGAAGGAAGACTATACTAATTTCATATGTAATTTCCTTGATTGCCGAATTATGATTTCTTTACCTTATTCTTCTCCACTCCTAAACTACTATATATACTCTCCTCTACTCTCAATTCAAGACATGAACAATTAGTTCAAAACACACACACAGACACACATACTCACACACACACACTCTCCTCTTTCTCTGCTACTTGTGTTACTGCTTGTCTAGCCGGTTGAAAGCCAAGGCTAGGCTGTGGAACTCTACTTGCTTTACTTTTCTGCACTTTGCTTCCTCAACTGGTATGTTTCTAGTTCAATTCTGAAACTCAACTCGATGTGCTCCATTGTTTGTCAACCCCTGTCTCTTTCTGCACTGACTTAATGACTCATATTGTTTAATTGCATTTCTTGTTTATTGCTTTACTCTGCATGCTTGAAGTTCTGCCCTCTTTTGTTCAAATGTAATCAGCATGTCTACTTGTCCTTGTTTATGTCCCTCAACTAATATGTCTCCTAATGTACTTGATTAACACTAAGTCATGACTGATTATGTGCAATAAGCCCCTGCATGACTACTTCCATACCCTGTCCCTATATCTTATTACTCTTCTAATTTTAAGTATGATTCCCTTATTAACTCTTTGAAGTAAATGTTTGTGTTCTAAAATCAGTCCCTATTTGTTCTGTGTGCTTGTTGGTCAATATGCTTCTCTTCTCATCCATGTGTTTCAGACTTGGGTCTTTTATGTCCCCAACCCCTTACTTCCCTGCCTGTGAATGTTGGAATGATACTATTATTTGGATTTGTTCTGTGTGTGCTGGTCTGTCCCAAGTTGTTGCTGCCCCTATTCCCTTCTCCTTTCAAAACTATTTTCCAACTCAACTCTTTTAAACCTATGTCAAGCACTCTCACATATACTCTTATATTACTAGGTTCTGCCCCTTTTATGTGAGCCTTGCCTTGGGACCCTTGAGCTCCCTCTGAACTTGGACACATAAAAGCTGGCTTTTCCACACTGCACTTATTTTGTCTTGGTTATGCAATCTGGGTGTGAGCACTGCCCGGGATCCCTTGAGGTCCTTAGGGAACTCTAACATACCCAGGTATGAGAAAGGCTATGGAACAATTTTGGCACTTGGGGTGATTGATTACATAACTCAAAGAGAAAGTCCTAATCAGGCTTCCTATAGTGTAACTTCTTATTTTCATTATGTAATTCATTTCAATGTTGGTCTGTAATAACTTCTTATAAATAAGTATTAGTGTTGGCTAGTGAACAAGGATGGGATAAATATTCATGCTATAGTTGTTAAGGGTAGAAAACATATTATTAGGTTTATGTTCCTAATTGCGCAATAGAAACCATGCTTAGGGTTCCTACATGCATTAGAAATCATGCTTTTAGGTCTCATGTTTATTATTTTAGTATGTGTACCTATACAAAAATCATGTGTTAAAATCTACTAATAATTAGCACTTTACAATTATGTTCTACGCTGCCAGGTGCATTTAGAAATCTTGCTCTTAGGAAATTCTGCATCATGAGTTTTATACATGCATCTTAGATACCATGTTTTAGGATCTCATTCGTAATTGCATTCACACTTAGTGTAAACTACTGATTATATTCACACTTGATTATCCTGTTTAAAATAACTGGTAATAATCCCTGCATTCGTATCAACTAGAACAACATGCTCTTAGGGTAAAATAATTTCCACACTATTTTAATAACTCGGAATAACTGCTGCATATTGCTTTATGCCTAGGCAAGCCTTAGGTAATTGCTTTAATAAAAACAGAGTTGTCCTTTTTTAACTACCAGTATGTTAAAATCAGTAGGCAAGCCTGATTCGGACTTCTATTCTAAGTCGTGTAATAAATCTAGTTTTGCTGTTATCACTTAGATACCATGCATAGGATTTAAATTCAGACTTTAATTGTGTATGAGTCATGCTATCTATGTGCATTATTTATGGAGGTATACCTGAGCCTTCTGTTTGTTTTTGTGTTTTCCCCTTTAAATGCAGTCCTATGTGTTCTTGTATGTCGCCTAGAATTTTACCTTTAAACCTGAGAGTCCGCCTAGAACCCTCCCTTATAGGATAGAAGTCCTAAATTCCTCCAGGACTGGTAGGAAGGGACGAGTAACAGCATGCAATAGGGGTCGATACCAACCCTCACTTTAATTACCTTCATGGGTCGGGAAAGGGTAGATATGGATATGATGACCGGTACGTTAATACCACGTGTAGCCCCTCTTTGAGGAGTGTCATACCGGGTATTGCATTGATGTGATCCATATTACAAAACAACCTAGGGCACCCCCTTTACAGTCATAAGCATGCTTTAGATTGTAACTCTTTTCAAAATTTTGCCTTTCACTAATTGTTTTCAAAAACTTGTGTATTTAAACTCAAATCCCCTACTATTTGAGCCATACTTATTTATTTTCTAATTGAACAAATTCACAAAAACTGTTTGGTCGGGAACCATACTAGTGGATCCTGAGGGGTGCCTAACACCTCCCTTAGGATAATTTCAAGCACTTACCCTATCTCCGGTTACCAAAAGGTAGTTGTAGATGAACCTTATAGGTGCCCTAACGCACCTTAAAATCATTAGGTGGTGACTCTAAAAAATTGCAAGAACCCCTTTCCAAAAGGAAAGAGTTTTCCCAACCAAATGTCATGAATCCGATTCCGCGAGGAAAAAGGGGGCGCGACAGCATGGCGACTATGCTGGGGACATATAGGCTTTTACCATTACAGATTGTTTTTTTGTGAATTTGTACCCTATGTGCAATTACTTGTTTATTTTCTTTAAGCGTTTAATTTCTTCTTCAAAAGAAAAACTGACATATCTTTCTTGTTTCTTTCCTTTATAAATGCTTTAAATTATGAAACTGATGTATTTATCGCTTTCTTAACATACACATACATGTCAACATACTTTTAATTATTGCATAATCATGCTCAATATCATACTCTACTCGTGCCAAACAAATACTATAGCAACGCTTGATGATGGTTGCTCCCTTCCTATATCATTACCCCCTAAATATGGAAAGGCATATTTGCGGTAAAATTAGTCGATTAGCGGTGCACTCGACGGTTCCGTGCCTTCCCCCTTGAATTGTCCACTCAAGGGTACCAGTCTAAAACCCCCATAGAAACCTCACTTTGTTTAAATTGTGTATGCATCATGGTCAAACCTAGCCGGGTCAGTTATGTTGTCCACATAATGATCCTTTAAGATAGCCTTGTCCAAAAGTCCATAGGGTTTCCCTGAACCCAAACAGACATCATCACGTTCTGTGCATTTATTTGTAGAATTAAATGCTTCATGCTAATTGTTGATATTAAATAGTCGAGTCTAGTGGGGGTAAAGGCCTGACCTTGTTTGTCTTGCAGAAATATGATGCACTAAGTCCCCAAATTCGGCATGGTTACCAACATCCAGCCAAGATTGCTGAGTTGGTGGAAAGATTTACATTATAGTGACAAAACTCTCGTCAGAAAATATCTGGGCAATCTACCATCCCTCCTGGAGATCCAGCCTAACAACATGATAATAGAAGATGTTACCTTATTTTGGGATTGTGAAAGGGTCGTGTTCTGCTTTGGGGACATTGAAATGACACCTTTTCTGGAGGAGATAGGAGGACTGGCCGGTCTAGCGTGAGAAACTCTGGGTTTGCTGATGCTTGAGAACCGCACAAGCAAGGGTTTCCTTAAAATGATGGGTTTGAAGAAGAATGCAGAATTGTATGCCTAAAGGAATCGTACATCCCTTTTGACTACCTGTATGAAAGGTATGGTCACAGCAAATCCTACCGTACCACCCTGACGAGTTTTCCATCACGTCCTTGGGACTTATTCATCGTAGGGTGTTCGTCTTCATGTTTTGCTTCCTGGGTCTGATCGTGTTTCCGATGAAGAAAGGGAGGATCCATACTAGGTTGGCTATGGTAACCAAGACCCTAATGGAGGGGATTAGTGGGTAGACATTCAGCATTGTACCCATGATCATCACAGACATATACCGAGCCTTAGAAAAGTGTCAACGAGGAGCTAGACACTTCGAGGGATGCAATCTACTACTTCAGCTTTGGCTCATGGAACATCTCCAGAAGGGTGAATACCGACAAGAAATTCAGCGAAGGTTCTGGGATGACCACATCGCTTTCCACCATCCAAAGCGAATGAATTACATCCCCGACATGTTTGCTCAGCCTGAGAATGCCAAAGGATGGGTTGAGCTCTTTGATAATTTGACTGAAGAACAGGTTCAATGGATGTTCGAGTGGTTTCTGACAGAGGAGTTTATCGCCCGATCTAGAGATGCACCTTTCTTGATACTGATTGGTCTAAGAGGGAAATACCCTTATGTCCCTCTTCGAGTTATGAGGCAAGCAGGTAGGAAGCAAGTCATACCTAGGGTCGACAAGATGAGCCATTTCCGAGATGACTTCCAAAATGATGATAGTCCCTGCAAGTGCCAAGCCCAACATATGTGGCACTGCAAGATCGTAATGGGG
Source organism: Nicotiana sylvestris (assembly GCF_000393655.2). NCBI lineage: Eukaryota > Viridiplantae > Streptophyta > Magnoliopsida > Solanales > Solanaceae > Nicotiana > Nicotiana sylvestris. Next base: position 121,608,361 of record NC_091062.1, on the reverse strand, counting down.
AATGATACCATCGAGCCAAATATATCATGCCGGTTGTACTCCTTTCTATTCAGGTTTGTTGGAAGACAATTGGGATGGTCTAGGCCAGCCAGTGTTCGTTCGAGGTCACAGAATTATAGATAAAAAGGCTGAGGCGCAAGTCAAGTACAACCAGCTGCACAAAAGGATCAGTGAATGCGAGAGCGTACACCGCGAGATACAAGAGTCCAACTAGAAGCTGATTGAGGAATGGAAAGACATGGCTATCAGTGCCAACAAAAGGCTAGGATACTTGGAGCGAGGCATAGTAGAACTAGATGGAAAATTTCTCAAAAGGGTTGAAGACTGTCAAAAGGCTGAGGGGACCGAAGGTGGACATCTAGCCAGAGCATACCTGTTGCTAGGACTTCGTGAATTGGGGAAGCTGTTCGACGGAGCCAAAGATGTCAAATGTGGGGAAGGTCCCTCTGGGACCAAATAGATGGGAATTTACTTTTTGCTTTATGAATGTAATAAGGCCAATGGCCATTAGTGACTTTTATTTCTTTCTTGTTTAGTGTCGTTTTGGGATTCGTCTATTTTTATCAATAAAATGAGGCATTTAGCATTTTAAGTTCTCCAAGTCTATTTGTCGCTAGGCCTACCTCGGGCACAAAAGCGGTTCCCAAATTAGGACATGTTTTACATTCCCGCACTATGTGTTTAAATGTTGCACTACTTTTTATAATCCTCACTGACTTGATTACCTTTTGTTTTTATTTTTGTTTTTATTATTCCCCTCCCCAAAGGTTAGTTCGTGCACTCTGGCATCATCATCTTATTTCATAAGGCCCTTCCATACAGGCTGCGAGCAGAGGGGCACATCTCACGAATTGGACCATTAGGACAACCAAAGCCCGACGAGCCTCGGGGTAGCAAGGCTAAAACAAGCATTATTCACTGTTTCTACTAAATGATTTTCTTCTCGCATTTTTCAATTTCAGCAATAAAGATCTTTGATGATCAAAACAGTTATTCAATTTATCAAAAGCATATTTGATTTTCTTATGAATTAATATTTATTGTTATCTCTCCTTACTTTACCAATACAACACTACTATTACTTGTCTTGATGAACTAATGACTATGACATGCAATGAGATAATGGAACAAATGGACATGAATTCAGAAGAAGATGACATACCTGACGAGATTGTCAAAGAAGTTGAGAACTTTGAGAACAGACCTAAGTCCAACCTGGACGAGACCGAAATTGTCAACCTAAGAGATGCAGAAAACATCAAGGAAACACGAATCAGCATTCACCTATCGTTGTCACAAAAGAAAGAATACACAGAATTTCTAAAGGAGTATGAGGACATATTTGCCTAGTCGTATGATGACATGACTAGTCTGAGTACGTCTATTGTGGCTTACAAACTTCCAACCGATCCAATATGTCCAACGGTAAAGTAAAATCTCAGAAGTTCAAGCCCGATATGACTCTGAAAATCAAGGAAGATGTCACCAAGAAGGTCAATGTTAAGGTTCTCAGGGTAGTACCCGACATGGTTAGCCAACATTGTGCCATTGCCAAAGAAGGATGGGAAGGTCAGGGTCTGTGTTGATTACCGGGATATCAACCGGGCCAGTCCGAAAGACGACTTCCCTTTGACAAATATACACATCCTGATTGACAATTGCGCCAAGCATGAGCTACAGTCATTGTGCCAAACGGCTTTCATTACGCCGTGGGGAGTGTACTATTACAAGATGATGCCATTTGGCCTGAAGAATACAGGGGCCACCTACATGAGGTCCATGAATACCATCTTCCATGATATGATACACAAGGATATAGAGGTATATGTGGATGATGTTATTATCAAATCCAAGAAGGCCACTGATCACATGGAAGATCTAAGGAAGTTCTTCAATCGACTGCGGAGATACAACCTGAAACTAAACCCAGAAAAGTGCGCATTTGGGGTTCCTGCTGGGAAATTGCTTGGATTTATTGTGAGTCACCAAGGAATAGAACTGGATCCATCAAGAGTCAAAGCCATTCAAGAACTACCACCGCCAAAGAACAAGAAGGATGTGATGAGTTTCTTGGGGAGGCTTAACTACATCAGCCAATTCATAGCACAGTCTATAGTTATCTATGAGCTAATCTTTAAGATGTTGAAGAAGGACTCCGCTACCAAATGGACCGATGACTGCCAAAAGGCCTTCGACAAAATCAAAGAATACCTGTCAATTCCACTGGTCTTAGTCCCGCTCGAGCCAGGTAGACCCTTATTACTCTACCTTGCAGTGTTGGATGGAGCTTTCGGCTGCGTTCTGGGGTAGCATGATGAAACAGGGAGGAAGGAACAAGCTATTTATTATCTCAGTAAGAAGTTCACCCCGTACAAGGCCCGGTATTTTCTATTGGAACGCACTTGTTGTGCTTAACTTGGGTAGCTCAGAAGCTGAGACATTACTTCTGCGCCTATGCTACATATCTCATATCGAGAATGGATCCCTTGAAGTACATTTTTCAGAAGCCCATGCCCACCGGCAAGCTAGCCAAGTGGCAAATCCTATTGAGTGAGTTCAACATTGTTTACGTAACTCAGAAAGCGGTCAAGGGACAATACTGGCAGACCACCATGCTGAAAATCCTGTAGATGGAGAATATGAACCCCTGAAAACGTATTTTCCCGATGAATAGGTATCATTCATAGGAGGAGACATTGCAGAATCCTATGATGGTTGGAGAATGTTCTTCAATGGAGCAGCAAACTTCAAAGGAGTTGGCATAGAATTTACTCCTCTTCTGGAACACATCTTCGGATCACACCATCATTACAAATTTTACACAAGTAAGGCTCATCCCAGTAGTAGTCCAAGCTATCCCGTTTAAGCTTCTTCCTTTGGTTAGAAGAGAGCTCACACAGAACAATACTGGTCATAAGAAAGGTGGCAACATCCGTGAACTGGGGCATGTTATTCACAGATATAGAGCGGAGTTGCTCATCAAGGAATGAATCATTAATTTCTAGGTCATCACGGGGCCTCCCCTCCTCCTCCAAGAGGGACAAGTGCTCCGTCATTTGGTTTTCACACCCTTTTCGATCAACAATCTAAAGGTCAAACTCTTGAAGCAATAGAACCCATCTCATCAACCGAGCCTTAGAATCTTTCTTTGTTATCAAGTAGCAGAGTGTTTCATGGTCAGTATGAACTATCACCTTGGCACCCATGAGATAAGGCCTAAACTTCTCCATTGCAAACACAATTACTAGCAACTCTTTTTCCGTAATTGTGTAATTAACCTGAGCAACATTCATTGTTTTACTTGCATAATACACCGGGTGAAACATTTTGTTTACTCTTTGACCCAAAACCGCTCTTACCGCAACATCACTTGCATTACACATGAGCTCAAAAGTTAAGCTCCAATTGGGTGCGGTAATAATGGGAGTGGTTATCAATTTGTACTTGAGGAGTTCAAAAGCCTTCATGCATTCATCATTAAACACAAACTTGGCTTCCTTTTCCAATAATTTTCACAAAGGATTCACTACCTTAGAAAAGTCTTTGATGAATCTTCAGTAGAACCCCGCATGCCCAAGAAAACTCCTAACCCCCTTGACTGAATTACGAGGAGGAAACTTTGAAATCACTTCAATATTTGCCTTCCCCACCTCTATTGCGTTCTTTGAGATCTTATGGCCGAGGACACTTCCCTCCTCGAACATAAAGTGACATTTTTTCCAATTAAGCACAAGATTTGTCTCTTCACATCGGGCTAGCACTTTGTCAAGATTCTTCAAATACTCATCAAAGAAGTCACCCACAACACTGAAATCATCCATGAACATTTCCAAGAAGTCCTCCACTATGTAGGTAAATATAGCCATCATACACTACTGAAAGGTAGCCGGTGCATTACACAAACCAAATGGCATCCTAGAAAATGAAAAGGTGTTATACGGACATGTGAAGGTGGTTTTCTCCTGATCTTCCGAAGCAATCAAAATCTGGTTGTTACCTAAATACCCATCCAGAAAATAGTAGAAGGCACGCCAACAAATCTATCTTGCATTTGGTCAAGAAAAGACAATGGAAAATAATCTTTGCGGGTCACTTTATTCAGCTTTCGGTAGTCCATGCACATCCTCCATCCGGTGACAGTCCTGGTGGGAATCAACTCATTTGCTCATTGGTGACCACAGTTATACCACCCTTCTTCGTCATGCATTACATCGGCGAAGTCCAAGAACTATCTGATATGGGGTACACAACCCCTGCATCTAACCACTTGATCACCTACTTTTTAACAACCTCTTGCATAGCCTCGTTCAACCTCCTTTTAATGTTCCACAGAGGGCTTGCCATCATCTTCAAGTATAATCTTGTGCATGCAAAAGGCTGGGCTTATTCCCCGAATATCAGCTAGAGTCCATCCAATTGCCTTCTTCCTTTTTTGGAACATCTCCAGTGTGGCATCTACCTGCACGTTAGTAAGATAAGAAGAAATAATAATAGGTAAAGTTGAGCTAGGGCCCAAGAATTCATACTTGAGGTGTGAAGGAAAAGGCTTCAACTCCAAAACAGGAAGTTCCTCAATTGAGGGCTTTGTTGGCGGAGTCTTTCTGTTCTCAAGATCCAAAGAAAGCTTACGGGGATCATAGGAATAAGAACCCATTCCGTGAAAAGCATTGACACACTCCACCCTACCTTCATCCTTATTCACATCAAGGTTCACATCACCTCCGGGACAAGAGCCACAAAAGAGCAAACTTTAGTACTATTCGGCTACCTCATTGATTTGCACACATGAAAGACAACTTTTTTGTCACCTACCGGGAAGGTGAGCTCCCCTGCTTCCACATCAACCAATGCCTTCCCTGTTGCAAGGAAAAGTCTTCCCAATATTATTGGTACCTCATAGTCGACTTCACAGTCCAGAATCACAAAGTTAGCTGACAAAATAAACTTGTCCACCTGGATAAGAACATCATCAATAATACCAAACAGCCTCTTCATTGTTTTATCCGCCATTTGTAATCTCATTGAAGTAGCTCTCGGTTGACCAATACCAAAAGTTTTGAACACGGAGTAAGGCATGAAATTGATACTTGCTCCCAAATCACACAATGCCTTTACGAAATCCGCACTCCCAATGGTACATGGAATGGTGAAAGCGCCAGGATCTTCAAGCTTTGGAGCCATCGAGTGTACAATTGCACTTACTTGATGAGTCATTTTGATGGTCTCACAATCCATAGATCTCTTTTTAGTCACTAGGTCTTTCATAAACTTGGTGTAACCCGGCATTTGCTCAAGAGCTTCCACCAAAGGAACATTGATCGACAAGCTTTTCATCATCTCAATAAACTTCTTAAATTGGTTTTCATTATTTTGCTTTGAAAGTCTTTAAGGGTAAGGTGGAGGAGGCCTTGGCAAGGGAGCTTTACCCTTGGGCACTACTGTTTCCGGTATGTCTATTACGTGTTCCCTAGACGGGTTCATGTCATCTTGAGTCTCCACCTCATTATCATGAATATCAATTCTCACTTCCGCCTTCAAATTCTATTCACCCACTTCCTCATCAACTATAGGAACATCATCATCATGCACTTCAACCTCATCACTCACAACTTCCTTTTGCTCAGAGGTATTCACTTCACCACCTCTATCGCTTCTTGTGATCAATGCATTGCATGCCTGGTATTGTTCCCACCCTTCGGGTTTACTACCGTATCACTAGGTAGAGCCCTCTTAGGTCGAGTATTCAAAGATTGCAAAATCTGGCCAAGTTGAACCTCCAAATTTCGGATGGAAGTATTATGGGATGCCAACTGGGCATCAGAGACGACATTCTTTTTCATCATTTGTTCAAACATCATCTCGATCCTTCCTATCTCATTGTTTGACGAGCTACGACCTTGGGACGGAAATGGATGCGGGTTGTTTGGTTGTTGATACATCTGAGGTCTTTGAAAGCCTTGCCCCTAATTTCTTTGATTTCCATTATTCCAACCCCCTTGGCTGTTGTTTCCTCCCCAATCATTGTTGTTGCCATTCCAATTGCCCTAGTTATTCTGGATGCCCTAATTTTGATTGTTGTTTCCCAGTTGCTATTTCCCTGTTGGTTTTGATTTCCCCAGTTTCCTTGGGATATCCACTGTTGTTGTTGGTTAGGAGCATTGCCCCTTTGTCCTTGGTAATTGTTCACATACTGGACTTCTTCACTTTGCTCATCATACCCATCATCTTGGTTGAAACCACTGTTACCCTGCTCATATTGATCTGGACTACCTTGACCTTGTTGACCTCTTTGTCGCCTCTTGTTGACCAACATATTGACACCTTCAATAGAATTTACTTGTCTCGGCGCTTGAACTTGCTGCAATTGATCTTTTTCCAACTGGTTCATTGTTGTAGTTAACTCTGTTATTGTCTGGCCATGATTGTGGAGCTCTTTGTGCAGGTTAATTATAGTGGGATCACCCTGTGACACATTAGCTCAACTTTGCCAAGTTGAGGTATCTGCCATCTCATCCAATATCTCACACGCCTCAGCATAAGGTGTGTTCATAAAATTTCCCCTGCTAGCTAGTTCAATACAGATTGATTTGTCATGTTAATGTCACGGTAGAATGTTTGTTGGATCATTGCTTTGGTCATGTCATTGTTCGGACATTCTTTCACCATTGTTTGATATCTCTCCTAGGTCTCATGAAATGGTTCATTAGGTTCCTATTTGAAGGCCAAAATCTCATCTCTCAAAGTCGTCATCTGCCCTGGCGAGAAAACCTTAGCTATAAACTTGTCTGCCAACTCATCCCATGTGGTGATGGAATGGTTGGGAATTCTTTCGAGCCAGTCCAAAGCTTTCCCTATAAGTGAGAAAGGGAACAATCTCAATATTAATGCATCCTCTGACTCATTTGTTTGTTTGCTTCCCCAGCAGGTATCCACAAAGCCTTTAAGATGTTTATATGCATTCCGATGGGTAGCGCCTGTGAAGTACCCTCACTGCTCCAATAAAGTCAACATCACATTTGTAATCTGAAAATTGCCCGCCCGGATCCGGGGTGGGACAATTTCACTTGCGTATCCTTTATTTGGAAGCACCCGAGGAGCGACTCTTGGAGGAGCTGGGGGAGGGCTGGAATGTTTTTATTGTCCTGGCAACCTCTCCTTTGTCCTTGAGGTACTAGAGGCACCTCATCTTCACCATTATCATCTACATCCTCCCCCGGGAGAACATTTCCAAGAGGATCATTGTTTGCCATTTTGTACCTGAATCAATTGACTCACACAAGTTAGTAAAACAGAAGGAAAATAAAACAAGACACAAAACTAGTCAGATAGATAGCCAAAACCGTTTAGCTCCCTGGCAACGGTGCCAAAAAGTGATCTGGTCCAACCCTATACCACTATAGAATGGCAAGAGTGGTCGATGCAGCTTTTACTCAAAAGGTCGGGATCGAATCCACATAGAGCTAATATTGGTTTGGAATTAGGTTTCTATCTAATCTAGCTATGTGCGATGTTCTTAATTGCACTTCCAATCATGCTTTGATTGGTTACTATTCTACTTTTAACACTAATTAAGAATGAAAATAAGCTAGTATGATATTTTTGTAAGGTTTTCTCAATTGGTAAAAAGGCACTAGGGAAGTGACTTAACCTAGGTGAGTGTCTAACGGGGTCTAAAACTTAGGGCAAACTTGTTGTAATTGGGATCATGATATAACCATTGCACATAGTTACTCACTCTATACCTCTCGGTAGTTTGAGTGACTTTGCCCTAATTGGCTTTCTCAAGCACAATTGGGTGTTTAAACAATGCAAGCAAAATCGCCTCAAGTCGGGTATTACTATCTCTAGGTTTAACCATTTAATTGGGGCTATCAATCTCTTGAATGCACCCCAATTCCTTGTTAGCCTGAATTTCCTAGACTTAGTCTCTCTTTCTCAAGAAGATCCTAAGTCAAAACGGCACAAATCAGTGTTTGCAACTACTTATTCAACAATTAAAGCATAAATCAAGCTAAATATCAAACATTTAAGCCCTAAAATTGAAGACCCATTAAATACCCACACTAGGGTTGGGTCACTACCCTAGCTAATGAGTTTAGCTACTCATAATCAAAGAAGAAATCAAAGATGAGATGAAATATAAGCCATAAAAAGTAATTACAAGAGTAAAATCTAAGATTAATTGCTAAAGATGTTCTAAAATTACTCAAAAAGGTAAAAAAAATGGTTGTTCACATGCTCCCCAAAACAACAGATGATCTAAAATCTGAAAAGGAACTATTTATACACAACTAAATATTTCGGACAAAATTGCCCCTACGGAGATTCCGCTGACAGCGAAAAATAGGTCGCCTCAGCGCTATGACTACCGCAGACGCGAAATATGATCGCAGACCACGCCTTTCAACTTAAGCTCCCAACTAATGTTCTCTGATTCTTCATTCCGTTGAGGGCAGCAATTGGGCCGCGGCCGCATCAAATGATACCGCTGTCGCACAATTTCACCGCGGGCAGCGGTGACTGTTAAGCCCAGAATATGACTCTTTGAACCTTGCCACCGCTGAGAGCATTGTTAAGACCGCCTCAGCGATGGATCCTCTGCGTCCGCGTCTATTTCTTCGTTGTCAGTGCCCTTTTGACTCAGCTTTGAACTTGTGCAGGTTTCACTCCTTTTTGAGCTGGTTATGACTTCCTAGTCCCTTTTTTACCAAACAATGCAAATAAGCACAAAAAGTTAGCTTTCGGGAATATTTGTACACACTTTTAATCCAAAACCTAAGCAAAAAGGAACATAAAATAGGCTAGAATCCCTAGTTATCAGACTCCATTTACCGCCACCTCGGATACTGCTAAGTATAGGTACAGTTGTTCATCTGCCTCCGGAGTGTGAAGCAAAAGTGGGCTTGAGAGGTATCCTTTGAGTTCCTCCAAGGCTTGTTGGCACTCTGGAGTCCATGAGAAGTTATTCTTCCTCTTCAATAGTGAGCCGATGTCTCTTGTTGGAGGACCTCGAGATGAATCGACCCAAAACGGCTATGCATACGATTAACCTTCGTATGGCCTTGACGTTTTCCACTACGATAATTTCCTCTATGACCTTGATTTTATCAGGATTGATCTCGATCCCTTGGTTGGACACCATGAATCCAAGAAATTTTCCGAATCTGACTTCGAATGCACATTTTCCGGGTTTAGTTTCATATTGTATTTCTTTAATACGTTGAAGGTTTCCTGCAAATGCTTCTAATGGTCCTCTACTCGTAGGGACTTAACCAATATATTGTCAATACAAACCTCCATTATTTCCCTATCTGTTCTTCGAACATTCGATTTACTAGACATTGGTAAGTGGTACTGGCGTTTTTTTAATTTGAATGGCGTTATGTTATAGTAGTAGATGTCGTACTTAGTAATGAAGGACGTTTTTTCCTGATCGCCCGGGTCCATCTGAATATGGTTGTACACGGAATAGGCTTTGAGAAAATTGAGGATCTCATGGTCGTCCATTGCATCGATCATGCGATCGATGTTAGGAAAAGGGAAAGAGTCCTTGGGGCATGCTTTATTCAGGTCTTTATAGTCTACACACATTCTTAACTTGTTTTCCTTTTTAGGGACTACTACTACGTTTGCTAACCAATCCGAGTATTTAATCTCCCAGATATACCCTATTTAAGGAGTTTAGATACCTCGTCCTTGATGAATGCATGCTTGACTTTGGACTGAGGCCTCCTTTTTTGCTTAACCGGATAGAACTTCGGGTCCAGGCTCAGCTTGTGAGTTGTTATTTCTGGTGGTATTCTTTTCATATCAAGGTAGGACCAAGTGAAACAATCTATGTTAGCTATAAGGAATTTAATGAGTTGTTTCCTGAGCTCGGGACTTAAACTCGTGCCCAGGTATACCTTACAACCAGGCAAATTCTCAATCAATATGACTTGCTCCAGATCTTCGATTGATGATTTGGTGGCACAGGAGTCATCAGGGGTTATAAAAGACCTGGGAACCCTGTAGTCATCGTCTTCATCGGTCCCCTGCTTCTCCGGTTGGGTCGGGGCCGATGTTGGCAATTGCTATTTGGCTTCTTCCTTGGTGATCGAACCCATATCTTTTGTCATTGCAAGTGTGGATATCGGGATCACCTCTTCAACTGCGAACCTTTCCTTTTTGGCTGGTTGTTTCCGTAGATTGTTTTAATCCCTCCTGCATCGGGAATTTCAACACTTGGTGCAGAGTTGAGGGTACTGCCCACATGTTGTGGATCCATGGTCTCCCCAATAGAGTGTTGTACCTCATATCTCCTTAGGTCACATAGAACTTGGCTTCTTGAATGGTCCCGGCAGTGTTCACTGATAATGTTATCCCCTTTAGTGGTTTCACATACCATGTTTAATCCATTTAGAACTCAGACTACAGGCATGATTTTGATCATGTAGACCGAGCTGTTCCACAACCCTCGATATGATGATGTTGGTTGAGCTACCTGAATCAATTAACACATACTTAACTAGAGATTTATTTATGAGTACAGATATTACTAGTGCATCATTAAAGGACTGCAATCGCCCTTCCGCATCCTCATCGTTGAAAGACAAGGTTCCTTCTAGCACGTTATCCCGAGTTTGTTTTTCCCTTGTGATAGATACTTTGGTTAGCTTTAGCATCGGCCCCTGGAGAACGTTGACCCCGCCAATGATCATGTTAATGACATGCTAAGGTTCTTCCTACTCGATCTGTTTATTAGAATCTCTATTCCTGAAATGATTCTTGGGTCGATCGATCAGGAACTCTTCGAGATATCTGTTGTTGAATAGCCGGGCTACTTCCTCACTTAATTGTCGGCAATCCTCTATTTTGTGGTCGTGAGTGCCATGATATTTGTACATTAGGTTAGGATCCCTTTGGGTTGGATCGGACTATAGAGGTCAGGGCTACTTGGTGTCTTTGATGTGTCTGATGGCAGATATGATGGCAGCAACATCGATGTTAAAGTTGTACTCTGATAACCTTGGCACTTCCTTAGGCCTGATGGGCCTGTCAAACGTGTTTTTTGCTCATGAGTCCCCAGTTGTTTTAACCTCGATCACTTCTTCTCATAGGGTTTTGTCCAGACCCACTACCTCTTCGGTCTCCATTGCATGGCTAATACTGATACTTGTTTGATCTTGGTTCACGATCAATGTCTCTCTTGACTCTATCGACGGCTCTGACGGGATAAACGGACCCGGAAGAGGTCCCAAGCTGATCATCTTCTACCCTGATTTTCAAATGATATAGGTTTTGTACGTCGACCCAAGTAACAACCGAATATTCTATATATTTTGTTTCAACTACTGTGAAGCCAACGAGGTTCAACATTGAGTCCTTGGATGAAGTGCTGAATGGCCCAATCGTCCGCAACCAGAGGTAGGTCCATCCGTTCCATTTGAAATCGGGACACGAATTCTCTAAGCATCTCATTATCCCTCTATTTCACTTTAAAAAGGTCTGACTTTCTGGTCTCGACCTTGATAGACCCCGCGTGTGCTTTTACAAATGAATCTCCAAGCATAGCGAATGAGTCAATAGAATTAGGAGGTAGAATGTGATACCATATCATAGCTCTTTTTGACGGAGTTTCCCCGAACTTTTTCAGCAGGACAGACTCGATCTCATCATTCCCCAAGTCGTTCCATTTGATGGCGCACGTGAATTAGGAGGTAACATGCTCGTTTGGGATGGTTGTTTTATTGTACTTAGGAATCGTGGGCATGTAGAACTTCTTGCAGATCGGCTTTGGAGCCACGCTCGGAGGGAAATGTTTTTGACCAAACTTCTTAGAATCCAGGACTTTTAATATCAATGGCGCTCCTGGGATTTGATCAACCCTGGAATTGTAGGTTTTCACCTTTTTTCCGTTGGCTTCATTTTTCTTTTCCCCCGATTCTACCCATTTTGTTAGCTCCTCGAGTATCTTTATAATCCTGGGGTTGGCTCCCAACTCTCTTTTGTTCAGCCTCTCCGTGACCGGTTCACTTCTACAGGTGACTTCTTGGGACGACTCGAGCTCAATTATGCTCTGGGTGGTTTTGGTTCTAGAGATAGGCTATTGTTGCATGTTGAGCCTGTAGCATTTCGAAAATCACCCGCTAGTTGATCCCATCATCTTTGCTGTCGTGCATATTTTGTGCAAATGATCGGACTTCCCTGTGGATGTTGTTCTTAGGATTGGTAGTCAAATTTGCATTGATGGCCACATTCGAGCTAGCATCGATCGAGTCCACGGCTGGATCTCTGTTGAGGTCGACGGAAGGTAGCTCGTTATCGGGTGCTACATTGTTGTTCTTGCCATGGTGGTCGGATTCAGCATCTATGTTTAGAGGGGCAGACTAGGAGTTTGACATTTAAAACTTTAACCTGAAATCAAAGATACTCCAAAGAACAAGTTTAAAATAGGGTGTGTTGTAAAAGTTTGTATCAAATAGCCACAAATATCCTTAGCCTCAAGGTGGGCGCCAAACTGTTTACCCTCAAAATCGGATTGTAACGACCCGACCGGTCATTTTGAGAACTTAAGCTCCATTCAGCGGTGTACGATCTTGAACAACTTCATAATATGAGCATCGACTTGTGTGCATTGTTGAATTCAGTTAATGGATGATTCAGAGTCAAATTGGAAGAAGGAATCTAGTTTTGGAAGTTTGAATGATGAGAATTTGACCGGAATTAGAATTTTGAGTAAACGGCCCCGAAATGAATTTTTGATGATTCCAACAGCTTCTTATGGTATTTTGGACTTAGACGTGCGTCCGAATTCAGATTTGGAGGTCCGTAGGGTAAATTGAGGCATTTCGGTGAAAGTTGGAAAAGTTGAAGTTTGGAAAATGGAGATATTTGACCCATAGTTAACTTTTGTGATATCGGGGTCGGAATTCGATTCCGAGAGTTGGAGCAGCTCCTTCATGTCATTTTGGACTTGTCTGTAAAATTTGGCGTCATTTCGGGTTGATTTGATCGGTTTAGCACAAGTTTTCGAATTTGGAAGTTCATAGTTCGATTCATGGTATGATTCATCGTTTCGCCATTGCTTGATGTGATTTGAGACCTCGAGCGAGTCCGTGTTAGGTTATGTGTTACACCCCATAATATTACGTCAATATTAAGTCTCGCAGTATTGTATTACGACAATGTTATGCTCTGCAGTAATATGTTACGACAGTGTTCTACCCAGCAGTATTACATTACGGAGATGTTACGCTTCGCAGTAATAAGTTACGACAGTGTTGCACCCTGCAATATTTTACGTTAAATTTGTCGTAAGGTAATTGACATCAGTCCAAGGAAAAGATTATTTTGGGATTATAAGGATTATGCTATTTCAAACAAGTAACGAGTAAATTCGTGAAGGTGAGAACGTAAGCAAATCAAAGAAAATGAATTTCGTTGAAGTTTGACGTTTTTGGGATAAAATGCGGCCCGAGCTAAAATATCCAGTATTTATGGACTAGTACCATACAAGGTACCCCGTCGCCATAATAGTGAAAAGTATAAGGTGTGTTAAAAGTGAGTAGTATTTTAAGTAATTTGAGATAATTCTTAATTATATAGATGATAGGTTAATTATTGGATAATGGAATATTTCTCAATTAATTAAGAAATTATATTGGATAAAGATTGGAGGCATGAGGTGGCAGCCCCTAATTTCAAATTAAAATGACTCTTACATTAAATTGAAAGGTGGCAAATTAAAGGCATGTGGTTAAGCCAGCACATGAAGTGGGCCACATCCACTCAAACACAAATTTATGACCATTTAATTCATTTGGCCTTTTAGATCTTGAAGAGATTCAGATGTAGTGTTCTTTCAATTACAAGCAACGTGAGTATACCTTAGAAAGAACACATAACATTTTCCCATTACAATACCAAATAAAATGATAGAACGCTTAGTAGGTATTTGGCTAATGTTACTGTTATGAGTACGCTTGGTTGTCCAATTTGATCTTCCTTGTTAATACTTCACGTATGCCTCTCTAATGTAAAGAGAAGTGCATATATCAAACTTTAAGAAGAAAGGATCTTCAACAATTCAACCCAGATTTAATAAGAAACATAAGATTTTGAAATTATAAGGGAGTACGGTGCAATCTTTCCCAAGGGAATCACTTAAGGTATATTAAGGCTATCCCTTCTTTATTTTGGCATGATCCATACGATACGAACGAAACGTGCAAATGCACAAATTTCATATATGACTCTATTCATAAAAGTAATAGAAGTGCCTATGTTCTTGAATTTTCATATGTATTATTATTCCATCATCTATTCATGGGTCTCAGAAAATACGTAAAATGATGTTGCGATATTAATCAAAGGTATAATGGTCTTATGACGTATCGAGAGATTTTGTTATTGTATCTCATATGCATTTCATGCATTTATATATGTACATTGACCTATGACTCAGACGGCGTTATATACGCGTATATATGTATGTATATATATGTATATGGGATATGGGAAAAGGTTACGGCGTTATATACGCACCACCACCTGATCAGCTGGTATCTGATGATGATGTTGCCCACAGTGGCTGAAATATGATTCAAACGGCGTTATATACGCATATACGGGTATGTATTCAAACGGCGTTATATACGCGTATATATGTATGTATATATATGTATATGGGATATGGGAAAGGTTATAGCGTTATATGCGCACCACCACCTGATCAGCTGGTATACGATGATGATTTTGCCCACAGTGTCCTATATGATATGATGGGATCCCCTCAGAGGCTATGATGTTATGAAACATGTACCTATGCACGACATGACATTCATACCTATATGCATGACGCTAAAGGTAATTTATGATTTACAAAGTGATTCAGACTTACAGGTTGAGTCATGTACTCTATATTTCTTCCATGTCTTGTATGTATCTATTTATGTGCCTTACATACTCAGTACATTATTCGTACTGACGTCCCTTTTACTTGGGGACGTTGCGTTTCATGCCCGCAGGTCCTGATAGACAGGTCGAGATCCCTCTAAATAGGCTATCAGCTCAGCGGAAGATGTTGGTGCGCTCCATTTGCTTCGGAGTTGCGTATTTGGTTAGTACGATTTAGACGTCTATTGTTTGGTTTGGCGGGATTCTGTCCCGACCTTTGTGACACTTATGTACTCTTAAAGGCTTGTAGACATATGTCTTGTACCTGAAAGATTGTACGGCCTTGTCGGCTGATGTCTTGAGTTTATAAATAATCATGTTGGCCTATTAGGGCCGTATGTCATGTGTATATGATAATATAATAAGAAAAATACGTTACATTGGTACTCGATTGAGTAAGGTACCGGGTGCCCGTCGCGGCCATCAGTTTGGGTCGTGACAAAAGTGGTATCAGAGCAGTTCTGTCCTAGGAAGTCTACAAGCCGTGTCTAGTAGAGTCTTGTTTATGAGTGTGCCGTGCACCACACTTATAAGCAGGAGGCTACAGGGCATTTAAGATTGTCACTCTTTCTTCTTACTTTAGATCGTGTGGTAGAGTTCACTTATAAGAATTCAAGTTTTGAAATTCTATTTTATTCGTAATATGACGATACCTACATCCGGAAAAAAGGTTGGAAAGAGAGATAGTTGTGGAAGAGCTGAGTCAGAGCAATTGGATTTTTCTATGATGCCTACGATAAGTAAATGTGAGGTTTTTAGCAGATCATGAGTGTACTGAAAGGTGTAAGCTTCCTGATAAGAAGCCTTAAGGCAAGAATACCTATCCATATTTATGATGAAGGACAATGAGAGATAGAGAAGATAAGTACAAGTTTCAGCAAATAAAAGGAGCAAGGTGAAAAAGGATACGAGGTACCCAGTTGATGAAGGTTAACAACATTTATAATTGAGGCAGAGAAACATAAGCTTTTTGAGTTATATTCGATAGTAACAAAGGTATATACAATTGGTCGCACCCCTTCCGGATATGCCCTATAGGTGTTAACAAAAGTAGTATAAGAAGATATGATGGATTAATTATTTGCGTCATTTGACATTTCCGAAGGATATTGCAAATATGCTAATAGATCTCCTTATAAGACACCAGATGGTGCACTCTGAAAAAGTGCAGCCAGATATGAGTGCTACAAAGACTTGCACTATAAGCCTTGAAGGGATACATATTACCCTAATATGGCTCGCGTCTCTAGTAAAGTGAGAACGTTTAGCAACTCGAAGAGCCACTAAATAGAACAATGGAAAGCTAAGAGCGAAAGAATGTCGTAATCAAGTTTTCACAAGAAAAGGGATATGCAGAATATTAGCAGAATAATGGGAAGAGAGATAAAGAAGCATTATGAATAAGGTGTGATACATGGATAAAAACTCTAGAGTATTAACCTATAGTCAAATGAAGGAAGAGACGAAAGGTGATGGGCCTTAAGGCAACGAAAAAATATAGGCCATAAGGTTATATCCTCGTTTTGAGAAATAAGTTCGTGACTCCACCACAACTACCAGAGGGGAGAGTTAATCCCCAGAGTAACAGAAATCAGTATGGACTGGTAAACAAGATAAACCAAATATGAATTTTGGACTGCATGATTAAAAAGTACTCGGCATCATGGGAATTTCAGATTTCGTTCCAGCGGTAATAGAAGGGACCACAGAAAAAGATTCACGATGAATTCAAAGAATATTCATTCAGGGAGATGCTTCCCTAGAGCAAACAATGTGAGAAAAATTAAGCTTAAGAGACTGTATGTGCCAGTTATGCTATGTGTCACTCTCGCGAGTAAGGGAATTTGTCATCCTTGGTACAGAAGGATTGTCGCAAGACGAGTAAGGATCATTGATGTTGAGAAACGACGCCAATGATAAAGAGGTAAAACATCTATAGGTAGATCCTCGTGGCTTCAACTTTTAGTGCACCCCTAAAGGGGGGAATATGGAGTGATGTGGTGTTAAGTCAGAATTAAGTGGTTCTAGTAGCTACAAAATGGCAAAGGAAGAATGCAATAAAAATAGGAAAGGTATGAGATCACACTATTCAAAGCCTATAGATAGGCTACGATCCCAGAACATTATGCAAACACGACGTTAAGGAGAAGAAGTGAGGCGTTCCTGCCGGAATGTTATGAATAAATAAGGAGTCAGCGCGAGACGTAAGTTAAGACAAAGGAAATAACCCAAGAATTGTTATGTGAAATATTTATATGAGAATGGGCCAACTAGTAGTTAGCAGTTAATTAAGGAAGGGCCTAGTTACGGCTAGACATGAGGTTACAGACGAATCAAAAGATCGTGCAAGATAAACGTAGTAAAACCCAATATAGTTAATTCAGCTTCGCAGTAATGTTATTATAATACTTGAAATATATTCAGAGAGGAGTCAGGGTAGTTAAAGGTACCATATGAATGTTATGGGAAAAAAAGAGAGTACCACTAGGGAGACAGTCAAAATATCAGTTCAAAAGCAACCCTACAAGCACAAGGGCGTGGAGGTAAGTAACTACGGATAAGCATAGGCAAGGAAGGACATCAAAAGGTCCGTAATAAGCTCACAACTTTATGAGAGTCAAGGTTTCTACCTAAGTACTACAACAAAAGACTAGCTGAGGAAATAAGGAAGAAGGCTTCAACCCAAGCACAACGACCTAAAGAGGAAATCGTCGTGTAACAACAGTCGTACAACAACATTGTAAGCACTCCAAAGGAAAGTGGCACCTACCGTGGCTAATGAACGGAAAGTAAGAATTAAAAGTAATATTTGATATCATATGAGTTGTATGGATACTCTTGCAAGTGTGGGCACTAAGATAATCTAAGTATGGATGCAACAAAAGGGCAGAAAGACCAGGAAAAGTAATAGCTCACATTGAAAGAAAACTAAGATGAAACGGAAGAATTATTCGATCAATGATTCAAGTTAGTACGTTATAGATACACTCAAGACATTGGAACATTATCCAGGCAACATAATTGTTGACAATCACACAATCATAGAAGACTCCGGTATAAGTTAAAAGAAAGAATTGAGCCCAGGGCATAGCTAAAGGATTGAATTGTTAGAAGATTGTATCATGGATATTCCATAATGCCCATGAATATTTAAGGTAATAATTGATACCATGAGCCACGGATCGGAAGATAGCTTAAGCCTACATAGAGGCTCATTAGAAAGAAGAGGAGACTAAAGAGTTACATTAACTAAGCAAAACAGAAGGGACCAAGAGAATTATAGACCTCAGGATCACTGTTAAGTATCAGAGGTATAAGAAAGATAGTACAGTAGCCATATTTTATAATAGCTCTATGATGAAGCCAACTGAAGAATACTAGCCTCATAAGAAGTCAGTACAAAGCTCCTACCGGATTATGTATATACCAGAGGTGCGAGCATTATAATAGAGCTTCAAGTTATGGACGTGAATTACACCTAGGTAGAAGGGAGGTCAGAAAAGAGATAGAAGATACGATACTATATTTTAAGGTAAGTAAAGTAAAGGTGAACAACGTACGAGATATCTAAAGGCAGAAGATCGTGAATAGTTCATACTTCGGATAGAAAGCTATAAGCACGGAGATCCAATAACCGTGATAGCGGCATCATCAGCAGCATGTCTTCCAACCTATGGTTCTTAAGTATTGATAGACCTAGTTAAGATAATAGAGAAGAGTTGGAGATGATGTGTTGTATCGGTTGACATTCCAGAATAACATAAGAAAATCCATTGTGCAAGCAAGTTGAAGGAAAGTTGCGAGTATTATAAATGGATATTTATAGGTCGCAAGCTAAAGTATGGTAGAGTGATAAAGTTTTAAGAAAACATGAGTAAGAATGAGGAAAGGCAAGTAAAAAGGCGACGAGAAAGGCTAAGTCCTCAGGATTAAGTCCATGAAAAGAAGAGAGATAATGGTTTCTCTAAGTCATTGAAAGTTTAGTATAACCTGAATGAACTCAAAAGAGTCTAACGCTGGTAACATTCAAAAGAGATGGAATGATGCCCTGTTAATAGAGTAAGGGTGTAATTATTATAGACAAAAATGATGTTTGGGCCTTCGATTGAGTAATGATATGACAAATAAAAGAAAGGGATCTCATGAATTGGACAGAATAAAAATATCCACGCAAGGTAAATCACATTGGGATTCCGTGAGATACAGTTATGAAAGCAGGGTATTGCCCCAGATGGATCAATCTAATCATTTTAGATGTCCCCCAATAAAACGTGAATCCTAGCAGCAATATTACATAAAAGGTTAAGTTATCAGGGGTGGATTATGGATCAAAATTGAGATGAATCAATAATGGATGGACAAAAATCACAAAGTATGAGATGAGATTAGACCGTCATTCTTAAGACGAACGGTAATGAAGGAGCATTGAAGGATTGAGATTTATACCTAAAGGATAGGCAACAAAAGTAACTGGGAGCTTGGTAAGCGTACCTCAGTAAAGGTAGGTTGAAGCGAAAATTATGGTAAATGCAGTAAAGTTATGTGAATGGGTAGCCAAATATATGAAATAAGATATGGCCATATTCGCAAGTTCTACAAAGCATCGAGTAAAGGACTTCAGTATACCTATAGAGGCCCGAGAGGCATCCTATTAAGCCTTATATATACAAAGTAAGGCTCAGAGATTGACTAAGAGTTAAAAAGGAAAAAGGAAAGATGAATTACATAAGTGCACCTATAAAGCCAGGGTCATACAGGCTGCATGACAAGAGGTAACAAACATTGCAAGATTAGGAAAATTTTGACCATAATTCATGATATGAGCAAAAAGACTAAATGGGGAAATACCCTAGACTTTGGATTTATTCACAGAACAACTGCTGGAATGGCAAGAAGAGTATTAATGTATTCATAAAAGCTATAAGTTACGAAAATGATAAGAGCATCTGTCAACATTCGAGGACGAATGTTCCAAAGGGGGGGAATGATGTTACACCCCGTAATATTACGTCAATATTACGTCTCGCAGTATTGTATTACGACAATGTTATGCTCTGCAGTAATATGTTATGACAGTGTTCTACCCAGCAGTATTACATTACGGAGATATTACGCTTCGCAGTAATAAGTTATAACAGTGTTGCACCCTGCAATATTTTACGTTAAATTTGTCGTAAGGTAATTGACATCAGTCCAAGGAAAAGATTATTTTGGGATTATAAGGATTATGCTATTTCAAACAAGTAACGAGTAAATTCGTGAAGGTGAGAAGGTAAGCAAATCAAAGAAAATGAATTTCGTTGAAGTTTGACGTTTTTGGGATAAAATGCGGCCCGAGCTAAAATATCCGGTATTTATGCACTAGTACTATACAAGGTACCTCGTCGCCATAATAGTGAGAAGTATAAGGTGTGTTAAAAGTGAGTAGTATTTTAAGTAATTTGAGATAATTCTTAATTATATAGATGATTGGTTAATTATTGGATAATGGAATATTTCTCAATTAATTAAGCAATTATATTGGATAAAGATTGGAGGCATGAGGTGGCAGCCCCTAATTTCAAATTAAAATGACTCTTACATTAAATTGAAAGGTGGAAAATTAAAGGCATGTGGTTAATCCACCACATGAAGTGGGTCACATCCACACAAACACAAATTTGTGACCATTTAATTCATTTGGCCTTTTAGATCTTGAAGAGATTCAGATGTAGTGTTCTTTCGATTACAAGTAACGTGAGTATAGCTTAGAAAGAACACATAACATTTTCCCATTACAATACCAAATAAAATGATAGAACGCTTAGTAGGTATTTGGCTAATGTTACTGTTATGAGTACGCTTGGTTGTCCAGTTTGATCTTCCTTGTTAATACTTCACATATGCCTCTCTAATGTAAAGAGAAGTGCATATATCAAACTTTAAGAAGAAAGGATCTTCAACAATTCAACCCAAATTTAATAAGAAGAATAAGATTTTGCAATTATAAGGGAGTACGGTGCAATCTTTCTCAAGGGAATCACTTAAGGTATGTTAAGGCTATCCCTTCTTTATTTTGGCATGATCCATACGATACGAACGAAACGTGCAAATGCACAAATTTCATATATGACTCTATTTATAAAAGTAATAGAAGTGCCTATGTTCTTGAATTTTCATATGTATTATTATTCCATCGTCTGTTCATGGGTCTCAGAAAATACATAAAATGATGTTACGATATTAATCAAAGGTATAATGGTCTTATGACGCATCGAGAGATTTTGTTATTGTATCTCATATGCATTTCATGCATTTATATATGTACATTGACCCATGACTCAGACGGCATTATATACGCGTATATATGTATGTATATATATGTATATGGGATATGGGAAAAGGTTACGGCGTTATATACGCACTACCACCTGATCAGCTGGTATATGGTGATGATGTTGCCCACAGTGGCTGAAATATGATTGAAACGGCGTTATATACGCATATACGGGTATGTATTCAAACGGCCTTATATACGCATATATATGTATGTATTCAAACGGCGTTATATACGCATATATATGTGTGTATGTATATGTATATGGGATATGGGAAAGGTTATGGCGTTATATACGCACCACCACCTGATCAGCTGGTATACGATGATGATTTTGCCCACAGTGGCCTATATGATATGATGGGATGCCCTCAGAGGCTATGATGTTATGAAACATGTACCTATGCACGACATGACATTCATACCTATATGCATGACGCTAAAGGTAATTTATGATTTACAAAGTTATTCAGACTTACAGGTTGAGTCATGTACTATATATTTCTTCCATGTCCTGTGTGTATCTATTTATGTGCCTTACATACTCGGTACATTATTCGTACTGACGTCCCTTTTGCTTGGGGACGCTGCGTTTCATGCCCGCAGGTCCTGATAGACAGGTCGAGATCCCTCTAAGTAGGCTATCAGCTCAGCGGAAGATGTTGGTGTGCTCCATTTGCTTCGGAGTTGCGTATTTGGTTAGTATGATTTAGACGTCTATTGTTTTATTTGGCAGGATTCTGTCCCGACCTTTGTGACACTTATGTACTCTTAGAGGCTTGTAGACATATGTCTTGTACGTGAAAGATTGTACGGCCTTGTCAGCTGATGTCTTGAGTTTATAAATAATCATGTTGGCCTATTAGGGTCGTATGTCATGTGTATATGATAATGTAATAAGAAAAATACGTTACGTTGGTACTCGATTGAGTAAGGTACCGGGTGCCCGTCGCGGCCATCGGTTTGGGTCATGACATTATGTGACTCATGTATGTGTTTAGATGAGGTCCCGGGGGACTCGGGTGTGTTTCGATTGGGCTACGGGTTATTTTCCCCATTTTTAAAACTACTATTTTGCTGCTTCTGGTATCCTCATTCGCGATCGTGAATAGCCTCTCGCATTTGCGATGCCTTGTTTCTGACCACCTCGAAATCCTTCTTCACGTTTGTGTCCTTCCCTTCGCTCTCGCGAAGCCCTGCATTTTCCTTCTTCGCATTCGCGTCCTTCCCTATGCGTTCGCGTAGGTTCCTGCCCTTCTTCTCCGCGTTCACGAGCTCATCATCGCGTTCGCGATGAGCAACCTGGGCAGCCTTAACTTTTCTTCTTCTCGAACGCGGTCCTCTCTTCGCATTCACGATGCACAAAAAACCTAGGCAGACAGAATATATCCCAAAATCGAGGGTTTCACCATTTTCATCACATTTTGACTTCTAGAGCTCGGTTCTTGGCGATATTTGGTAGGTTTTTCACGAAATTCGATTGGGTAAGTGTTACTTAACTATAATTAAATATATTCTATGAATTTGTCTTTATTTTTATCATTTAAATTGTGTTTTGGATTGGGGAAGGAGTTGGTTTTGAAGAAAAATTCTAAAATAAAAAATTGTGATTTGAGGGACCAAATGGTATCGGAATTTGATAAATTTTGTATTGTTGACTCGTATCAGAATGGGTATTCAGTTTTTGTAAAATTTGCCGGGTTCCGAGGTACGGGCTCGTGGGTCGACTTTTGGACCGATTTTTAAAATTTGATCAAGATTGAGACTTAATGATCCGGAATAGTCTCTTATATGTTTTGTTTGTGCTTTGAAGTTAATTTGGTTAGTTTTGAGCCGTCCGGAGGTCTTTTCACCCGAGAAGTGCATCTTAGAGTATCGGTTTATCGTCTTTGAGGTAAATATCTTGCCTAACCTTGTGTGGGGGACTTCCCTTTAGGATTGAGTCTTCTATGTTTATTGTCATCTGTGTACGCAAGGTGATGAGTGCGTACTCGGACTTAATTATGGATAGTTGGCCTTTTAGGGTTCTTAGGTTCTTATATTCACTATGTATGGAGTTATTCTTGATATGACTGAGTTTTTGCTTATTAGTTTCATCTCTACATGCTTAGTTGGAATTGTTTGCTTCATGATTTACTCTTATCACCTAATTGTCATCCTGTTTGATTTAACTGAAGAACTTCGTCTCTCTTATCATCATGCTACCTTTTCATAATTGCATGTGTTATCGAGAGTTATTGTCATCCTTCCTATAATCGCCTAGTCTTAAGTGCAACAAAGATCACCTTCCCTTAATTGAAATTATCGAATATTCTCGTAACTTCCCAACCTTAAACGGAGTTTAGATGACTAATATCTTTGTCGACTTGCCTTTATTTGGGACTACTAGACTCGTGTTGTCTTTCTTGTACTGATTTGTTTATTTGGGATTGTCACTGCATGTTAGTTTCCCCTTTCATTGAACTGTTCCCTTTATGCCTTTCACTTTTCTTACTATGGCTATTCTTGTGAACTGGTTATACCGATTCTTTGTGATTTGAAGTTTTGGAGTGGATTCACTCGCTATATTTTGTATTACGGTCACTGTTGTTGTTGTGCGGGTTATATTGGTGCACGAGGTCTCTGTCGTGTGGTTGTGGTTGTGTTGTGCACGAGGTCTCTGCCGTGCAGTTGTGGTTGTGTTGTGCACGAGGTCTCTGCCGTGCGGTTGTTGTTGAGGGGTTGCATGAGGTTTTTTCCGTGCTATTGTTACTATTGATATATTGCACATGCAGTGTGATAAGGCGGGATATGTATATATGCTTATATGTGGGTTGCGCATGTGGCGAGACAAGGTGGGAACACTATGATGTACGTGTGGCGAAACAAGGCGGGCACTTATTATGTTGTTATTTCCACATATGGCGAGACAAGGTGGGCTATGTCAGGGATTGATTGTGAGGATTTGTGATGGCCTGGGGGCATTCTTGTTGTTTAATATTGTGTTGTGGTACGCTTACCTATATGAGCTTTATCTCGTGGAAGTTGAGAGGAAACATCTTACGTGATGTCCGTTCTCTTCCTTGCGCTTATTATCTGGTAGGAACTATGTTAAAGCACTGCACAAGCATACACGTAGTTGAACACTCCTATTGGATGTGAAGTCCTCCTGATTTTGCTAAGTATAGACTTACACCCTCGTTTACGTGTTATATGTATGAGAGTGGCCCTAGTTAGTAAGTGAGTTGTCAGCATGACCTTGAGGTTGATTGGGGTACACGATCCCAAGTGTTAGATTTCAGGTACTGGGACTCGTGAGCTGTAATTTGTCCGAGCTTCGGTACTTCGTGGAAATTGTTAAATAAGACCTGATGTGAACATTGTCGTAGGATCTGAGTTATTATTTACCTTACTGTATTGTGACTGTAGGATTTGGGTTTGTGTTTTCTCTCGCTCTTCTGTGTCATTATTCTTAGTATTTTCGTTGTTACTTGTTGTTTTCTTCCCTTATTGTGATTATGTCACGACTCTAGTTCGCCCTCTGTGAACCATCATGATGGCACCTAGTCTCTACGATTACGTAAGCCTAAATTGCAGAAGATAACCAAAACTTGCGGAAGTAAAACAATTTAAAAGCATAAATAAGGCAATAACAGTGTTTAAATGTGCCGGTCGGCATACACCATATATAAATCTCAAAATCAATATCCAAATCCAAGACCCGGAAACCTACGAATCACAAGCTAAGAAAAAGGAAATACTATATAGCTCTAACTCCGGAATGTCTAACAAGAACAAAAGTACAGAAGGGCTAAATACTAAAATGCAGGAATAGAAGGAGACTCCTCGGTCTGCGGACGCGGCAGATATACCTCGAAGTCCCGTAGAATCACCTCGCCTCAAGAATGGTAATCCTAAGTAGAGGTACCTGGATCTGCACATGAAAAACATGCGCAGAAGAAGCATGAGTACACCATAGCGGTATTCAGTAAGTGCCAAGCCTAACCTTAGTTGGGTAGTGACGAGGAAGGTCAGGGCCCTACTGAGATTAGATAAATATAAAGATGACAGGATAAGATAAGCAGTACAATTGAGAATCTACAGTAAGAATCTACACAGGATAATAAGAGTACAATAACGGAAACAGAGATGAAGGCAAACCACAAGGAAAGTAACCGAGGATCTCTTAGTATCCTCAACATGTACTAGGGATCTCTTGGTATCCCGAGGATCTCTCGGTATCCTCAATATATGCTAGGGATCTCTTGGTATCCCGAGGATCTCTCGGTATCCTCAATATATGCTAGGGATCTCTTAGTATCCCGAGGATCTCTTGGTATCATCAATATACGTACAAGGGATCTCTTGGTATCCTGCACCTCAGTCCAGATCATAAATACGTACAGGGGATCTCCCGGGATATCGTCCCGTAGTCCCAAATTAAAAACACATAGAAGCAACACAAAAATACTCAATTAAACGCAAATTTCGTACCAAGTAAACAGTTAATTCTAGCCTAACATGCTTCACGTAATGCAACTAAAGCAGTTTAAGCAAATAGTCAATTAAGTCAACTAAACATGCTTTTCTAAATTACAACAGGCTAAATTCGCAAGTAGATAAAGCAAGAAAAAGTAACTCAATTGAAATACTTAAAGTAAAACTGGATTTTCAACAATTAGCTCAAGTACGCACTCGTCACCTCATGTACAAGGCATTTCAATTACCAAATATATCATATCCTAAAGGGAAGGTCCCCCACACAAGGTTAGACAAGCCACTTACCTTGAACCGGCTCAAAATCAACCAAACACCACGTCTTTGCCACGAGTACTCGACTCCAAATGGCCCAAATCTATTCAATTCAACTGCATAATGTAAATAACACTTCAAGTAACTGATACTACGAAGAAATTCTAAGCTAATACGCGAAATTAGGTAAAATGACCAAAATGCCCCTGGGGCCCACGTCTCAGAATCAGGTAAAATTTACATTTCTGTAATCCTCACATTCTCACGAGTTCATTTATATCAAAATTATCCCAATCCGACATCAAAATCGTGATCCAAATTCAATTGTTAGGTCTAGAACCTTTTCCAACTTTTCTTCAATTTTTTCATCCCAAATTCGAATTTGAAGGATAATTTTAAGCATAGATTAGTGGAAAACAATCAAGAACGAGTAAGAATCACTTACTCAAAACACCCAGGTGAAAATCCCTCTCCTAATCGCCTATCCCGAGCTCCCAAATTAATTTTTCCAAGTTTTTGAACAAACCATCGGCTCTGTCCCCTTTTCTGCCCCAGTTATTCCGCTTCTGCGGTCCCGCTTCTGCGAAGAATCGACCGCATCTGCGAAAAATCACTAACGTCCTAAAAATCTACATCTGTGGCCCTTTACCCGCAGGTGCGGTACCGGTTCTGCACAAAATATACCGCATCTGCGGTTCTTGGAGAGATGGCCAAAATTTCGCTTCTGCGGCTCCGCATCTGCGGTCCCCAAACCGCAGATGTGAAAATAACAGAAGACCAGTTGCTGCACAACTTCAAGTCCAAAATTTTCTCCGTTAACCATCCGAATTCATGCCGAGGCCCCCGGGACCTCAACCAAAGGCATCAACATATCCTAAAACCTTATTCAAACTTGTACCAATCTTCAAAACCCTTCAAACAATATCAAACAACCAAAACACATTGGATTCAAGCCTAAGTTTCTAAAATCTTCCGAATTCCGTTTTCGATCAAAAACCCAACCAAAACACGTCCGAATGACCTGAAATTTTGCACACATATCCCAAATGACATAACGAAGATACTGCAACTCTCGGAATTCCATTCCGACCCTCGAATCAAAATCTCACTATCGAACCGGAAACATCCAAAATTCCACTTTCGGCATTTCAAGCCTAAATTAACTACGGACCTCCAAAACAAAATTCGAACACGCTCCTAACCCCAAAATCACCTAACGGAGCTAACAGAACTATCGGATTTCCATTCTGATGTCGTCTTCATACTGTTCCGACTACGGTCAACTTTCCAACATTTAAGCTCTCATTTAGGGACTAAGTGTCCCAAAAACTCCCCGAAACTCAAAACCGAACATCCCTGCAAATCACATTAGCAGAAATAAACTTGGGGAAAGCAGTTAATAGGGGATCGGGGCATTAATTCTTAAGACGACCGGCCGGGTCGTCACATCTTCCTACACTTAAACATTCGTTCGTCCTCGAACGAGCATAGAGACATACCTAAAGTAGTGAAAAGATAAGGGTAACGGCTGCACATATCATACTCGGTCTTCCAGGTCGCCTCCTCGACCGGCTAGCCCCGCCACTGAACCTTTACCGAAGCAATGTTCTTTGACCTTAGCTTTCTAACCTGCCTGTCCAATATTGCCACTGGCTCCTCAATATAAGATAGATCCTTGTCCAACTGGACTGAACTGAAATCCAACACGTGCGACGGATCACCGTGATACCTTCGGAGCATCGAAACATGAAATATTGGATGAACTCCTGCCAAGATGGGAGGTAAGGCAAGCTCATAAGAAACCTCCCCAACACGCCTCAATACCTCAAAAGGGCCAATAAATCTCGGACTCAACTTCCTTTTCTTCCCGAATCTCATAACGCCCTTCATAGGCGAAACCCGAAGCAAAACTCGCTCTCCAACCACATAGGAAACACCACGAACCTTCAGGTCCGCGTAACTTTTCTATCTGGACTGGGCTGCGTGGAGTCTATCATGAATCACCTTAACCTTCTCCAAAGCATCCTGAACCAGGTCTGTGCCCAACAATCTGGCCTCACCCGGTTCAAACCAACCCACCGAGGATCTACACCTTCTACCATATAAAGCCTCATACGGTGCCATCTGAATACTGAACTGATAGCTATTGTTGTAAGCAAACTCCGCCAATGGCAAGAACTGATCCCAAGACCCTCCAAACTCAATCACACAGGCACGAAACATATCCTCAAGAATCTAAATAGTGCGCTCGAACTGTCCGTCCGTTTGAGGGTGAAATGATGTACTCAACTCTACTCGAGTACCTAACTCATGCTGAACTTCTCTCCAGAACTGTGATGTGAACTGGGTACCTCTATCTGAAATGATAGAAATCGGAGTACCATGCAGACGAACAATTTCCCGGATATAGATCTTCGCCAGCCACTCCGAGGATTAAGTAATACACACAGGAATAAAGTGAGCAGACTTGGTCAACCGATCCACAATCACCCAAATAGCAACAAACTTCATCAACATCCGTGGGAGCCCAACTACAAAGTCCATGGTGATCCGCTCCCACTTCCACTCTGGAATCTTTATCTGCTGAAGCAACCTACCCAGTCTCTAGTGCTCATACTTTACCTACTGACAGTTGAGACACCGATCTACGAATCCAACTATATCTTTCTTCATCCGCCTCCACCAATAGTGTTGTCTCAAATCCTGATACATCTTTGCGGCACCCGAATGAATGGAATACCGCGAGCTATGGGCCTCCTCTAGAATCAACTCTCGGAGCCCATCAACATTAGGTACATAAATCCGACCCTGCATCCTCAATACCCCATCATCACCAATAATTACCTCTCTAGCATCACCGTGTTGAACCTTGTCCTTGAGGACAAGCAAATAAGGGTCATCATATTGCCGCTCCCTGATACAATCAAATAAAGACAGTCGAGAAACCACGCAAGCTAGAACTCGACTGGGCTCCGAAAGATCCAATCTCACAAAGTGGTTGGCTAAGGCCTGAACATCCATCGCCATAGGCCTCTCCGATGCTGGTAAATAAGCCAAACTCCCCAAACTCTCTGCCCGGCGACTCAAAGCATCGGCCACCATATTGGCCTTGCCCGGGTGATATAAAATAGTGATATCATAGTCCTTTAGCAACTCTAACCACCTCCTCTGGTGCAAATTTAGATCCTTTTGCTTGAACAAGTGCTGCAAACTCCGATGGTCAGTATAAATCTCACAAGGAAACCCGTATAAATAATGGCGCCAAATCTTCAGGGCGTGAACAATGGCAGCTAGCTCAAGTTCGTGAACAAGGTAGTTCTTCTCATGTATCTTCAATTGTCTGGACTCATAGGTAATCACCCTACCGTCCTGCATCAACACCGCTCCGAGGCCAACCCTCGAGGAGTCATAATAGACCGTATAAGACCCCGAACCTATAGGCAATATCAAAATTGGGGTTGTGGTCAAAGCTGTCTTGAGCTTCTGAAAGCTCGCCTCACACTCCTCCGTCCACTGAAACGGAGCACCCTTCTGGGTCAACCTGGTCATAGGGGCTACAATCGATGAAAACCCCTCCACAAAATGACGGTAGTAACCCGCCAAACTAAGAAAACTACGGATATCGGTAGCTGAGGATGGTCTGGGCCAACTCTGCATGGCCTCTATCTTCTTTGGATCCACCTGAATACCCTCACTCGATACAACGTGGCCTAATAATGCCACTGAATCCAACCAAAACCCGCATTTCGAGAACTTAGCATATAACTTCTTCTCTCTCATAGTCTGAAGCACTGTCCTCAGGTGCTACTCATGATCTTCCCGACTCCGGGAATACACCAGAATATCATAAATAAAGACAATGATGAATGAGTCAAGATATGGTCGGAACACACTGTGCATCAAATGCATAAAAGCTGTTGAGGCATTGGTCAGCCCAAATGACATGACAAGGAACTCGTAATGACCATACCGAGTCCTAAAAGTAGTCTTCGGGATATCTAGCTCTCAAATATTCAACTAATGGTAACCTGAGCGCAAATCAATCTTAGAAAACACTTGTGCGCCCTGAAGCTGGTTAAACAGATCATCAATACGAGGCAAAGGATAACGGTTCTTCACTGTAGCCTTGTTCAACTAGCGATAATCGATACACATACGCATAGAACCATCCTTTTTCTTCAAAAACAAGACAAGAGCACCCCAAGGTGATACACTGGGCCGAATAAAACCCTTATCAAGCAATTCCTGTAACTGATCATTCAACTCCTTCAACTCAGGAGGAGACATACGATACGGAGGAATAGAAATGGGCTGAGTGCCCGGCAACAGTTCAATGCCAAAATCAATATCTCTATCAGGCGGCATGCCTGGAAAATTAGCTGGAAACATATCGGGAAAATCCCATACTACTGGAACTGAAAGAACTGAAGGGGTATCAATACTAACATCTCTCACATAAGCTAAATACGCGTCACACCCCTTCTTAACCATACGCTGAGCTTTATGAAAAGAAATAACACTACTGGGAGTGTAGTCTAAAGTACCTCTCCACTCAACATGTGGTACACCTGGCATAGCCAGCATTACTGGTTTTGGCGTGACAATCAAGAATAGCATAATGGGGCGATAACCAGTCCATGCCCAAGATAATATCAAAATCAACCATGCTGAGTAACAATAAATCGGCTCTGGTATCAAAACCACTAAGAGCAACCAAACATGACTGATAAATACGGTCCACTACAAGAAAATCTCCCACAGGAGTAGAAACATAAATAGGGGAACTCAAAGAATCCCGAGATACACCCAAATGCAAAGCAAAAATAAGAAGACACATAAGAGTAAGTAGAGCCTGGATCGAATAAAACCAATGTATCTATGTGACAAACTAATATAATACCTGTGATGATAGAATCGGTGGCAACAGCCTCGGTACGAGCAGGAAGGGCATAGTATCTAGCCTGGCCTCCCCCTCTAGGGCGACCTCTACCTCCCCGACCTCCACCTCTAGCTGGCTGAGAAGGTGGGGTAGCAACTGGAGTTGTAATCATAGCCTGAGAACTCTGCGAGGCACGTTGTGGTTGAGAAGTCTATGGAGGTGCACTCCTCCCAAGTCTAGGGCAATCCCTCACCACGTGGCGTGTGTCACCATACTCAAAACAAGCTCTGGGAGGATGTGGTGGCTGTGACTAGCTAGGGCCAGGTCTACTGGACTGACCTCTGAAAGCACCCCGCGCAGGAGGCGCGCTAGAAACCGGAGGTGCATAATAAGGATCTTGAGGTCTAAGGGGAGCTGGAATACCACTGGCTGCTGGAAGAGCTGAATAAACAGGGCGACTCATATAACCCCTACCATGACAAACTGCAGCTGGGGTATGGGCACCAGAATAATGACCCGACTCTCGAGACCTCTTGGCCTCCCTCTCCTCTTTCTCCCTAGCATGCATACCCTCAATCCTCCTAGCAATGCTCACCACCTTCTAGTTAAAAATACCCATCTCCAACTCACGAGCCATGCTAGATCTGATGCTGGGAATAAGGCCCTCAATAAACCGATGAACCCTCTCGCGGACAGTAGCAACCAAGGCTGGTGCATGCCTAGCCAAACTGGTGCAACGGATTACTCTGAAACAGTCATAGCACCCTGGCGCAAATGCTCAAACTCCGCGTGCCATGCATCCTTGAGGCTCTGAGGAACATACTCTCTCAAGAACAGAACTGAAAACTAAGTCCAAGTCAGTGAAGCAGCCTCATCTGGACTGTCTAGCTCGTAGGTGCGCCACCACTCATAGGCGGCTCCTCAAAGCTGGAAGGTAGTGAAAAAAACCCTGCTCGATCCTAAGATACCCATGGTACGAAGAATGCGGTAACACTTATCAGGAAATCCCAGAGCATCCTCCGATGCTAGACCACTAAATACAAGGGGCTTGTACTTCTTGAACCTCTCAAGCCTTAACTGCTCATCCTCGGAAGCTGTTGCCCTATCCTCGGGCTGAACTGGCACTGCAGGTGGCACAGGGATAATCTCAGGGACCTGCTCAACATGCACTTGCTGCTCAACAGTTTGGGCGGCGGGAGTCTGTGCTCCTCCCCCGGCCTGGGATATAGCTGCAGCAAAGGGAAGCAACCATGCCTGAGCCAAAGTGGTGTACATGTTCATGAACTGTGCCAAAGTCTCCTGAAGAGCTGGAGTAGTAGTAGTAGTAGGCGTGTCAAGTGCATGGACTCCGGCTAGATCCACTGGTGGTACCTCGGCGGCAGCTTGCGCAGGTGTCCTGGCTTCACCACGTGCGCGTCCTTGGCCTCTACCCCATCCCCGGCCTCTGACGGCTGCAGTAGGGGGCGCGGGTGCCTGATCATCTTGAGTAGCACGTGTCCTTACCATCTGTGAGAGAATAGAAGACAGAAGTTTAGAATTGTGATGTAAAAATATCGCACGACAAGGAATCAAATGAAGTGAAAATTTTCCTAACAGTTACATAGCCTCTCGTAGATAAGTACAGAGATCTCCGTACCGATCAGCGAGACTCTAATAAACCGGCTTATGATCCATGACTCCTTTGAACCTAGAGCTCTGATACCAACTTGTCACGATCCCGGTTCGCCCTCCGTGAACCATCGTGACAGCACCTAGTCTCTATGACTAGGTAAGCCTAAATTGCGGAAGATAACCAAAACTTACGAAAATAAAATAATTTAAAAGCAGAAATAAGGCAATAACAGTGTTTAAATGTGCCACGAGTACTCGAACCGACTCAAAATCAATCCAACACCACGTCTTTGCCATGAGTACTCGACTCCAAATTGCCCAAATCTATTCAATTCAATTGCATAATATAA
Organism: Nicotiana sylvestris; assembly: GCF_000393655.2. Lineage (NCBI taxonomy): Eukaryota > Viridiplantae > Streptophyta > Magnoliopsida > Solanales > Solanaceae > Nicotiana > Nicotiana sylvestris. The sequence continues at coordinate 121,575,537 of NC_091062.1, read as the reverse complement.
ATAACACTTCAAGTAACTGATACTACGAAGAAATTCTAAGCTAATACGCGAAATTAGGTAAAATAATCAAAATGCCCCTTGGTCCCACATCTCGGAATTGGGTAAAATTTACATTTCTATAATCCTCACATTCTCACGAGTTCATTTATATCAAAATTATCCCAATCCGACATCAAAATCGTGATCCAAATTCAATTGTTAGGTCTAAAACCTTTTCCAACTTTTCTTCAATTTTTCCACCCCAAATTCGAATTTAAAGGATAATTTTAAGCATAGATTAGTGGAAAACAATCAAAAACGAGTAAGAATCACTAACCAAAAACACCCAGGTGAAAATCCCTCTCCAAAATCGCCTATCCCGAGCTCCCAAATTAATTTTTCCAAGTTTTTGAACAAACCCTCGGCTCTGTCCACTTTTCTGCCCAGTTATTCCACTTCTGCGATCAAGGAACTGCACCTGCAGTCTCGCTTCTGCGGAGAATTTACCGCATTTGCAAAAAATCACTAACGTCCTAAAAATCTGCATCTGCGGCCCTTTACTCGCAGGTGCGGTACTGCTTCTGCGGAAAATATACCGCATATGCGGTTCCTGGAGATATGGCCAAAATTTTGCTTCTGCGGCTCCGCATATGCGGTCCCCAAACCGCAGATGCGAAAATACCAGAAGACCAGCTGTTTCACAACTTCAACTCCAAAATTTTCTTCGTTAACCATCTGAATTCATCCCCAGGCCCGGGGGACCTCAACCAAAGGCATCAACATATCCTAAAACCTTATTCAAACTTGTATCAATCTTCAAAATACTTCAAACAACATCAAACAACCAAAACACAACGGATTCAAGCCTAAGTTTCTAAAATCTTCCGAATTATGTTTTCGATCAAAAACCCAACCAAAACACATCTGAATGACCTGAAATTTTGCACACACATCTCAAATGACATAACGAAGCTACTGCAACTCTTGGAATTCCATTTCGACCCTCGGAACAAAATCTCACTATCGAACCGGAAACTTCCAAAATTTCACTTTCGGCATTTCATGCCTAAATTAGCTACGGACCTCCAAAATAAAATCCAAACATGCTCCTAACCCTAAAATCACCTAACGAAGCTAAGGGAACCATTGGATTTATATTCTGAGGCCGTCTTCACATTGTTCCAACTACGGTCAACTTTCCAACACTTAAACTCTCATTTAGGGACTAAGTGTCCCAAAACCTCCCCGAAACTCAAAACCGAACATCCCTGCAAATCACATTAGCAGAAATAAAATTGGGGAAAGCAGTTAATAGGGGATCGGGGCGTTAATTCTTAAGACGACTGGCCGGGTCGTCACAGATTATGGTATTGTTAGCCATTTCGTGTAGTTTTTATATATACATCATGTTCCGTTGTACCTATATTTGTACAGTTTATTGGACCGGTAGGTGTATTGACTGTTCCTCTTCACTACTCCACCGAGGTTAGTCTTGATACTTACTAGGCACCATTATAGTGTGCTCATGCTACTCTTTTGCATATTTTTGTTGTGCAGATCCAGGTACTTCCATTCCTTCTTATCATCTTTGAGGAGAGGCACTTCTATAGAGACTTCGAGGTATATCTGCCGCATCTGCAGACCGAGGAGTCCCTTTCTGTAATAGTATAGCCCTTCAGTAGTTTTCCTTTGTTAGACATTCTAGAGTTAGAGCTTCTTATGTATCTCTTAGCTTGTGATTCATGGGGTTTCGGATTTTGGGAGTGTTAGGTTGAGATTTTGTACTGTTATGTACCAGGCGGCATATTAAACACTGTTTTATTTTACTATTTCGGTTTTTAAATTATTTCTTCCGCAACTGTTGTTTATAATCCGCATTGTTAGGCTTACCTAGTCGTAGAGACTAGGTGCCATCACGATGGTTCATGGGGGGCGAATCGGGGTCGTGACACGGATAATGATTGAACTTGTAAGTGGTTTTAAGGATACGCGGATTAATTTAACATAAAGTGATAAATTGGATTAGATTGAACAAGTAAAGATAAAATGAATTCAAACCACGCTAAGAGGATGGCTTTAGCTTTAGTGAAATATCTACCCTCAATCCGGGCTTGCAATAGCCAGTAGTGATGAACAGGAAAAAGAGCTAATAAAAGAGAAAAATAATAATATATTGCATTGGAATGCATGTTACAACCCATGTTATGAATTATCAGACTCCCTTTATTTAGTAGGGGAGTCCCACTCTAGGTACAACTCTATAAAAGGTGAAAAACATCTTCTAATTAACTGATTGCTGGTTCCCCATTGATACGTACCAAGACCTCCGCCGTGATATCCGGCTGGTCACGGATATCACGACTTTTTGTTGGTCTTGCTTGATTGCCCGACAATGTTCTTCGAAGTCGTTCGAGGTTAGGACCGATCCCGAACCATGCCCCGATATTCTCGAGGGTGGGCGTCATGCTCCCAGACTTTGACTCGATAGACCTTTGCCTCGATTTTGGCCCCTTGTTATCATGTCTCAAGGTTGGCTTATCATGTCGGGGACCAGGGTGTATCACGAGCCCGATTTTACCCGTATACAAGAATCAAATCACCTTAAAAGCCATAATATTTATAATCTTTTAACGCAATCATGAAGTGATAACATGCAAAACATGATAAATGACCAACCAGAATAGTTAAAACCACATTATGTAAATTTTTTCACACCGATAATATATATATATATATATATATATATATATTCTTTGAGCAAACAAGAAACATATATATTAAGAACTAAGTATCATTGTCTAATAGTGTGTCACTTAGGACACATTGATTTCCTAGGCTTGCTAAACTATTGCAAGCATCCATAGATAAGTACTTAATATAATAACGGTCTTTGTCTATATCATAGTTTGCAAGATTAAAACCTACACATGGTGCTATTACAAAAACTTTCTTCTTTACTTCTGGACTTCCTCCCATCTTAGACAGCATGTGGGTGACTTTGTTGCACTCCCTAAACGTGTGCTAGAGGAGCGTCACCTTCCCTTGGTGCATTAACAACCTGAAATAAGAGACAATATTGTCAAAATATTTGTTACCATATAGTATAACCTTTATGGTTTCTGCACAATCTGATTCGATTTGGAGTGAAAAAAGGTTCCATTTGTGGGCCATTTTTAGTCCCTCCTTTATAGCTTTTAATTCTGCTTCCAGTGCTCCCATGGCCTCTATGTTTTTGGTAAATCCCACAATCCAGTGCCCATTGTTGTCACGAAAAACTCCCCCTGGGGAACTTTTGGAGTTGTCATGGCTAGCATCCACATTTAACTTAAACCATCCTTTTGGAGGTTGGTGCCACTTAATACTGATACGAATATTTTGGATGGGTAGGGGGTTGTATTCTGTCATCAGCTTGTATTCAATTGCTTTTTGCGTGATATTATTTAGTAGGACAGCATTCCTCGTATTGTTTTGGTTATTTGCATTTCTAGTAACCCAAATATCCCAAAGGGAAAAGGGGAGCAAAATATTCCAGTCAATATGTTTGTGGCTTAAAGAGACATTTTGGTTTTTTAGTTGGATTAGCCAGTGGCCTTTTAATGGATCAGGCCTGGTTAGCCCTCCTATGTTATCCCAAAAAGCTTCACTTATGGAGCAAGTTAAGAAGATATGATCGATGGACTCTACTTCTCCTTTATCACAAATGGGACATATTTTGTCAATGTTAATACCAATATGGGATAGGTATTTTCGACAAGGGAGTCTATTATGTAAGCATTGCCACAATAGGAATTTTATTTTGTTAGGGCAAGGTAATGACCAAATCCAATCGTATTCCAAGTGATTTGTTTCAACTTGTTCCATAAGCTTGTAACAGCTTTTACTAGTGAAGACGCCTTTATGAGTAAGGGACCAAATAGAAATATCGTTTAAAGGTCCCCACATACGGATTTTTGTATTATAGATCTTTTGCTCAATATCAGGCGGGATATTTACGGTTAATTTTGAAAGGTCTCATTCATTATCATGAAAGTGTGACGACCCAAAGGGTCATCACCGTAGTTCTTCCTTGTTCTGCACTTCCGAGGCCTTGAAAACCTTGATTTTAGTTGCCTCAATTTGCGTGCGTAATTCGGGCGCGTAGCCGGAAAGTTTTTATGTTAGAATATGTGAATTATGTGAAAAATTTGATGGATTTTGATATTAATATGCATAATATTGACTTCGGTCAATATTTTGGGTAAACGGACCCGGACCTGTGATTCGACAGTCCCGGAGGGTCCGTAGAAAAATATGGGACTTGGGCGTGTGCCCGGAATTAAATTCCGAGGTCTCAAGCCCGAGAAATGAATTTTTGTGTGAAATTATTTTCTGAAATTAATTAAGGAAAATGAAGAAGGAAATTGATCAGAAAACTGTGGTATCGGGCTCATATTTTGGTTCCGACGCCCGGTACGAGTCTTAAATATGTTTTAAGCACTATCTTTGAGTTTTATGAAGTTGAAAGAAAATCATGTGTTTTGAGGCTTGATTCAATGTATATGATGTTATTTTGGCGATTTGATCACACAAACGAGACCGTAAGATGTTTTTAAGATCATATGTATGTTTGGTTTGGAGCCCCGAGGGCTCGGGTGAGTTTTGAGTGGGGCCCGGGAGGTCTTAGACTTAAAAAAAATGAAGGTTCAGGTGTTGCAGGCCCAGCGCGGTCGCGGCCGTTTCCGCGCGGTCCGTGCTGGCAGCCACGCAGCCGCGGTGCTTTTCTGTGCGATCCGTGTGGTGGGGGTTCAGAGGGTCGGTAGCCAGGTCGACCAGCGCGGCCGCGCACCAAATCAGTACGGTCCGCGCTGGGTGGGTTCAAAGAGCCCACTTCTTCCCTCCCTCGGCGCGGCCGCGGTACATTTTTGCGTGGTCCACGCTGGCAGCCACGCGGTCGCGGTGCATTTCTGCGCGGTCAGCGCCAGCCCCCAGCAAAAATATATAAATTCGGGAATTTCAGTCATTTTTCCACTTTTCAAAAACCCAAAACCTAAGAGGCGATTTTCCAAACAACGTTTCTTCTCCAAAACGATTGGTAAGTGATTTCTAACTTAATTTCTTTATTCTTTGACATCTTTTAACATGATTTCAAATTCAAATCAAAGATTTTCATGGGGAAAATTGGGTGTTTTGGGTAGAACCTAGGTTTTCTACAAATTAAGAAGTTGGACCTCAATTTGAGGTCCGATTTCAAAATAAATCATATATTTGGATTCGAGGGAGAATGGGTAACCGGGTTTTGGTCCGAACTTCGAGTTTGAACCACGTGGGTCCGGGGGTGTTTTTGACCATTTTGGGAAAAACCTTGTAAAAAATTTATTTTCATGCATGGGGAGTGATTCATTTAGTAATTATTAATGTGATTAAGTAACTTATGACTAGATTCGAGTGGATTGGTGGTAGAATCAAGAGGTAAAGCTATACTAGAAGCGTGAGTTGAGTTTGGAGCATTCTAGGTAAGTGTTTGTTCTAACTTTGGCTTGAGGGAATAGGGTTAGGATGTTATTTGCTACTTGCTAATGTGGAGTACGGTGTATAGGCATGGTGACGGTTATCTATGCACCGGAGTCTAGCATGACCGTGAGTCTTGGTTGCTTTTAATTCGAATAACGTGACACAATCTCCTTGTTTATTTGATGAGTTTCATATAATGTGAACGGTTGAGGAAAAATTGTGATTGGTATACTTTTGGAGCGTTAGCTCGAACATGAATGCGTTAGTTGAGGAAGAAGGGATTTAAAAAAGAGAATGTGTTGTGATTACTCCTTTGCCGGGATGTGTAGACCGATATACATACTCTCCCTTGTCGGGATATTTTGGGCTGTTAGTTGTACCCTTGTCGGGTTAGAGTGATATGTTGTTGATTTCCCCTAATGGGACTCTCCTTACAAAATCAGATGTTTCGAATTATATTATGGGATCGTGTGGCACGCCGTCCACTTATATATGATATTATGGGATCGTGTGGCATGCCGTCCACTTATATATGATATTATGGGATCGTGTGGCACGCCGTCCACTTATATATGATATTATGGGATCGTGTGGCACGCCGTCCACTATATATATATATATATATATATATATATATATATATAATCATGGGAACCGGAGTTTCTTCTGTTTATTTTCGATATTTCATTTTTATCTGTTACTCCCCGATAGCATGTCCCCTCCTAGCTTTACTTTGTATTATCTTGTTATTGTTTTCTTGCACTTGTATATATATATATTTGTACAGGTTAATTGTGGTAGGTCCTGTCTAGACTCGTCACTACTTCGCCGGGGTTAGGCCAGGCACTTACCAGCACATGGGGTCGGTTGTGCTGATGCTACGCTCTGTGCATTTTTGTGCACAGATCAGGGAGCAGCTTACGGACCACATCAATAAGACTTCTGGGAGCGATCTTCAGTCCAGGGACTCTCGAGGTAGCCTAGCTGGCGTTCGCAGGCCGAAGTCCCTTTCCATGTTTTTCGTTTGTTCACCTTGTATCAGACAAACATGATGTATTTCCTTTCAGACATTGTTTGTAGTATTCTGTAGTAGTCCGTGAGCTAGTGACACCAGACTTTGGGTAGTGATGTGTATTAAACTTCCGCACTTTTGGTTTTCAGTTGCTTTAGATTTAAAGTCTTCCGCTTAAATTTTGTCTCGTTCATTATATTGTTTGAAAGAAAGCATGAAAGGTGTTTTAAATATTTGGCTTGCCTAGCTCCGATAATAGGCGCCATCACGACACCCGATGGTGGGAAATCCGGGTCGTGACAGAAAGATACCTTTATCCGCAAGTTGTAGGCGGGATATATATATATATTTTTTTTTTATTCAAGGTCGTGTAGATCATTCATGTTGTTATTTAACTTTATTTATAACAACGTCATACGCAGTAGAATTTTATAAGTAGAGTCTGGAAGAATATATATATATATATATATACACGTGAGGAAGAAAATGAAAGAGAAAGTGATTGGCGCTGGTCCTGACTCCTGATGTTGTCAAGTTGATATCATAACCTTATCATGTTTCCATTTCATAATGGTGGTTGTCTCTCCATTTCTTTCTCATGGAATATGATAATGTTCGTGGGCTTATATATTGTTGTTATTACCAACCCATATTTTTAGAAATGTTTATTTAGCTTTCATGCCTTTCCTATGCAATTTTAGTATTTCACTTGATGTAATGAAGACTACCAAATGTTGGCATTTAAAAAGAATTAAAAAACATCTTTCACCAAAGCATGATTAATAACAACTACGTACACTAGTTATAAAGAAGTAAACTGATAGCTCGTAAATAATATATCTATATATATATATATATATATATATAAAGAAGCTAAGATGACATAAGTTTGGAATGAATTTTTTTTAGAAATAGTCAGATTTACAATTGGTAATCAAAAATTAGTCAATTTCAAAAGTAATCGAATTTAGCCACTTTATCATGTAAAGATAAAATCTGAACAAAAACACCCTTAAAATTCGAAAAAATTCCAGCATAATATGCTGAAGTTTAAATTTTTTATATATGAGACCACAGCGTAACGTGCTGGAATTTCATAATGTGTTAGAGTTTCAACATAATATGCTGGAAGTTTATACGTAGGAGCTCCATAATCCAGCATATTATGCTGGAACTTTCTGTGTGCTGGAATTCCAACATAACATGCTAAAAGTTTATATTCAGGAGCTCCATTATCCAGCATATTATGCTAGAACTTTTCGTGTTACAGCAAAATAGTGGTTATTTTTCAATGACTTTGCAAACGCGTGTTATTTTTCAATTATCAGTCCAAAAATACTATTAGAAATTTGGCCAAAATCGACCGCAGTCAAAAATCGATTCAAAATTTTGGTCGGTCAAAAATCGATTCAAAATATTTTATTTTCCAATTTTCTTTTTACGGAACCGACCAACTTTGGTCGATTTTTTTTTGGCGCAAAAATATAGAAACTATTTTTGCGTCCCGCGAAATTTATTTTTCAAGAAAATGACCAATATTGGTTGGTTTTTTTATTTCAAATAAATTCAAATTAATATTAAAAAAACCGACCAAAATCGGTCAGTTATTTCGACCGGTCGTTTTAAAAAAACGATCGATTTCGGTCGGTAATTTTATTTATTAATAAAACCGACCGACATCATTTGGTTATTTTTTGCGCGAAAATGCAATAAATGTATAAATAAAATAAAATAAAATAAAATACAGTCTTAAAACAAAATGCATCAATGGTTTAGTAGTAGATGAGTATCCTGCCATAGTACATATCCCGGTTCGATTCTTAGATGATGTATTTTTTAATTGCGTAATTAAAAATACCGACCGACTTCGATCGATTTTTTTGGCAATTTTTTCTTTTTTAAAATTTAATTGACCGATCCAAATCGGTTGGAAAATACCAACCGAAGTCGGTCGGTTGACTTTATCGACCATACGATTACAGACCGTAACGATTCGGTCGATTTTTTCCTATTCTGACCAACATCGATCAATTTTGGCTATTGATTTTTTTCCTTTTTTTAGTAGTGAAACTGGCTAGTAGTGAAACTGGCTAGCGGGTGCTATTTTCACCATTCAAAGACAATGTTAGGCCAATAGTAGGCCCAATAATGTTGGGCTTCAGTAGTTCCAACTGAATGTAACGTCTGGACTCTAGAGCCCGAGAAAAATGGGATCTTTACCTATAATCGGCCAAATTTTTTTTTTTTTTTTTAGCGAGTATACATAAATTATACCATTAATTATATATGATTATATTGGTTTAAATAATTTTATATATATAATGATTGGGTAAATGGCTATTTAGGCAATTCTTCAAAAACGGACTCTCACTAGAAAGACCGAAAAACCTTAATTGTATCTAATGTTAGCATGAGCAATAAATTTTGTGGTATTGAATTTGCTTTTTACATACAATTTTGTTATCTATCGTAATAGAAACTAATAACCTAGAGAGATTTTGTGAAACACTCACTGATTCAACCATTCGTAGGATATTGCATGTAGGGAATTTCGTTTATTCAACGTAGCTTCTGCAAGAGTTACAAGGTAGTACAAGATGTTCTAAAGAGGAGCAATGATTCGATTCAGGTTTTACTTATTTTCGTGAGTGGACAACACTAGTTTTTCCTTTTGCCTTTAACCACTTCCAAATTATGGCATTAACTCGGTTAATATTGTAGCTTTATTCAATGTGGAACTTAGCGCTCTGAATTTAATTCCATAATCAAGTACAGTAAAAGAAGAATAAATAAAGTTTTTTCTTCATGTAAATCCAGCTTGTGTGATGGGGTCCTTGTATAGGTGTATTTTGTCGTGGCCGCCCACCGTCGGCCTTCTTAACAATAATATAAATGCAATCTTTCATGCCAGCTAACTTCATAAAACAAAAGAAAAGGAAAGAGCTAACTTGTCGCAAGTATTAATACATTCATTGCTTTATTTTATTTTATTTTTCTCTCACTCGTTGTCCAATACTCACTTTGCAGCCCCGATTAATTTTGATTTGTGTGGTGTAAGGCCTATTAAATTGAAAAACGTTTCTTATTAGAAATTTTTTTTTTATTCTGAGAGCTCGAATTTGAAATATGTGATTAAGGATGGAGAGATCTTATTCATCTCACCACAACCCTAGATGATAATCCATTTCTTTTGTCACACCCCTTTTTTTTTAACAAACTTCACTTAACCCTCTTATTATAAATAAAAAGATTAGTAAAGCTCAAACGGGTTTTCAATTTAGAAAGTGACAAAAGATGTGTTCAAAAGGAGATAACTAGGAGTCGCCACCTGACATTTGTTTCGGTGTGCCAGGTCACCATTTTTAAAATGATTTTCCTTTAAAATACTTTAGACTCCAAAACTAAGTCCACACCAAAGATTCGGGTAAAGGGGTTTATTTGACTCGGGGAGAAGGTGTTAGGCACTCCCCAAGTCCCGTAACTAGTACGGTTGCGTCCTCGATCAAGTTGACTTTTAAAATATTCAATTGAGGTAGAAAACACAGAAAAAGGAAAATAAACACACAAGAGGCTCGAGGTTGTCCCACCTAATAAAATAAAAATAAAGTAAAAATAAAAATACTATTCTATGCTTCCTCAAAATGTTCCATCACTGGCCTTCAAATACATATACTTCAGGGCATACCCCGGATAAAAATATATACAAATTTCTCGGGGTATTCCTGGATATATTCAACTAAAGGAACGACTCCTCGCCTCGAAAGAAATAATAAAACCTAAGGCTTGCCTATCCAAACATAATTGGCATAAGCATGCTCCTAGCGATCAAGCGGGTATAGCGAAATAAAGAACTAACAAAATAATTCGAAGTTCAAATTCTTATAACTTTTCCAATTCTCTACCATGACAATTTTTGCCTTAAGGAGTCCAAATGTCATTTTGCTTTTTAAGTCAAACGAACCCTCACAGCCCATTCAGCAATTAAACAATAAAATCTAACAACCACCAATTTGAAACTATTAGTAAACTATCGTTCTTTTAATCAAGCGTAGTTAATATTAGCTAATGACCCCACTGTAATCTCTAAAGCCAATCACAAAGAACATGAAAGCAATATGAAATCCAACTAAACAAATACACTCTTAATTTCAAACACCCATGTACCATATAACTTCATTTCTTCAAAATCTACTACGCAAATCTGAACAGAAAGACAAGACAAGAACCTGACCTTAAAAGAATGAGTTTGAACCTGGATTGTTTGACAGCTTTAGTACTCAATAACGCATAGGACCGCGAACAAGATTTCAAACGGAAAACCTCGCCGGAAAATTGAAAGTCAACCGGATCTGATTTTATATAACCAAAGTCGCCAAAATAATATGAAATGAGAGAACAATGGCTAGGCCGGAAAAATCACAGATCTTGTCAAATTTATTAAACCCAAACGGCCAGATCTGAAATTTAGGCGATAAAAATAATAAATCGGCATGACACTACTTCCACGACAACAAACAACGTGTGAATGAAAGAAGCAACAGTGGCGTCGAATGCGAAGGCTGTCGGAGTTCGCCGGAGTTTAAACGACGGCAATTTTTCTTCTTCTTCTCTTTTTTTGTAATTCAGCTGCTGCTCGTTCGTTTGGGGATGGCGAAACACCGGCTAGTTGGGGTTGGTTATTGGAGGGTGGTCGTGTGGCTGGTGAGGGCGTGGTGGTCACTGATGGAGGTTGAAGTTTAGAGATAACGAAGCAAAAGGGGTCGTTTGGTAGTTGAAGAAGCAGCAACTGGCGGCGGTTTGGGTGGTCTAGTGGCTGGTGGTCGCTGGTGTTGTGGTAGGCGTTTGGAGTGAGGTTATCGCTGGTGGCTTGTGTTGTGAGATCAAAGCTGTGAGTTGTTGTGTGAGGGGGTGGCTGCTCGATGGATGGGGAGCTGTATTTTCCGGCGGGCGGCTGGAAAGGTCAGGGAGCTCTAGGGTTTGAGTTCTTTCTAAGGTTTTGTCCTTGTTGTCTTGGGTTTTTCTTCCAAGGTCTTTGAAGAAGGGTTTTGGAAGAGTTAAAGAAGAAGGGGTAATGGGCTAGGTCTTGTTGGGCTTCCAAATTAGGCTCAAAGACTAAAAATCAATAGCAAATTACTGCTAGAATACTAGCAATTGACTTTAACTAACATAAAATTTATATTGATATGAAACCATCATTTTTCAAAAATTATATATTAAAATGAAAGAAGAGAAAATTTAATTAGAATGATAGCAAACTTAGATTAATATTACTACAAAAGACTAATGGCCTTAACTTAAATAGAAAGATAAAAGATAAAATAAAAAAATATTTTTGTATTTTCGAATTTTATGTTCTACTATTAGACTAAAAGTGAAAAATAGGCTAAATCCTATTAAAATAAAAATAAGTAAATATTTTTAAAAATACTATTTTTAAAAGTTGCGCGGGTCAAAAATTACATGTCTACAGTTGCCCCTCTTTGACGGGAAACACAAAGTGTTTTCAGTCAAAAAACAACAAGACATGTTTTTGGCCCGACCCTTATTTAGAGAGACAAAAACTAAAGAGAGGAGAATGTGACCGAGCCCTGGTATTTGAGCTGCCTACATATCCTTGGCTATAAAGGAATCAGGCCACGTGTAGTTCGGAGTGAGAAGAGCGATGGAGTATACCGAGGTGGAGAGCCGAGTGAAGTGTCGTCGAGGTTACGGTCCGCGATTCCTGCCATTACATCGGAAATAAAAGGAAAAAATTACAGCTGAAGTAAAAGGAAAATACAAGATCCTATCTACTTCTTGTCTTGAATCTCTACTTGATCTTAAATATGAAACTAAAAAATGGACCTTGTTCTTCAGGCAGGCTCCTGATACTTCTTAAATTTGCGAATTGAAGTAACTCTGAAATGAATTCCCTCGTTCTCCAGGTGGGCACCTGCCAATAGCTTAACTTTGATATGGATTCTAAAATGAATTCCCTCGTTCTCCAGGTGGGTGCCTGCGGCCAACTTGAAACTTGAAATGAATTCCCTCATTTTTCAGGTGGGTGCCTGCCAACGACATGAACTTGAAAACAAATTCAGAAACGAATTCCCTCGTTCTCCAGGTGGGCGCCTGCCGTTAAGAACTTGAACTGCATTCCCTTGTTCTCCAGGTAGGCGCCTGATTGCCAAAACTTGAATTGTATTCCCTTGTTATCCAGGTGGGTGCATGATTGCTAAAACTTGAAATGTATTCTCTCGTTATCCAGGTGGGCCCTTGATTACCAAAAACTTGAATTGTATTCCCTCGTTATCCAGGCAGGTGCCTAATTGCTAAAACTTGAATTGTATTCCCTCGTTATCCAAGTGGGTGCCTGATTACTAAAACTTGAATTGTATTCCCTCGTTATCCAGGTGGGTGCCTGATTACCAAAAACTTGAAATGTAATTCCCTCGTTATCCAGTTGGGTGCCTGATTGCTAAAACTTGAATTGTATTCCCTTGTTATCCAGGTGGGCGCCTGATTGCTAAAACTTGAACTGTATTCCCTCGTTATCCAGGTGGGCGCCTGATTGCAAAACTTGATTTGTATTCCCTCATTATCCAGGTGGGCGCCTGACTGCTAAAACTTGAATTGTATTCCCTCCTTATCCAGGTGGGTGCCTGATTGTTAAAACTTGAATTGTATTCCCTCGTTATCCAGGTGGGCACCTGATTGCTAAAACTTGAATTGTATTCCCTCGTTATCCAGGTGGGCACCTAACTGCTAAAACTTGAATTTTATTCCCTCGTTATCCAGGTGGGCGCCTGACTGCTAAAACTTGAATTGTATTCCCTTATTATCCAGGTGGGCGCCTGATTGCTAAAACTTGAATTGTATTCCCTCGTTATCTAGGTGGGCACCTGACTGCTAAAACTTGAATTGTATTCCCTCGTTATCCAGGTGGCGCCTGATTACCAAAACTTGAATTGTATTCTCTCGTTATCCAGGTGGGCGCCTGATTACCAGAACTTGAATTGTATTCCCTCATTATCCAGGTGGGTGCCTGATTACCAAAATTTAAATTGTATTCCCTCGTTATCCAGGTGGGCGTCTGATTACCAGAACTTGAATTGTATTCCCTCGTTATCCAGGTGGGTGCCTGATTACCAAAACTTGAATTGTATTCCCTCGTTATCCAGGTGGGAGCCTGTCATTACAATAAAACAGACAAAATAAAAGAAACTTTGCTTTCCCAGTTTGGTATCTGGGCACATATGTGAGTGTTAATCAAATCATGTTACCTAAAAGAGCTCTAAGAATTTAAAAGTTGAATCCCATTATCCAGGAGGTCCCTGAATTTTTTTTTTTTTTTAAAAAATAAATTCCATTATCTAGGGAGGTCTTGAAAACTTAAAAACTAAATCCCATTATCCAGGAGGGTCCTGAGAACTTTTAATAATTAAATCTCATTATCCAGGAGGGTCCTGAAAATTTTAAATTAAATCCCATTTTCCAGGAGGGTCTTGAAAACTGAGTATGAACTTACCTAAGCCATGCTCTCGTCTTGGAGGATTCTGAACAGAATTTCTTGCCCCTGTTTCAGACAAATAAAATCTTGTTAGTTGGAAAACGTGGTGGTTAATTTGTGGCCTTGACTTTGAAGGCGGCTGCTTCTGCACTTGCCAAGATAACTTTAATTTCAACTTGGAAGACCTTGCCTGTTATCGGCTACCCATTTTCTTACAACCCTTATCACAGAAAACACCTCCACTCCATTCGATCCCAATATCCTCTATCTATTGCATTTTGCTCATGAATTTACATTTACCAAACCTTTGCATTTCACATGAATCCCAAAGCATGTTAATTGTTATCAACTCAGTGCGCATATTGTTCTTTCCTAACTTATGCCATTTTGATGTATGATCATAGGCTAAAAACTCGTATTTTAGTCGTTGTAACAACACTTTAATTATTGAATTTTACAAAAGTTTGAGCTTAAATGATAATGAATTGTACTAAATTCATGTTTTATGCCTTGCAGGAAGCTAATCCGACTTAAGAAATAAATTTGGGATGAATTTGACTGATTTTGGGCTTTGAAGTCTGAGTAAAAGCTAAATAAATCAAGTCGAGATCGTGTTCGGGGGTCGCAAAGCAAGCCCGGATAGCAAAACAAATGAAAAAATGCAACAGCACAAAAAAGTGCACTGCCACGCCGCATGGGGCGCCGCGGCAGTGCAAATATTTTTGCTGCATTTGCTCCGTTAAAATGCATTCTGCCTCTGTCCAATCCATGTACGCATCGCACGGGGCACCGCGGGGCGCGCCGTGGGTGTGTAAAAATCACAAAATTATTCTATTTCAGACTAAAAAGGGCATACTTGTCAAAACCCCTTCCTACACGATTAAAAAGGAAAAAGCAGTGCCATTATTGAGAGAGACCTGTTTTTGGAGAAAAAAAAAGAAGAAGGAGATTCATCCTGAAGAAGAGAATCAAGGAGGAACATCAACCTGGAGCAAGGATTAAAAGAGTTTTTCTAAACCTTCTCCTAGTATTTACTCATATTATGTTTAAGATTTTTATTGTTGATGTTTGTATCATTATGAGTGGCTAAAACCCCCAAATATTCTGGGGTTATGGGTGTTAGATGATTATGTTGTTTGAAGCTTAGAATGATGATCTTGAAATTATCGTTAAGGGTTGTTTATTTGATTCTAATGTTAATTATTTTACTGCGTAGCTAGCAGCGAAATACTATTTACGAATCTTGAGTTAAACTTGAAAAAGGAAATTCTTGATTGCATATAGAATCAAATAGAGCAAGATCTGGATCTTGGGCATCGAGTGAAAGATTCGCGATTAAGATAGAACTATACTTAATTGCCTTGTTTGGTTGATAAATAGGATTTGTAAATGCATTTGAGTTAATATTAATACCATAAAAATATAGGTGTTAATTTAACTTGAATAGGCGCATAAGAAATCGACAGATTCTTATGGGTATTATCAACCCTATAATCAATAACCCAGATAATTCAATAAATCATTTTAAGCTAAAAAACGTAGCATGATCTCTAGCAAGCCCATAACCCCGGGATATCTCTTTTATTAATTGTTAAAAGAAAAATTCATAAGTGGCGTAGTAACTTTGCGTTGTATTATTGTTTGTCTACTAGTTAAATTGTAAATTGGTTATTTATGTATTTTGTGATGAATTGGCTTGAATCGATAATTGTTTGAGTTTTCATCAGTCGTTAAGTTAATCACAAGTGGGAACGATACTCTACTTATTACTATATTACTTGAAGATCGCGTACACTTGCGTGAGTGTTTTGGGCGCAACAAGTTTTTGGCGCCGTTGCCGGGGACTTGGAAATTAGCTACTTGACTAAGTTAAGCTTTTATCAGCTATTGGTTTAAGTATTAATTTTCAGTTCACTTTGTTTGTGTCACGCAGGCTCTTCTCTTGAATGCGGAGGAGTAGAAGCACAAGCAATCTCTTCCCTCTTGATCCTGAAATTGAAAGAACACTTCATAGAGTGAGGACGGAGTTGGAAGCTAGATACAAAACAGAAAGAGAGTTGGATATTTTAGTTCAACCACAGCCAACAGTGATGGCAGGTAATGGAGGGCATCCGGTGATAGAAGCTGCAAGGCCAAATCTTGCTAATATGACCCAGGCTATTGTCAAGCCTGATATCACTAGTCACTTTGAGCTTAAACAGTACATGGTACAGTTGATTCAGTCCACTGGGCAATATGTATGTCTATCTCATGAAGACCCACAGAGGCACATTCAGAATTTTTTGGAAATCATGGATACTTACAACTATCCAAATGTTTCCAAGGACTATGTCAGGCTAACCTTGTTTCCTTTTTCATTGTTGGGGGAAGCTAAAGAATGGTTGCAGAAGGAGTCTGCTAATTCAATCCATACTTGGGATGATTTAGCAAAGAAATTCTTAATCAAGTTTTTCCCCACTAAAAAGACAAAGTCTTTGCGGAGCCAGATTCTTGCGTTTCAACAACGGGATGGTGAGACTCTTCGCCAAGCTTGGGAAAGTTACAAGAAACTACTCTGAGACTGTCCACATCATTGTCAAACTGATGAGGTATTGGGCCATACTTTTATTGATGGATTAGATGAGACTTCAAAGAAGAATCTTGATTCAGCTTGTGGAGGTAGTTGCATGGAGAGACCATATAGTGAAATACAACTTCTGCTAAACAACTTCACTGCTAATGATCATAATTGGCAAGGTGAGGGAGAACCAAGGAGAGCAATGAAACAGAAAGCAGCATGGGTACTTGAACTTGATGATTTTTCAGCCATGAGAGCAGATATAGCAAAATTGGCAAATCAAATGAATAGAATGACAATGAACCAGACACAACAATTGCAACATGTTCAACAAATGTCGATTTGTTGTGAAATGTGTGGTGACAATCACACAAGTGACATGTGCCCAACGAATTCTGAATCTATTTATTATGTGGGACAACAAAGCAGAGGTCCGATGAACCAACAGGCACAATATGGGAACACTTACAATGCAAATTGGAGAAATCATCCTAATTTCTCTTGGGGTGGAAATCAATCAAATCATAATCAATATAGACCCCAAGGAAATTTTAATCAACCTCAAAGGTCACCCCAGCAGGTAGAAGAAAGTACAAATGATTTGTTGAAGAAATTTTTGCACGACAATCAACAACTCAGAACTGATTTCAGAAATCTTGAAAGGCAAATGGGACAGCTAGCTGCAAATCAAAACACTAGACCTGCAAGTGCTCTTCCAAGTGATACAGAAAAAAATCCACAAGTTAGTGCAATTACACTTAGAACTGGAAGAGAATTAGAAGAAGTTCCAAAGAAGAGAAAAGACAAACCTATACTTGAGGGTGAATTGATTCCCAAAGCAACACAGGAAGCAAAAAAAGATGATACAGTTTCAGCGCCTGTGAATGTTCCAAGGCCACCACTACCTTTTCCACAAAGATTGCAGAAAAAGAATGATGATCCCATGTTCAACAAATTTCTCTCTATGTTGAGTCAGATTCAATTGAATATTCCGTTGGTAGATGCGATTCGTGATATTCCAAAGTATGGCAAGTACATAAAAGATATTGTGGCTAACAAGAGGAGATTGACTGAATTTGAAACAGTTGCACTTACTAAGGAGTGCACTTCAAGGGTCCAAAATAAGCTTCCTCAAAAGCTTAAGGATCCTGGAAGCTTTACTATCCCTGTGAGAATAGGCAATGTTGATGTAGGCCATGCACTTTGTGATTTGGGAGCAAGCATAAATTTGATGCCATTGTCCTTGTACAAAAAATTGGGTTTGGGAGCTCCAAAACCCACCACTGTGATGTTGCAACTAGCAGACAGGTCCATAGCTTACCCGGAAGGGGTGATTGAAGATGTGCTGCTGAAAATTGGGAAATTCATTTTCCCGGCTGATTTTATTATCTTAGATTTTGAAGCAGATGAAAAAGTTCCTATTATATTGGGAAGACCTCTCTTGGCTACAGGTGATGCTATAATTAAAGTAAGAGAGGGAAAAATGATCACGAGAGTTGACAACGAGGAAGCTATTTTTAATGTATACAAAGCAATTCAACTTCCTCGCCATTATGAAGAATTGTCTATGATATCTGTCATGGAGATGGATGAAAAACTTATTGCCCCAAGTGTATGTTTGAAGGATTCTTTAGAGAAAGAAATTGTGTTATTCAAGAGTCTGGAGATTAATGATGAGGTTGAAGAGATAAAGCATATTTTGAATGCATCATGTGAATATATGAAAGGTTTAAATCCCTTTGAACCTTTGAACAGAGCAAATGGTCCTCCTCCGAAGCCATCAATTGAAGAAGCTCCAAAATTGGAACTAAAGCCTTTACCTTCTCACCTTCATTATGCTTATTTGGGTAGTTCTGATACGTTACCTGTTATTATTTCTTCTGATTTGTCTGAATTGCAGGAGGAAAAATTGTTGAGAGTACTACGTGAGCATAAAAGAGTAATTGGGTGGACAATGTCTGACATAAGAGGTATTAGTCCAGATTTTTGCATGCATAAAATTCTCAAGGAGGAAGGACACAAGCCGAGCATAGAACAACAACGCCGCCTAAATCCCAACATGAAAGAGGTGGTAAGAAAAGAAGTGATTAAATGGCTTGATGCAGGTATTGTATTTCCAATCTCTGATAACCAATGGGTAAGTCCAGTCCAATGTGTTCTAAAGAAAGGAGGAATGACCGTAGTTACAAATGAAAACAATGATCTGATGCCCATTCGAACTATTACCGGGTGGAGGATTTGAATAGATTATAGAAAATTGAATAATGCCACCCGAAAAGACCATTTTCCTCTCCCCTTTATTGACCAAATGCTTGATAGATTAGCTGGACAAGAATACTACTATTTTTTGGATGGTTACTCGGGATATAATCAGATTGTTATAGCCCCAAAGGACCAAGAGAAGACCATATTTACATGTCCCTATGGGACATATGCATTTAAAAGAATGTCATTTGGTCTTTGCAATGCACCTGCGACTTTTCAGAGATGTATGATGGCTATTTTTACTGATATAGTTGAAAGATTTGTGGAAGTATTTATGGATGATTTTTATGTATTTGGATGTTCTTTTGATGAATGTTTAATGAATCTTGACAAGGTACTTGCTAGGTGCGAAGAAACAAATTTGGTACTAAATTGGGGAAAATGTCATTTCATGGTAAGAAAAGGCATAGTCCTATGGCATAAAGTGTCCAAGAATGGATTGCAGGTAGATACAGCAAAGGTGGAAGCAATTGAAAAATTACCTCCACCGACATCAGTTAGAGGCATTCGCAGTTTCTTGGGCCATGCAGGTTTTTATCGTCGTTTCATTAAAGATTTTTCAAAATTTTCATCTCCTTTGTGCAGGCTTCTTGAGAAAGATATATCCTTCAAGTTTGATAATGCTTGTCTGAACGCATTTGATGAGCTGAAAATAAGATTAGTTACTGTACCAATTATCATTGCTCCAGATTGGAAACTTCCATTTGAGTTGATGTGTGATGCAAGTGATATAGCCATTGGAGCTGTTTTGGGGCAGCGGAAGGAGAAAATCTTTTACTCCATTCATTATGCGAGCAGAACTCTTAATCCAGCTCAAATGAATTACACTATTACTAAAAAAGAGTTGCTCGCAGTAGTATGGGCATTTGATAAGTTCAGGTCTTATCTAGTGGGAACCAAAGTCATAGTTTACACAGATCACTCAGCTATCAGGTATTTATTTGCAAAGAAAGACGCCAAGCCAAAGTTAATCCGATGGGTTCTTCTTTTGCATGAATTTGATTTGGAGATTCGAGATCGAAAAGGGACAAAGAATCAGGTTGCAGATAACTTATCCAGGCTGGAAAATCGAGGCCATGTCACTGAAGGAGAATCAATCAAAGAAACATTTCCTGATGAACATTTGCTAGCCATCACTTCAGATGAAACCCCGTGGTATGCTGATTATGTGAATTTCATTGCAAGTGGGGTGACTCCACCAGAATTCACAACTGATCATAGAAGAAGATTCTTACATGACGTGAGGTTCTACATGTGGGACGAGCTTTTTCTGTACAAACAATGCGCAGATCAATTGGTAAGAAGGTGTGTCCCTGAGGAAGATATGAATGCAATATTGCATGACTGTCATTCTTCTCAATATGGAGGTCATCATGGTGGAGGCAGAACTTCACAAATGGTTTTGCAATTAGGTTTTTACTGGCCAAAATTGTTTAAAGATGCACATGCTTTTGTTAAAAATTGTGACAGGTGTCAAAGAACAGGTACAATCATGAAGAGGAACGAAATGCTTTTGCAAAATATTTTGGCAGTAGAGCTCTTTGATGTCTGGGGAATTGATTTCATAGGACCATTTCCATATTTTAATGGGCACAGATACATTTGGTTGCAGTCGATTATATGTCTAAGTGGGTTGAGGCCATTGCTCTCCCTACTAATGATGCAAAGGTAGTGATAAGTTTCGTAAAGAAGCACATTTTCACACGCTTTGGAACTCCAAGGGTGTTGATAAGTGATGGAGGAACACACTTTTGAAACAAATTGTTGAAAAATGTTCTAGCAAAATATGGGGTAAGACACAAGGTTGCTAATGCATACCACCCTCAAACGAGTGGCCAAGTTGAAGTGTCAAACAGGGAGGTAAAACAGATTTTGGAGTAAAAAGTGAGTGCAAATAGGAAAGATTGGTCCGGCAAGTTAGAAGATGCATTGTGGGCTTACCGAACTGCATACAAGATTCCAATAGGTACTTCTTTGTACAGGTTGGTTTATGGAAAGACATGTCATTTACCTGTTGAGCTAGAACACAAAGCTTATTGGGCAATCAAAAAGCTAAATATGGATATGGACTTAGTCGGTGAAAAAAGACTGCAACTCAATGAACTTGATGAGTTTCGGTTGCATGCTTATGAAAATGCCAAGTTATATAAAGAAAAGACCAAGAGGTGGCATGACAAGCACATCCAACATCGTAAGTTTGAGCCAGGTCAAGAAGTTCTCTTGTTTAATTCAAGGTTAAAGCTTTTTCCTGGAAAGCTTAAGTCCCGTTGGGCAGGCCCTTTCGTTGTGGTAAGTGTGACTCCACATGGAACAGTTGAATTGCGGGACATAAATTCAAGTGGTACATTCTTGGTGAATGGGCAGCGAGTAAAACACTATTGGGGTGGTGATATTAAACGTCACAAGACCTCGATAAATTTGGTTGATGCATAATGACGTGTTGAGTCATGCCGCGACGTTAAATTAGGCACTTGTTGGGAGGCAACCCAATGACTAACATCACTAACTTTTAATTGTAGTTTAGAATTATTAGATTTTATATGTATAATGTTTTTAGTCAGGTGCAAGCATGAATTTGGCAAAAAATCAGTGTACAATGATGTAGGGGGTGAATGGTGAGCTAAAAAATCAAAAAATATGCTAACTCTGTGAAAAATTGGCCTACCGCGTCGCATGGGGCGTCTTGCCACACGCTGCGCCAGGCAAAATTGCACAGATGAGGCAGAATACAAAATTTTCAGAGCAGCTAGGATTTTTGACCTACCGCACCGCGGGGTGCACCGCGTGGGGTGCCGCGGCAGGCCAGTTTTATATATTAAAAAAAATATTGCTTAAATCTGAAACCCCTTCCCTTTATTTCATTATTTCACTCCCCAAACTCTCTTCTTCTCTATCACTAAACTCAAGCACCCCAACCAAACAAATTCATTCAAAGATTCATCCACATATCCTTCTTCTTCTTGCAAGGTAAGTATTCTCTTCTCTCTTTTCCTTCAAACTAGTAGTATTTCATTTTGTATTTCTTTCTTATTTTCAAGTATATTTGTATAAACCCTAGCAAGAATTGTGTTCATAATCTTCTTTTAGTTTCTTTTGTTAATATTGTTAAAAATAGTATTAAAAACTTAGCTTGTATATTCTTTTGGGGGTTATGGAGGATTTGAAGGTGTGTTGAGGTGAAATGAGTTGAGTTTCTTGTTGAAGATTGTTAAGGAGTGTACTAATCCGAAAATGCATATAAAAAAGTGAAAAATTGTGTATTGAATATTATTGTGAAGATGTGGTGATGTTATAGTTGTGATGAGAGGCATATTGGTGTTGTTGATATGGTGATTATGCCTCTTTTGAAGTTGAAATTTTAAGAAGAAAAAAAGACATGCTTACAATGTGTTTGTTAAAATGTCTAAGTGACATAAAATTGAGTAATGTTGCAAATTGAGAAACAAATTGCATTGTGAGATGTTATTATTGATAACAACTATAACATTAGGCCAAGCCGTGATTTTTTCGCTTTCTTTATGTAAAAATGAGATGTAAGATACATGCTAATGTGCCTATGTAGTATATTTTGTATATAAATTTTGAATTATGTAAAATAGACAAATTTCTTTTTATGTTTATGTTTAATATTAATTTAGCTTGTAAAATCTAGCTTAGTTTTTTATTTTATTTTATTTTTAATTGCTGCAAGTCTCTTTAATGATTGGGTAGGCCGATAAGCATTATATCATTCTAATTGAAGAACAGGGTAGTCTGAATCCCTGTTATACATCCTAAGTGTCAACATGATATAACATAAGTGTGGGGTATTTACTCCACTTGCTCTTAAAATAAATTTGTGTATCTTTAACTAATATATCATGTTGTGTAGGTATAATGTCTCGACGCCCAAGCAAAAGATCAAACGCTGGCCTAACTGAGGCTGCATCTACTAGCCGACGTGGAGGTAGAAGGGCACCACCTCCGGCACCAGTGGAGGAGGAAGAGGAACACTTTGACCCTGATGTAGATGAGGTGCCAGAGTGTAAATATGGCATCAGGGCTATTCCAGCCATACAATACAATGGTTCCAATCCTTCGTTCCTACTGTGCGACCAACCCCAGAAGTTGCCATAGATGAAGCAAAGCTTGCCCGTAAGTATAATGCCATATATACTAACATTCGAGCTTTGGGTTTTGAAGGGTTGTTTCTCCAAGGTGGTAGTGTGAACATCAACTTGGTAAAAGAATTTTATGCCAATTGGCAACCAGGCGGTGAATCAGATGCCAGCTATCAAGTCAGGGTCAGAAATAGAGTGATCCCATTTTCGTCAAAGGTCATAAATCAAATAATGGGTTTCACTGAACATTCACATAAGCTGTTCCAGAGGTTCGTGCGTAGACCAGATTACCCAAACATCCGCAGACAGCTATGTGGTGAAGATTCCTTTGCCTTGTGGACTAGAGATACAAATGAGTGTCACAAGGAAATGAAAAAAGGAACATTCCAGTGTCCTGCACGAGTCATTTGAAGATAATAAATGCCAACATTATGCCAACACAAAGTGATACAGACGTATCAAAACTAAAGGTTTGCTTGATTTATGCATTTTTAACAGGAATGCAGGTGGATCTTGGGAAAATTATGTTGGAACACATGTCAAAGGTGAGACCTTTTCGAGGACTCCGCCTACACTATCCGTGTATGATTACTCGGTTATTACGGACGCACTTCATTGAATAAGAGTATCACTATGATCGGAGGATAGAAGTAACATATCCTATCAGGGCGCTTGATGTCACAACTGTGATAGATCCGCATGTAGCTGCACTTAACCCTGATCAAAGGTTTGTCCGAGTGGAAGAGACTTTGCAGATATTATTTGCTGACATGCGCCTTCGCGCTTCTAGAGGGGAAGTGAACTTGGAAGAGTTGTAATAAAATCACCCTTTATCTCCTTTCACACAACAGTGGTTAGGAATGGCTCAGCATGGACAAATCCCACCGGATGAAGATGTGAACTCTATTCCCTCAGATGATGAAGAATATTTGCGCACCTTTGAGGATGACGATGCTTAGGCCAATGGCCTCAGGGAGTCTTTTCTGATCTATTTTTGATCTTTTCGCATTAGGGACAATGCAAATTTTTTTAAGTGTGAGGTGGTTGGCCCCTATTGTAATGTACTTACTTTTATATTTTTTGTATTTTGTTTGATTGAGTTTAGTTATTTTGTTTGATTTTGTTTAGTTTTTTAAAATTTCTTTTAGTTTGTTTTGTTAGAATATAGTGTTGATAGATAGTAAGTAGTCCTAATTTCGGTATAGATCCCTCCTGGATTTTCTTGTTGAAAAATAAAGTCGAAATTCAAAAAAAATCCATCAGAAAAATTCGAAATTATTGAGTTTGCAATTTTGTTTTATTTTTAGTTTAGTGTATGCTAGTTTTGGTTTAAATTAAAACTTTCCCCTTGGTTTTTCTTTACACCACGGTTCTTTTTCAAGGGTGTATTTGAACCGGGTATAGTGTAATTTTTTATTTCAATTGAATAAAAAGATCCTAACTTACAGAGTTGATCTCCTCAAATTCACATGCTTTAGAAGGTATATGTACCTTATTTGTGATGTTCAAATCTCAGATCTTGATTCTAAAGTAAGTGCCTTAAATTGTGTATTTATAACTATGCTTAACTGCTTTGACTAGAGAGTCAAGAAAGATCCAAGCTTGAATGAGTTGTGTGCTAATGTGTGAGTGAGGTTGTTGAAATATTCTGTGCGTAACAGTTGATATCTAGAACTTGCCCTCAAGTGTTTTGCAAAGCGAAATAGTAGCATTATTCAGTTTAGGAGATGATATAGGCATTTCTTTGTTGAACCAGTTTGATAATTATCTCCACCTAATTGTATATATCTTAGTCAAACTTTTTGAGCTGTTAATCATATTTCTTTGGCATCCGCATTATAAACCTTACCAATTTATGTAAATATATCAATTGTTTGAACCTCTATCTCGTACGAGCACTTAGTCTTGTTTTAATATTGTTAAAGTTGAGAAGAGATTTGTTGGTTTATTGAAGGAGTTTAAAAAAAAGAGTGAAGAATAATTCATATATGTGTATATATGTATATATATAGGGGGTGAATTTTCTGTGCGTAACAGTCCCTAACTTATGGTGCTTAAAGAAAAAGGGATTTGTTGTTAGTATGAAAAATCTCAAAAAGGTTGGAGATGGTTTAACATAAGAGTAATGCTGAAATTGTGAAATAAAATGGTGTATATATGAAGTGCTCAAAGAGATGTAGCTACTACTTTCTATATTTATCACACCCTTCCTCAGCCTGCATTACAACCAATTAAAGTCCTATTTGATCCTTGATTGAATAAGCTCAATTAGTAGAGTATTACACTAGCGGCAAGCATATAGTATGTCATCTGTTGCACATGAATTGCAATTCTGAGAGTGAGTTAATTCTTCCTATTTTGAGTTCCTAAATATTTGTGAATACTATGTTGAGAGGAACTAGTCTATATTAGTTTTGGGAGGGCACATGATTTGTGAAAGCAAGGAAACGTTTTAACCTTTGTGTTAGAGTAAGTGAGCAAGTTATGAAAATGCGTGGCACTTGTGAGTCATATCTTGAGGATTGAACTATTATGAATTGGTACTTAAGTGTTGGCATGTGTTGTTAGAGAAATTGTTTGATAAAAAGGTCGTCCTTATGTGAAATGTAGGTCAATTGCTCGAGGACGAGCAATGGTTTAAGTGTGGGGTGTTGATCATAGGATAAAAACTCGTATTTTGATCGTTGTAACAACACTTTAATTATTGCATTTTACAAAAGTTTGAGCTTACATGATAATGAATTCTACTAATTTCATGTTTTATGCCTTGCAGGAAGCTAATCCGACTTAAGAAATAAATTTGGGATGAATTTGACTGATTTGGGGCTTTGAAGTCTGAGTAAAAGCTAAATAAATCAAGTCGAGATCGTGTTCGGGGGTCGCAAAGCAAGCCCGGATAGCAAAACAAATGAAAAAATGCAACAGCACAAAAAAGTGCACTGCTGCGCCGCGTGGGGCGTCGCGGCAGTGCAAATATTTTTGCTGCATTGTTTTGCTCCGTTAAAATGCATTCTGACTCTGTCCAATCCATGTACGCGTCGCACGGGGCGCCGCGGGTGTGTAAAAATTACAAAATTATTCTATTTCGGACTAAAAAGGGCATACTTGTCAAAACCCCTTCCTACATGATTAAAAAGGAAAAAGCAGTGTCATTATTGGGAGAGACCTGTTTTTGGAGGAAAAAAAAAGAAGAAGGAGATTCATCTTGAAGAAGAAAATCAAAGAGGAACATCAACTTGGAGCAAGGATTAAAAGAGTTTTTCTAAACCTTCTCCTAGTATTTACTCATATAATGTTTAAGATTTTTATTGTTGATGTTTGTATCATTATGAGTGGTTAAAAAACCCAAATATTCTGGGGTTATGGGTGTTAGATGATTATATTGTTTGAAGCTTAGATTGATGATCTTGAAATTATCGTTAAGGGTTGTTTATTTGATTCTGCTGTTAATTATTTTACTGCGTAGCTAACAGTGAAATACTATTTACGAATCTTGAGTTAAACTTGAAAAAGGAAATTCTTGATTGCATATAGAATCAAATAGAGCAAGATCTGGATCCTGGGCATCGGGTGAAAGATTCGTGATTAAGATAGAACTATGCCTAATTGCCTTATTTGGTTGAGAAATAGGATTTGTAAATGCATTTGAGTTAATATTAATACAATAGAAATATAGGTGTTAATTTAACTTGAATAGGCGCATAAGAAATCGACAGATTCTTATGGGTATTATCAACCCTATAATCAATAACCCAAATAATTCAATAAATCATTTTTAAGCTAAAAACATAGCATGATATCTAGCAAGCCCATAACCTCGGGATATCTCTTTTATTAATTGTTAAAAAAAATTCATAAGTGGCGTAGTAACTTTGCGTTGTATTATTGTTTGTCTACTAGTTAAATTGTAAATTGGTTATTTATGTATTTTGTGATGAATTAGCTTGAATCGATAATTGTTTGAGTTTGCATCAGTCGTTAAGTTATTCACAAGTCCTCGGGGGAACGATACTCTACTTATTACTATATTACTTGAAGATCGTGTACACTTGCGTGAGTGTTTTGGGCGCAACAATGTGCTAGCCAGAATTCGCTTTATGCAATTGGAAAGTTGGTAGCAGATTTTGAAGTCATTTCCTTACTTGTTCTGACAAAACAGACTCCAGAGGACTTAAACAAAGCAAGAAGAACAGAGTTAAGGGAACAACATAACGCGATGACATCTAACAAGAAAATCACCGAGTAGAAACTTGTCAGATGTAGATACCAACTCTAATGACTGTGACATGCATTTTGGATTAAAGTGGCCTGATCTGTTAAGCAAGTCTAATGTTCAACTTTTGTTGTGCCTCTAAACTGCGTAACTAGGCTTTGGCACTCCAATTGTCTCATTTGATCCACAATCCTCAGTCGACTTGTAGTGCCCTGAAGGATTTTCATCATCAAGCCTCTCTCATTTTGCTCTTTTTCTCAACTCACTATCGCCTTACGGTGCCCATGAGGGTTTTCACCGATAAGACTCTCGTTTATTATTTTCTCTCTTTGCGATGAGAACAAGGTATTACCCATGATGTAGGAAGATCATACTTTCACCACACACTTGATTTGGCATCCTCAAATATTGGTCAGAAGGTCTTTCTTTGGACCGTAATGTAGGCTTTTGGACAGGGTTGGAAAGAAAGGGTGGTATGAAGGCTCAAACTAATTTAAGATGAAGAGGGTTCAAAATTACAACTTTTGGAATCAGGCCTTTTGGCAAAATTAAAACTTCTGCCCCAGTTTCTTGGAGTTTGGGGAATTTTTTGGATTTTTGCTTTGATGGAATTTCTAAGAAAAACTGCCCCACTCTTGACTTCGGGGATTATGAAATATTTTATTTGGTGCGAACGAACCGCAAGGCTGCCTACGTATCTTGTGGTGACAAGAATCAGGTCGAACGTAGTTCAAACACAAAGTTGGACTATTTTTTTTCCTTTTCTTTCTTTACTTTTTTTTCTTTTTTTTTCCTTTTTTCCTTTTTTTCTTTTCTCTTTTCCTTTTTCTTCTTTGTTCCTGGCTCTATTTCTGATTCCAAAAGAGGGGTATGAAACAAAAAATTATGGCTCAAAATGGGTAGCAAAGGATAAAAGTGTTTGGGTAGCAGAATAAAATGCCTCCGTCATTCCAAACTTTAAAAACGCCAAGTACACACATGCAATTGAAGATAAACAAAGAAATTATACGCAGTATCCATTGATGGCATCAACATAAACAAAAAGTGCCAATGGGCAATACTTTTGTCTCAATGAATGACCCTTGCCAATTCGAAGAAGACTTGACTCAACCTTATCTTGATGTGGAAGAATGCATTTCAGCATTGACTGATTTACCTCAAACTGCTTGAAAGATATTTCCTTGTTGTATGCCCTTATCAACCTCTTGATTTCCAAACTAACTGTCTCGGTTTCACTCAATTCAAGCTTCAGGTTTCTCAGAATGCGTGAATTTTTACTTTTTCCTCAAATGCCTCTTTTTATCATGTTCAAAACTGTGTCATTGCTTCATGATTAGGCTAACTTTCAAGACCAGACTGACAATTATGCGTGCATGTCATGTTACTAGAGTCAGCATGAGAAGAACTATAAAAGGAAAAATGACCTAAACAAAAACTGACTAGAATTAACAGAAAATAGGAGATTGCATTAGATAGATGGTGAACTGGATTTGAACAAAACAAGAAAAATAGACATGGGTTACAACCCTGGAACAATCCTAGATAACACTAGACAAGCTACTACAATAAAATGAACTAGGCAAAAAGAAGAAGAGTTTGAACCACAAGACAATGTCCGAATTACAATCCTGAAATAACCCGGACAAACAGAAATGACAACAAAATAAATCACTAAAACTCCTCCTTGGCTAGCTAACAAAGGAGCGCCTTTCCAATTACCAAACTCGACATATTAGCCACTGGATTGCGCATCAAAATTGTTGGGACCTTCACTAATTCCAATATCATTAACTTTAATCAGAAAGAGGATTCTCATACTCCCTACCACCACGCATATACCCCACAAAATGTGCATCATCATGTGTAGGTAAAGGATTCTGCGCGATATTCTAGGTGTCACTGTCCTGGACCACAATTATCCCTTCTTGAATCATTCTTTCTATCTCCCTTTTCAAAGCACGAAAATATTCAATGCTATGCCCTTGGACATTAGAGTGGTAAATGCACCGTACAGTAGGATCAAAACATTTTGCATATGGGTCCGGAGTATAGCCGATGAGCGGCTCGATCAGGCTAGACTATTTTAACTTTTCAAATAAGCTTTTGTAGGATTCTCCGATTGGAGTGAAAGACTTTTCTCTTTGTTGTTGCATTCTCATTTTGTACTCCGACCTTGGTTGGAACCTCTTTTGGATAGGGGGTTTATATGCTTGTTGAGGTGGGTAAGACAATTGTGGAGGCGGTGCAAGCCATTGCGGGTTTTGTGAGTATGGAGCATATGACGGTGCATTGTGGATAGAGTACTGGGGAGGTGAGGTATGACTTTGGGGATTCTGTGGAGGAAAGTAGCATTGGAGAGGATTATCTGGAGTACGAGGATATTCATGGGGTCGGTATTGAGGCTGAAAGCGTTTAGCAGGAATGCCCACTGGATCATGTCATTGGCGGGGCTCAGCAACATCTTTTCTATCAATCGGAGAACTAACCCGAGCAACTTGTTCGTTCCATCTGAACCAAAACTCCCTAAAACTTTCTTTGGGTCTCTTTCCTTGGGCATCGGGGACTTTGAACACAGTCTCGCTAGAGGATCGCGGAAGAGTAGTTGGTGGAGGAGCTATAAACATAGGAGCAGATGTCGGAGCAGGGTATGAGGTTGTTTTGGTTGGTGGAGCATGGAAAATTTGGGAGGAAGTGCCAGGGTAATTGTGGTAAGTGGTTAAGCCCGGTACATGTTGAGGGGAAAGGTCGACGGTAGTGGGAACCTGGGCTTGTGATAGTGGCGGGATAGTTGCAGGGTTTTCAGTGTAGTTAGTGGGGAATGAAGGTGGAGGATGCCCCCTGACCCAAGACTGATACATTTTTGTCATCTGTTGTTTCAACCTTCGGACCTCCTCTTTCAGTTCCGATTCTGATTCTACAATCTCCCTTGGTGGGTGTACAACCTTAGAGTCTATTTCATTGCTACCCATGACTGACTTATGCTTTCTGGTGTTGTATGGACGAATCACAAAAGCGCCACAATCTAACCACCCTCTATTATAATAACAATGAAAGTAACAAAGAGGAGCAAAACAAAGCCAACATGTTAGCGTTAGAGCATTTATCAAATAGAAATATCACATTCCATGCAATGCCCCTAGCAACAATTAACGGTTCTAGAATGACTTCGCGGGTACGAAGGTCATATGACATCACCCCAATTTCACTCTTCTGGCCCTTTTCCTTCTTTATTTTCCTTTCTAACACTGCTTGGTTTTTCATTTCTTTTCCCCTCTTTTCTTTCTGATTGTCGCTCTTTTTTTTTCTCTCATTTCTCACATGAACAATTTCATCTCTTTTTCTTTTCTTTGTTTTTTTTTTTCTTTTCTTTGTTTTTTTGTTTGTTTTCAAAAGATGATTTGATCGAATCCTATGTAGGTTGCCTCCGTATCATGCCCCTCATGAATCAGATCACGCGTAGTTCTGGAAAAATAATGGACAAAATAAACTAAGAAACAAAAATCTTTTTGGAATTTTTCATTTAATAATTTTTTGGTTTTTCAAATACAAAACAGGAAGTACTGTAACCAAAGACTCGACAATCTTAACTAGACTGACAGACTCAATACTACTGTATAAAACTAAAATTAAAAGACAACATAAGGTAGACTAAAAAATAAAAAGTTTCGTCAAGCAGCTCGTGCATGCAATGGTCTTAACTAGAATGGTCCTGGGGTATTTGTCACTCTCAAACTCTAGCAAATTGCTCCATACCTGAATGGGAAAAATAAGATCAAATAGATTTAGTGACTCAAGACACATGTGACGCCATGACACCTTCTATTGGACACATGCAAGGCATGATCAAGGCTATTTTTGAAAATTAACCTACGTGGCCAAGAGTGGCTAGAAGTGGCTATTAGTACAAACTTGACAAAGTTGACCCCTAATGCAAGAAAAATACTCCATTTAAAGCTTACATGACTCCAACCTCCCAACAATCATGGCCTTAAAAAATTACTTTGCGGAAATGGCCCATTTTGCAAAAAAAATGGCCGATATGGCCAAATGTGGCTAGGGACGCGAACACGACAAGGATGGACCTTAAAGTGATATGACACCGAGTTGTGGCCTCAATATCCTAAGACATGGGTGACTGAAATACTTTTGCGAAAATAACAACATTTTGCAAGAATGGTCGATGCGGCCAAAAATGGCTAGACACGCAAACTCAATAGGAACGGGCCTTGAAGAGAAAGGACACTTTATTGTAGACTCAGAGCTCTAAGACAGGAGATAATAAACTATTTTGAGAAAATAATCCTATTTTGCAAAAACGGCCGATATGGCCAAATATGGCTATACATGCAAGATTTGGCTACTACCCCGGAAGCTAAGAACCTAAGACACTAGAAAGATCGGACCCTATGTGGGTTGCCTACGTATCTCTCCCCGAAAGACGAGAATCAAGTATGCGTAGTTCGGGAAGATTGGACATCAGAGAAAGCCTTTAAAAAAATGCAACTAATTTGGAAAAACCATACATTTTGCCCTTTTGAGAAATGATGGAAAATGTAAAATCTTTTTGGATTTTCTTTTTCTCCTTTTTTTTTGAATTTTTGGAAAATGATGTAAAATGTAAAATCTTTTTGGAATTTTTTTTTTATTTTTTTTTTGAATTTTTGGAAAATAATGGGAAAGTGTAAAATCTTTTTGGATTTTTCATTTTCATTTTTTTGGTTTTTCTTGAAAACGTTGTGAAAGAAAAATATAACCAGGCCCTACTTGCTTCATTTTTCACCTTTCTTTCCAAAATATTGGTCCGCCAAATGACCTTTCTACCCTCACAGATGCAACATTTAGCACATAGGGTGATTAAATGTCATTTCGGGCCACGGGCCCATTTTTGAAATAATTTGGATAGGCCTCCTAAGACGGGACACGGTACCTGGGACCGATCCCTACTAGGTTTAAATGACATGATGCAAATAAGAGTGACCTAAAGGCTGACCTAAGTTTGGGGTTCACTAAGAAGGCAATTCGGGGGAGCGTATGGTCGATGGTGGCTGCTCAAGCTTTCCACCCACTCCATACGTCCGACGGCCCCCCACCTAAAATAAGGGTGACTCAACGAAGAGTTTGTGTACGCGACGCGTACTCTGAGACTTGTTGCAGAAAGAATTGATCGGGTAATGCATATGATGACAGTTATAAAGCAGTAACACATAAATGAAAAACTGTAACACATAAAACAACTAGCAAATAAAGCGACATAAACAAAAATAAATCAAATAAAGCAAATAAAGAAAATATAAAAACCTAAACCGAATATTCTAAAAAGCCAACAAAATCAAGTACTAGCACGAACCTACAACTCCCCAGCGGAGTCGCCAGAGATGTCATACCCCTTTTTTTACCTCTACTTCACTTAACCCTCTTATTATAAATAAAAAGATTTAGTAAAGCTCAAATGGGTTTTCGATTTAGAAAGTGACAAAAAATGTGTTCAAAAGGAGATAACTAAGAGTCGCCACCTGACATTTGTTTCGGTGTGCCAGGTCACCATTTTTAAAATAATTTTCCTTTAAAACACTTTAGACTTCAAAACTAAGTCCACACCAGAGATTCGGGTAAGGGGTTCATTTGACTCGGGGAGAAGGTGTTAGGCACTCCCCAAGTCCCGTAACTAGTACGATTGCGTACTCGATCAAGTTGGCTTTTAAAATATTCAATTGAGGTAGAAAACACAGAAAAAGAAAAATAAACACACAAAGGGCTCGAGGTCGTCCCCATCTAATAAAATAAAAATAAAAATACTATTCTATGCTTCCTCAAAATGTTCCATCGCTGGCCTTCAAATACAAATATTTCGGGACATACCCCGGATAAAAATATATACAAATTTCTCGGAGCATTCCCAGATATATTCAACTAAAGGAACGACCCCTCACCTCGAAAGAATAATAAAACCTAAGGCTTGCCTATCCAAACATAATTGGCCTAAGCATGCTCCTAGCGATCAAACAGGTATAGCAAAATAAAGAACTAACAAAATAATCCGAAACTCAAATTATAACTTTTCCAATTCTCTACCATGACAATTTTAGCCTTAAGGAGTCCAAATGTCATTTTGCTTTTTAAGTCAAACGAACCCCCACAGCCCATTCAACAATTAAACGATAAAATCCAACAACCACCAATTTGAAACTATTAGTAAACTATCGTTCTTTTAATCAAGCCTAGTTAATATTAGCTAATGACCCCACTGTAATCTCTAAAGCCAATCACAAAAAGAACATGAAATATCACGACCCAAACTGGAGGGCCATGACTAGCACCCGACCACACTTGTCGAGCACCAACGTACATTTCATCTAACCTTCATTATTATCTTTTAGGGCTGATGAGATCAATATAAATGGTAGACCTGGATCATGGACAACCAGCAATAAAATATGACGGCATGAACATACATAGCAGGGGATGACCAGACAATCAAGAAACTACATATAAGGTATGAGCTACCACGCTACTATGAAAGACTATACAACAAAAACTAGCCGACAAGGCATACCAAACTATACATGAGCCGACACCTGTCTATGAGCCTCTAAAAGAACATAAGTGTTGCAACATAGCCGGAACAGGGCCCCGACATACCCATAATGTCTATAACAAAAATGCATACCAAGACCAAGGCAAGTCCGGAGAAGGGATCTCGCCAATCACCGCTGAACTGGACAGCCTACTGTGGTGGGGGAGCTGCACCTGTCTGTCTATCAGGACCTGCAGCGCGACATGCAGCGTCCACAAATAAAAGGACGTCAGTACGAATAAAGTACTGAGTATGTAAGGCAGGGAACCATAAATACGATCAGTAATGTAAGCAAGGATAGAGAATATACAACCTGTAACATCTTAGTACCTCTGAGGGCTACTTACATGAAATGCATGATACATATGTATAAATACATAAACCCTTAAAACATTCGCCTCTGTGGGCATCATCATCATCATATCGTACCCGGCCATAATAGGCTCGGTAAAAAAACGTACCCGGCCATCATAAGGCTCGGTAGAATCGTACCCGGCCACGTGGAGCTCGGTAAAACCCAACTGATCAGTGGTTGCACAATAGGTGCCGTACCCGGCCAACTATAGCGTGGCTCGGTAGAGTAAAATAGATACATATATATAATGCATGCTCGACTCATGGAATCACATTCTAAACCTTTCGGAGTGACGTAAGGTCGGTATCCTCTGTACACGTTATTAGGACTAACTCTTCACTATGAACCTTATAAGAATCAGGAAGTACCAACAACATTGATAACATAAGAATAAGAGAAGCAACATTAACATCAATCGTTCCATAAGAGGGAAAACAATGTAAGTACTGCTAGCTTCTAAGAGTAGAGTATCTTGGAAGCTCGTTCATTACATTATGTACAATCGGAGTCGTGCAAAAGAAGGAAAGGGATAGCCTCACATACCTTGTATATACTGCCCCAATCTCAAGCTATGCAATTGTCAAAACTCCTTAGTCTACAATAAGAGAAACGATACTATCGTTATCATTTAAGCGTCATAACTATTATGTATCGACCACAACCTATTTTACGATGAAACGGACAGCACCTCCCCTATATATATGACCTCACACCATTCAAAACAGTCACCAAACAGCCCAAACAACATCAATAATAAACATATTGAGCCTCCCAAAATAGTCCACACACAGCCTAATCACTCCATACATACGACGACCACCGTAGTCGTGTCAAACAACCTGGAAATGTTACGAATAACTATCAGCCCATAACCCTACATATATATGGTGTTTCTCCACACCCTTCATCCTCCAAAACTCCACAAAACAGTAGTAAAATACGCAGCCCAACAACAACGCAAAACAGTCCACAAAACAATAACATTACTACCAAGCCTTTCGATATATATTTCACAAGTTCTAGCTTCAATGGCTTAGCCGCAACTTGGATAATCTTAAATACATATAGAGTAAGAGGTTCCTTACCTTTATACAGAAATAACAACTCCAATTTGACCTTAAATTTCCATGAAATATCCCTCCAATGCTGCCACAACAACAAAAAAGCGAAACTAGCGATCAATTAGTGTTTTTCGGCACTAGAATCACTTTAGAAGGCTTGAAATCACCTAGGATTGATATTAAGAACATGAGGGAGTATTTACAGAACATAAACCCTTTAAAAAAACCTCCCACACGAGCTGGAACGACACAAAAATGAGCAACAACAAGAAGAACAAGAGACTTACTAGCGCCACGGAATTCCCGACACTTGATTTGTGTTGTTTGCCCCTTTTTTGGGTCTTGAATCTTGAGAGAACCTTGAGAGGATGTTCCTAGGGTTCTAAGGTCTGAAAATAGTGAGAAGAAATGACTTAAAACGGGTTGGAGGCATCCTATATAGGTCCAAATATCTTAAACCGCCTTAGTGGGCCCCATAGAGAGGTGCTTGGCGCAGTCTCGCGAAAACGCGAATATCTCTCTACTCCAAGATCGTATCGATTAACGGTTTAATGTGTTGGAACTAGACTCATAGATCTTTAATTTGGTTGGTAGATCACCCCGTAATTCCTTGTAAATTAGGAGAAAAGATTAGAAATATTTGACCTAATGTTTAAGTAAAATTCTGAACCTAAGTTGCGACAACTTTTGTCGACTTTTGTTTCATAACTCGTTTGACTTCAAGACTTATGATAAGGATATTATATGATTAAAATACCTTAATAAATGAACTCTTGAGTATATTAAGCACCGCTAGATTACTTGAAAATACGAGTTACAACATCCTTGATTCATTTAACTTCTAATACTTGTTAATCACCCTTATACACTTTTGTATCACTTAAGACCAATAGGATTGACTTCTTATCATCTCCAAAGATAATTCCTTCTTGGATTTATGTTAACTAATATATGGCATGAACTAACACATGTGGATATGGGCTGTAACATGAAAGCAATATGAAATCCAACTAAACAAATACACTCTTAATTTCAAACACCCATGTACCATATAACTTCATTTCTTCAAAATTTACTACGCAAAACTGAACAGAAAGACAAGACAAGAATCTGGCCTTAAAAGAATGAGTTTGAACCTGGATTGTTTGACGGCTTTAGTACTCAATAACGCACAGGACCGCGATCAAGATTTCAAACGGAAAACCTCGCTGGAAAATTAAAAGTCAACCGGATCTGATTTTATATAACCAAAGTTGCCAAAATAATATGAAATGAGAGAACAATGGCTAGGCCAGAAAAATCACAGATCTTGTCAAATTTATTAAACCCAAATGGCCAGATCTGAAATTCAGGCGATAAAAAATAGTAAATCGGCACGACACTACTTCCACGACAACAAACAACATGCGAATGAATGAAGCAGCAGTGGCGTCGAATGACGAAGGCTGTCGGAGTTCGCCGGAGTTTAAACGACGGCTATTTTTCTTCTTCTTCTCTTTTTTGGTAATTCAACTGCTGCTCGTTCATTTGGGGATGGCGATACACCGGCTGGTTGGGGTTGGTTGTTGGAGGGTGGTCATGTGGCTGGTGAGGGCGTGGTGGTCACTGATGGAGGTTGAAGTTTAGAGATGACGAAGCAAAAAGGGTCGTTTGGTGGTCGAAGAAGCAGCAACTGGCAGCGGTTTGGGTGGTCCAGTGGCTGGTGGTCGCTGGTGTTGTGGTAGGCGTTTGGAGTAAGGTTGTCGCTGGTGGCTTGTATTGTGAGGTCAAGGCTGTGAGTTGTTGTGTGAGGAGGTGGCTGCTCGATGGATGGGGAGCTGTGTTTTCCGGCGGGCTGGCGGGCGGCTGGAAAGGTCAGGGAGCTCTAGGGTTTGAGTTCTTTCTAGGGTTTTGTCCTTGTTGTCTTGGGTTTTTCTTCTTTGAAGAAGGGTTTTGGAAGAGTTAAAGAAGAAGGGGTAATTGGCTAGGTCTTGTTGGGCTTTCAAATTTGGCTCAAAGACTAAAAATCAATAGCAAATTACTACTAGAATACTAGTAATTGACTTTAACTAACATAAAATTTATATTGATATGAAACCATCATTTTTCAAAAATTATATATTAAAATGAAAGCAGAGAAAAGTTAATTAAAATGATAGCAAACTTAGATTAATATTACTACAAAAGACTAATGGCCTTAACTTAAATAGAAAGATAAAAGATAAAATAAAAAAATATTTTTGTATTTTCGAATTTTATGTTCTACTATTAGACTAAAAGTGAAAAATAGGCTAAATCTTATTAAAATAAAAATAAGTAAATATTTTTAAAAATACTACTTTTAAAAATTGCACGGGTCAAAAATTACATATCTACATCTTTAACCCTGAAAACTATAGAAATGCACTTGTCCAATTTGATCGATTATAGGGGAGAGGGTCGTCTCATGTATGAATTGGGATAATGGTTTGTTTTGTACAACAATAATTTTTAACAATTGTACCTTTAAGAAACAAAAACATAAAAGTTAGCCCCTTTTGCATCTTTTATTTCTTTTTCACCTTTTTGTTTGGTTGGTCATTATTGATATTTCATTTCTTGTTGCCTCTGTCCTTTCTTTTCAAAGAGCTTCCTCATCAAGCCTCATTATCTATATAGCAATTAGCAACAATGATTTTTGCATACTTCTCTTCTTCTGGATTACTGATGACTCGTGAGTCATGTGCCACTCGGCCCACTCTCCTCACAAACTGAGGATTATTCAGTTGGATTTAGCTGCCTTTTATATCTTTATCAAATATAATTTGATAAAATTTCACATGTAGGATAACATTGTTTTAAAAAGGTTATAATATTTCATAACAGATTTATCCTTCTTCTTTTTTCTTTTTTTTTTTTTACGAAAAAAGGCCAAATGTGTCCCTATACTATCGAAAATTAGTTATTACCCCCTCAATTATACTTTAGGGATTTTCAAAATCGAACTGTAACCGTTAACCGAATCAATGGCTTATTGGCTAATTGGTATCGGGTTATCGGGGTAATGATTGGTGGACAGATTTAGATTTTATAATTTAACGGCTTAACAATTTGGGGGTGGATTACTCAATTTCTTATCGGATAAAGTATTAACCCGTTAAGAATTTTTATATTTACACTTTTACTCCTATGTATATAAAGTACTACGATTTAAACCCTAAATGGTTAAATCACTAATTTCTAATTCTCAACTGAATTCTGTTCGCAGCAAAGAGTGAAAAGTCGACCAGTCATCTCTCATAAGTCCTAAATCCCTAATCAAAATTTCTCTCAATCTGAATCTGCTATGCTCATCAATCGCCACACGTCAGTCTCGTCTCTTTCTTGATGATCTTGGACACCAGCTGCATGGGGTAACACATGTAAAGGACCAATTAAGAGTAATCTAATCACCAAACCACCTGGTTGAACTCGCTAAAAGAGGGGGCTCATATGGAGTCCCACAATGGAAAGGTATAAAAGCCAGTGAACTCTGTAGTTTGGCTGTTTGGTATTCACAAGACTAGGATTGTTTAAAATTTTTCTATTTGGTTTAGCTGATAAACCCCTAATAACCGCCTGATAATCATTAATTTGATATCAATCTGCTTGTTATCTTATTGAATGGCTAGAAATTACTATATTTATAATCCGATAACCAATAAGCCGAACTGTTAAGCATAATTATCCGCCCGATAAGCACCCTTAGTTATATTCTCCTTCACTATCCACCCCTACCATTATCCATTTTAATATTTATGCCCCCACATCTAATGGGTTGTTAGATGTGGGGGCATAAATATTAAAATGGACAACAATAGGGGTGTATAGTTAAGAAAAGTATAATGAAGGGTCCTGATAACTAATTTCCAACTTTTACGGGTTTTTAATAGAAAATGAGTGGACAAATACTTGCGGGCTCATATCTTCTTTTGCGCTATTGACGTGTGATTTTTTAGATTCAACGAACTTACTAATTAATTGATCCAGTCATCTTAGCACTTTTTCTTGAAACTTACTGAACAAATAATTCGGATTATGCTGAATTGGTTCATTGAAGAGTAATATAAAACACCCGTTGACATTACTAGAAATTCGAAAAAAATCGTCCAAAAAAATCGATCAAAGTAGGCCGGTAATGGCCAATAACCGTTCAAAACGCGAACATTAATGTGTGGTCAGTATTTTGAAGGTCAAAAGGCATACCGACTTTGGTCCGTTAATTAAATTCAAAAAGAAATTGTCGAAAAATATGACCAAAATTGGTCCGTTTTTTTCCGACCAAAGTCGGTTGGTATTTTAATTATGTAATTAAAAAATGCAGCATCTAGGAATCGAACCGGGGTTTGTACTGTGGCAGGATACTATTCTACAACTAGACCATTGGTGCATTTTGTTTTAACACTGTCTTTTATTTCATTTATACTCTTTAATAATATTTTCATACGAAAATATCCGACCAATATCAGTCGATTTTATTAAAAAATACTAAAATTACCAACTGAATTCGATCGGTTTTTAAAAATGACCAGCCGAATCAACCGACCGATTTCGGTCGGCTTTTTTAATATTAATTTCAATTTATTTTAAATGAAAAACCTACCAAAGTTGGTTGGTTTCTTGAAAAATAAAAATTTTCCCGTATTTTTGCGCCAAAGAAAACCGACCAAAGTTGGTCGGTTTCGTAAAAAAAATTAATTTTTTTTAAGAAACCGACCGACTTTGGTTTGTAATTTTGGTCCATCGCAATCGATTTTTGCCTAATTTCTAGTAGTGTGAAGAGACTCAATGAAGAGCGGTGCAAAATAGGAATCATGTTCAATGAAGATAACACCTCCTTATCAAGAAGTTTTTTATTTCTTGAATTTACATTTAAAATCTCTAATTAAGTGTTTGCCCTTAAAACGGTACAGTTGAATTTATACGTAGTTTCTAGACAAGTGAATTAATTTGATCTGGAAAATAATAAAATAAATAAAGAATTAAGCAATACTTAGCCTTAAAACGTAGATGAAACAACAGAGATGACGATTCCGGGAACGGCGATGATGAAATCAAAAGGTAAGAAAATAAGATTGTATTGAGCTTTGTATAGAATATAGTACAAGTTTACCAGAAAATTCATGTCATTTACAATGATAACTAAGATCACTATTTATAGTTGTTTCTAGGGAAGAAGGTCTTAGGATTGTGGT
This sequence comes from Nicotiana sylvestris, assembly GCF_000393655.2. Taxonomy (NCBI): domain Eukaryota; kingdom Viridiplantae; phylum Streptophyta; class Magnoliopsida; order Solanales; family Solanaceae; genus Nicotiana; species Nicotiana sylvestris. Next base: position 121,535,250 of record NC_091062.1, on the reverse strand, counting down.
CTCCTTTAATGTCAATTATGAGGGTCATTGATGAAGATATAACGGTGGACATAAATGCCAAATTCCTTGTAACGGGCTGTTACTCTTAATGCTGCAGAATATTCTTTATTAAATGCTACCGGGCGCAAGGCATTTAACACCTTTCTATGAACGTTATCCCTTCCGGTGATAAGCAGAATATTTGTGTTCGGTGTTCGGATATCCTCATCATGGATTCCACGTGTCCTTCCTTTAGATGACCACGTATCATGTCATATTTTACCCTATATAGATATTCCCCTTGCTTTCCAGTGACATAACTTTGTATTACCGGGAAGCTGGTAGAAACACTCTTTTGGTGCGAATTTCTATATTCTCTCTATAGGCTTTTGACGGTTGATTAAATGCACGTCTCTCCGCATTTAATGCCCCGAACACGCGTTATCCCACGATTCAGCACAACTTTTGTTGATTAACGAGGTAATCATGGACATGAATTTAGCTGCCAAAATTTTACTTATACGCATCATCCTTTTCCCTTACACTGCACAAATTTTCAAGCTTTTGATTTGTACCTTTGTTCTTCATCTTTTCTCTGACTCTCTTCAAACAAATAACCCTTTTCCTTCTTCTTCAAAGCGCGCTGATTCTTCAAAGAACTAGACAAGGCCGAAGACTCTGCTCCTCCAATGGTGGGTTCCATCATCCCCACAAATCTTAATACCATAAAAGACTTCGAAGAGAAATTCCCTACTATTAACCCTCGTACATGGACTGTCAGTCAGTATCCTTCTTCCATTCATCCTTTCAGTATTCTTACTGTGAAGGAAGAATGCCGCTACCATGAGTTAGATATTATTGTTCCTGATCTATCGGAGCGAGTGACCCTTCCCAGAGAGGGTTTTACATATTTTTACAAGTATCCCTTTGCTTTGGGTGCGTTTTATTTGAGTGGAGAGCTATATTTCGTGATTGCGGAGTTTTACCTCCGCTACCAAATATGTTTGGCAAAAGTAAGTCCTTCTGTGTGGAGGACGGTTGCCTGCCTTCGGCGCTTGTGCCAAGAGACTGGAGAGAAGCTAACCTTAGCTCATATGATAAATCTCTACTCTCCCAAGATTTTCCGTACGGGAATGATAAACCTCTGCAATGTGGCCGCCATGCTCTGTTGACCAGCATGGATGATGATAATGACCGTGGGTGGACGGAACGGTTCATTGCAGTTGCCACCAATAAAATCATTCCGACAATGGCTTTATCCTTGCCGGTTGCTTGGAATCGTACTCGTAAGATTTTTTCAATTAATATTTCCTTTTACTAAATATTCCTTTGTGGTCATATTGACTTTTTATCCCGTCATATGTTCAGCAACTTGATGGGACTCACCGGTGGTGGAAGGCTTGGACCAGTGGGTTCAAAAAATCTTGAATCTTACGACCCGGAACTCGTTTGTGAAAGTACTGGCCCTTATATATGGGTGGAAGACCAAAAATCATGGTAATTTAAACTTATCTTACTTCTATTTTTTATATGAATAACTTGGTTGAACCCTTCTGATTTGTTCATGAAATTAGGTCTACCCGCAGGTTCTGTTGTTGTCCCCGAGGAGGACGTCTTGGCCGATCCTGCTGATGCGGCAAGGATGCTGGAGGTGCTTACTCAAGTAGGTGTCTCGGGACCTGCTTCGGGCACATGTGTTGTATTACGTAGTTTCCGGCCGGAGAACAAGCCCCCCAAAAAAGGCATTCTTCTATAGTCGGGGAAAACAATAAGAGGGCGAAGACTACTACCTCTGTGTCATCTCTAGAAGTTGTGATCACTAACTCTCCTCTCGGGCCGGTCATAGACACCGTGATGATTGACGATGATGGAGAAGCCAGTGATGATGGGATTTCTCTATACAAAAGGTGACATTCATCATCAACTCAGCAGAATGCTCAATCTGTTGGGTTAATTAAACCAATCGAGGATGATACCTCGGCACTTTGGGGGAATTTGATTTAGTAGAAAATACCAATTCCCGTTTTCGGGCCCCAATTGGCGTGGCAGGTATCACAGGGCTAAGTACCGAGTCCCTGCCGTCTTTGGTTGGTAAGCAACCAACAACCAGCATTGCATTTGATGCAACTGCTTCTTACTCTTCAACTCCATCGGGTTTATTTCCCTCTTCACCAACACCATCAATTGCTACATGATTTCCATATTCATCCACTCTTCCACCAGCAATTGCTACATCATCTCCACTGTCAGCACTTGATCATGTAGGAGATGTACCTCCTCCCCAATCCCCAGTACATGGGAATTTAGGGCAAAATTATGTTGCTCCTTTTGAAGATCCCCATCGGAGGAGGAATGTTACCTTTGGTCTCTACCGGGTGCAACCTGCTTTTATGGCAGGTGGAGCTTGCTAATTATCTGAAGCCTTTGGCTTCAACGAAAAATTGGGAAAAGGTTAGGGCACTCTCGGGAGAGTTCCTGTTGAATAACTCCATGCACAATGTCACAGCGGTACGCTCCTTTCTCCCTTTGTTATTTCTTATATTTTTATATGAACATATCCTGATTTTCATCTTTCTTGTTTTATAGGCCAATTTCTTGCTTCCGAGGGCCTTCAGAAGTTGATTCGTGATAAGGAAGAACTTACTTCCATTCGGGATCAGCTTTTGGCAGAGCGGGAGCAAAATGTTGCTCGCCTTTCAGAATTGGAAGCCAAAGCTGCTGAGAATGTTGTGTTGGGGGCTCGTTTGCAGCAGAGCGAGCAAGAAGTAATAACCCTTAGCCAAGAAATTGGCCCGCTGAGGGTTAGATTTGACAAAGCCAAGGCCAAATGGGCTAAAGTCCATGACGTCACTCTTGCTGCAACCGAACGCGAGGCTGCCACTACTGAAAAAGTGACTGACTTAGAGGCAGCCTTGAACTCCAAAATCAAAGAGCTTTCTGGTGTGGGGGCGAAGCATGCCCATTTGGAAGAGAAGTACAAGAAAACTATTGAGCATAATAGGCTTTATAGTTCAAGTGTCTGCGACCTTGATGTTAGCCTTAGATCTGTTAGTCCGCCCAGGAAAGCCTTTCTGCCAAAATAGCTCAACTCATAGAAGAACTTAAGCCCCAGCGGTTCCCTCATTGTTGAGAAAACTTACGCTAGGTATAGCATGAGGAGAAAGACCTTGGAAGAGGCCAAAGCTGCAGGGGTGTCAATGGATATTTAAAAACTGAATAAACTGACTTAACCGTACCGAACCGATTTTTGGGTTTCTTTTAATAAAACTGTAGGTTTTTATATAAATCTATAATCGTACCGATAATTAGGATAGATTTTTAATTTAAAAAAATAAACTTAAAAAATACTGAACCATACCGAATAAATGTACAATGTGCAAAATATATTTATATATTAAGTTTAAAAATAATAAAGCATTCAATTTTTTCTTGGGCCTTGGGATTATAAAACAGTTACAAGTCAACTTGTAATTAAACTCAAAATCTTAATTCTTAAACTTATTATGTTATTTCTATTAAAACTAAATTATTTCCAGCATATTCACTAGTAAGACACAAGGAATTATAGCGATTGTGTGTAGCAAACTACAATATATTGAATATGTTTCTTTTCATATGATTTAGATTTATCTTTTTGAATGTTTAATCTTCTATAAACTTTACTGTTGAATCCCAACTTGGTTAATATCTTTCCACTCGTGTGATTACTATTTTTTTTTGTATTTGCTGAGTTTTTTTACAATATTTATAGAATAGTTAATGGATCTATACTCTAGCCATCTTTCATATTTTTTTAATTCATCATCTTTTAAACTGTAAAATGTCTAGAGAGTTTTGCTAAGTTCTATAAAAGTACGTATGTTATTGTATTCTACTTCTACTAGTGATTTTACATGGCATTTAAAACAATTACCGAAAATTAACCGAACTGTATCGATACCGAAGAGAAACCGACATGATTGGGACGATTTTGGAAAGTCTAATTTTGGTTATGCATAACAGAATAACCAAAAAATTGGTATGGTATAATTTTTACAAAATAACTAGCTGAACCGAACCATTAACACCCCTAAAAGCTGGTATCATTGATTTTGATGTCGAAATTTCCAAGGCCCAAGAGCTTGAGTTGGCTACTAAAAATGGACTCCCAGCACAGTCTGATGCTCCTGGTTCTTCCGGTTCCGGTTCCGAGTTTTCGGGAATTAAAGAGGAATTAGAAGGCAATGATGCTGAGGATCAAACTGGGGAAAATGTCGAGCCATCAGTGGATCCACCTACTTCTCACGAGGATGCGGACACTTCTCTTCCTCCTGGTTTCGGAGATACCACAGTTTAGCTTTTCTTTTCTTTTCCCATTCTTGTACTTTTGTCGTTTTTGCATGTTCCTGTAAATAAAGACATATTTTTTCTCCAGTATTGTTTGAGTCTTATTTTCGTTTGAATATCCATGCAAGTCTTTAATCATTGCTTTTGCGAAAGTTTACTTTTTGCGTCCTTTCGTGTAAGTCTTCGGGTGCATTTTTCCCCGAAGGCATTTTGATTCTGGGCATAAATTCTCCCGAAACCAACCCTTTAACGGGAGGATTTTTATAAGAGAGGGCCCTCTTATATTTACGGTGCTCTTGAAGAGGGCATCACATGTTCATTACGGCACTAGAATTTGAAGTACTTGTTTAACTTCCAGATGAAAAAGTTAGTTCATCATTCAGACCAAAAACAAGATAAAAATAAAAGGATTTCATTTCATTTAAGTCCTTCTATCTTTAAAGGTATAGAGGCATTTGTTATGCTAAAAAGAAATTGCAATTACTTGTGGCTATCTTGTACAACTTGTTTATACGGGATTGGCTGCACAGTGTCCCTGGTCCGATGACACATTTATGTTTCCAGATTTTTGTTTCCTAGTCGACGTGGAAGTTATTGATGCCGTATCTTTATATCATTCCTTATAGTGTTCGAATGCAAATTGGAACACTGGAAGTCTTATACCTTCAAAGATTCCACCAATGAATTGCTAGATAATCCTTAACTCGGTAACACACCTTACTTTCCCTCAGGAATATATGCTATCGAGCGAAAGATTATCTAACAATCCTCTAGTGGTTATGCTCGTGAATGGTTGGGTAACCTCTATTCGGTAGCAAGCTTAACTTTCTAGTGAGAATTTGCTATCGAGCCTAAGATTATCTAACCGTACCCAAGTGGAAGCTTTGTTTGCCTTGTTATCAAAGGTCTTACTGTTATTGTCTTCGTAGTATGTTTTCTATCGATGCCTTGTTAAAAACCTTGCCAGAAAAACCCAATTGGGACAAAAACTGAACGAAGGGAAAAAGAGTGCAGCACATACTTTCAGATTGGATATTGTTCATTAGGAATAATATCTTTTGAGGTGTGACATGTTCCAATTGTTGGGCAACTTGTTTCCATTTTGGTTCTCCAACTCGTATGAAACTTTCCAGATGATAGCCGAAATTTGGTAGGGGCCTTCCACCTTGGACCCAGCTTCCCCGCATTGAGCTCCCGGGTATTTTGAGTTACTTTCCTTAGAACCAAATCTCCTACTTTGAAATAATGGAGGTTGGCTCTTCTATTATAATACCACTCCATTTACTACTTTTGAGCTGCCATTCTTACGTGCTCCAAGTCCCTACGTTCCTCGAGCAGCTCCAAGTTGATTAATATTGCTTCATTGTTTGATTCTTCATCTGCCTGTAAATACCTTAAGGTGGGTTCTCCTACTTCCACCGGGATTAAAGCTTTTGTACCATACACCAGGGAAAAAGGAGTTTCTCCTGTGCTCGACTTGGCTGTTGTTCTGTAGGCCTATAGAACTTCGGGTAACTCTTCGGGCCAATTGCCTTTTGCCGCTTCCAACATTTTATTGAGGTTCTAGATAATCACTTTGTTTGTTGACTCCGCTTGACCGTTTGTGCTCGGATGATAAGGTGAAGAGGTGATCCTCTTTATCTTTAAATATTCAAGGAATTTTGTAATTTTTGCGCCAATAAACTGCGACCCATTGTTGCATGCTATCTCTTTCGGTATTCCAAACCTACAAATTATGTTTTCCCACAGGAAGTTGACCATTTCACGTTCTCCGATATTCTGATAAAGACCTACTTCCATCCATTTAGAAAAATAGTTAGTCAAAATTAAAACAAACATTACCTTTCCAGGAGTCGGTGGCAGTGGTCCGACGATGTCCATCCCTCATTTCATATACGGCCATGGGGATAGAACCGAATGTAAGGGTTCTGCCGGTTGATGTACTAGTGGTTCATAGCATTGGCACTTATCACATTTTTGTACGAAGTCTTTGGCATCTTGTTCCATGCGAAGCCAGTAACATCCTGCCCGCACCAACTTCAGCACCAAGGAGTCTGCGCCCGAGTGGTTTCCGCGTATTCCTTCGTGGACCTCTCTCATGTAGTTAGCTTCAGATACCCCTAAGCATCGGGCCAGCGGGCCTTGGAAAGGTTTCTATATAATTATCCTTTCTTGAAGCTGTATCGCGCCGTTTTGGTGCAAAACGCCCGGGACGCTTTAGGCTCTTCAGGTAACTTCTCGTGCTCAAGATAGTCGATTATTTCATTTCTCCAATACCAGACCAAACTAGTTGAATTTACCTCATAATAACCATCTGTATCTAGGACTAAGTTCATTAGTTGTACTACCGTCCCAGACTCTGATCCCTTTGTTTCCGTCGATGATCCTAAGTTTGCTAATGCATCAGCTTCTGCGTTATCCTTTTTCGGGATATGAGCAATTGACCATTCCCGAAATCGTGCCAATAGAGCCTGGATCTTTACCACATATTGTTGCTTCTTCTTTGGTGTCAAAGATCCCGTAGACCTGATTTACCACCAACTGTGAGTAACATTTGATTTTGATGACCTTGGAGTCAAGTCCCCATGCCAATTCGAGTCGTGCAATCAAAGTTTCATACTCTGTTTCATTGTTAGTTAAAGGGACCATTCTAGTGGTTTGCCTTAGGGTTTCCCCCGAAGAAGTGATTAAAACTATTCCGAGCCTGGACCCTTTCACATTGGAAGCTTCGTCCGTGTATAAGGTCCAAACCCCCCAATGTCGACTCTGACACCATTATTGCCTCCTTGGTTGCAGTTCCGGACTAAAATAGGCCACGAAGTCAGCAAAGACTTGTGACTTAATTGCAGTCCTTGATTTATATACTATGTCAAACTCACTCATTATGATGGCCCATTTAGCCAATCTACCCGAGTGTTCAGGCTTATAAAGGAAGTTCTGCAAAGGGAGTCACCACAGCTATCGAGTGACATTAGAAGTAGGGCCTCAGCTTCCGAGCAGCAACTACAAGGGCTAAGGCCAGTTTTTCCAAATATTGGTAGCGAGTTTCTGCCCCCGTTAAAATTATGCTAACATAATAAATGGGAGATTGCGTACCTTTATCCTCTCAGACAAAAACTGCACTCACCGCAACTTCCAAGACCGCGAGGTAGACTAGCAACATTTCACCTTCTTTTAATTTTGAAATCATTGGAGGGCTTGATAAGTACTTCTTTAAATCCCTCAATGCCTGGTGTAATTTCAGTGTCCATTCGAAATTATTTTTCTTTTTGAGCAGTGCGAAGAAGCGATGACATTTTTTTGACGACCGGGAAATGAACTTGCTCAAAGCTTCCAATCTTCCAATAAGCCTTTGGACTTCCTTTACGTTTGACAAATAATCTGGGATGTCTTCTATGGCCTTGATTTTATCGAGGTTTACCTAATTTCCCCTTTGTGAGACCAGAAATCCCAGGAACTTACTAGAACTTACCCCGAACGCGCACTTCTCAAGATTAAGTTTCACATTATGCTTCCTCAGGATGTCGAAAGCTTCTTGCATATGTTTAAGGTGGTCACCTGCATTTAAAGACTTAACGAGCATATCGTTTATATAAACTTCCATAATCTTTCCTATTGTCTTTTCAAACATCCTGTTCACGAGCCATTGATAAGTGGCTCCGGCATTTTTCAACCCAAATGGCATCACATTGTAACAATATGTGTCGAAATTTGTTATAAACGAAGTTTTTTCCTAATCTTCTGGGTTTATCTTGATTTGGTTGTACTCGGAATAAGCATCGAAGAAACTCATCAACTCGTGCCTGGTCGTGGAATCAATCATGTGATCGATATTTGGCAGTGGGAATGAGTCTTTCAGACACACCTTATTAAGATCCTTATAATCTACACACACGCGAAATTTATTATTCTGCTTAGGAACTACTATCACATTAGTTAGCCAGTCCGGATACTTTACCTCTCAGATCGAGCTGGTATTATGTAAATGAGTTACCTCTTCTTTGACGAATTTGTTTCTAACTTCCGCAATAGGGCGCTTTTTTGTCTTACTGGAGGTATGTTGGGATCTAAACTTAACTTGTGCACGATTACCTCCGTCGGGATACCTGTCATATCCTCGTGCGACCATGTAAAACAATCGGCGTTAATTTTAAGAAATTCAATAAAATCATACCTGAGCTCTGGGTGCAGTCCTATTCCCAAATAAAATTTTCTTTCTAGGAATTCTTCAAACAACGCAACTTGCTCTAGTTCTTCCGCCATAGATTTCGTTGTGTCTGTCTCTTCTGGAACTTGGAAATACCTTGGCACCTAATACCATTCTGATTCCGCTTTCCCTGGGATAACTTCCTCTGGTTCGGGGGTAGGTGCCGGTTCTTGTAATTGCTATGCCGCGCTCCTTTATTTTGCTACTGGAGACTGAAATTGCATTCATCTTCCTTGGTGCTGGTTGATCACCCCTTATCTGCTTGATCCCCTCGGATGTCGGAAATTTCAACAATTGGTGATACGTTGAAGGCACAACTTTCATCTCTTGTAACCATGGCCTTCCCAGGATGATATTGTATCCCATTTCTCCGTCTACAACTTCGAAGAGAGTTGTTTTCATTACTCCTATAATATTCTTGAGCAGCAAAATCTCTCATCGGGTTGTCATTCTCGCGAGGTTGAATCTGGCGAGGAGCTTTATTGCTGGCATAATGCTTCCGGTGAGTTTAGCTTGCTTTAGTACTATCTATTGTATGATATTAGAATAACTTGATGGATCCACTAGAACACGTTTAATCTGAAAATCTTATATATTTAAAGAAATTACTAGCGCATCATCGTGTGGTAGTAACAATCCGTCTGCATCTTCCTCCGTAAAAGTGACATCGTCTTCCCGAAGCCTTTTATTATGAGTTATTGATACTTTCATCTTCTTTGCTGCCAAAAAGCTGACCCCAATAATCTCATTCCCTCCAAAGATCATATTGATCGTTTGGCGTGAGGGTTCATCTCATACTTTCGAGGGTTTAGCGTTGTCTCTATTCTGCCCATAATTGCTCTTAGCTCTGTCACACAAGAATTCTCTGAGGTGACCATTCTTCAACCGTGTTGCCACTTCTTTTCGGAGGTATTGGCAGTCCCCTATTCGGTGGCCGTTCATCCCATGGTATTCACACCATAAGTTGGGATCCCTCTATCCGGGATAATATCTCATTGTTCTCGGGAACCGTGCCTCTTTGATGTTTCTCATGGCTAACACTAATTAAACTATACTAACATTGAAGTTGTATTCCGATAACCTAGGTTAAGAAGGATCCTGTGACCTTAACATTTCTTTATTCTGTAGTGATCTGTTATTCCGATCGTGATCGGTCCTTATGTCAATGGTGAACTTGTCTATTGTCCAGAAGCTTCTACTACAGCCTTTAGTCCGCTCATAGGGCAAAAACCGACCCATCGAAGTTCGGTTGTCTATGTCATAATCATCCTTTGTGTTTTCTCTGTTATTTTCTCGTCCTTTGGTCGATGATGGAAAATTGACCTGATCATCTTCGATTCTTATTTTTCATTCGTATCGGTTGTGTATATCCTCCCAAGTTGTTGCTTGAAACTCAAGCAGGCTTTCCTTCAATTTTTGAGAAGTGTCTGAACTTTTCGGATTCAATCCTTTGGTGAATGCTTCAGCTGCCCATTCATTCACGACAGCCGGGAGCAACATTCTTTCCTTCTGGAATTGGGTAACGAACTCCCTTAATAACTCGGACTCTCCTTGCGCAATTCTGAATATATCGTCCTTTCGGGCCTGGACTTTTCTAGCACCGGCATGGGCCTTGATGAAAGAATCCACGAGTATTTCAAAGGAATCTATGAAATGCTTGGGTAACAACGAATACCACGTCAAAGCTCCCCTTGTGAGGGTTTCTCCAAATTTCTTTAACAACACATATTCAATTTTGTGAGGAGCTAGATCATTTCCTTTACCGCCATTGTGTAGGTGGTAATATGCTCTTGAGGGTCTGAAGTGCCGTCATACTTTGGCACATCGGGCATTTTAAACCACTTCAGGATTAATTCTGGTGTAGCTCTCGGCTTGTGCAACAATTGAGTATACTTCTTGGAGTCCGGGCCTTTAGTACTGGTGGCGTACCCGGGATTTGGTCCATGCGGGAGTTTACTTCTCTCATAAACTGTAAAAGTTCATTCTTGAAAGGATCCGTCTCGTTATTGAGATCGGATTCGCTCCCCCCAGTACCGTCGGAGCCAACTTCACCCCTGGGAGTGTTGATGTCGACCCTCTGTGTTATTTGGTTTGTGTGAACATCGGGAGGAATTGGATCTTGCCTGTTTGCCTTATTCAAAGCCCCCAACGTCTGCTTCAACTCCATCATAACCTTGTCTTACCGCGTAAGATGGCCCAGAATGATCGCTTGTTGCTCTTGTAGGACCTTTACCGCGTCGACGACAAGCTCTTCATCAGCATCATCGAGAGTCATCACCCGAACATGCCGAGCATGCTGCCTGTCATACACCGGTGTGGCGTCATTCCCCTTGTTGTTGGTGTCACTAATTGAGTCCTCGAAGTGATGCTGCTCTCCTTTAACCTCGGGGTTATGAATGTTGTTAACATCGTTATCTTCCATTTCTTATGATTTTTTCTAAGACAAAAATACTCAAAACACCTTAATAAAAAGGCAAGGATCAATTTAATTGCATGACTATCTAGGCCCCATGATGGGCGCCAAACTGTTTATCCGTAAACGGTACAGTTGAATTTATATGTGGTTTCTAGATAAGTGAATTAATTTGATCATGAAAAAATAGAATAAATAAAGAATTAGCAATACTTAGCCTTAAAATGTATATAAAATAGTAGAGATGACAATTCCAGGAACAAGGTTTCCGGGCACAGCGATGATGAAATCAAAAAACAAGAAAATAAGATTGTATTAAGTTTTGTATAGAAAGTAGTACAAGTTTGCTAGAAAATTCATGTCCTTTACAATGATAACTAAGATCACTATTTATAGCTGTGTCTAGGGAAGAAGGTCCTAGAATCGTGCCCTCCTTTAATGTCAATTATGAGGGTCATTGATGAAGATGTAATGGTAGACATAAATATCAAATTCCTAGTAATGGGCCATTGCTCTTAGTGATGCAGAATATTCCTTATTAAATGCTACTGCGCGCAAGACATTTAACACATTTCTTTGAACGTTATCCCTTTCGGTGATAAGCGGAATATCTGTATTTGGTCTTCGGCTATCCTCGTCATAGATTCCACATGTCTTTCCTTTAGATGACCACGTGTCATATCATATTTTACCCTATACATTAAGAATGAATAGATCATGACCTTTCTACAAACTATACTAAGGCCTCATTTATTTTTATTAGATTAAGACGACTGAATCTAAATACGCATCTAAATATTAATATGTGTATTAAGATTAAAACGTATGAAGCTGAATTCACATCTGAATATTAAGATATTATATTAAAATTTGAATACTGAATAATTAATACTATTTGTTTTCTCTTATTTAAGCATTAATAAATATAAATTCAATCAAATAATAAAAATTAATTTATTATTATATTAGTAAAATATTTCCTAAAATTATATTATGATCGGTGTTGGTTGTGGCTGTTGACTGGGTAGTAATTGGTGGTAGTGTTGATCAGTATTATCAAATGTGAGCTTAAAGAGTGGTTAAGCCCTTAAGCGGGGCTCAAAACATGTTGAGTGCTTCGCTTTACTTAACGGGCGCTTCAGTGTTGTCATCAAGGCTCTAAGACATAATTTTCTTTGCAAATGAGCATAATCATAAAGAGGCGATACTAAATAATTTATATTTCACTTTCTCGTAAATTTTTATTCAATTTCTTTGTCCATATATTTGGTATTCATGCTTATACGTATTAGTCTTGGACTACACATGCATATGTGTAGTTTTTCTCCATTTTCCCCTTTCTTCATTAAAGCTCCTGTTCTATTTGCGCTTAAAGCCCCAATAGACTTTTGAGCTTTTTTGAGCTTTTTGCCTCTGATAACACTGATGGTGGTAGTGATTATGGGTAGTAAATGGTGGATGATAGTAGTAGTTAACAGTGATGATTGATGGTGGTTGCGACTGATAACTGCAATGGGTGATATATAGTGATGGCTGATAGTGGTGATTGATGGTTATTATGGTAATAATGATTGGTGGTGATGGTTGTAAATGATGGCTAATGGTGGTGACAACTAACATTCGTTCTTGACAATGATGATGGTTGTGGCTGAGAATTGGTAGTAATGGGTGGTGTGGTGGTAATCTATAATGGTGGGGAACTACGATAGTAATGGTGGTAGTGGGTAGTGGTGAAAGTGTAAGAGTTATGGTGAAATATATATATATTACATAAATTCTTGAATGTATAACATCTTAATGATATTAAGACTATATTATAGATCTTAATCATTAAGATCTATTCAGACCCATCAAGTGATTGTAAAACCAAAAAAATAAACAGACTTAATGGTTAAGATCTGAATTATCAAGATTCAGATCTAACAATCAAATGCGCTTAATGACTAAGATCTGATTGATCAAGATTCACACCTCCATTAAGTGCAAACAAATTAGGCCTAATACTCCCTAATGAATTTCCTTTAAACTATAGAATAAAAAAATACATAAAGAATTTCTTTTGGTACACTTAAGCCTCATTTGTTTTTATTAATATTAAGACGTCTGAATCTAAATACACATCTGAATATTAATATGTGTATTAAGATTAAAATGTCTGAATCTGAATTCACATCTGAATATTAAGATATTATATTAAGATCTGAATACTGAATAATTAAGACTATTTATTTTCTCTTATTTAAACATTAATAAATATAAATTCAATCAAATAATAATAATTAATTTATTATTATATTAGTAAAATATTTCCTAAAATTATATTATGATCGATGGTGATTGTGGGTGTTGACTGAGTAGTAGCTGGTGGTAGTGTTGGTCAGTGTTATCAAAGGTGAGCTTAAAGAGCACTTAAGCCCGAAGCGAGGCTCAAAGCATGTTGAGCACTTCTCCTCACTTAGTGGGCGCTTCAGTATTGTCATCAAGGCTCTAAAATATACTTTTCTTTGCAAATGAGCGTAATCATAAAGAGGCGATACTAAACAATTGATATTTCACTTTCTCGTAAATTTTCTTCAATATCTTTGTCCATATGTGGTATTCAATTTCTTTCTTCAAATGTGGTATTCATAGTTATACATATTAGGCTTGGACTACACATACAGTAATTTTTCTCCATTTGCCCCTTTCTTCATTAAAGCCCATGTTTTATTTGCGCTTAAAGCCCCAATAGACCTTTGAGCTTTTTTGCGCTTTTCGCCTCTGATAACACTGATATTGGTTGATGGTAGTGATTATGGGTATTAAATGGTGGATGATAGTAGTAGTTAATGGTGATGATTGATGGTGGTGGTGACTGATAACTGCGATGGGTGATATATAGTGGTGACTGATAGTGGTGATCGATGGTTATTATGGTAATAGTGATTGGTGGTGATGATTGTAAATGATGGCTAATGATGGTGACAACTAACATTCGTGCTTGACAACGATGGTGGTTGTGGCTTAGGATTGGTAGTAATGGGTGGTGGCTTATGGTGGTGGTAATATATAATGATGGGGAACTACGATAGCAATGGTGGTGGTGGTTAGTGGTGAAAGTGGAAGAGTTATGGTGAAATGTCATTTTTTTACATAAATTCTTGAATGTATAACATCTTAATGATATTAAGACTATGTTATAGATCTTGATGATTAAGATCTATTCAGACCCATTAAGTGATTAAGATCACCACCACCATCGATGGTGGTTGTGGGTGTTGACTGGGTAGTAGCTGGTGGTAGTGTTGGTCAGTGTTATCAAAGGTAAGCTTAAAGAGCGCTTAAGCCCTGAAGCGAGGCTCAAATCATGTTGAGCACTTCGCCTCACTTAGCGGGCGCTTTAGTGTTGTCACCAAGGCTCGAAGACATACTTTTCTTTGCCAATGAGCGTAAGCATGAAGAGGCGATACTAAACAATTGATATTTCACTTTCTCGTAAATTTTCTTCAATTTCTTTATCCATATGTGGTATTCAATTTCTTTCTTCAAATGTAGTATTCATGCTTATACATATTAGTCTTGGACTACATATACATATGTGTAGTTTTTCTCCATTTGCCCCTTCTTCGTTAAAGCCTCTGTTTTATTTGCGCTTGAAGCCCCAATAGATCTTTGAGCGTTTTTGCGCTTTTCGCCTCTGATAACACTGATGTTGGTTGATGGTAGTGATTATGGATAGTAAATGGTGGATGATAGTAATAGTTAACGGTGATGATTGATGGTGGTGGTGATTGATAACTGCGATGGGTGATATATAGTGGTGGCTGATAGTGGTGATCGATGGTTATTATGGTAATAATGATTGGTGGTGATGGTTGTAAATGATGGCTAATGGTGGTGACAACTAACGTTCGTGCTTGACAACGACGGTGGTTCTGGTTGATGATTGCTAGTAATGGGTAGTGATGCCGTGGTGGTAGTCTATAATGGTGGGGAAGTACGATAACAATGATGGTGGTGGTTAGTGGTGAAAGTGGAAGAGTTATGTGAAATGTCATTTTTTTTAACATAAACTCTTAAGGAATTTCCTTTAAACTATAGAACAGAAAATACATAAAGAATTTCTTTTGGTACACTTAAATACACCTGTCACATACTTTTGTTAAATGAATAGTATAGTGTGAGAGAATATGAATATAATAATGAATTTGCATCACTATCATGGACCATGATGCACCATAATCATCACATCAACCCCGAGGGGGCCACCGAGGCCGAGGCCAAAGCAAGTGTAGCTGCGTCTGTGTCTGTGTCTGTGTCTGTTCGGAAGCCCAAGCCAAAGGGCCATCACTCTCTCTTACCAGTGTTACAGAGAGAGAGAGAGAGAGAGAGAGCTGCCATCACTCTCTTCTTCAATCTTCCCACCAAAGAAAAAAAATGGCTTTCACAATTTCCATATCCCATTTTACCCCTATCACATTCCTCTATTTTCTTCTTTTATCCACTTGCAACCTTCCCATTTTAGCCATTAACATCACCCATATTTTATCCTCTTACCCTGATCTCTCCGACTTCACTAATCTCTTCGCCACCACCTCCGTCGCCGCCGATCTAACCCAACGCTCTTCCCTCACCCTCCTCGCCGTTCCCAACGCCTTCCTCCGCTCCTCCGATCTGTTAAACCACCGTCCTCCGTCGTCATCCACCAACCTCGGCGATATCCTCCGTTACCACGTCCTCCTTGAATACCTTTCTTGGCCTGACCTCCGCCTTATACCACCCACCGGAAAACTCGTCACCACTCTCTTTCAAACCACTGGACGTGCCCCGAATAACTTCGGGTCGGTTAACATTACCCGTAACAGTAACTCCAATTCCGTCACAGTTCATTCACCAACCTCGAATGCTACAATTATTACACTTCTAAAGACCCTCCCTTATAATATCTCCGTTTTCACCGTTGATTCCCTTTTAGTCCCTAATGGGTTTGATCTTATGGCTTCTGAAACTCGACCCCCTTTAGGACTCAACATTACAAAGACTCTTATTGATGGTCACAACTTTAACGTTGCAGCTTCAATGCTTACTGCTTCAGGGGTAGAAGAGGAATTTGAGAGGGATGAAGGTGGTGCTGGATTAACACTGTTTGTGCCAACAGATGAAGCATTTTCGGAAATGTCAGCATCAAATAACTTCCAATCTTTACCAGCGGAGAAAAAAGCTGTTGTTTTAAGGTTTCATGTTTTGCACTCTTATTACCCTTTAGGTTCGTTAGAATCTATAGTAAATCCAGTTCAACCCACATTGGCTACAGAGCAAAATGGTGCGGGGAGTTTTACGCTGAATATTTCAAGAGTTAATGATTCTGTTGGGATAAATACTGGAATTGTTCAAGCGTCGGTGACTCAAACTGTGTTTGATCAGAATCCAGTGGCGATATTTGGGGTGTCGAAAGTGTTATTGCCTAGGGAATTCTTTGGGAAAAATCCAATTGAAGTGAATAAGCCAATTACTGGGGTTGCTTCACCGCCGGAGATTGCTCTGCCACCGGAAAATTCGCCGGGAATTTACGGTCCGCCGAGTCATTTATCTTCGCCGCCGGGGTTAGGGACAGAAGTATCATCGGCGGCGAATAGGAAAAAAGGAGGAATCTTTTTATGGTGCATAGGGTTCTTTTACCTACTACTGGTCATTAATTAATTTCTGGAACTATAATAATTTATTTTTATTTTTTTCGTGCCATTATTTCACCCTTTTTACACGGCATATTGAAATTGGATGCTACCAGAAAGAAAGCTGCCATTTTTCAACTGGGAATTGGGATTCATGCGAATATGTTAGTGATTTTTAGGTTAGGCAGTACCAAATTTTTGCTTATTTTCCATTTTGATTTTTCTTGAATATCCATTTCTGCTGTTGTAATCTGTAAAGCTCCAATTTTTTTTACTACAATGAATTGATGAGTATATTTATAATTAATTTATGTATAGATAGGTTTTCCGGATTAGCTTTGCATTAATTTTAATTTACAGTGCCATTAATTGCAGAAAAAAATGTGTCATCAAGCCACAGACCCCTTTTCAGATTTTCTGGTAAATATGTTACTCCCTCCGTTTCATATTAGACGAGAGTATGTTTCAAAATAAATTACGCATTTTTAAATTTGGAAATAATTCAACTTTAAACTCTTTATTTTACCCATTTACCTTTAATGAGAAGCTTTTATAGTCATATAAATGTTATGGCCCCACAAACCTTTTACACCTTAAACTTTTAAGAATATAAGTTTCAAAAAAAAAAAATTCTCTTAAACTTTGTGTCGAATCAAACATATTCCGAAAAGCTAAATGTTACAGTGAGAGAAGATTTTCCAGTCTTTGCTGAAATATTGGATCTTTAACAGAAAATGCTAGATTTTCAATTGGATAACTCAGTGAACCGAAAACCCCAAAAAGGAAAAAAGAACATCCCTTTTGACGGTGTTTGAGTGTACTGAAGTTCTAATAGGAAATTTTTATAGAAAATGTACTTGGCTGTTACCATCCAAGTGTTCAGTATTCACTTGAACTCAGCAAAGAAGCCATTACAAAGTATTGTAATAAATATTGTAATAATAAGTGCATTACAAAGTACTAACATAAAGAATACAAGGAAGATGGGAAAAATAACGTACAAGTATGTATGTTTGATATTGTCCATGAAGTCCATGAAGTATGTATGTTTGATATTGTCCATAGAGAAACTCTACAAGGAAGGTGGCTAAACAAATAACGTATGTATGTTTGATATTGTCCATGAAGTCTAAATATATCAGCTCTACAAGTACTTCTAGGGATACCTTTAAATAAAGGATTGTAAATCCTTTGAATATACATAATAAGATATGATGAAGAAGCAAAAGAAAAAGGTAGACAACCCAAAGCAATCATTTTTGCTAACTCCTCACGATCCTTCATTTTATCATATTTCACTAGACCTCCAGTAGTAGGGTTAAGAGTTGTTTGATTTCTATCACCATCAGCGCCTCATTCTATGGGATGCTCAGTTCTGATATGTCTACTAAGCGTCCCAGTCCCCCTAAATTTCCTCCAGTCAAATGTTTAAAATCACCTTTACAAAGTTTGCATTTAACTCTATCAGTACCTTCTATTATTTCAAAAAAATTTCAAACCTTACTTATTTTTCTACGATTAGTAGTCGGAGCCACAGGTGGTCTACTTCTAGTGTCACGACCACCACCCCTTGTAGCAACCCCAATACTACCAACTCCAACACTAGTAGGTGTAGCTGGTATCTCATCTTCCATTCCTATTTCATTATCTTCTATTCCAAAATCTTCTTGTAATTGTTCATAATCTATATCTAAATTATCATTAGGCGATGATTCGGAAACATGTGTAAATGATAATGGGTTATTACTATTACTACCAGATGCTGAAGGACTATCTCTTTTTTATTTCCCCTACCAGTAACTCTTTTACACGCTCTTTTAGCAGCATTAAACATATTGCAAAAATTAAAGTATAAGCTAAAATTAAATATGCAATTAAAATAGTAAATAAGAGAAAGAGTTGGAGGGAGTGCACCGAATTCGCCAATAAATTGAGCGCTTGATTAGGCAATTCTGAGGTTACCACGAACAAATGTCAAGCAAGTATTTCAATTTTGAACTTCAATTGTTCAAAGTTCAAACTTCAAATTCCGAAGGACAAAACACGATAAATTAAATTCAAGAAAAGAGAGCCAAATAAAATTAGATTGAAAACTTGAATTCTTGCAAATTGGAGAATGAGAGAATGAGAGAAATTGAGATTGAGAAATGAGTAATGAGTGAAGAAATGAAGAAGAGGGGGGGGGAGTATTTATAGTTTTAGAGAAAGTTAGTTTTGTAAATTGAAAGAAGGTTAAAAATTAAAAAAAAGAGGCTATTTGTTCAATTTTTCCGTTGGCCAACAGACCAAAACATGTTCTGACCGTTGCCAACGGTCTATGGGGCCCACAAGTCAGAAAAAAAGAAAAAAAAAATAGTCGTTTGAACTGGGTCGGTCCGGTCCGGTTAACCCGGTAAGAATTACTGTTCACTCTACCGGGTTCAACCGGTTTCGGTTACCCGTTTGGGCCAGATGAACCGTGCAAACCCCCCAAACCCCCCTACCCAGCCCAGCCCAGCCCCCTATTACCAGTCCGGGCCGGTTCCAGGTTATACCGGTCTAGGCCGGTCCGGAACCGGTCCAACCCAGCCCGTTTAACACCCTTACCATTAGGTCATTTTGTGGATCTTTTTCTTGGTTTTTTAAGAAGGGAATATTTAGTTCATAATATAATAGAGAGTTAGTAAAGAATCCGCTTTGGTTATATAATAAAATATATAAATGGCATACTTTTTAGGTGGTTAGTTGCGAAAGTAATGAAAAATGGTTCTTTGGTCCATTGGTTAATTCCAAAAGTTTATATATCCTTGCAGATTCTTGCCCTTGGATATTTTTCAGGGTCACTGTTAGTTTGATATGGACATTAGCGTCCCTTTGTGCTGGCTCTTCATCTTTTCCCGGGGGCTGAATAGTGTCTTATCATTGCCAAAGTATATGGACCATTGGCAATCTGATTATTCAGTTGGCAGTTTTACCCAAATAGCCGATTGGGTTTATTTCTTCGCATATGAATACAAAATAATAATAGCATGGCACTTAGAATTTGATATGAGAAATTTTTGTATTTTTTTTAAATCTTTTTTAAAATATTAGATTCTGTATCGAGAGAGTAGTATGAGATAAGGGGTATTTCTGATTTTCTCTTATCTATTGGGAGTTCCGTTCAGCGTCACAAACTTTTTTGTTTTCATGCCGGAGAGTTCTTATTTTTTTGAACATGAAGAAATAAAGAAGCCATTGCAATTGCCGAAAAAACTAGGCCTACTAACGGCACAAAAATAGATGGAAGGTTCAAATTTATCATAGAAGGGTACCTCGATTTACAATTTGTATCTGTTATTGTGTTATTATATAAATAAAGATATCTTGTAATAATTATAATTAAATTAAAAATTTGAATTCTAATTACTAATTAATAATTCGAAATTAGATAATATTTATTATTAATAGAATTTGAAGAATTTGAAATTCTTCAATAATGTTGTAATTGTGCTTTTCTTGAGCCCATGGCTTATGGGAAAAAAACCTTTCTACCTTTACAAGTTTGAGATAAGGTATTCATACACACTATCGTCTCCGGACCCCACGCATGAAATTATATAAATTCTTTGGTGTTTGTTCGATCACTTTGAATCCCGTCATGTTTTACTAAATAAATCTCTAAATCCAATTTGGGCTTCTGTTTGATTTCATTCTTGGGCACACCACTGTCGGGTTCTTAAAGTCGAGGCGGGTACGCGTTTGTGCCATCGGATATGTGTCCAACCAACCACTATTTCTTTTTCAAGTTATATGTAGTTAAAAATTTCATATTATCTACATTTATATTAATTTTGCAGCATTATTACAAACAAGTAATATGTGCAGTAATACTTTATATCTATTGGATTAAAGCCCTCGATTTGTCTAAGCTAGTTACGTTGATGCTTAAGGCAAAAGCCTTAGAGCCCGTTTGGCCAAGATGCCAAAATTTGTTTATTTTAAAAAGTACTTTTTTTCATAAGTACTTTTGAAAAAAAATAATAATTTGTGTTTGACCAATCATTTAAGAAGTCCTTTTTGTAACATTTGGTAAACAAACTGTGTTTGGTCAATCTTTCTAAAAAGTACTTTTGAGTGTTCAATTATCAAAAAGGATAGTACCAAGGTCTTATAATTCTTTTGAAGAGAAAAATGAACTCAAATATTTATCGTAACTCGTAAGAGACTTTTATTATTTTTTATTTTAATTTAATTAAAATATAGAACATAAAGTAAACAAACATATTAAAGATTTAAATCAATTTTACATATATAGTTATACCAAAGCATATATTATTATCTAGTATAATTACTTATTGTTACATGATGATTTGAATCATCAAAATATATCATGCAGTATGAATTAGAAGTCTATTCCACAAATTACTATATATTGATAATCTACCATGAAATAATAAGTAAAGTCACTCACAGATGATAATATTTCTCAACAATTTTATCTCTACATCTATCACACAATGCCTCCATATTAATAGAAGACTTGCCTTACATTTCTAAAGTAATATCAGAAGGTCCATCTCGCTCCTTAATCTCTGTAATAATATCTTCATTAGCATAATAATTAATTCCTTATCGGTAGAAGAATGTCGTCGGATGAAATTATGTATAGCCATAATTGTAATTAGATGATTCTGAGTGACAAACTTGAAAGATGGTATTGAACATAAAATAGAAATAATTTTAAAGATATAAAAATAATTTTTTTGTAAAAAAATAGTTACGTATGTTTAAATTCAAATTCAAAAAGAGTAACAAATTATTAACATCACATATAATATATAATTTAATTTTTTAAAATTTAAATTTAAAAAAAAAAACTAAATAGTGGAGTATTACCTAATCTTACTAACTTTGTCCTAAATTGCCAAGTGACCTATTTTCAGGCTATCACTTGGCTTAATGTGTTGGATTTTTTCCTCTTCTTTTAATAATATATAGATAGATTATGCGATGGAATTGTAAATTTATTACCTATTTGTAGGTGATTTTCATAAATTAAATTTGATAACTGTTTTAAAGATTCGGGAACTAATAACATATAATAGAAAAATTATAAATAATTATTTGTAGGAAGAGATTTAATAATCCAAAGAAGGATGTAGATAATTTGCTTTAGCGTGAAAAAAGAAGAAGATAATTTAGAAAGTTACAAGACATTACACAAAGAACAAATCAAAAATAAGAAAATTCAATAAAGAATTTGGAAAGTTACAATATGATTCATGTATATGATATCTTTAATTTTAAAAGAATGATAAAAACAAGAAACAAAAATAAAAAGAAAAAACTTAAATTAGTAAGGGATAATTTGAAAAATATAATTTTTTGGTGAGGATAGTTTTTTCTTGAATAAATTAATTTTTCACTTCTGCTTCTGCTTCTGCTTCTTGGAAGAAGCTAGAATTTTCTACTTCTTCCCAAAAGTAAAAAAAAAACTGCTTCTGCTGCTGGCCAAAAGTACTTTCCTGCATTGGCCAAACAGCTTAAATTTTTTAAAAAGTACTTTTTTGAAGGGAAAAAAGTACTTTTGGCCTTCGAAAAGCTTAGCCAAACAGGCTCTTACTCTTATACTCTAGTAACTCATGCTCAATTACGTAGTCCTTGATGCTATAACTTTGCAGGGCCAAATTTATGGTATCAGTTACGATTTCATGTGAACTCAATTATTTTTACCTAAATCTTGTATTTATATTAACACATTTACTAAATGTATACAAATATTAACTTGGAACACAACCCATTGGTTCAGTTATAATAATATATTAAGTTGAAATCGCTCTAGGAACCTATAAACCTCAAATTCTGATTTTGCCTCTATAACTTCGCACTTTAGCGGGATTGATTTCAACTTATATCCCCTCTCCTCAAACTAATAAGTGTAGAGCAGTCAATATGGATTGGGCTGGCCCAACCCAGCCCGTGATTTAATAAAGTTGTACTAAGATTTTTGTAGCTTATTAAAAAATGAGCTTTTAAGCCCGACCCAAATAAGCTCGTGGTCCATGAGGCTTGATCGATGTTGGGCTAGGCCGGCATGTGGGCTTAATAACGTACTTAATTGAAAATATTAAAAAAAATATAGAAACAAAAAATAACAAGAAGAGTAATCTAATCTCAAATTGATAATATTTTTTGTTTTTAAAATTTTAGGTATTTCTTAATGGTTAAATAATTAACATTGCATATAGTTATCTATTTAGATGAAAATAAAAGTGTTAAGACATCTTTGTTTCATAAGAAGATTCAAATGTGCTTGATGTCAGTTGGTGTTGGATATGCCATGAACACCTTGAAAATATTTTTGAATATTTTGTTTTGACTATTGACTTTTAATGAATGAAATATTGTTCTCCTTTTTTGTGTTATATTATAATCTATTGGAAAAATATCAAAATTATTAAATTTTGCAGAAGATTTTTATCCAACAAATATGTTTTTGGCCCCACACACACATATAATGGGCCATGTAGAGCTGGATTGTACTGACTATTTTAAGGCCCATCAAAAGAGTGGGCTAGCCCAGTCCAGACCGTCAAATGCCAAAACCCGTGTGGGCTACGCTTGGCCCGCCCATATTGATAGCTCCGAATAAGTGGGTATCTGACGAACGAGTCTAGTCGTTAAGTTTGGATATTTCTTGGATTTTGTCCTAAATCATCCAATTAGGTATTCTTCTCATTTAATCAAAATCTAAAGGAATTTTTACATTCCTATGCCATATAGGAAACTATATTACCCTCAATGTTTAAGGTTTGATATAATTACATTTAGTATACCTAATTACCAATTATATACCATTAGTGGTTTTTAAGGGTATTAATTACACTCCTAATTTAATGGTACCATATATTCCTTCTAATACCACTCCCCCCCACGTTTCTCTCTCCAATTCCCACACCTTCACCCACGTTTTCCTCCCACACCCACGATTTCTGTATCAAAATCCCATTATTTCTTCCATAGCCAAGGCTTTGAATTCGAATTTGGGTTTTCAAAAGACATTGTTTGTTTGGATTGGATGTTGTTGCAAAGAATTGAGAATTCTCTCTACGTCTCTCTCTATCTCGCAATCCCAAATTTCAATAATATAAGAGGAAAGGAAAAGAGAAGATGTTTTTTAAGTTATACATATTGCTATACCTTTAAATTCAAGAAAGTATGGTTGTATTGTATTTAAAGAGGCGTCAATTTGTAGAATATATTGAATATGAGGAATGAGTCAAATAACACTCACAATGGCTTGTTTTCTACATATAATATAAAACAAAACTACATATCATTTGAAAAATTAATATAAAAATATAGATTTTCAATGTTTCTATAAATTATCTACAAAATTTCTTAGGAGGATCTATCCCTTCATCATGTTTTTTTGGATTCCATATTTAGCATAGCAGTTTCATAAGGAGTAACAAGAGCATATAGGAGAATCACAGAATTGTAGCATAATCGGGATTTTCGACATAATTGTATTTTTTGCAGAAGATTTGTAGAAGTTTTAGTCGTTTTTGATTTGTGAAAACAGAAAACAAAGCATCTTCAATCAGAATACAAATACTCTACAATTTATCTACAAAATATCTACAAACTGGGTACATTGAATTTTAATATCCCAATTCCTATTCAATTGTAGCATAATTGGGATTTTCGACATAATTGCATTTTTTGCAGAAGATTTGTAGAAGTTTTAGTCGTTTTTGATTTGCGAAAACAGAAAACAAAGCATATACAATCAGAATACAAATAATCTACAATTTATCTACAAAATATCTATAAACTGGGTACATTGAATTTTAATATCCCAATTCCAATTCAATTGTAGTATAATTGAGATTTTTGACATAATTGCGTTTTTTAAGAAGATTTGTAGAAGTTTTAGTCGTTTTTTATTTGTGAGAACAGAAAATAAAGCATCTACAATCAGAATACAAATAATCTACAATTTATCTACAAATATCTACAAACTGGGTACATATTTGGACTCGACATGCTTCCCCTGAAATGTATGTTTCACATTTTTGATACATATTTTTGTCCAAAACAGTACTAAATCATCCACTTAAATATAATTTTTATACAATGTTGTTCAACTTTCATACAATAGGTAAATGAATAAAAGAAAAATAAGTAAACAATTGTCTACAAATTTTCTACAATTTTTCTACAATTTCTGCAATATAATGTATGTCATGTCTTCTTCTTCTTCTTCTTCTTCTTCTTCTTCTTCTTCTCCTCCTCCTCCTCCTCCTCCTCCTCCTCCTCCTTCTTCTTCTTCTTCTTCTTCGAGTTTCAATCTGAAATTCAGTCAAAATCAAGTCTAATCTTCACCAAAACCCCTCAAAATTGAGATATAAACTCCAAACCATATTCCCAATTATTTTCAACAACACCCAATCCAAACAAATAATGATTTTTGAAAACCCAAATTTGAATTCAAAGCTTCAAAGCTTTTTAATGGCTGTTAATGGTGGAATTGCTGCTCTCTTTTCCTTTGCTTTGTATTTTCGCCATAATTGCTTTTGTTGCAGAAGAATTGTAGAAGATTTTGTCGATTTTGATTTGTGAATCAGAGAAAATGTTGAAACAAAGTTTAGCGCAAAAAACAGAGTACGGAAATTTTGTAACGAAGTCGACGATAATGATTACTGTGTGTGATTTGCGTTGGAAGATCTGGAAAATATTTAATTCCTCCTTTTTAGCGCGCCCAAATAAGGAATCCTACAACTATAATGATTCCTTATTTAATGCATTGTATATATTATGTAGAAATACTATTAACATGAAGGGTAATATGCAAACTATGAACATATTTGGTAATATAGTTTCCTATATTGTATAGGAACGAAAATTCCCAAATCTAAAACCTAACTTGTCAGATGTGGATTTTTCTTACCCAAAAACTAAACTCCAAGTCAATTAAGTGGATGATATAAACCTTATTATATAAGTAGTTAGCTTACATTTCCATAAGCTTAACCCAAATATTTAGTAAAGTGCCCACAACTGACAACCTTGTACACCTAGTATAAAATATTTCTTCTCTCTTCCTACGCTATGAAGATGGACTTCACAGGCACCCCTGCTTACAAGAAGCTTGAGCCAAAATAGTAAAGTAATTTGTTTCCTAGACAATTGAGTACGTACTTTGTCCTAAAGTTTAATTATGTACGAGTATTTAGTAATAAAAATTTCAAAAATCTTACTTATAACATTGAAAGGGGCTTTAGGGTATCTCGTTATTCTTTGTTATTCTTCTCATCAAATGCATTCACAAATCTTAGACTAATGTAGCTTTCGGGTCCAATATGTGAGATGGTCCTGATATAACCTGCAAATATTCTAAAGGTCCTTTCTGTGTACGTGGGAGTATTTGCATCTATACCCATTTTTTGTGTCATGTTTTAACTTGTGTCCGCTTTACAAAAGCAATTACAAGTGTACCCGTTTTTTTGCATAACTTCAGCATACGGGGCTGAAGTAGCAAAGGCAATCACGCAAAACTTCAGCATTCTAGTAGCCGAACCTAAATTTCAGCTCTAGAGCTGAAGTTTTTGTTTTGTAACTGGTGAGTTTTTGTTTGTAACTAACGAACTTCAGCTCTAAAGCTGAAGTTTTTGTTTTGTAATTGGGGAACTTCAGCTCTAGAGCTGAAGTTTTTGTCTTTGTAACTGGGGAAATTCAGCTCTAGAGCTGAAATTTTTGTTTTGTAACTGGTGAGTTTTTGTTTGTAACTGGCGAACTTCAGCTCTAGAGCTGAAGTTTTTGTTTTGTAATTGGGGAACTTCAGCTCTAGAGCTGAAGTTTTTGTCTTTGTAACTGGAAAAATTCAGCTCTAGAGCTGAAGTTTTTGTTTGTTTATAATTTCATTTGCCACATCATCTTGACCAAACTGAAAGAATACGTAAAGCTGAACAAGCACTTCCACTTTAAAGTTAAAACATTGCGAAAAAAGTCCTGCAGGCAAGTATCCAAAAATAGGAGAAAGGCAAAAAACAAGAGGCAACCAGTAGATCCAAAGACTAAATTTAACCTTGCGAACAAGACCTGAATTCTGACTAGTTCCATATTACAAACAGTTCAAACACCAAAAACAAACATTAGTTGTTAGCTTCCTTGAAATGTGGTCCAACATTAGTAATTAATCAAACAAATCACCAAGTCAGTTATATATATATATGCATGTCACCTGATAGGAAGTGACAAAGAAAGTAAATTGGTTGTTTCAGATGTATAAGTTAGCGTGAAAATTTATAGAACTCACCGGAGAAATAAGAAGAAGCAGATAGGAATGAACCTTACTTCTGGAAAAAGAAAAAATAAAACTTTCAGGAGGAGAAAGGGTGCTGAAGTTGTTTAAAAAATGGGTACAAGTTAACAGTTTTAAAAAAATGGGTATAGATTAAATGGGGGCGACCAAATAGGGCGCCCCATGTAATTTTTACGCGTACGTACTTCCTGTTTGGCCCAAATATGTTAATATAGTTGGTCCTAGACCTAGCCCCATTATGCTGCCTAAGTTAACAAATGCAACATCTTTTGCTTCATATGAGTTGCTCCTCTATTCTTTGAAGTTTGACAGTTATCCAAATTATTTGTTATAAGTGGGTCCTTTTTCAATTTATCGAAAGTTCTAATGAGGTCCTTTTTAAAAATTTCAATAAAGTTTTCATGTTTTTTTTATTACATATTTACTTAAATGATGTAATTGATGGGGTTCCATGAAAATATTATTCTGTGTAATAGCAATAGGTGATCATCGAGGGGATTGCCGGTGGAACGAAGATGTCCAAGGAAAAGTGGAAGCCAAGAAGGTCGCTTACACGAAGTTAGTGGAGAGCAAAGACAAAGAGGATAAGCGGACGCATATGGAGAGGTATAAGGCGGCGAACAAGGAGGAGAGGTTAGCAGTCGTGTCGGCGAACACGATAGAGTTTGAATGCTTGTATAAAGAACTTAGAGACAAAGGCGGAGATACAAAGCTGTACAGACTAGTCGATCAAGGCGAGGGAGATGAGGGCCCGAGATCTAGATCAAGAGAAGTACATCAAAGACAAGAGTAGAAGAGTGTTGTTGGAAGCGGCACGCATTAGATGTAGATGGTAGACATACTTTTATAAACTCTCGAATGAGGAGAGGGACACAAACATGTCAGGATTGTGAGTATTGTAGGCGTGTTAAGGTTGCGAAATGTCTTAAATTATCTTTAAAATATAGGCCGGAATAGTTAACACTAATTAATGGAATAGTTAACACTAATGATTATACGAGAATTTTAACACTAAGGCAATTTATCAAACACTATGAAAGAAAGAAATGACTAAAAGATATACTTATATGAATAAAAATTCTAGGGATGTATTCTTCAACTGGGTGTTTAACCAAATAGTGTATAATCTATCAAGCTTGACTAGGCGATTGAGAATTGTTATGGCACGCACTCTAATATAACCACTCAATGTTTCTCAACTATAAATAGGTCTAACCTCAATTACTTTCCCAAGTAATAGGGTTGCATTAGGATTAAGTGTTAAAATCCTAAGTCAAGAGATTCCTATCACCAGTTCACTCTCTTTAATTAAATTTAGTCAAATTCAACTAGCTTAATTCCTTGTAAGCTAAGATACCCTATCCTAATTCCTTTTTCTCAAGCAAGAATCAAGACTTGAAGCAATGTTTGTAATCATTAATTCATAAATAAAATATAAAATTAGCTAAATAATAATTAACCCAATCATAAACAAGCTTAATATTAAATACCATAAAGCCTAATGCACTAGGGTTAGAATAGAGCCTAGCTACTCATAACTAAGGAAGGAAAACACAAATACTAGAAGAAATAAGCATAATTAGACAACTAATTGCAAAATTAAATCAAATTTTATTGTTAATAATGATCTCCTTTCTTGAAAGACCCAAAATATACAAAAGTTTTTATACTTTAACTCCCATGGCTAAACATGTTCTAAAACGGCGTAAAAATCCTATTTATAATGTCTCAAAAACTTCTGTCGAAACAGACCATTGGTATGCTTTGCGGCAGCACAAAGAGAATGTAGTCCGCACTTTGGAGGTTTTAAGTAGAGATTTGTGGTCGCACTTCAGGTCTTGTGGTTGCACTTGACATCAGCTGTTTGTTCATTCTTCGATCTTTTGGATTTATCAGTGCAGGTTACGGTTAGTAGATATTTACGGTTAATAGTGCTTTGCAGCACTTTCATGTGAGATGCAAAGGCTTCAGCCTTCAGTTTGTTCAATTTGTGGTCGCAAGAGCGCACTTATACTTTTACGGACGTCACTTCTTCATGTCTTTTTAACTTTAACTAAATTGCCTACATTTGTATCTTCCTCTAGGTCTCGGAATCCATCATACTAAGCCTTAAATTCATAATTTTTATTAGAATTGGGCATTAAAAACTTACTTTCGGATTTAAAACTATTGCAAAGGACAATAATAAGTGGTTAAAATCCTCACTTATCAACTCTCCCAAACCTAACTCATTACTTATCCGCAAGCAACTAAATTAACATCCACTCTCATATCTTCCTTAGCCCAAAAATAACCCTAAGCATAAATCATTAATGATGCAGTTGTTACCAACAATTACCTACCACACACATGTACTCCTAACCAGTCTTACAAGTTTAAAAATATTCATGCAATCCAAGTATAACATTTTGAGCCTCAAGGGTTAGCTTCATTCAGCATGATCTCTTGCTCATTCATGTATGTCAAAGTAAGTCTAAACTATTCTCCCTCTACATTCCATTTGCATTGCTCATTCAAAGAATCAAACTCTCGTATCAATTTATTGGCACTCACAATCATTTTTCTGGCATACAAAGATATCTCTCTTTTCTCACAAGAAATATGAACAAGTTAGGTTTCAAGTACCATAGGCTTGCCCTTATGTACGACTCCACTAATTTAACCATATCCTTAGTTAAAAATCGATTAGGACTTGCTTGAGTTGTAATGAAGGCTTTTGATTAGGAGTAGGACATAATTATGGATAAAGGTGGCTATCACCTTCCCGAAGCACTGCGCACAATCAATTCAATAACATAATTCCCATTATTTTTTTTATTTTTTCAAATTCTTCCATTATTTTTTCTCTTTCACAAGGCATATTACACTGATAAAGGGAACTTTGAATTCATATTGTTTGGATTTAAATACTCCTTTGATATCAATTTCATGCGAACTCCTTTCTTTAAGACTTATATCATTGGAATTCTTCATCTCTTTGAGGGTTCTTTTTGGCAGTGCCTTATTTTTTCCCTTTTCAAACCATTCATTTTTTTTTCATCACCATTATTTTCATTGATTTTTCTTCTTAATTGTAGCGTTGTTGTTTCTTCTTCAATGTAGCTTCCTCATCACAAGTTTTCCATTTCTCCCCCAAACTTAGATCTTTGACCAAGATTGTGACTTGAAGTGCTTAAGAAGGCCGAGTATCAAAAGAGAATCTATATCTATCTATCTATCTATTTATATTATTATAAAAACACGAATAATTTATGATAAATATTGAACAATAAAAATATCCTTGAAACGTTGATCGACTTTTATGACCTTGAATATTTATATAATTTAAGGATATAATCGTAAATCACCTAAGACTGGATTTTTCCCCCCATTTAAACTATACTTACAAAGTCGATTAAAAAAAGTCGCCTTTGAGTTGTCACGACCCCAAACCCGAACTCGGTCTTGATGGCGCCTCTCGTGAAGACAAGGCCAGCCAATCAAACCCAATTCACTTTTTAAATAGTTAAATAACATAAAAGTAGTCTAAAATGTTAATAAAGTACGGAAATACAACCCAACACAGCCCTAACCGGGGTGTCACAAATCATGAGCGTCTATAGGCCATAATACAAGTCTGCTAAATTCATAAACTGGTACAAATGTTTGAAGGGAAATATAAATGATAAAAAAGTAGAGACACGGGGCTGCGGACGTCAACAACTACCTCTTAGTCTCCGAACGCTTGCCTGAAACTGGAGGGATCAGCACTCGGGAGCAGTACCAGCTACGCCTGAATCTGCACACAGGGATGCATGGAGTAAAGTGAATACTCCAACTCAGTGAGTAACAAATGTAAATAATGACTGAAAGTAAGAAAACACGTAAGGCACAAGGCATTCTATAACGAAGCAGTAAAACCATTTGAAAGCAGTACAACAGTAGAAAGTCAGTAAATCCTCCTTCAACAAGTAAACAAGTAATTGACAAGTAATTAAGGTAAAGTAAACAAATAGAAGTTCGCCCCTCGAACACAGTATCAACAAATCCGCCCCTCGGGCAATATCTCAAAATAATACCAGCCTCTCGGGCTCAATCTCACATCACAATGGGTACCCGCGCTCACTGGGGGTGTGCAGACTACTGGAGGGGCCCCTTACGGCCCAAGCGTATTAACAAGCCATCTCGTGGCATCAAACTAGGCCCTCGGCCTCATATCAATCAATCAACCTCGTGGCATATATATCTCAGGCCCTCGGCCTCATATCAGTATCAGTGTTTCCACACAACGTAGTCCCTCGGCCTTACTTAGTCAAAAATCATCACAAACCTCTCGGGAAATAGTAAAACGGTGTTTCTCAGCCCAAACATAATATAAAAATTCATTTAAGTATTAAAACTGAGTAAAGATGGCTGAGTAGTAAAACAGTGGAAAATAACATGTCTGAGTTCAAGTATAAAGTCAAAACAATGAGGAAATATCAATAAAAATCCACAAGGGTTCAAACAATTGGCACTAAGCCCAAATATGACATTCAGCCCAAGTAATGATAATAGCAAATAGTTTTCAATCAAATACGCGGTAAAATCATAAATCAGGATGGACCAAGTCACAATCCCCAATAGTGAAGGACTCCACGCTCGTCATCAAGCGTGTGCCTCACCTCAATATAGCACTAAGATGTGCAAATCCGGGGTTTCAAACCCTCAGGACATCATTTACAATCATTACTCACCTCGAACCGGCTAGATCTCTAGCTCACGACGCCTTTGCCCCTCGAATCGGCCTCCACGCGCGTCGAATCTATCCAAAATCAGAACGAGTACGTCAACATATGCTAAGGGAACAAAGACCAAGTGAAAACAATCAACAAAAGGCACAAATCCCGAAATTATCAAAACCCGACCCCCTGGCCCACGTCTCGAAATTCTAAAATTTTTACATCAATGGATCCCTTATCTCCCCACGAGTTCATACATACCAAGAACATCAAATTCCATCCACAAATGGCCCTACAAATCCCAAATGTTTGGTCTCCAATTTCAAGCCCTAGTTCTTCAATTTTAGGCTTAGATTCTATGATTTTCTAGGTGTAATTCACATAATAATCGAGTTTTAAGTCCAAGAAAATTACCTCCCTATGATTCCCCTTGAATCCCTCTTCAATCTCCTTCAAAAATCTCCCAAAATGGCCAACTATGGAGGAAATGAGCCCCAAAATCGTGGACAAGACGAGGTAAAAACATTCTGCCCAGACCTTAATTTCCTTCTTCGCGAACGCGGTCAAACCCTCGCGTTCGCGAAGCAAAAACTTACTTTGACCAACTTTTCCTCTATGCAAACGTGACATGACCATCGCGAACGCGATG
Source organism: Nicotiana sylvestris (assembly GCF_000393655.2). Classification (NCBI taxonomy): domain Eukaryota; kingdom Viridiplantae; phylum Streptophyta; class Magnoliopsida; order Solanales; family Solanaceae; genus Nicotiana; species Nicotiana sylvestris. Next base: position 121,503,037 of record NC_091062.1, on the reverse strand, counting down.
CTTTGTCTACCTTTCCCTTCGCGAACACGCTCACCCTTCCGCAAACGCGATGAACGCTTGACCTCGAACTCATCTGACCCAAATTGCTCTACGCGATCGTGAAGACCTTCTTGCGAATGCGATGCACCACTTCACAGCCCTCCGCGAACGCGAAGCCCTTATCGCAAACGCGAAGGCTTAATCCTTTCCATCCTCAACTGCCTCTTCGCGAACGTGAGGCTCCACTCGCGAACGCGAAGGGTAAAATCTCTGCAACAGCTGAACAGATTTTCTGCAATTTCCTAACTCAAAAAAGAATCCGATAGACCACCCGAAACTCACCCGAGGCCCCCGGGACCTCAATCAAAGGCACCAACATATCCTAAAACCTTATTCAAACTTGTTCCAATCATCAAAACACCTCAAACAACATCAAATCACCCAAAACACATCGGATTCAAGCCAAACTTTCTAAAATCTTCCGAATTACGCTTTTGATAAAAAACCCAACCAAACCACATCCAAATGACCTGGAATTTTACACACACATCCCAAATGACACAACGGAACTACTGCAACTCTCGGAATTCCATTCCGACCCCTATATTAAAATCTCGCCTATCGACCAGAAATCGCCAAAATATAAACTTCGCCAATTCAAGCCTAATTCTACTTCGAACCTTCAAAACCCATTCCGATCACGCTCCTAAGTCCCAAATCACCTCCCGAAGCTAACTGAACCATCAGAACCTGCATCCGAGCCCTCTAACACATAAGTCAACATCCGGTTGACTTTTCTAACTCAAACTTCCTTAAAAGAGACTAAGTGTCTCAAACCTTACCAAAATCATTCCGGATTCGATCCGACCAACCCGATACCACAAAACATGAATAACGAAGCATAAAGAAGCAGAAATGGGGAAAACAGAGTGGTAACTCATGAGACGACTGGCTTGGTCGCCACATCCTCCCTAACTTAAACAAACGTTCGTCCTTGAACGAGTCAAGAAATATACCTGAAGCCTCAAATAAGTGAGGATATCTGCTCCGCATCTCCCTCTCGGTCTCCCAGGTAGCCTCCTCCACGGGCCGACCTCTCCACTGCACTTTCACTGAAGCTATATCCTTTGACCTCAACTTTCGAACCTGCCGACCCAAAATAGCTACTGGCTCCACATCATAAGTCAAATCATCATCCAACTGAATCGTGTTGAAATCCAGAACATGAGACGGATCCCCAATATACTTCTGGAGCATAGAAACATGAAATACCGGATGCACACTCGACAAGCTGGGTGGCAAAGCAAGCTCCTAAGCCACCTCCCCAATCCTCCGAAACACCTTAAAAGGCCCAATGAACCGAGAACTCAATTTTCCTTTCTTTCCAAACCTCATAACACCCTTCATGGGTGAAACCTTCAACATAAACTTCTCGCCAACCATGTAGGACACATCTCGAACCTTCCTATCAGTATAACTCTTTTGCCTTAACTGCGCTGTACGAAGCCTCTCCTGAATCACTTTCACCTTCTCCAAAGCATCTTGCACCAAGTCTGTACCCAATAGCCTAGCCTTACCGGGCTCGAACCAACCAACTGAAGATCTACACCGCCTCCCATACAAAGCCTTATATGGAGCCATCTGAATACTCGACTGGTAGCTATTGTTATAAGCAAACTCTGCAAACAGTAGAAATTGATCCCATGACCCTCCGAAATCAATGACACAAGCGCGCAACATGTCCTCCAATATCTGAATAGTGCGCTCGGACTGCCAGTCCATCTGAGGGTGAAAAGCTGTGCTCAACTCAACCTGAGTACCCAACTCTCTCTGCACGGCTCTCCAAAACTGCAAAGTAAACTGAGTACCTCTATCTGAAATGATGGAAATCGGAACACCATGCAAACGAGCAATCTTCGGATATAGATCTCCGCCAACCTCTCTAAAGAATAGGTAGTACACACATGAATGAAGTGCGCATACTTGCTCAGCCGATCTACAATCACCCAAATAGCATCGAACTTCTTCAAAGTCCGTGGAAGTCCAACAACAAAGTCCATAGTGATCCTCTCCCACTTCCACTCAGGAATAACCATCTGTTGAAGCAAACCACCCGGTCTCTGATGCTCATATTTCACCTGCTGACAATTGAGACACCGAGCTACAAATCCTACAATATCTTTCTTCATTCTTCTACACCAATAGTGCTGCCTCAAATCCTGATACATCTTCGCGGCACTCAGATGAATGGAATACCGCGAGCTATGGACCTCCTCCAGAATCAACTCCCAAAGCCCATCTATATTGGGCACACAAATTCGACCCTGCATCCTCAACACCCCTTCATCTTCAATGGTCACATCTCTAGCATCATCATACTGAACTCTGTCCTTAAGGACAACCAAATGCAGATCATCATACTGGCGCTCTCTGATGTGCTCAAATAAGGAAGACCGAGAAACCACACAAGCTAATACCCGACTAGGCTCCGAAATATCCAACCTTACGAACCGATTGGCCAAGGCCTGAACATCAACCGCAAGAGGTCTCTCCCCAACTGGAATATATGCCAAACTCCCCATACTCACTGCCTTTCGGCTCAAAGCATCGGCCACCACATTGGCCTTTCCCGGATGGTACAATATTGTGATGTCATAATCCTTAAGCAACTCCAACCATCTCCGCTGCCTCAAATTAAGATCGTTTTGCTTGAACAAATGCTAAATACTGTGATGATCAGTGAACACCTCACAAGATACTCCATACAAGTAATGCCTCCAAATCTTCAACGCGTGAACTATGGCAGCCAACTCTAAATCATGAATGGGGTAGTTCTTCTCATGGGGCTTCAACTGACGAGAAGCATAAGCAATAACTCTACCCTCTTACATCAATACATAACCAATCCCAACTCTCGAAGCATCACAATACACGATATATGAACCTGAAGCTGATGGCAAAACTAACACTAGACCTGTGGTTAAAGCTGTCTTGAGCTTCTGAAAGCTCTCCTCACACTCGTCCGACCATACAAATGAAGCACCTTTCTGAGTCAACTTGATCAAGGGCGATGCGATAGATGAGAATCTCTGAACAAACCGGCGATAATAACCCGCCAAACCAAGAAAGCTGCGAATCTCTGTGGCTGAGGACGATCTGGGCCAACTCTGAACCGCCTCGATCTTCTTTGGGTCAACCTGAATACCCTCGCTGGACACCATGTGCCCCAAGAAAACCACTAAACCGAGCCAAAACTCACACTTGAAGAATTTTGCATAAAGCTTCTGCTCCCTCAATCTCTGCAACATAACTCTCAAATGCCCCGCGTGCTCCTCCTAACTACACGAATACACCAGAATATCATCAATGAAGACTATGACAAACGAATCGAGATAAGGCTGGAACACGCTGTTCATCAAATGCATGAACGCTACTAGGGCATTGATCAACCCAAAAGACATCACCAATAACTCATAATGACCATATCGGGTCCTGAAAGCTATCTTAAGAATATTCGAGTCCCTGATCTTCAACTTGTGATAACCTGAATGGAGATCAATCTTAGAGAACACCCTCGCTCCCTGAAGCTGGTCGAATAAATCATCAATGCGAGGCAAAATATACTTGTTCTTAATTGTTACCTTGTTCAATTGCCTATAATCAATGCACATTCTAATTGTGCCATCCTTTTTTCACAAATAGAACCGGCGCACCCCAAGGTGACACACTAGGCCGAATGAACCCCTTATCTAGGAGTTCCTAAAGCTGCTCCTTCAATTCTTTCAACTCCGCTGGTGCCATACGATACGGCAAAATAGAAATGGGCTGAGTGCCCGGCACAAGGTCAATACCAAAATCAATATCCCTATTTGGGGGAATGCCCGACAGGTCTGCAGGAAATACATCGGGAAAATCCCTCACAATTGGGACAAAATCAATACTGGGAGCCTCAGCTCCGACATCCCTCACAAATGCTAGATATGAAAGACAACCCTTCCCAGCCATACGCTGGGCTTTTAAGAATTAGATCACTCTACTGGGAACATAATCATTCACACCTCGCCACTCAATCCGTAGCACACCCGGCATAGCCAATGTGATTGTCTTAGCGTGATAGTCTAAAATAGCACGACACGGAGATAACCAATCCGTGCCCAAAATAACATTGAAATCCACTATACTCAATAACAACAGATCCACTCGGGTCTCGAGACCCCCAATAGTCACCATACATGACCGGTACACACGGTCTACAATAATAGTATCACTCACCGGGATATATATATGAATAAGTAAATCAAGAATCTCACGGGGCATACCCAAATAACGAGCAAAGTATGATGAAACAAGAAAAGGTGGAACTCGGATCAAATAATACAGAGGCATCTCTATGACAGATTGAAACAATACCTGTAATGACAGCATCTGAAGCAATAACATTAGGTCTGCTTGGGAGTACATAGAAAATGGGCCTGACTGCCCCCTGATCAACCTCCCCCTCTAGGGCGACCCCTGGCTAACTGACCTCCACCCTAGCTGGCTGAGCGGGTAGTGGTGAAGAAACTGGCACTGAAGCCGACGACTGACCCCTCTGCTGGGACGAACTAGCAACACGACGAGGACACTGCCTCCACATGTGGCCCATCTCACCACACTCATAAAAACTCCCAGGTGCTAGAGAAGGGAACTGAAGGGAACCCCTCGCACCGGAGTGACAAGCAGATGCACTCGGCATAGAAGAGCCCTCAACTGATGGAGCACGGGATGAACTCTGAGCTGGAAGGGCACTAAGTGATGACTGGCCCTGCTGAGTACCATGATAACAATGACCCGAAGATTCCCCACAAGAACCTGGGCGAGTTGACTGAGCAGGCCTGAATGAACGGCCTCTATCGTGCTGAAACTGACCCCTCGAAGGAGTACCACTATAGCTGCCAGATCTTCGAGGCCTCTTGGCCTCCCTCTCCTCTCGCTCCTGACGACGAACAAACTCAATCTCACGAGCGATATCAACAACCTCCTCGAACGTAGAACCAGTCACCCTCTCCTTGGTCATGAGAATACAGAGCTGATAAGTAAGACCATCAACAAACCTTATAATCCTCGTTCTATCTGTCGGGACCAACCAGATGGAATTACGAGCCAACTCAGAGAACCTCAACTCATACTGCGACACGGTCATCTCCCCTTGATACAACCACTCAAACTTCCTGCGCAGTTCCTCTCTGCGAGACTGCAGCACATACTTTTCCAGAAAGAGAACAGAGAACTGCTGCTAGGTAAGGGGTACTGCACTAACAGTCCTACGCCTCTCAAAATCCTCCCACCAAGTGAAAGTAGATCCTAAAAACTGATAAGTAGTGAGAGCGACCCCGCTGGTTTCTAGAATACCTATTGTACAAAGCATCCTCTGACACTTATCCAAAAAGCCCTAGGCATCCTCGCCCTCTGCACCACTGAAGGTTGGAGGCTGCAATCTACCAAATCTCTCCAACCTACATTGCTCATCCTCTGACATGACAGGAACCACATAGTCCTGAGCAGCTGCGACCGACTGGGCTGGATGCGCCCCCGGCGTCTGAAGTCCCTGCACGACCTGCTCAGGTGTGCGAGCGGCGGGAGTCTGATTGCCTCCCCCGGCCTGAGAAGTAGCTACGGCTGTAGTGGCTGAAACTGCCTGAGCTAGGCCAATGCAAACTGATAAGATCTGAGCCAAGGCCTCCTGAAGATCCGGAATCACGATGGGCACAGTTGGTGCCTGAGCTGGTGCTACAGGAGCGTCCATAACTAGGACCTTAACCTGAACTCGAGCAGCTAGTGGATCTAGAGGTGCTGCCCTCGCTGCTCTGCCTCTACCACGACCACGACCGCGTCCTCGACCTCTAGTGGCCACAGTTGGTGGTACTGGGGGTCGGCCAAACCGACCAGTCGCGTGTTTCCTCACCATCTGTGAGAGAATACATTAACAGAAGTTTAGTACTCGGATTAACAAGTTCGCATGACAAGAATTTCAAGAATATGAAGTTTTTCCTAAAGGTTCTGCAGCCTCTCGAGGATAAATACAAACATCTCCGTACCGATCCGCGAGACTCTACTAAACCTGCTCATGACTCGTGAGACCTATGTAACCTAGGCTCTGATACCAACTTGTTACGACCCCAAACCCGAACCCGGTCGTGATGACGCCTCTCGTGAAGACAAGACCAGTCAATCAAACTCAATTCACTTTTTAAACAATTAAATAACATAAAAGCATTCTAAAACATGATATAGCAATACTAAGTAGCGGATAATGTCAATAAAGTATGGAAATACAACCCAACACAGCCCTAACCAAGGTGTCATAAGTCATGAGCGTCTATAGTCCATAATAGAAGTTTGCTAAATCCATAAACTAGTACAAATGTTTATAGGGAAATAGAAATGATAAAAGAGTACAAACATGAGGCTGAAGACGTCAACAACTACCTCGTAGTCTACGCTCGCTCGCCTGTAACTAGAGGGATCAGCACTCGGGAGCGGTACCAGCTATGCCTGAATCTGCACACAGGGGTGCAGGGAGTAAAGTGAGTAGTCCAACTCAGTGAGTAACAAATGTAAATAACTACTGAAAGTAATAAAACACGTAAGGCACAAGGCATTCTATAATGAAGCAGTAAAACAATTTGAAAGCAGTACAACAGTGGAAAGTCGGTAAATCCTCCTTCAACAAGTAAACACGTAATTGACAAGTAATTAAGGTAAAGTAAACAAATAGAAGTTCACCCCTCGGGCATAGTATCAACAAATCCGCCCCTCGGGCAATATCTCAGAACAATACCAACCCCTCGGGCTCAATCTCATATCAGAATGGGTACTCGCGCTCACTGGGGGTGTGCAGACTCCTGGAGGGGCCCCTTACGGCCCAAGCGCAATAACAAGCCATCTCGTGGCATCAAACTAGGCCCTTGGCCTCATATCAACCAAGCTACCTCATGGCGTACATATCTCAGGCCCTCGGCCTCATATCAGTATAGTGTTTTCACACAACATAGGTCCTCGGCCTTACTCAATCAAAAATCATCACAAGCCTCTCGGGCAATAGAAAAACGGTATTTCTCAGCCCAAACATCATTTAAAATATCATTTAAGTATTAAAATTGAGTAAACATGGCTGAGTAGTAAAACAGTAGAAAATAACATGACTGAGTTCAAGTATAAAGTCAAAACAGTGAAAAAATATCAATAAAAATCCCTGAAGGGTTCAAATAGTTGGCACTAAGCCCAAATATGGCATTCAGCCCAAGTAATGATGATAGCAAATTGTTTTCAATCAAATACGCGGTAAAATCATCAATCGGGATGGACCAAGTCACAATCCCCAATAGTGCAGGACCCCACGCTCGTCATCAAGCGTGTGTCTTACCTCAATATAGCACTACGATGTACAAATCCGGGGTTTCAAACCCTCAGGACATCATTTACAATCATTACTTACCTCGAACCAGCTAAATCTCTAGCTCACGATGCCTTTGCCCCTCGAATCGGCCTCCACGCGTGTCGAATCTATCCAAAATCAGAATTAGTACGTCAACATATTCTAAGGGAACAAAGCCCAAGCGAAAACAATCAACAAAGGGCACAAATCCCGAAATTACCAAAACCTGAACCCCCGGGCCCACGTCTCAAAATTCGAAAATTTTTACATCAACGGATTCCTTATCTCCCCACGAGTTCATACATACCAAGAACATCAAATTCCATCCAGAAATGGCCCTTCAAATCCCAAATGTTTGGTCTCCAATTTCAAGCCATAGTTCTTCAATTTTAGGCTTAGATTCTATGATTTTCTAGGTGAAATTCACATAATAATCGAGTTTTAAGTCCAAGAAAGTTACCTCCCAACGATTCCCCTTGAATCCCTCTTCAATCTCCTTCAAAAATCTCCCAAAATGGCCAACTATGGAGGAAATGAGCCCCAAAATTGCGGACAAGACGAGTTAAAAACATTCTGCCCAGGCCTTAATTTCCTTTTTCGCGAACGCGATCAAACCCTCGCGTTCGCGAAGCACAAACATACTTTGACCAACTTTTCCTCTATGCGAACGTGACATGACTATCGCGAACGCGATGAACACTTGACCTCGAACTCATCTGGCCCAAATTCCTCTACGCGATCGCAAAGACCTTCTCGCGAACGCGATGCACCACTTCCCAGCCCTCCGCGAACGCGAAGCCCTTATCGTGAATGTGAAGGCTTAATCCTTGCCATCCTCAACTGCCTCTTCGCGAACGCGAGGCTTCACTAGCGAACGCGAAGGGTAAAATCTCTGCAACAGCTGAACAAATTTTCTGCAATTTCCTAACTCCAAAAATGATCCGATAGACCACCCGAAACTCACACGAGACCCTTGGGACTTTAACCAAAGGCACTAACATATCCTAAAACCTTATTCAAACTTGTTCCAATCATCAAAACACCTCAAACAACATCAAATCACCCAAAACACATCGGATTCAAGCTAAACTTTTTAAAATCCTCCGAATTACGCTTTTGATAAAAAACCCAACCAAACCACGTCCGAATGACTTCAACTTTTACACAAACATCCCAAATGGCACAACTAAACTACTGCAACTCTCAGAATTCTATTCTGACCCCTATATCAAAATCTCGCCTATCGACCGAAAATCGCCAAAAATATCAACTTCACCAATTCAAGCCTAATTCTATTCCGAAACTTCAAAACCCATTTCGATCACGCTCCTAAGTCCCAAATCACTTTTCGAAGCTAACCGAACCATCGGAACTCGCATCCGAGCCCTCTAACACATAAGTCAACATCCGATTGACTTTTCCAACTCAAACTTCCTTAAAAGAGACTAAGTGTCTCAAACCTTACCAAAATCATTCCTGATTCGATCCGACCAACCCGATACCACAAAACGCGGATAACGAAGAATAAAGAAGCAGAAATGAGGGAAACGGAGCGATAACTCATGGGACGACTGACCGGGTCGTCACATGAGTCAAATTCTTTATTCTTCTTCTAATTCCATCGTTTTGGACTCTATTTCTCATTGCCTATTTCTTCTTGGTAACCTACTTGTATTCTTCCATAAATATGTTTAACTGTTTTCCTTATTATTCCATAAAATCTACTTATAGTATTCCACTATTCCATAATGTAAAGACAGCAAGGAACCAAACTTATTACATAAAATCTGCTATAGTATTCCATATATTGGACTCTACTCCTCACCGGCAACTTCTTCTTGGTAACCGACTCCTCCTTGGACAATAATATTTACCTACTTCTTTTTCGACAACAGTCTGCTTTGTGCAGTAGCCGCCCTTTTTTGGGACAACACTATGATTAGTTTAGTTATTTTTTCTCAATTTTGTATGTGATTCAGATTTATTTTATGAATTCATGTAGAAAAAGAATAAGCCAATTATTTTTATAAAAGACACTATTATTCTATATTATTCATTATTCGTATTGTTGTAGAAAGAAGTAAAGTTCTCGAAAGGGTATTGTTAATTCTCTTTATTGTTTCTGTATTTGGCAATTGAGTAATGCTTTGGTTTAAGGTCATATATATGAATTAGAGAGAAATAAAGTGGTTTAGAAATTTTATAAAAGGTAAAAATAAAACAATGACATCTTAACTTTTATTGTAATTATTTTTGTGTCGTAATTCTTTATTTTTGTCATAATTTTTAATTTTGGACATCAAATCTTAAACATCGACGTAATATTTATGTTTAAATTTTAAGCATGATGTTAGTGTAACCATATGGATTTTCAAAATTTATAAGTTTTGTCTCATATTTTTAATGTCAACCATTTTACTAATGCTTTTGTCCAATTGAATTTCTATTAATCTAATTGTTGGAATATTAAGTCACTTTTTTGTGTGCAATATCTAATAAGTTATTTTCCTTATCATACATTATTTGTTATATTAAGCATTCTGATATATTATAGATAATATATAGATTATTCGACCAAATTAGATATTGACAAGAACGACATGTTATAGATAATATTTGAAGTCCATATAATTAATAATTAATTCTCTTTTTGATTTAGTAATGGAATGCAATACTATACTAATTCAAGTTGGACAATAACACGAAACAATAGAATCCCACATGTTTTCAAAGTTGCAAAACCTAATGATCCCATGTAGACATGAACGCTATGAAGCATACTATTTAATGGATTAGGGATTACATTATTCCATGGAATGAAAACTAGAGTATCGGTAGTACAAGAAAATAGTTCGAGCTGACTACAGAAATATTTTTTCTTTTACCATTTTCTGTTTATATTAAAAAATCTTCAAATCTTATGAAAAATATTTTCACAAAGGAATCCAAACACACAAATCTACCCAAACAGTAAAATTCACATGCGAAACCAAAATCGAAACTTCGAGCATCTTTCTTTTTTAGGCTTTTCTTTGTCTTGAAGATGCAAATACATCAACTGGCAATTCTACTTAAAGTTAGAAAATTCATCACTTAATCGCGTAGTTTGGACTTAGGAAAGATTACTAACATATGTTGTAATACTATTTGCCCTGGTTACACGTTCGTAATATTTCTGGATTTAAAAGACAAATAATTTTACTTTGAATATAAGACCACATTGCTTTGTAACTAAATTTGTATTATACACATTATTCGTAAAAAAACATACATCAAACACATTATCTGTAAAGAAATATTAGGCAAGATATGATCACAATCTATATTTCTCTGCTCTACGGATACATATAATATGTAATCAACATGACAAAATTGATCATTTATGCAGATTTATAGGACTCCAATTATTTTGAATTAAATATTATGTTAATGTAATGATACCAATTTTCAACATGTAAAAGGTGCATCTTTTCTATGGCCAGTTGCTTTCGACATGATTCTTTCTTCTTATATACTTCTACATTTTTTGTCAATTTATTGTTCTTTCGTATAAATACTTGATTGAAAATTTACGTGTAACACACGTACATAGAGACTAGTCTATACCATATTAAAAGCACGAAGGCCCTTAGCGAAATGTCATTTGTCTTTTTTACCCTTTTAAAATATAGTTCACATTGGACAAAATAGTCATTAGATTATTCTCCTAATATTTAGAAATAATTATTTAATTATTTTTCTAATATATAGGAGCATTTACTTAATTAGGAGTATTTATTTAATTATTTTCCTTATATTTAGGATTTACTTTTTTTAATTCTAGAATTCCTGTACTTTTCGATCCAAACTAGAAAAGTTTCATCCACTTTGTAAGGTTTTGTTTTATTAATAAAGTTTTTAAAATTTCAACTCCATTCAGATTAGGAGTACTATATTAAAGAGAAAAAAACATTTTAAAAAAAGGATTGAAAAGAAACAGGTGAAAGATCTCATGCATGTCAACAACGATGGAATTTTGTTCTTATTTTCAGCTTTTGTTTCATTCACTTAATTATTGTAGTGTTTGTACAATTCGTATACCTTAATTATTGTAGTGTTTGTACAATTCGTATAGCATTAGAAAACATCCAATTAAGAATTTAAATAATATTTTAATTTATTGACTTCAAAATATTAGATATTAATAATAATAAAACAAGGATTCAAATAACTCTTAAAATAGTATTTGTATATATGACACAAAAATAAATGTTATCTTTACTAAAAGTAATAATAGTAATAATGTATTAATAAATACATATAGAATATATAAATAATGTATTAGGTATTCTGTATTATTTTTTAGAATGTATAAGTAGGTGAATGACAGATAAAACAAATGAATTACAAATATTATAATTCTGTGATTCCACAAAGGTGTTTGTTGAACAAGTTTTATTCCAAAAACATCTAATACTGTACTATAAATTAAAATAATTATTTAATTTTTTAATATTTAAAACTTTAGAATTATCTAAAATTTTATTGAAATTTTCTATTTGGATTAAGTAGGACTCCTAATATTAGAAATTTAAAATTGAATAAGATTTTGCTTGCGTTGTAATATCTATCTATTTATCTATACTATATTAAAACACAAAGACTTTCATTTAATTTTATTTTATAATTCAGGGCAGATAAATTTAATATTTATATAATTTTAAATTTTTTATATTCATTGATATGGATACACGCACAACGCGCGTACCCTATGACTAGTCATTATAAAAGTGGGAACATCAAAAGCTAAGAGTTGAATTACTAAAATACCCTTCTAAATAATTTAAATACCCAACTTATACAAAAATAAATAAATAAGTAAATTAAAAAAACTAAATTTAATTGAAGGGATGCAACCCATCATATTAATTAGTTATGTATACTCACTTAACGGTTCCCATTATTTTCCAACCATTGCTTCGTTTCAAAAAGTCTTACTTTATTCCCTGCCTTTCACTTTGATTATCTTTTTTTGGATTAGATTATCTTGAAACCAATAGTTCCTTCTTATTGAGGAAACACAGTGAGGAGATAAAAGAAAGAAATCTATTCAAATATGAAACTATTTGGTAGACTACAAAATCAAGCCTTTTCCATTCTTTATATTGGAAGAGGTATGATCATATTTATCTCATTTTCTTTCTCGATTAATTATAGAATACTTTGTTTAGATACTTTCTGATGTTTAAGAATTCAGGTATTTCATTTACACAACTTATTTATTTTGAAAGGTAAAAAAAACATATTGATCCAAAAAAAAAAAAAAATTTTTAGAAGGATGCCTAACCACAAAATATTCGACAAATATAAACAAACGCAAACACTTCTATCTCTAAATATTATTTTAATATTAAGTTATTATAAATTAGAACCTCACAAACTAAAATATTAAAAAAAAATCTAAACACCCTTCTAGAAAATCTAAATCCTCGATTTATAGAAAAGTTAAATAAAGAAATCAAACTTATTTGAAGATGTCACCCTTCAAATTAGTTACTAATGTTCATAATAGTTTCTGACCTAGGGTTCCTTTTTTTTTTATTATTTTATTTTCAATCACTGCTGCCTTTTTAAATAAAAACCGAGAAACGGTTGGCTGACTTTTGAAAATGAGAACAAAGGGCTGTCATGCTAAGTATATAAAAAAATGATCACCACGTATATATAATATCATAGAATTTATTGGTAAAGGTAAGTATATGGAATTATTTTCTTGCCACTAGTTTGGATCTGAAATAACTTATTTTCCTCTACAAAGGCGACACTACGTCAGATTAGAATATTTATTCTTGCTGCATCAAAAATTTCTTATGTTTTTTCTACAAATAATTACTAAACAAGGATAACACAATTAATGTGTAAAGCATTTAGAATCGTTACAGCCTACATACATATCTGGAAAGGAGATATGAATCTTATATTACACTTTGGATCTTAGTATTTAAGTCAAAATGTAGCATATTAAATGGAATCTATAAGCCAATATCTATTTCTTTCCTTTAAAGTTCTATCCTTCAATTGTTGGTTTGGAAGAACTGCTATATAGTATGACTGATTTATTGCTTCCAAAACATAGAAAAAGGTAACGAGGATAAAGGAAAGAACTTGAATTCCTTAGAATTTTAATTTATTTTTTTTGGAAAAAACGTGGTGATGTACCATCTCGTATTAGAAAGATGGAAAAATATTGGGTTTTAATGAATAGAGGAAGATCCCAATTTATTTGTGTTCCATGGCTTTATTATTATTTAAGATTCAAAGATGTAGCAACATTCATGATATAACACTTACGTTATTGTTTACGATAAAAGATGCAATTAAAAAGGGTCTTGCTATTGGTAATTAAAAAGAGTGACGAGATGAAAAATATAACCTCATTGGGATCTTTATAATTAGAAAAATTTTGAAACAAAAAATTACAAAAAAACATGTCAATTTTCATTCTTGCTATCAAATTCCTGAACTTTTTTCTTTTTAATATTTTCTTGCTAGCTGAAACATAACATTCTGTATTAAAGAGTTTTTGTACCATTTTAATTATGTTCATTTTTCTTACTATCTGAATTTCTTTAGTATAGTAACAAATATAACTATTTTAGTACATTCAAATTTCATAAGGCTCTAATATCAACATTGTACTATTTGGCAGCATTTTTGTTCAAAACTCAATCCTAGATTTTGGTTCTATCCTGTTATTTTCATAACAAACATTACTATTGTGTGCATCCGTGCCTCATCATGCATAAATGTGAAATCTCCATGCTCTAGATAGAGATTAATTAGGAGTTTACGTATCTTTTGATGTGTGACAATAACGAAGCATGTGTGACAATGAATATGATTAAGTAATGTCCATATCATGTGCTATACTTATAGTGTGGAACTGTGGATGTTGCATTAACAGTCTTGGTCATGACATAGCAACGGAAACAGATGAAAGGAACATTATAAAGAATATTATTTATAAAAAAGTTTGAGATACACTTCATTATATGTTTGTACCTTATAAAATAAAACAAAAATCACATGTATATATCTAATTAAACTGTGATTATTCATCTTCATAAGTTCAGATGGTATTCAAGGGATATTGACCCCGGAAAACAAGTCATCATATGATGATCCACATTGATCATAGAAACACGTACTTTATTCTTTGATGTATATTTATGGAGTAATATTTTTATTTTAATAATATTGATTGTAGTTTATAAACTCGTGCATTATATGATTCGGTATACACGTGCAACGCACGTGCCGAGAAACTAGTATAATTATAAAGGGAAAAGGCCTGTATCATGGTTGTCAATGAACTAGACTAAAGGCTCAAAGTAATTGACTAGGAAGAATGTACTAAAGGGTGGCAAATTGGAGGCTCAAATAATCCAAAAATATCCTAATGTCGCGTTTTATACCAAGAATAGCGTATAATTTCTTTGAAAGTACATTAATTCGAGACAAATTCTAGACTATCAACTCATACAAGTTAGCTTTTTAGACAAGATTGTTCCTCACCTCACATGCAAATAAACCATAAAAGAAGATAGAGTTTAAAACCCACAATCACCAATATCAATTCACAAGATGTCTATAGCCTCTTCATCCAACCAATGACTCAAGAAGTCGACCAAAGAAACTCAAAATTACCACTAGAATTACATTCTCAAAACAATTCAAGCACTTATTTCAAATCATATGCATGTAGTTAAATGTGTTGGTACTATATGAGACACAAATAACTTAGCACAGAAGGACTATCATCAAAGCTTTTATTCATTAGAAGCTACTACTACTCTACTAAAGCCGTAAAAGACTAATTCCCTTAAGAAAACCGTCACGCCATTCTTCATCATAAAAAGTCACTCGGTTCAATAGGCGATCTACCTTTGAAAAGACCCGTGGTATTACGAAAATCAAAAGCATATTCATCATACCAAAATAAAACATAATTACTAAAAGTACCCAACTACTCAAAAGTATCAATTTTCATCATCAAGTTATTACAAACCATCAATCCAAAATTTTTACCTTTCAAACAAAAACTAAGCATAGTCCCTGATGCGTCAATGAAAAGAAAGAGTAAATGAGTCGTGAAGAGACTCCTTAAGCATGTCTGTGTTGCGTCATCTCCATTCTTCTTCTCTACTAAATGGATAGAGTCATCATCAATTCGGATAGCATGTGCAATAAACATCTCTCTAAGTGCTGCCGACATGCTAGAAGCCATCTCCTTAGCCTCTTGAGATACTCTCTCTCTCTCTTCAACATGAGTAACATCATGTGGCTCTGTCTAAGTGACTGGGGAAGAAGGCTGAAAGGTCTAAGCTAGAGGAGGCGGTTGAGAGTCACCAATGAGCATATCAAATAGGAGGTCACAGGCTGCAATTTTCTTCACATTCCCCCTTAGTGCATTGACCGAAGTTGTTATTGCCTAATTGTGCTTCAGGTCCTTCACTTCCTTCACCAACTCCTCTATCACTTATCCATGTTGTACCAATGTATCCATAATAACATTTTGGTTTTCAAGAAATGTCTGGATATTATCATTGAGGGAAAGAGGCTGAGAGGTAGAATGCCTAGTCACTGTAGTCATCAACTCATTTCGCTTTGTGTTTGCACTTTGCATCCAATTGCTAAGGCTCACCAATGTTCCGATAATTTGCAAAGCAGACAATAACCTATAAGCATAGGTACTAGGGAGGAAATAGAAGCCAAAACTGCTGGAGCTGGAGGCATAGTACTCTTTGCATTTACAACAATAGACTTAAAAGACGGTGTGACTGAAGAAGATGGGAAATCTAGTCCACCCAATGTACACACACATGGCTCCTCATATTGGCCAGTAACCACAATCGGTGGGGTTTTCTTCGTGTTCTTTGCGTTGTTGGTATTTTTCAAGGAATACAAGTCAAATGGCCCAATAGGCTTTGTTTTGATATCATGTGGCCTTGGTTCCACCTTTGCATCAAACAGATACTCAATGTCGATATTGCTCAGATATAAATAAGAAGTGTTTTTTTGTTATGCTACCAACGATAAGTTAGCATACATCGGGGCATTCATATTGATTGGTGATAACTATGGATTTTAACATATCTTATACTCTCTTTTGCTTAGGTTTTGGATAAAAAATATGTAAAAGTATTTTCGAAAACTAATTTACCATGCTTACTTGTAGGGTTTGGTCAAAATGAGGCAAAGAAGCCAAAATAAACTCATGAAGGAGTAAACTTGCACAGACTAAAGACTGGGAACTGGAGTGCGAAGAGCGGACAAAATATGCAGCCACGTGAGGACCACCGCTGAGGTGTCCACAAATACGCGGCCCGCGAAAGTAAAGTTCAGAGAGACTAATTTGAGCATAAGTTTTACCGCTGACCGCGATGGAAAAGTGCGGCCGCAAAATATCTGACGCAGTCGCGGTGGTATTTTCGCTGAGAGCGGTGATTGAAGTTTAGAAATCCTGCAAGTCATGCTTAAATAGAATAATGTTGTCCGCGTCAAAATTACATGGCCGCGATGGAAGCACACGCGGACGCAGATGAAATTACGCTGTCCGCGAAACAAAGTCCAACCCAAGCCAGAATCGAAGAAACGCGGACCACGGTCATTATTACGTGGCCGCGATAGCTCAAGCGTGGACGCGATCAGAATTACGCCTCCACGAATTCTCCGCAGGGGCATTTTTGTCTGAAAATTTCAGCCTAGTATAAATAGATCTTTTTCACATTTTTAGGTTAAGTTTTGTTAAGGAGAACACATGAACGGTTGGTTTTTACCTCTTTGAGTAATTTTAGAGTAGATTTATCTTCAATCTTTAGATTTTCATCTTGTATTTGAATATTATGGCTTATATTTCATCTTCAGCTTTGATTTCTGCTAGTTTCATGAGTAGCTAAATCCATAGCTAGGGTTGTGACCCAACCCTAGTGTGGATATTTAATGAGTCTTGAATTTTAGGGCTTAATTGTTTATGGGTTAGTGATATTTAGCCTAATTCATGCTTTAATTATAGAATTTGTGGTTGCAAACGCTGATTCGTGCCTTTATGACTTAGACTCTTCTTGAGAAAAAGGGAATAAGTCTAGGAAAATTATACTAACAAGGAATTGGGGTGCATTCAAGAGACTGATAGCCCCGATTAAAGGGTTAAACCTAGAGATAGTAATACCCGACTTGAGCCAATATCATTTGTTATGCATGAACACCCATTTGAACTTGAGAAAGCCAAATTGGGCAAAGTCACTCAAACTACCGAGAGGTATAGAGTGAGCACTTATGTGTGATGGTTCTATCATGATTCCAATCATAACAAGCTTGCCCTGAATTCTCGATACACGTTAGATATCCACCTAGGCTGAAGTCACTACCCTAGTCCCTTTTAACCCTTGAAAACAACCTACAAAAATATTATACTTAGCTTTAACTATTGCATGTTTTAGAATAGAAGTGGAAGTAGAAAACAAAACCAACCATTTGTGGAAGTACAATTAAGAGCAAAACTTGTATCTCTACTCGGATATAAACCTAACTCCAAACTCATTAACTCCCTGTGGATTTGATCCCGGCCTTTGTTGGGTTAAACTGTATCGACCATCCTTGCTACTTTATAGTAGTGCAAGTTTGGAACCGATCAATTTTTGATGCCGTTGCCAGGGATTTAAATAGTTTTAGCTATATCTCCGAGTATTTGTATGTTTTGTTTTTCTTTCCTTTCGATTTTCTAATTTGTTTGTGAATTGCTCTCAGGTACAGTATGGCTCTTAATAATGATGCTCCTAGAAATTTGCCTTTGGTGGAGGAGGTAGATGATGATAATATAGATGAGATTCAATCCGAACCTCAAGCACAAAGGAGAGGCCGACCGCCATAATATCTTGTACGAAGGGTGATGTCGTGCCACATTTTGTGAGTATTAATGCACAAAGGGTGATGTTGTGCCGTATTTTGATATTAATAATGCACGAAGGGTGATGTTGTGCCATGATTATGAGAGAGTTAATGCACGAAGGGTGATGCCGTGCCGTTCCTATTGTTTCTTATGGTAAGGACGAGAGTAAAAACACGAAGGTTGATGCCATGCACTTGTTTGCTATGTTATTACTTTCACTGGTGCAAAGCATGTTATTTACTGCATTTCTTAACTGTACTGTTACAGGATTTGATATTTTCCCCAGCATGTTTCTCCCCCTTCCCATCATTATCTGCTTAAATTTCCAATTGTTATTTTCTCGTATATGATTTAACTGCACATGTTTATGCTGTTGTCGTGTCCTAGCCTCATCACTACTTTGCCGAGGTTAGGCTCGACACTTACCAGTACATGGGGTCAGTTGTACTGATACTGTACTCTGCACTTTCCGTGCAGATCCCGGTACAGGGCCGTATTGATCAGAGTTGGGTTGCTGCCTTTAGTCCACAGGAGATCCAAGGTAGATCTGCCGGCGTTCGCAGACCTTGGAGTCCCCTTTCCTTTATCTTAGTTTCCATGTTTCTTCCATTTTGAGAACTGATGTATTTTCTTTAAACCAGTATTTGTAGAAACTCTTAGACGTTTGTGGATTGTGACACCAGATCTTTGGGTAGTCGTTTATTAGTGTTTGAATTATTATAAACTTCTGCACTTCCTACTTTATTTTGGTTTCAATTATTGTTATTTACCGTTTTGAATAGTAATTAGCGTGATAGATCTTATTCTGTTGGCTAGCCTAGCATTCTAAAAGTTAGGCGCCATCACGATCCCAATGGTGGAAAATCCGAATCGTGACAAGTTAATAACTATGGATGTTAACCTATCTTATGCTCTCTTTTTGCTAGGTTTTGGATAAAAAATGTGTAAACGTATTCCTGAAAACTAATTTACTATACTTACTTGCAGGGTTTGGTCAAAATGAGGCAAAGAATACAAAATAAACTCATGAAGGAGTAAACTTGCACAGACTAAAGACTTGGAACTGGAGCGCGGAGAGCGGACAAAATATGCAGCCACGTGAGGACCACCGCTGAGGCGTCCACAAATACGCGGCCCGCGAAAGTAAAGTTTAGAGAGCCTAATTTGACCACAAGTTCTACCGTTGACCGCGATGGAAAAGAGCGGCCGTGGAATATCTGACGCAGCTACGGTGGTATTTTCGCTGAGAGCGATGATTGAAGTTCAGAAACCCTGCAAGTCATGCTTAAATAGAAGAACGTGACCCGTGTCCAAATTACGAGGCCGCGATGGAAACACATGCGGACGTGGATGAAATTACGCTATCCGTAAAACCAAGTCCAACCCAAACCTAGAATTGAAGAAACGTGGACCGCGATCATTATTAGCCGTCCGCGATAGCTCAAGCGCGGACGCGGTCAGAATTATGCCTCCGCAAATTCTCCGCAGGGACATTTTTGTACGAGAATTTCAGCCTAGTATAAATAGATATTTTTCACATTTTAGGTTAAGTTTTGTTAAGGAGAACACGTGAACGACTGATTTTTACCTTTTTGAGTAATTTTAGAGTAGATTTATCTTTTATCTTTTTTCATCTTGTATTTGAATATTATGGCTTATATTTCATCTTCGGCTTTGATTTCTGCTAGTTTCATGAGTAGCTAAATCCGTAGCCAGGGTTGTGACCCAACCCTAGTGTGGATATTTAATGGGTCTTGAATTTTAGGGCTTAGTTTTTTATGGGTTAGTGATATTTAGCCTAATTCATGCTTTAATTGTATAATTTGTAGTTGCAAATACTGATTCGTGCCTTTATGACTTAAGACTTTTCTTGAGAAAGAGGGACTAAGTCTAGGAAAATTAGGCTAACAAGGAATTGGGGTGCATTCAAGATATTGATAGCCCCAATATAATTAAAGGGTTAAACCTAGAGATACTAATACCCGACTTGAGCCAATATCATTTATTATGCATGAACACCCATTTGAACTTGAGAAAGCCAAATTGGGCAAAGTAATTCAAACTACCGAGAGGTATAGAGTGAGCACTTATGTGTGATGGTTATATCACGACCCCAATCCTAACAAGCTTGCCCTAAATTCTCTATACCCGTTAGATATCCACCTAGGTGGAAGTCACTACCCTAGTCCCTTTTAATTCTTGAAAACTACCAACAAAAATATTATACTTAGCTTTAACTATTACATGTTTTAGAATAGGAGTAGAAGTAGACAACAAAATCAACCATTTGTGGAAGTACAATTAAGAGCAAAACTCGCATCTCTACTCGGATATAAACCTAACTCCAAACTCATTAACTCCCTATGGATTCGATCCCGACCTTTGTTGGGTAAAACTGTATCGACCATCCTTGCTACTCTATAGTAGTGCAGGTTTGGAACCAACCAATTTTTGGCGCCGTTGCCAAGGAGTTAAACGGTTTTAGCTATATCTTCGAGTATTTATGTGTTTTATTTTTCTTTCCTTCCAATTTTCTAATTTGTTTGTGAATTTATCTCAGGTACAATATGGCTCTTAACAATGATGCTCCCAGAAATTTGCCTTTGGGGAGGAGGTAGATGATGATAATATAGATGGGATTTAACCCGAACCTCAAGCATAAAGGAGAGGTTGACCACCTCATGATAATATTCCAAATCCTCCCCCACCTCCAGCAAGGGCAACACACCGGGTGTTGCCCAACGAAGGATACGCAAGTGCAATAGTCCCACCCCAGATTAGGGCGAGCAACTTCCAATTAACCAGCGTGATGCTTACACTCTTGGAACATCGAGGTTTCTTCACCGGAGCTCCACACCAAAATGCCTACAAGCATCGCAAGGGTTTTGTTGATACATGCTGGGGGAGCAAGCAAACTAACATTTCTGAGGACGCGTTAAGATTAAAGCTTTTCCGATTCTCTCTAGGGGGAACCCTCTAGATTGGCTTGAGAGATTGCCCAACCATTCCATAACCACGTCAGATGAGTTGGCCGAGAAATTTATAGCAAAGTTCTTCTCACCGGGGCATATGGCGACGCTGAGAGATGAGATGCTTGCCTTCAAATAAGAGCCAAATGAACCGCTTTATGAGATTTGGGAAAGTTATCGAACGATGGTTAAAGAATATTTGAACAATGACATGACCGAAGCAATGATCCAGCAAACATTCTACCGTGGCATCAACACTACCAACCAGTGTGTAGTTAACCAACTCACTGGGGGAAACTTTATGAACACTTCTTATGTTGAGGCATGTGATATACTTGATGAGATAGAGGATACTCCCTCGGTGTGGCAAAGTCAATCTAATGTGCCACAAGGTGATCCCAATGTCATTCACCAACACAAAGAGCTCCATGACCACGCTAAGCAATAGCCGAGTTAACTACAACCATGATCTAGTTGGCCAAAGCTCAATTGCAACAAGTTCAGGGGCCAAAACAAGTGAATGCCATGGAAGAGGTAAATATGATGGTCAACAAGAGGAGGCAAAGAGGTCAACAAAGTCAAGAAAATCCATATCAATATGAGCAAGGTAGTAGTAGTTACAACTAAGATGATGGGTATGCTGATCAAAGTGAAGAGGTTCAATATGTGAACAACTACCAAGGACAATGGGGCAATGCTCCGAATCAACAACAGTGGAGATCCCAAGAAAATTGGGGAAATCAAAATCAACAAGGAAATTGGAACAATGCAAACAACAACAACCAAAGCAACTGGGGGAACAACAATCAAAATTGGGGCAACCAAAGTAACCAAGGCAACTGGGGTGGAAATAACAATAGCAGTAGGGGAGGCAAAATACTAAGGGGGTTGGAATAATGGTAATCAAGAGAATCGGGGTCCGGGCTTTCAAAGTCCTCCGATGTTTCAATAACCTAACAACCCCCCTCCATTTTCGTCTCAAGGTCCTAGCTCGTCCAACAATGAGATGAGACGGATTGAATCAATGTTTGAGCAAATGATGATGAAAAACGCCGACTCCGATGCCTAATTGGCATCCCACAATACTTCTATCCGAAACTTGGAGGTCCAACTTGGACAAATTTCTCAAGCATTGAATACTCGCCCTAAGGGGGCACTACCTAGTGACATGATAGTAAACCCTAAGGGAGGGAACAACATAGTCTACACTATGGAGGTGACTATAAGGAGTGGTAGAGGTGGGGTCGCTAGTACCTCTAATGCAAGAAAGGTTGTGAGTGATGATGTGTTAGTGCAAGGGGATGATGAGCAAAGCACTGATGTGCAAGTGTGTGATGAGAATGTGAATGAAGAAGTAAGAATTAACATTGATGATAACGTGGAGAAGACACAAAATGATGTGAACCCTTCTAGGGAACACGCGGTAGACATACCGAAAACAGTAGTGCCCAAAGAAAAGGCTCCTTTACCAAGGACTCCTCCACTATAACCTCAGAGGCTTGCGAAACAAAACAATGAGAACCAGTTCAAGAAATTTATTGATATGATGAAGAGTTTGTCGATATATGTACCTTTGGTGGAAGATCTAGAACAAATGGCAGGATATGCCAAGTTTATGAAAGACTTAGTAACAAAAAAGAGATCTATGAATTGTGAAACTATCAAAATGACGCATCAAGTGAGTGCCATTATAAATTCCATGGCCCCAAAGCTAGAAGACCTCGGTGCTTTTACAATCCCGTGCACTATTGGTAGTGCCGATTTTGCCAAAGCTTTGTATGACTTAGGGGAAAGCATTAGCTTGATGCCATATTTTATGTTTAAGACATTGGGGATTGGGCAACCAAGGCCCATATCCATGAGGTGGCGGATAGGGAAATGAAGAAGCCATTGGGGATTATAGATGATGTGCTTGTGCGGGTTGACAAGTTCATACTTCCCTCACATTTTGTGATTCTTGACTGCGAGGTTGACTATGAGGTGTTGATCATATTGGGGAGACCTTTCCTCGCTACAAGGAAGGCTTTAGTTGATGTGGAAGCAGGGGAGCTCACCTTCCTAGTGGGTGATGAAAAAGTTGTGTTCCATGTCTGCAAATCAATGAGGCAACCCAATAGCAACGAAGTATGCTCCTTTGTGGATCTTGTGACCGAGGTGATTGTTGAAGACATCGGTGCAGTGATAAATATGGAGGACCCTTTGGAAGCTGTGTGTTGAACCATGGTGTGACTGAGGATGAAGGCTTGGTGGAATATGTCAATGCTTTACAAGGAATGGTTTCTTACACATATGAGCCCCGAAAACTTTCCTTGGATCTTGAGAACCGAAAGACTCCACCAACAAAGCCCTCAATCATGGAACCTCCCATATTGGATGTTGAAGCCTTTGCCTTCACACCTCAGGTATGAATTCTTGGGCCCTTGTTCAACTTTACCTGTTATTCTTTCTTCGTGCTTAACTAACGTGCAGGTATATACCACTCTTGTGGTGCTCCAAAAAAGGAAAAAGGCAACTGGATGGACTCTAGCTGATATTCGGGGTATAAGCCCCGCCTTTTTCATGCACAAAATTATACTTGAGAATGATGACAAACCCTCCGTGGAACATTAAAAGAGTTTGAATGAGGCTATGCAAGAGGTCGTCAAGAAGGAAATTATCAAGTCGCTAGATGCAGGGGTTGTGTTCCCCATTTTGGATAGTTCATGGACTTCGCCGGTACAATGTGTGCCAAAGAAGGGGGGTATGACTGTGGTCACAAATGAACAAAATGAGTTGATCCCCAATAGGACTATCATCGGATGGAGTGTATGCATGAATTATCGAAAGCTGAACAAAGTGACCCGCAAAGATCATTTTCCATTGCCCTTTCTTGACCAAATATTGGATAGACTTGATGGGCGTGCCTACTATTGAATTTTGAATGGGCACTCATGTTACAACCAGATTTTTATTACACCGGAAGACCAAGAGAAAACCACCTTCGCATTCCCGTATGGTACCTTTGCATTCTCAAGGATGCCATTTGGTTTGTATAATGCACCGGGTACCTTTCAACAATGTATGATGGCTATATTTATGGATATGGTGGAGGACTTCTTGGAAGTGTTCATGGATGATTTTATTGTTGTGGGTGACTCCTTTGAAGAATGCTTTAATAATCTTGACAAGGTGTTGGCCCGATGTGAAGAGACCAACTTAGTACTTAATTGGGAGAAGTGCCACTTTATGATTGAGGATGGCATTTTTCTAGGCCATAAGATCTCCAAGAACGATATTAAAGTGGACAAAGTGAAGATTGAAGTGATTTCAAAACTCTATCCTCCTACTTCCGTCAAGGGAGTTAGGAGCTTTCTTGGGCATGCGGGTTCTACCGAAGGTTCATCAAGGACTTCTCAAAATGGTGAATCCCTTGTGCAAGTTGTTGGAAAAAGATGAAAAGTTTGTGTTCGATGATAATTGCATGAAGGCTTTTGAGCTTCTCAACTATAGATTGACTACCATTCCCATCATCAACGCACCCAATTGGAGCTTACCATTTGAGCTCATGTGCGATGCTAATGACGTTGCGGTAGGAGTAGTTTTGGGCAAATGATCAACAAAATATTATATCCGCTCTATTATGCAAGAAAAACGATGAATGATGCCCAAGTCAATTATACTATGACCGAAAAGAGTTACTATCCATTTTCTTTGCCATGGAAAAGTTCAGGCCATATCTCATGTGTACCAAAGCGATTGTGCACACCGATAACGCGGCACTCCGTTACTTGATGACAAAGAAGGACTCTAACATTAGGTGGATGAGATGGGTTCTTTTGCTTCAAGAGTTTGATCTTGAAATTATTGATCGAAAAGGAAGTGAAAATCAAGTGGTGGACCACTTGTCCCGCTAGGAAGAGGAGGGGAGGCCCCATGATGGCCTCGAAATTAATGATTTATTTCCGGATGAACAACTCCTCTCCATTTCTTTGAATAGTATGTCTTGGTTCGCCGATGTGGCTAATTGTTTTTGTGATAGATATTGTTTCAAGTGAGCTCTCTTCTAACCAAAGGAAGAAGCTTAAACGGGACAGCTTGGATTATTACTGGGACGATCCTTATCTTTTCAAGATTTGTAATGATGGTGTGATCTGGAGATGTGTTCTAGAAGAGGAGCAAATGAGTATTCTTGATGCTTCCCATTCCTCGCCCTACGGTGGTCATCATGGTGGGGCGAGAAATGCTTCAAAGGTTCTTAACTGTGGATTTTATTGGCCTACCCTGTATAAAGATGATAGTAAGCTTGTTAAGAGATGTGATGAGTGTCAGAGAGCTAGTGGAATTTCCAAGAAGGATGAAATGCCTCTCACCACTATTCTTGAGATTGACATTTTTGACGTGTGGGGCATTGACTTCATGGGACCATTTGTGAGTTCATGTGGTAACACTTACATTCTGGTTCCTATTGATTATGTTTCTAAGTGGGTTGAAGTTGTGGCTTTGCCCAACAATGAGGCACAGAGTGTGGTGGCAGTCTTAAAGAAAAATATCTTCAAAAGGTTTAGCACGCCAAGGGCGATTATTAGTAATGGGGATTCTCATTTTTGCAACAAGGCCTTCGTACTTTACTCTTCAAGTGTGGTGTCAATCATAAAGTGTCAACCCATTTCATACCCATGCTAGTGGACAAGTTGAGGTCTCTAACACGGAGATAAAGAGCATATTATCAAAAACTATCAATGCAAACTAGACTGATTGGTCAAGGAAACTGGATGATGCTTTGTGGGCTTACAGAACTCTGTATAAGACTCCAATTGGTATGTCTCCATACCGATTGGTATTTGGAAGAGCATGCCATATTCTGGTTGAGTTACAACATAAGGCCATATGGGCTCTTAAGAAGTTAAACCTTGAATGGGATAGCTGCAAATCTCTAGGTAGAGCAACTAAATGAACTTGATGAGTTTAGGTTTCATGCCTATTCCAGCTCGTCCTTGTATAAGGACAAGATGAAGTACTTGTTGATACCCAATTTTTCCCTATGTATTTTTTATACTCAAAATACTTTCAAAATAGCATATGTATGCATATACAAGCACGCCCAAAGGCTTTGGTACTTTCCCAAATTTTTAAAGATTTTTAAAACCAATTTATGGCCTATTTTGCACTATAAAAACCAATAAGTATTCCCAAAACTTGTCATTTTGGCGAATAATTTATTTTATTCTCGCATTTACACAAAATATAATTTACATAATTTTTTGCATAATGTTACAAGTCCATTTGGTATTTTAAACTAAATTTGCATGAAATGGCAATTTTAGCCTATTTCTCAATTTAATAGCATTCGTAATCACAAAATTATTTCTAATATTTTTAGATTAATACTTATGCATTTCTTATTAACTCTGTATTTTTAATTTGATTTTTAAACACTATTTATTATTTTTATAAAATCAAAACGGGGAAAATTGGCTATTTAAATTGCAGTCCCTTTTTATTTCAATTGTAGCCCAAATTGCACCCTCAATTTCAACCCCAACCCGTATTCCTAGATTACCCGACCCATACCCAATTAATTTACCCGATCCAGCCTTGATCTGATCTGAGCCGTTGATCAAATGAGATCAACGGCCCAGATTCTATTTCCCAAATTAAATCAAACGACCCCCCTTTGACCCCTCATTTCTCATAGAGACCGGTCTCTCTCTTGGTCTCTTCGTCTCCTCCTTCTCTCTAGAACCCTCTGGTTCCCTCCTCATTCTCCGACGAGCTTCATCGCCTCTTCGGCCATGCTCCGTCCTCACTTCTCTCGACCACCAGTCGCCATGGAGCTGTGTCTCGCTGATATTCTCTAAGTTTTGAGGCTCCAGAGACTTCCACAATGCAAGATGGTCACTGGAAGCCTTGCTTGGCTTATCTCCGGCCTTTTCTCCGATGGTTTTCAGTCCGATGGCACTATGAACGCCATTATTAACGAGTTTCACAGCCAGGTTCCTTACCTCACCGATTTATTGCAAAAAACCCTAATTTCTGCCTAAGTCTCTCGATCTCTATCTTTTTAAAGCATTTTTAACTTATCCTTTTGTGTTTTACACTACCTTCTGCCTGATTCTCAAATTTTAAACGTTTTGTTCTTTTCTCAAAAGCTAGGGTTTCCGAACCCCTTTCAAAAATCACTATATCTTCTGCTTCTTTTTGAGTATTATGTGCTTATGCTTGTATTATTTGTTTATGTTTGTGCTATGAGCTTGTTTGTGTGGTTTTCTGGTTAATCCGAGTTCCATGCTTTAAGTTTCTATTAGGGCTCCTGTCTTGTGTTGAAACTGTGATCTTCTCGCTTAGTGTTCTCTGATTTTCACACCTATTGTGTTTATAGGTCTAATTGTTATTCTAAATAATTTTGTGCATCTCTTTGAATCCCTGATTATCCGTATATGATTTCCTTGGAGATGCTCCACTGATTTGAATTGTTTCCTTGATTGTGAGATGCTTTCCTTACTTAAGGATGATTCCCTGTGATTTTCCATCTCACCCGTGATTTTCCTTTGGAAGATTTAAAGAAGAAAGCCGTGTCCCCAGCGGATCAAGCAAAGTAATGTAAACTGGCATTCAAACGTCAGCAAAGGACCAGCATCATCTCCCAAAGTCACAAGATAAAGGCATCGGAGGAGAGTGTTAGCCGACAAGAAAGCAAAGCAACAAGAACAAGTTGAAGATGGATAAGATTTCAGGATCCTCAATTTAGCTTAGCTTCTTGTTTTCCTTTTAGAGCAATGTAATAGGGAGATCGGTTGAGCAGTAGCATCCTACAGCAGTATACAACAGCGCACAACAACAACAGCAAGCAATACAGTCACACGGTAGTCCCAGCTACCAAAATTTCCCGAACTACATTGACCTGATTCCTGTTCAGCCCAGGATATGTAGGAAACCTCTGAAGCAAAGGTTCGGTCAAATCTCTTTCAAAAAATGCTTCACACGGAGTATTCGGACGGGCAAAAATCGCTCGCTTTATCTTTGCGCGAAAACCCTTCGTGTCTTCGTGCAAAGAGGGGCAGCTGTAAGCACGTGATTTTTGCTTCACGGACAGTCACTCCAAAAGAAATAGTAACAAAGGACCTCGCTGTACAATTTTCAATTTTCCGTAACGTGTGCTGCTAGTCATGTGTGGGTCTGTCCATTTTGTCCATTTTTTACATTATTAAACAAAGTACAAAATGTGTATGATCTGGTAATTAGACCATAATTCATTCAGTAAAAGAAAAATTCACAAAAATATTCTAGGGTGCGATTTAACCTATTTAAATATTTTGATAATTATGTTTGTTTGAATTTCATTTTTTATTTTTAGTTTTAAGATTAGAAAAAAAGAAGAAAAGAAAAAAAAAGAAAAAAAGAAAGGGAGAAAAGAATGAAGAAAACGGTTTGGGCCAAGGAAATAAACCAAAAATAGGCCCAAACCAATTCGATCAGGTCCAGTCCAAAACCGGCTACCCAGGCATCTCCTGAAACGACGTCGTTTCAGGCAAATCAATCTGAGCCGTCCGTCCCAGCCGATCCAACGGTTCAGGACCTCTTTCAGCGACCCATGTTCAAACCCGACCCAATAACCAATCCGACCCAACCCCTCACTTAAACCAAACGACCCCGTTTAACTATCAAACGACCCCGTCCCATTTCTCAGCATCAGATCTAAGCCGTTGAGATCATCTGATCTAACGGCTCAGATCCGATCAACCTCACCATATATAAACCTTCCCTTACACCCCACGCCCCCTATCCGAACCCCACCCCTCACTCGTCTCCTTCCCTGAACCCTGAAACCCCCAAACCCTAGCAGCCGCCCTAGTCTCCTTCGCCATTAAAGCCGGCGGCACGAACGCCGGTGACCACCCCCTGAACACCCTAAGACCCCCTCACTCCCCTGAACACGAATCCACTAACCACGAACCTCGAATCATCTCCTATCGTCTCGAATCTGGATTTGAAGATTCGAGACAAAACCCGGATCTATGCCAAACCATCCCATCTTCATACCAGACACTCCCCTGACCTTCCTCGTGACCAAGCTAAGCTTGGTTTGGTCCGAATCTACCCACAACTCCTAAAAATCCAGATCTGGAAATTCAGAACTTGAAACACATGCACCTGGGGAACCCGGCCGGTTTGGACATGGGTTTGAGGTCTAATAGACCTTAATCAAGGTGTTCTCATGTGAGAACACCCTGATTAAAGTTTGTTCGGCCTCAAAAGTTCGAAGTTGAATCAGATTTGGGTCTGTTTGATTTAAGCATTTTCGGTAAGTTTTCCTTTCTTTTGTGTTAGTTTTGATTAAGTGGTCAGCATGTTTCGTTGTGTTTGTTTGTTATTTTTTGTTATTTTTTCATTCGGATTTCTTCATCTCTGTAAAGACCTTTTATTTGGTCGATTGGTTTCTGTGTATGATTTAAATGTATCCTATGATAAGCATGTCCGATTAGTATAGTCGTCGCATGAATAAACTTATATAGGTTCCTAGTGACTGACCAAGTTGTCCGAAGCCCTTTAGGTCCCTGAACATATTGTTTGTGTGAGCGACTGATTATTACCTGCTATAATTAGTATAGTCGACTCGATAAATGTCGTTGATTAGTTTCTATAACTAATGAATCAAACGAGCTAATAATGTCGCATGACTAATTGATACTTTGCCACTGATTGAAGGCCCCAACATTGTTTGAAATAGTTTGTTTGCATTGAAAAATGACTGAAAGGTTCAGTCTAGGCAGTCCTGAATTTGAAACTTTCATCAGTTCAAAAATGCCCTGATGCGGCAAAGGGTCAAGACAGTGGTAACCAGGGTTTAACAGGGGTAGTCTGGGGTTTGCAAAGAACAAAAATGATTAGTTTAAATGAGCTGACAAGTAGGGTACTAATTTGGGATTAAATTAATGCCAATGGGGAACAAGACATAAGAGTATGAGACTTAAATTGAATAAAAAATGAGGCCCATAACTCCTGATTAAACAAAACCAGGCGTGGGAATAAAGGGGGCTGACACCAAAAGATGCTTAGGCATGGGCTTTAAAGAGTATGGGCAGGCTGCAAGTTGCAGCAAAAAAGGCAGCTTAACTGCACTGGTTTTTGGCTTATAAATAAGTCATTTGAGAACTTAAACGGGGCTGGAGTTTTTTGAGTCTTAGGCTGGACTTTTAGTCTTCAGAAAAAAAAGAGAGAAAAGGCTGGAATTTTTAGTTTTAAAGCTGAAACTTTTAGTCTAAAGAAAGGTTTACTGAGTTTAAAGAAAGCTGAATAACATAAGTTAGTTTCCAAATAGATTGTAACCAAACACTGCCTGAAAGTTGTATAAGAGTGCATATTGGTCAAGCTGTCTTGGCCAAGTTCTGTTGCTTGCATTGACTGAGTTGTTTGTGGTTGTTGAACTGGTGGTTTTACTGCATTTGAACCCTCAGTTACTGCTGCTATTTCTTTACTTTTTCCTGGGATTACTGGCTTGGCACTCGACTATTTGCTAGTCCTTGTATTCTGGGAGATCACTGTTGGTTATCTGTGGCTGTGGAAAACACTTGGTTCAGTTGGTTGTTGCTGTGTTGTTGTTGTGTATCTGTTGTTGCTGTGTTTGCTGCATACTGCCTAGCTGACCATTCCTTCCTTCTTTGTCCTCCATACCAGGTACACAATTAATACCACAAATGTAACTGAAAGTTTGAGCATGAATGCAAAAGAGAGGACCTGCAGATTGTTTTTTTATATATGTACATGAACTGTTACTCTAAATGTCATGAAATAGTTACATTTTTGTTTGGACAATAGAAGCAGCCTACATACTAAGTATATCAATGTAGGTTAACGAATGCTAGCCTTGTATGTATACTGCTAGGTGAAAAATATGCCCAGTGTAATAAGTTGTATTTCAGACTTAGTCTGATGGTGTAGTATATTCTCTAATGTAGGCCAAATAGGAAAGCTATCCGTTTTAGTTAAAGTTCTTTCTCCTTTTGCCATATTGTCCCATAAATTGATAAACTCATTTCACAAAACAAAGAATCAGTTCAGGGCCTCAACCTCATGAAGGTCGAGCCCAAATCGAAGCAAACCAAGTAGGCTCGCGTAGAACAGGCAGAGGCCCAGGTCTGGCCTATCACGCATGGGCTGGATTTGGGCCTATAATTGTTTGTTCGGCTGACTGTACATACAGCCTCATTTCTGAAATTTTTTTAGCTTTTCTGAATGTCATTACAAATAACTTGCAAGCATTTAATTAATTAGGACTATCTACTGTTTTCAATTGATAAAGACAAACACGACGAGAAACGTAGTTGTTATAGGATATCCTTTTAAAAAAAATATATAATAATAAAAAAATAAGAACGAGATGAGCCTCGATGAAAATAAACAAAACGCACAGACGCGGGGCCCTTGTTTAAAGGTGTATTATCAAAGCATCTAGGTTCCAGGACGGGTTGTTTAGCAAATCTCACAACTCTCCTAAAAATAACAATACGTTAGACTCTTTAGGACGCGCCTTAATAAATCTTACCTTCTTAAACTCGGGTGCGCATTTATGTGACCCAAATCCAATTCTCAACGGAGTCGAAATGTGTTTCTAATCACGGGTACATTGATTGTGACGTGGTTCGAGATGCGTGTCCATGACGTTGCAATTTCATTTAAAAAAAAAAATTGAGATGAGCCTCGCCAAATAAAAATGTACACAGCTACGGGGCCCTCCAACTGTATATATATATTAAAACACTTAGAATTCGGGACAGGTCGTTTAGCGAATTTTTCGGCCTTACCCAAAACAACAAATACGCTAGTTGCTTTAGGCACGTCTTAATAATTTACTCTCCTTAATTCGGGTGCACATTTATGTGACCCAAATCCAAATCTCAACCGAGTCAAAATATGTCAACAATCACGGGTGCATTGATGCAACGTGATTCGAGATATGTTTTCACAACGTTGCAATTCTTGATAAAAACAGTAAATGATAAAAGAGGTTAAAAGTTAAATTTTGCACATAAGTTCACACTTGTATAAGATCAGATAATCAAGCCGAATATAACAGTTGAGCGACCGTGCTAGAACCACGGAACTCGGGAATGCCTAACACCTTCTCCCGGGTTAACAGAATTCCTTATCCGGATTTCTGGTACGCAGACCATAATATAGAGTCATTATTTTCCTCGATTCGGGATTAAAATTGGTGACTTGGGACACCCTAAATCTCCCAAGTGGCGACTCTGAAATAATTAAACGAATCCCGTTTCGATTGTCCTTTAATTGGAAAAAACTCCCCTGCGCCCCCGCGGGCGCGGAAAAAGGAGGTGTGACACCTCCTCATATGCTAAAGAGAGGGTAGAGTATATATAGTCTTCAAATAAGTGATAAATAAGGTAACACATATAGACTGATTATAATTATAGAAAGAAAACCTATTAGAATCAATTAAAACTCAAATTGCCTTCAATTAGGGAGTCACAGCTCAAACGGTAAAGAAAAATGCATCAAATAAGGAAGGTACAACATAATTACAAGTAAGGAAAGTAAATAAGCATATAGTGTGCATATAAACAGACTGATTTTGAAAGCAATTAGTTAAGGAAAATCACGGGTGATAGCATCGTCATGCTGGGCATGCTACAACGTTTCCAAACTGCTTCTTTTGAGATGCGTTCCTTTTCCTTTTGAATTGCACACTTGCCTCTGCAGTTGTCTGCTTCTTGGTGCTGGGGATTTTATTGTTTCCCGTTTGGGGCTCTCTGTTGTACCCTTCCGTCTCCAGGTGGGGTGACTGATTCCAAAATCTAGAGCTAAAGAGTATTCCCGCATTATACTGGTGGGCGACCTAGAACTTAAAAGTATTCCCGCATTATACTGGTGGGCGACCTAGAACTTAAAAGTATTCCCGCATTATACTGGTGGGCGACCTAGAACTTAAATGTATTCCCGCATTATACTGGTGGGCGACCTAGAACTTAAAAGTATTCCCGCATTATACTAGTGGGCGACCTAGAACTTAAATGTATTCCCGCATTATACTGGTGGGCGACCTAGAACTTAAAAGTATTCCCGCATTTTACTGGTGGGCGACCTAGAACTTAAAAGTATTCCCGCATTATACTGGTGGGCGACCTAGAACTTAAATGTATTCCCGCATTATACTGGTGGGCGACCTAGAACTTAAAAGTATTCCCGCATTTTACTGGTGGGCGACCTAGAACTTAAAAGTATTCCCGCATTATACTGGTGGGCGACCTAGAACTTAAATGTATTCCCGCATTATACTGGTGGGCGACCTAGAACTTAAAAGTATTCCCGCATTATACTGGTGGGCGACCTAGAACTTAAATGTATTCCCGCATTATACTGGTGGGCGGCCTAGAACTTAAAAGTATTCCCGCATTATACTGGTGGGCGGCCTAGAACTTAAAAGTATTCCCGCATTATACTGGTGGGCGACCTAGAACTTAAAAGTATTCCCGCATTATACTGGTGGGCGACCTAGAACTTAAAAGTATTCCCGCATTATACTGGTGGGCGACCTAGAACTTAAATGTATTCCCGCATTATACTGGTGGGCGACCTAGAACTTTAAAAGTATTCCCGCATTATACTGGTGGGCGACCTAGAACTTAAATGTATTCCCGCATTTTACTGGTGGGCGACCTAGAACTTAAAAGTATTCCCGCATTATACTGGTGGGCGACCTAGAACTTTAAAAGTATTCCCGCATTATACTGGTGGGCGACCTAGAACTTAAATGTATTCCCGCATTATACTGGTGGGCGACCTAGAACTTAAAAGTATTCCCGCATTATACTAGTGGGCGACCTAGAACTTAAATGTATTCCCGCATTATACTGGTGGGCGACCTAGAACTTAAAAGTATTCCCGCATTATACTGGTGGGCGACCTAGAACTTAAAAGTATTGAAATTGCTTTCCCGTTCTTCCGAGAAAATTTTCGACAATTGGCAGAAAATTTTCTGCCCCGGTTTTTGGTGACTTCCATGGCGGTGCATCTTGCTGCCATCATCAATCCTTTGTTTTCCTGCAGCAGACAAAAGGATTTAATCAGTTTTAATCGTGGTGGTAGAGGGTGCCTTTCTGGCGAGCCATTTTTCTCTCTTCCCCTTCTCTTGCTCTTTGTCCCCATAATTGGTTGGCGGGCAAAGTTGCCTGTTGGGGGGTTTCTAGCCTGCTGGGGATTGGTTTTCAATTTATCCTCTTTTCTGCTTTCTCTTTAAACACATGATGTGGGAGTCTGCTTCTAACTCCCGAAACCACTCCCTTTTGGAGCTTACTTCTTCAAAAATTTCCGGGCACAATCACTGCATTGCCCGGGACCGGACTTTAAGACTGTTTGTATTATCCTGCATTGGATGAATTCCCCTTTGGTTCCTGGTAGTAAGCTTTGAAAAATCCTTTCAAGACACATTTTAGGAAAAGAAATAAAGATATGGAAAAAAGAAAAACTTTCTGAACCAATATTTTGTGGGAGGAGACAATCCAAAGAACTTATCTGGAGGACACAACTGGTCCCCGTGATCATGACGTGCACCATAGATTCCCGACCCAGTCTATTTGTATCAATCGATTTGTCCGACGGTCTGACTTGCTGGGGATGATAAATGGATGTTCATCTTGTTGCGAATGTGGTAGCTTTTGCTGCTCTATCTTGTCGCCTCATAGTGCCCTTCGAGGGGTTTTCACTAATGAGACTCTCTCTTTTCTCTCATCTCCCGGCGCCTTATGGTGCCTGTGAAGGTTTTCACCAATAAGACTCTCTCATTTCATATCCCTCGTCTTACGTCGCCTCTCGGTGCCTGCGAAGGTTTTCACCGATGAGACTCTCTCATTTTATTTCTTTCGATGAATCGGGGCGTTGTAGATACGACCCTCTCTTCTGGAGATTCCTTTGACTATCAATTCATTCTCAGTCTCACGATCCTCTTCTTTGCTGGGGATCAGTGTATCATTCTCGGTCTTATTTGCTGGATTTGGCATCTCTCGAACATTGATCGGGAGGTCTTTTGGATGTTGACATTGGTTTTGGTGTGGAGTTAAAGAAAGGCTATGAAAAATGAAAATAATTTGATGGGTGATGTGCTACAACTTTTGGAATCAAACCTTTGTTGGAATTTTAAAACATAACTTCTGCCCCAGTTTTCTTGCTTGGGGAATTTATTTTTTACTCTTATGTTGTGCTATGTGCGTTACGCACGCTGTGCCTATTATGCACACTATGTACATTATGCATCCTATATTTACTATGATGCATACTATGACCGAGCCGTGAGGCGCCTACGTATCCTCTTTGAGGAATCAGGTCAAACGTAGTTCCCACGGTTTTGTATTTCTTTATGATTTCATCTTCTTCTTTTTTTCTTTTTTTCTTTTTTTTTTTTTTTCTTTTTTTTTTCTTTTCATTTTCTTTCTCTCTTTTTTCATATCTTTCCCATTAGTGATTCCAAAAGAGGGACATGAAAGAATTACTTAAGGCTCAAAGGGGGAAGCAAGGGTTAAACAGTGTTTGGATAGAAGAAAGAATTGCCTCCGTCATCTCATTATCCATCAAATGCCAAATACAAACAAATAAACCAAAAATTGCCATAATTAAAGAAATTACGCATAATATCTCTTGACTGCATCTGAATTGATAGCCATGTCGACACATCTACCTTCGATATCTGTCAAACACAGAGCGCCGTTGGACAATACTCTGGTCACGATATAAGGCCCTTGCCAATTTGGGGCGAATTTGCCTTTTGCTTCGACCTGATGTGGGAGGATCTTCTTTAACACCTGCTGCCCTACCTCAAACTTCCTGGGGCGCACCTTCTTGTTATATGCTCTTGCCATTCTCTTCTGATACAGTTGACCATGGCACACTGCTGCCAATCTTTTCTCATCTATCAGGCTCAACTGTTCCAATCGAGCTTTTACCCATTCATCATCATCAATCCCGGCTTCAGTGACAATTCGGAGGGACGGAATTTCGACCTCCGCTGGTATCACGGCCTCAGTTCCGTATACCAACAAGTAAGGAGTTGTGCCTATGGAGGTCCGGACGGTAGTGCGGTACCCCAATAAAGCAAAGGGTAATTTCTCGTGCCACTGTCTGGACCCTTCCACCATTTTTCGCAGTATCTTCTTGATATTCTTATTGGCTGCTTCGACTGCTCCATTTGCCTTAGGACGATATGGGGTGGAATTGCGGTGTGTAATCTTGAATTGTTGGCATACCTCTCTCATCAAGCTGCTATTAAGATTCGCACCGTTATCCGTGATGATCACTTTTGGGATCCCAAATCTGCAGATGATATGGGAGTGAACAAAGTCCACCACTGCCTTCTTAGTTACTGATTTGAAGGTTTTAGCCTCAACCCATTTGGTGAAGTAATCAATGGTCACTAGAATGAACCTATGACCGTTGGACGCTGCTGGCTCGATGGGCCCAATGACATCCATGCCCCATGCTACAAACGGCCAGGGTGCTGACATCGTATGTAACTCTGTTGGCGGAGAATGAATCAAATCTCCATGTATCTGGCACTGATGGCATTTCCTTACGAAAGTGATACAGTCGTGTTCCATGGTTAGCCAATAACACCCTGTTCGAAGGATCTTTCTTGCCAATATATATCCGCTCATGTGTGGCCCACAAACTCCGGCATGTACTTCCGCCATAACCGTCGTTGCCTGCCCGGCATCTATGCATCTCAACAATCCCAAATCCGGGGTTCTTTTGTACAATACTCCTCCACTGAGGAAGAAACCATTCGACAAACGCCGAAGGGCTCTTTTTTGGTCCCCAAAAGCATGTTCTGGATATATCCCCATCCTGAGGTATTCCTTGATATCATGAAACCAGGGTTCGCCATCTGCTTCTTCTTCTACGGCATTGCAGTAGGCGTGCTGATCACGGACCTGGATGTGTAGAGGATCAACATACATTTTGTCAGGGTGGTGCAACATTGATGCTAAGGTGGCTAAGGCATCCGCAACCTCATTGTGAACTCTCGGGATATGTTTGAACTTTACCGATCGAAATTTCTTGCTCAGATCATGCAAGCATTGTCGGTATGGTATGAGCTTTAGATCTCGTGTTTCCCATTCACCCTGAATTTGATGTACCAAGAGGTCCGAGTCTCCCAAGACCAAGACGTCTTGGACACCCATGTCAGCAGCCAAGCGCAGACCCAGAATGCAAGCTTCATATTCGGCCATATTGTTGGTGCAATAGAAGCGTAGTTGAGCCGTAACAGGATAATGCCGTCCTGTTTCAGAAATGAGTACTGCTCCTATTCCAACCCCTTTTGCGTTTGCCGCTCCATCGAAGAAAAGCTTCCAACCCGGTTCCTCGGGTAATTCCAACTCATTCGTATGCATCACCTCTTCGTCAGGAAAATACGTTCTTAAGGGCTCGTATTTCTCATCAACGGGATTCTCTGCCAAATGGTCTGCCAGTGCCTGGGCTTTCATGGCCGTCCTTGTCACGTAGATGATATCAAATTCTGTGAGCAGAATTTGCCATTTTGCCAACCTTCCCGTGGGCATAGGTTTCTGAAAGATATACTTCAACGGGTCCAAACGGGATATGAGATAAGTAGTATACGAAGACAGGTAGTGCTTCAATTTCTGAGCTACCCAAGTTAGGGCGCAGCACGTTTTCTCGAGTTGAGTGTACTTGACCTCATGCACTGTGAATTTCTTGCTAAGATAGTAGATGGCTTGCTCCTTCCTCCCTGAGTCGTCATGTTGCCCCAGTACACAACCAAATGAATTTTCCAAGACTGTCAGGTAAAGGATTAGGGGTTTCCCGGGCTTAGGTGGGACCAACACGGGTGGATTAGACAGATACCCTTTGATTTGGTCGAAAGCCTCTTGACACTCTGTCGTCCAACCTTCTGCAGCATCCTTTCTCAGTAGCCGAAATATGGGCTCACAAGTTGCTGTGAGTTGAGCGATGAACCTGCTGATGTAATTGAGTCTACCCAGCAAACTCATTACCTCTGTTTTGTTCCTTGGCGGTGGCAAGTCTCGGATGGATTCAATTTTGGATGGGTCTAACTCAATCCCCCGTCGACTGACGATGAATCCTAGCAACTTTCCTGATGGAACCCCGAATGCGCATTTGGCCGGGTTAAGCTTGATATCATACCTTCGGAGTCTTTGGAAAAATCTCCTTAGGTCTGCTACATGGTCCTCCTGACGCCAAGATTTGATGATCACATCATCGACGTACACTTCTATTTCTTTGTGTATCATGTCATGAAACACAGCAGTCATTGCTCGCATGTACGTTGCCCCAGCGTTCTTTAACCCGAACGGCATTACCCGATAGCAGTAGGTTCCCCATGGCGTAATAAACGCTGTCTTCTCAGCATCCTCTTCGTCCATTAGGATCTGATGATAACCTGCATAGCAATCCACAAAGGATCCAATCTCGCGCCCTGCGCAATTGTCGATTAAGATATGAATGTTGGGTAGCGGAAAATTGTCCTTGGGACTTGCTTTGTTGAGGTTGCGGTAATCCACGCACACCCTGATTTTTCCATCCTTTTTTGGGACTGGTACCACATTGGCCAACCATTCGGGATACCGAGTGACCCGAATGACCTTCGATTGCAACTGCTTGATCACTTCTTCTTTGATTTTCACACTCATTTCTGTTTTAAATTTCCTTAGTTTTTGCTTGACCGGAGGGTATGCCGGGTCAGTGGGTAGTTTGTGAACCACTAAATTGGTGCTCAATCCAGGCATATCATCATAGGACCATGCAAAAACATCTTTGAATTCCCTGAGAGTTTCGATCAATTCTGCTTTGACATTCGGCTCAATGTGGATGCTAATTTTGGTCTCTTGGATGTTATCAGCGTCTCCTAGGTTTACAGCCTCAGTGTCATTTAGGTTAGGCTTGGGTTTCTCTTCAAATTGGCACAGTTCTCGGTTTATTTCTTCGAAGGCTTCCCCTTCGTCACATTCGGATTCATTATCACAAACGACCTCTTGCATCATTGAGTCAGATTCAGATTGATTTATTAGACTAGGTCGAAGATCCGCTGTGCATGCCATGTCATTAGGACCAGTAAAAAGAGAACTGTTCAGAAAGAAAAAGAACAAAACAAGAAATTAAAATGGGACAAAAGAAAAGAACTTTATTAAATTTGCAGGATAAAAAGGGTTCACACTTTTACAAAACGAAAGTAAAATTGGGATTACACCCTTGAATAATCCGATCAAACAAACAAACAAACAAAACATTAATCAAAGCCTACTACCAAGACTCCCCTCGGACAGGAAGAGGAGTAACCGTCCAATTGTTGGTCTTGGCCTTAGGCCCCACGAATTGTATCTCTGCTCTGCTGGAACCCTCTCCAGCTTCCACCATACTGACATCCGCGAATAGTCTCTCAAAACTCTGATTTAGGTCTTCACTTATGCCGATCAAAGGTCCTCGAATCTTTGGGATCGCTGACCCCTTGGCACTAGCTTTAACAAAAGACCTTGAGAGGCGTGGCACTGGTTTAGGCAGAGACCAGACCCTCTTCTTCATTTTTCGCGCTTGCTTCCTGTCTGCTGTGGTTGGTTTGAACCCCAACCCGAAAGTTTCCAGATTCTTAGGAAGGGAGACAGGTTGGACTATCCCTTGAAGTTCAACTCCCAGGCCTTTTCCCGGCACAAACCCATTACCCAGCATTTCTGATACCATCATGACTGTTGCGGCAGCCACCCTAGGGTGCGGGATGATTTCTCCTTCAGAAATTTTGTTGGCCGACCCTGTATCGAGAATCTGGTAGACCCAGGGACCCTTGTCATCAGTGGTCTCTATGAAAGGCACAATGGTTCCGCCCATGGTGCATGTTGTATCCTCGCCGTGCAACACGACCTCTTGTCTTTCCCACTCGAACTTCACTGTCTGATGTAGGGTGGAAGGCACCGCTTTAGCTGCATGAATCCAAGGTCGTCCTAACAGCAAGTTGTAAGATACCGTGGCGTCCAATACTTGGAATTCCATGGTAAACAGGACCGGACCAATGGTCAGTTCAAGTACAACGTCCCCCACAGTGGCTGTTCCGTTTCCGTCAAACCCCCGGACACAGATGCTATTCTCCCGGATTCTTCCACGGTCAATCTTTAACTGGTCCAGGGTGGATAATGGACAAATATTGGCGCTTGAGCCGTTATCCACCAATACTCGGGTTACCACCGAGTCTTCACATTTGACAGCTAGGTATAGAGCTTTGTTATGCTCCGTACCTTCCACCGGCAGGTCATCATCGGAGAATGTCACTCTGTTCACCTCGAAAATCTTGCTAGCAATGGTTTCCAGGTGGTTTACAGAAATCTCACTGGGTACATGGGCCTCGTTCAATATCTTTAACAGGGCCCGGCGATGTTCCTCGGAATGGAGGAGTAATGACAATAGTGAGATCTGGGCAGGTGTTTTTCTCAGCTGCTCAACCACAGAATAGTCTTGCACTTTCATCTTCCTCAGGAAGTCTTCAGCCTCTTCTTCTGACACTGGCTTCTTGGTTGCCACTGGGTTGGTTTTTCTTAACTCCACCGGAGCAAAGCATCGACCTGATCGAGTCAGCCCTTGCGCTTCACAACTGACTTCTTCCACCTGTTTTCCTTGGTATGTCACCACTGCTTTTTCATATTTCCAGGGCACAGCCCTGCTGTCAAGCATTGGCAGTTGGACCACCGGCTTTATGGTCACCCGTTCTCTACATACCCCTTTCAACATGACTGCCGGTGTGGGCAGGATCCCTGGTATTACCAACTTGCTTGGCTCGGGTTTGCTTGCTATGACGGACGGGCTCTTCCCCCATATTACTACCGGCTTGACGCCTTCTCCCTGCGACTGTACATTTGTTTCTCCACTGGTTAAGACTTCTTTTGGGGCAGCTTGGATCATCATCACTGTTTGTGAGGGTTTTCTTAATTCTCCTCCCTCACACACCAACTCAATCATGTGAGTTTCGTGATGCGCTGGCAGTGGGTTTTGGTTGATGTTAGGAGCCTCTGGTGTCTGGACCTCGATCTTATTGGTGTCAATAAGATCCTGTATGGCATGCCTTAACTTCCAGCACTTCTCGGTATCGTGCCCGAGCATCCCTGAACAGTATTCACAACTGATTGAACGATCCAAATTCTGAGGCGGGGGATTTGGTTCCCGAGTATGGACAGGACTAACCAAACCCAATTGCCGCAGCTTGTGGAACACAGCGGTGTAGGTTTCTCCCAATTCGGTGAAGGTTCTTTGCTTCCGCAACCTGTCATTCCTAGCATCTGGATTTCCCCGGAAACCTGCCCCTGAAGGATTTCTATATGCCCTTGGTGGAGGGTAAGTGTTTTGTGGTGGTGCATATATGTTCTGGGGAGCCGGTGCGCGCCATTGTGGGCGAACCGGAGGCTGAGTGTATACCTGGGCTTGGTGTACGGAACAATGTGGTTCTCGAGGTGGATAGAAATTTTGTGGTGGGTTGTATGGGTAGTTTGACCTGTGAGGCCTGGGTTGGTTGTAGTGCGGCCTGCCAGCCCTGGACCAACTGCCTGCCTCGATCGTGGCAACCTCTTCTTTCTTTCTTCTTAGCGCACCTCCCGTGCCGCTTTGAATAGCCTGGGTTGTGGCCTTAAGTGCCGAATAGTTTAAGATCTTGTCCGACCTCAAACCTTCTTCTATCATGACCCCTATTTTGACCACCTCGTTGAAAGATTTTCCAACCGTTGTCACCAAGTGACCAAAGTAGGTTGGATCCAATGTCTGCAAAAAGTAGTCTACCATCTCTCCCTCTCTCATGGGAGGATCGACCCTAGCTGCTTGTTCTCTCCAGCGGAACCCGAATTCGCGAAAACTTTCCCCGGGTTTCTTCCCAGTTCTCAACAACGTGAGACGGTCAGGGACTATCTCCAGGTTGTACTGGAAATGACCTGCAAAAGCCTGCGCCAGATCATCCCACGTGTACCACCTGCTGAAATCTTGCCTGGTATACCATTCCAGTGCAGATCCACTCAGACTTTGGCCGAAATAAGCTATCAAAAGCTCATCCTTGCCTCCTGCCCCTCTCATTTTGCTACAGAATCCCCGCAAATGTGCCATGGGATCACCGTGCCCTTCATATAAATCAAACTTGGGCATCTTGAACCCAGCCGGGAGTTGGACATCTGGGAAAGGGCACAGATCTTTGTATGCCACGCTGACTTGATTGCCCAGCCCGTGCAAGTTCCTGAAGGATTGCTCCAGGCTTTTGAACTTTCTTAACACTTCATCCTGTTCAGGGGCCTTAACCGGCTTCTCAACCTCTGCCGGTACTTCCAAATGGGGATTGTAAGCCTGGTGGTTCCGGTGCGTGGAATGTAGGCTCAGGGGGATAGTATTGTGTATCGTGAGCCTGAAACAATGGCTCACTGGTCGTTCGCTGCAAAGGGGCTGATGCAGGTCCCACAAAAATGGGAATATTGGGTGTTGGGAGAGGTTGATGGGGTGGTGGAGCTTGGGAATCATGAGGGCTTCTTTCTTGATGATAGAGGGGATTTGGGCGGCTTGTGGAAGGGCCAGAGTGAGGGTACTCCGGCACGTGTCCCAGTGTTTCAGGACTCTTTTGTGTTTTGGCTAGGGCTAGCTGCATTGCATGCATCTCTAGTCCCATCCTTTCAATCTTTTCCATTGCCTCTTTTAGCAACTGGCTCATCGGCCTTTCTTCCTCATTACTATTCTCTGAAGTAGTCATGCTTGTTGCTACCGGTCCTTTGGATCTGGTTTGGTATGAATGTGTTGCCAGAATTCTTTAACAACTAACTGTCTGATATCAGACAACAACAAACTTTGTTAGTGTTAGAGCTTAACAGATTTGATCATAACACATAGAGGATGCAATGCACCTAGGCAGTTAATCG
Source organism: Nicotiana sylvestris (assembly GCF_000393655.2). Lineage (NCBI taxonomy): Eukaryota > Viridiplantae > Streptophyta > Magnoliopsida > Solanales > Solanaceae > Nicotiana > Nicotiana sylvestris. Next base: position 121,459,849 of record NC_091062.1, on the reverse strand, counting down.
TTTCTACATGCTTTGCCTCAAACAACATACGTCATCCCGGTTTGCTCATTCATCCCTTTTTAAAGTACTTTGGGAAACCCTGTGTTTTATTTTGTATTTTTATTTTTATTTATTAAAAGCGGTCGAATCTTATGGGGATTGCCTACGTATCACGTCCCCGCGTGAATCAGACCAGGCGTAGTTCTGCCTTAAAGTAAAGAAACACACAATTCTTGTGAAATCATTAAATTCATTCTCAAAATTTTGCTATTACAAATTACATCAAGCAAGGAATAGCAATAGTACAGACTCCACAGTTCTTAACCCGTTTTGACTAAAAGAAAGGAAAATAACATATGGAAAAACGACAAAGCCAAATAAACAGGACTCAACCAAAGATTAATTTTCCAACTTAGGGACCCGCGAGGCATCATTCGGCCTTTCCGCGGCCCTTGGTGTGAGGTCCCTCTGCAGGTTTTTCAACTCATTCATGATTCGGTGGACGCAACCCATGATGGAAACGAGGAGGGTCTTTCGAGGCTTTTGCTCGCATGCCAGGCATCTCATGTAGATGTAATGCCCAATCTCGTCGATCTTTCCCCGGATGTTGTCCCTTTCTGTGAACAAATGCCTTATCTGTTGGTTCTTCAATCCCAGTGTTTGCGCATTGTTGGCAAGCTGATCCTGGAACATCTCCATTTGCCTTTCCATTCTGGTCATTGCATCGTAACATTGCCTTCTGTCGGCTTGGGCATCTCGTGTTCGCTTGAGGATCCTTTCTCGAAGAGAGGCATTCGTTTCCCTTAATGTCCCGACGCTCAGTTCATACTCCCTTATGACTCGTTGCAGGTGCTGCCTCCGAGCCATCGCACCTTTTGCCCACTTGGTTCGCAATTTTGCCGTGCTGGCCCTGGCTTTTTCCAAATCTTTCTGGCATTCCGCAACCTGATCCTTTAACCCTGCTATCAATCTTTTATCTGCCCGGCTTCTCAGCTGGCTATTAGCCTCTTTTTTCATTCTCCGGATCTGAGCTTTGAGGACCTCGCCTTCTCTGATTAACCTGTTCTTTTCTCCCTCGTGGGCGGCAGACTGTAATTGGCACTCAAACCTCATATCCTGAACTTGTTGCTTCAGTTTGCCTGCTTTGACAAGATATTCCTGCTCTTTGGCCAACCAGCCCCACTGTTCTTGTGAAGATTTGGCAAATTCTTGCAGGTGAGGTCTTTTGGTCGGTCTTCCAGATGATGTCTCCCCTTTGTACCAGGCCTGATACCCGGGCGAAACTTCCCCTTTTGCCCGATTCATTACACAAGTATTTGCTTCTAAGTATTGACATTGGCTCCAAATTTGACGAACCCTTGCTTCAGGAAACTGGCCGTCGGGACTGATCTCGATTACCTGGATGCTCAGATCCTCATCTTTCGGCACTATCTGATACCTCCCAAGTTGCCTTAAAACCCGATGCGGTGCGTATGGTTGAATGCTCTTAAGTCCCATTAAGAGAAAATGGGGCCTAGCTGCTGGCATGTATATGACTTCGTCGATCGATAACCATCCTAGCGCCCATTGTATTTGACTGGCGTTGAGGGTATGGAAATATGAGGTCCATGCTGTGACTCCTTCTGGTAGGTAGGTTTCATTAACTCTGGTATAGAACTCCTCTATGCAGGTCTTTCCTGCGGATCCATGGCTCAGAAACGGGGCTCGGTGACATAGGTGTTCGGTCATCCACATTTGCAACAACAAATTGCAACCCTCGAAAAAGCTTCCTCCGGCTTTGCAAGAAGTGAGTGCCCGGAATATATCAGATACTATCATGGGCGCCAACGTACTATCACTCTGTGTGAGCAACGTACTGACGACCCCTGCTATCTTTATGTCAATATTCCCGTCTTTTCTTGGGAATACTAGTAGTCCTAAGAAAGTTATTATGAAAGCAATCCGTCTATGTTCTTCCCACTTTTGGCGATTACCTTTGCTGCACAACTGGTTTTCTGGCTTGTCGAATCCTCCTATGTGACCATATCTTTGATATATGAAACTCATGCTGCAAAAACCTTTTGCCAAGTCAGGGTTATGAATTGTTCTGACTATCTTTAAGGAGTCCAGGAACCGGTGTATTGCTACAGCTCTTGGAGCAATCAGATATTTGTGCCTCAAAGGAGTCTCAGCGCTGCCGATATACCCTGCTATTTCTTCTAAAGTTGGGGTAAGTTCAAAATCTGAGAAACGGAAGACATTGTGCGCAGGATCCCAGTGGGGGACTAGTGCCCTTATGATATCTCCTCGTGGCCTGATATCCAACAAACTCGTGAGGCCTTTCAGATACTTCTTGATTTCGTCATGCCCTTCTTTGCCCAAATCATTCCACCAGAGCCGCAATTGGAGGGGAATTTTATTCATGATTGAAAAGGGTTCATTCGGAATCGTGCTCATTCTGCACATTTATTAATAAGATTTTAACAAACGACACTTATCCTGATAAAACAAAAATATATGCGATTTTTTGTGAATTTTCGTATATATATATAAAAACTTTCTAAAGAAGTCAATAACGGAAAATATTTTGGATTTTTGTTTCGAAAACTGGGAGCCTGAAATGACTTTTCTAGACCTTTAGCAAGACAAATACTTTTGCCACAAATAAAGATATATATACATTTTGAAGTAAAGCAAAACTTTTGAATTTTTGATATATATATATATATATACATATATTTGCAACAAATAATAAAAGTAAAGACAACACAAGACTCTTTTTATTATTATTTTCATAAAAAAACCATTTTAAAAATAAGATCTCTTTTTTTTATTAATTTTTATGACAAGACAAACTCTATATTTCTATTGATATTTTATTTTTTTTGAAAAACAGAACAACGACTTTTTTTTCAAAATTTTGGCAGAGTTTTGACAGTATTTGTTTTTCTTTTTTTTTCAACAATAAACAATCAATTCCTAACCGTTATTTCCCCTTTTTTTCACAATATTCCAAACACCGGTCAGCATGCGGGCATGAGACAAATAAATGTACGGAAAACAATAGGATGCATCAGAATGGTCTTTTCATATCAGGTTGCTAGTCCTAGACGGACCCAACCCCTGTGTTGAGTCCCCTAAGTCATATGCAACATGATGCAAATAAGCGTTCCTACTAGGGATCCGGCATGAAGTCACGTTATTCTATGTTCAAAACCTGGGTCGGTGTTCTAGACAGTGTACCCGAGCGGACAACTCGAGCTGAGGAAGGAGCTCCTTTCCGGGAACCAAAAGGCCAGCCGGCTTAGAAACTTTCCGAGCCTCTTTTTATTTAGGGTATGACACTAACAGAATAGGGAGTCTCAACCAGTGAGCACATCCCCGGAGGTAAGAAGAGAAAGGTTTCGGCACAGTTTATATACAGTTCAAATAATATCAAAGCGGTAAAAGCAGCATTTAGCACATTAGGCTCAGAACATGTAATAATCAGATAATAAATAAAGCCAAATAATAACAATTATTCTAAGCTCGAATTCTTAACCCTGAACCAGTGGTTCTGGGTATAAAATCCCCAGCAGAGTCGCCAGAGCTGTCACACCTCCTTTTTCCGCGCCCGCGGGGGCGCAGGGGGAGTTTTTTCCAATTAAAGGACAATCGAAACGGGATTCGTTTAATTATTTCAGAGTCGCCACTTGGGAGATTTAGGGTGTCCCAAGTCACCAATTTTAATCCCGAATCGAGGAAAATAATGACTCTATATTATGGTCTGCGTACCAGAAATCCGGATAAGGAATTCTGTTAACCCGGGAGAAGGTGTTAGGCATTCCCGAGTTCCGTGGTTCTAGCACGGTCGCTCAACTGTTATATTCGGCTTGATTATCTGATCTTATACAAGTGTGAACTTATGTGCAAAATTTAACTTTTAACCGCTTTTATCATTTACTGTTTTTATCAAGAATTGCAACGTTGTGAAAACATATCTCGAATCACGTTGCATCAATGCACCCGTGATTGTTGACATATTTTGACTCGGTTGAGATTTGGATTTGGGTCACATAAATGTGCACCCGAATTAAGGAGAGTAAATTATTAAGACGTGCCTAAAGCAACTAGCGTATTTGTTGTTTTGGTAAGGCCGAAAAATTCGCTAAACGACCTGTCCCGAATTCTAAGTGTTTTAATATATATATACAGTTGGAGGGCCCCGTAGCTGTGTACATTTTTATTTGGCGAGGCTCATCTCAATTTTTTTTTAAATGAAATTGCAACGTCATGGACACGCATCTCGAACCACGTCACAATCAATGTACCCGTGATTAGAAACACATTTCGACTCCGTTGAGAATTGGATTTGGGTCACATAAATGCGCACCCGAGTTTAAGAAGGTAAGATTTATTAAGGCGCGTCCTAAAGAGTCTAACGTATTGTTATTTTTAGGAGAGTTGTGAGATTTGCTAAACAACCCGTCCTGGAACCTAGATGCTTTGATAATACACCTTTAAACAAGGGCCCCGCGTCTGTGCGTTTTGTTTATTTTCATCGAGGCTCATCTCGTTCTTATTTTTTTATTATTATATTTTTTTTTAAAAGGATATCCTATAACAACTACGTTTCTCGTCGTGTTTGTCTTTATCAATTGAAAACAGTAGATAGTCCTAATTAATTAAATGCTTGCAAGTTATTTGTAATGACATTCAGAAAAGCTAAAAAAATTTCAGAAATGAGGCTGTATGTACAGTCAGCCGAACAAACAATTATAGGCCCAAATCCAGCCCATGCGTGATAGGCCAGACCTGGGCCTCTGCCTGTTCTACGCGAGCCTACTTGGTTTGCTTCGATTTGGGCTCGACCTTCATGAGGTTGAGGCCCTGAACTGATTCTTTGTTTTGTGAAATGAGTTTATCAATTTATGGGACAATATGGCAAAAGGAGAAAGAACTTTAACTAAAACGGATAGCTTTCCTATTTGGCCTACATTAGAGAATATACTACACCATCAGACTAAGTCTGAAATACAACTTATTACACTGGGCATATTTTTCACCTAGCAGTATACATACAAGGCTAGCATTCGTTAACCTACATTGATATACTTAGTATGTAGGCTGCTTCTATTGTCCAAACAAAAATGTAACTATTTCATGACATTTAGAGTAACAGTTCATGTACATATATAAAAAAAACAATCTGCAGGTCCTCTCTTTTGCATTCATGCTCAAACTTTCAGTTACATTTGTGGTATTAATTGTGTACCTGGTATGGAGGACAAAGAAGGAAGGAATGGTCAGCTAGGCAGTATGCAGCAAACACAGCAACAACAGATACACAACAACAACACAGCAACAACCAACTGAACCAAGTGTTTTCCACAGCCACAGATAACCAACAGTGATCTCCCAGAATACAAGGACTAGCAAATAGTCGAGTGCCAAGCCAGTAATCCCAGGAAAAAGTAAAGAAATAGCAGCAGTAACTGAGGGTTCAAATGCAGTAAAACCACCAGTTCAACAACCACAAACAACTCAGTCAATGCAAGCAACAGAACTTGGCCAAGACAGCTTGACCAATATGCACTCTTATACAACTTTCAGGCAGTGTTTGGTTACAATCTATTTGGAAACTAACTTATGTTATTCAGCTTTCTTTAAACTCAGTAAACCTTTCTTTAGACTAAAAGTTTCAGCTTTAAAACTAAAAATTCCAGCCTTTTCTCTCTTTTTTTTTCTGAAGACTAAAAGTCCAGCCTAAGACTCAAAAAACTCCAGCCCCGTTTAAGTTCTCAAATGGCTTATTTATAAGCCAAAAACCAGTGCAGTTAAGCTGCCTTTTTTGCTGCAACTTGCAGCCTGCCCATACTCTTTAAAGCCCATGCCTAAGCATCTTTTGGTGTCAGCCCCCTTTATTCCCACGCCTGGTTTTGTTTAATCAGGAGTTATGGGCCTCATTTTTTATTCAATTTAAGTCCCATACTCTTATGTCTTGTTCCCCATTGGCATTAATTTAATCCCAAATTAGTACCCTACTTGTCAGCTCATTTAAACTAATCATTTTTGTTCTTTGCAAACCCCAGACTACCCCTGTTAAACCCTGGTTACCACTGTCTTGACCCTTTGCCGCATCAGGGCATTTTTGAACTGATGAAAGTTTCAAATTCAGGACTGCCTAGACTGAACCTTTCAGTCATTTTTCAATGCAAACAAACTATTTCAAACAATGTTGGGGCCTTCAATCAGTGGCAAAGTATCAATTAGTCATGCGACATTATTAGCTCGTTTGATTCATTAGTTATAGAAACTAATCAACGACATTTATCGAGTCGACTATACTAATTATAGCAGGTAATAATCAGTCGCTCACACAAACAATATGTTCAGGGACCTAAAGGGCTTCGGACAACTTGGTCAGTCACTAGGAACCTATATAAGTTTATTCATGCGACGACTATACTAATCGGACATGCTTATCATAGGATACATTTAAATCATACACAGAAACCAATCGACCAAATAAAAGGTCTTTACAGAGATGAAGAAATCCGAATGAAAAAATAACAAAAAATAACAAACAAACACAACGAAACATGCTGACCACTTAATCAAAACTAACACAAAAGAAAGGAAAACTTACCGAAAATGCTTAAATCAAACAGACCCAAATCTGATTCAACTTCGAACTTTTGAGGCCGAACAAACTTTAATCAGGGTGTTCTCACATGAGAACACCTTGATTAAGGTCTATTAGACCTCAAACCCATGTCCAAACCGGCCGGGTTCCCCAGGTGCATGTGTTTCAAGTTCTGAATTTCCAGATCTGGATTTTTAGGAGTTGTGGGTAGATTCGGACCAAACCAAGCTTAGCTTGGTCACGAGGAAGGTCAGGGGAGTGTATGGTATGAAGATGGGATGGTTTGGCATAGATCCGGGTTTGTCTCGAATCTTCAAATCCAGATTCGAGACGATAGGAGATGATTCGAGGTTCGTGGTTAGTGGATTCGTGTTCAGGGGAGTGAGGGGGTCTTAGGGTGTTCAGGGGGTGGTCACCGGCGTTCGTGCCGCCGGCTTTAATGGCGAAGGAGACTAGGGCGGCTGCTAGGGTTTGGGGGTTTCAGGGTTCAGGGAAGGAGACGAGTGAGGGGTGGGGTTCGGATAGGGGGCGTGGGGTGTAAGGGAAGGTTTATATATGGTGAGGTTGATCGGATCTGAGCCGTTAGATCAGATGATCTCAACGGCTTAGATCTGATGCTGAGAAATGGGACGGGGTCGTTTGATAGTTAAACGGGGTCGTTTGGTTTAAGTGAGGGGTTGGGTCGGATTGGTTATTGGGTCGGGTTTGAACATGGGTCGCTGAAAGAGGTCCTGAACCGTTGGATCGGCTGGGACGGACGGCTCAGATTGATTTGCCTGAAACGACGTCGTTTCAGGAGATGCCTGGGTAGCCGGTTTTGGACTGGACCTGATCGAATTGGTTTGGGCCTATTTTTGGTTTATTTCCTTGGCCCAAACCGTTTTCTTCATTCTTTTCTCCCTTTCTTTTTTTCTTTTTTTTTCTTTTCTTCTTTTTTTCTAATCTTAAAACTAAAAATAAAAAATGAAATTCAAACAAACATAATTATCAAAATATTTAAATAGGTTAAATCGCACCCTAGAATATTTTTGTGAATTTTTCTTTTACTGAATGAATTATGGTCTAATTACCAGATCATACACATTTTGTACTTTGTTTAATAATGTAAAAAATGGACAAAATGGACAGACCCACACATGACTAGCAGCACACGTTACGGAAAATTGAAAATTGTACAGCGAGGTCCTTTGTTACTATTTCTTTTGGAGTGACTGTCCGTGAAGCAAAAATCACGTGCTTACAGGAGGGAATCATTTTCTGAACTCTCTCTTACACAAAAGAAGTAATTCAGTACTCTCTCTTTGTTTCACACAATCTCTCTCCCCTTGTGACTACTGGGTGCTCAACTAGCTTGAAACTCAGGCTGAGTTTCAGGCTGCTTCATTGTTCCATTGCTCTCTATATTGCTGCTCACTTCACTACTATCGCTGCACACTCTCTATATTGCTGCTCACTTCACCACTTTGCATATTATAACTCACTACTGTCCTGCATTACTTTGCCTTCAACTGGTATGTCTCCTATTTGATTTACAGCTTCAAAGCAATATGTTTTCTATGGGTATTGCACTTCCTTTTGTTTCTCGTATGTTTCTACTTATGCTTTTGTTGTTCTTGCTGCAATTAGCATGCTTCTATGTTGATTAACATGACTATCTTAATCTGGCATGCCCATTACTCCCCTTATATGTCTCATGCATGTCTTTCCTTATCCCCTAACCCCAGTGTAGTTATCAGCATGAAGTTCTGACCTCTTTGGTTGAAACCTGCCTGATTGTTTAAGTGCTGAAGTGCTTCTCTTTGATGTTTGTGTAACTGTGTTCTCACTCGTGAATTACTTGTCCCCTTCTCCTCTGCCCCTGCTTGTGCTTACCTGACATTGTATCTTCTGTTTCAAACTGCTTTTCAATTCAATCTTTTGAAACTCCATCACTATCTCACTACTCTTAGAAGTTTAGGGTCAGCCACCTTAGTGTAAGCATTGCTTTGGGTACCTTGAGTACCCACTGAACTTTGATGCACAAGGCTGGTAATTCCACACTTGCACTTGTCTTGTTAATTTGTTTTGGGTTCCTGGTATTGGCCAAGGGTCCCAATGGGCCTTTAGGGAGCTTTGCCGCACCCAAACCTTGGTAAAGGTTGTGAAACTCGAAAGAAGTGAGGATTGGAGACTCGGGCCTGGTTGAAGTCTCCCTATAGAATAGCTTCTTATTTTTCTACTCTTCGCTACTGTAATCTGATTACTTCATCTGTAATAACTTGTATTGAATAATTGGGGCTATAGTGAAATTGGGTGGGATTATGCATGCTTGGTTAATGGGTAGAGAACATGTCTATAGGGTTTTACTTACTTATTTGTGCAATAGATATCCTACATAGGACGTGCATCTCACACGATTAGAAATCCTGTTTTAGGCTCTTTTACTTTCAGCTCGTTATTATACTCACTTTGTAATCACGATTAATTAACAACCTGTTATACAAATTGCTACTGCATTTAGGGACCATGTTTTAGGAGCTTTATGTGCATTAGACATCATGTTACTTAGGATCTTCGTTTGAGTTGCAATTGCTGAACGCCTCACTAATTTGTCTAATTTAACAACATAAGTCTGATGAACTATGCCTCCTCTCCTTAAAACTGGATTAATATGCATGCTCACCTTTCAAGTAGGCAATACATACGACGCCTAGGCAAGCTTTAGGCCTAATAAAATTGATTGATTTTGTTTTGCCAGTTTTCAGACTACTCCGTCTCTTTCTTAAACTACTGAACTCCATTCCTTGTTTGCCTCGCTGAGGATTACTCTGATTTCTGTTAAAACTCCAGTCCCATTTTGACATACTCTCGGAATTAGGCATATGTTTTATCATGTCTTCTACTGGGTTGTTTGCTTGTCCAGAATCGTGCTATTTTACTACATCATTACTATATTTTGAAAGTGTTTCAATATGTCTTTTACTAATTCCTAAACTATTATATACCTACTGCCATTTTTTAGTTATACTTCTGAAAATTTCGATCAAACTTTTTGATTTCTGCCAAAACCTTATCTTTAATATTCCTGCTTTTAACTCTCATTTCTTTAGACCTTAAATGTGATTGAGACGTGCTAATTATATGTCTATCCGTGGAGGGACATTTGAGCCTCTTACATGCCTTTATGTGATCCCTTACATGAAGTCTTATTTGTTTTGTATGTCGCCTAGTATTTTGACCTTCAAACCTAAGGGTTCAACCTAGTCCTTACCTTATAGGAATAATGGTCCTAAATACCCTCTAGGACTTATAGGACGGGACGGGTAATAGCACGCAATAAGCACTCGCGACCAATCCACACGTTTAATTAACCTTTACGGGGCGGGAAGGGTAGAATATGGAGATGATGACGGTGCGCTAATATCTCGTGCGAGAATGATTGCTGGGTATTGCACCAAACTGATTCATATTATATTTAAACCTAGGACCCCTTTTCTCCTTCTTTAGTTATTGATGTTTTCCTAAATTAATGTTTCTTCAACTAAGCTTTCTCCTTTTAAAATCACTTGTGTCTTTCTTCTTTCAAAATTTTTCAACTTTTTATGTGCAAACTTTGCTTGTTTATTCCTACTATTCTTAAAGTCATAATTAAGCACGGTCGGGAACCACACTAGTGGATCTTGAGGGGTGCCTAACACCTTCCCCTCGAGATAATCTCAAGCCCTTACCCGAACTCTGGTTTATCTTTCAAAATCCTCTTTTTTTAAGTGTCCTAATGCACTATAATCATTAGGTGGTGACTCTTCAAATTCCATATCCCGATTCCTCGAAAGGGGAATAAGAGTTGTTTTGTCCATAATGTCTTAAACCCGATTTTGCCTTCTTTTAGGAGGAATTTTTATTAAAATGTGACCGAACCCATAGGGCTGCCTACGTATCCCCTCTTAAACGGGAATCAGTTCAGGCGTAGTTCAAAATACATCATGAAGGAAAAGCATATGATCAAATGTAGTATTGCTTCACTGCGTTTGCGTTGATAGGCTTCGGCCAGACTTCTCTGTCCATTTCTGCGAGAATAAGGGCTCCTCCGGTTAGAACCCGATGCACCATATACGGACCCTACCAATTAGGAGAGAATTTCCCTTTGGCTTCATCTTGATATGGAAATATCTTCTTCAACACCAGCTGTCCTGGTGTAAACTTCCTTTGCTTGACTCTCTTGTTGAAGGCTCTGGACATTCTGTTCTGATATAATTGACCGTGACAAACAGCGCTCATTCTTTTTCCGTCTATGAAGGCTAACTGCTCGTAGCGACTCTTGACCCATTCTGCATCATCTGATTCTGCTTCTTGTATGACCCTTAAGGAAGGAATTTCTACCTCGGCGGGGATGACCTTAGCAGCTTTTGACCTCCAACGAGTAGCATACTCGCGAAAGGTCTCTGTGGGCTTCTTCTTGAGATTCTGGATATAGAACACATCTGGTGCGTTCTCCGTGTTGAGCCTAAACCGATTCATAAAGTTAGACGCCATGTTCACCCAACTAGTCCATTTCTTTGCATCCTGGCTAATATACCATGATAAAGCATCACCCTTCAAACTCCTCATGAACAGCTTCATGCGAATCTTCTCATCCCTTCCGACTCCTACCAGCTTATCACAATACATTCTGAGGTGGACCCTGGGATCACCTGTACCGTCGAATAGTTCGAACTTGGGAGGTTTGTACCCTTCCGGGAGCTCAACATCTGGCTGAACACAGAGATCTTCGTAATTTAACCCTTCAACACTTTTGTTACCTTCGAAATCTTGGACCCGGCTAGTCAACTTCTTGATCTTAGCGGCCAAATTCTGAATGAGGGAGCTCTTGTCATTTGTCTCGATTGCACTGGCGATTGGCTGACTGTAATGTGGCATGGTGTCCACAAAGATTGGAGTTTTATGGTCTTTTGTGGTATTTTGTGTTTCAAGAACGTGCAGTGGAGTGTTGTTGCAGGTGTTGCAGGCTTGGGCATGAGCGGGTTGTGCTGGTGGTGTAGTATGGTTCTGGTTGTTGGCATCAGCAGCAGCAAGAGTGATTGACAGACTTGCCAAGTTTCGAACTTGTTCCAATTCTTCTCGAAATCTCAGCAAAGTTTGCTCAAGATGAGCAGCAGTTTCCTTAGTGATTGAAGCGTTCTGAGAGGTTTCCTCGATTTCCTTTCTAGCACTTGTATCTCCCATTTTGCCTTTGTTCCTGTTTCTGGTAGGATTTAGAGGAGGAGGAGGTGGAGGACCCTTGGATCTTGTTGAGTACGCTGATGGTGCCAAAATGCACGAACTAACCTTTGGGGAGGGGAATAAAAATAAAAAGAAAAAAAAAACAAAAATGTAAAACGTTAGCGCGGATTTTGATAAATAATATTGCAATATTTAAACACATTGTGCTGGAATATAAATCGCTTCCTAATTTGGGTGCCTCGTTGTGCCCGAGGTAAGCCTAGTGACAAATTAAATTTGGAGAACTTATAAAGCTAAATGCCTCATTTTATTGATAAAAATAAGACGAGTCAAAAACAACTGAATAATAAAAGATGTCACTAATGGCCAGCGGCCTTATTACATTTAAGAAAGCAGAAGAGTAAAAATCCTAACTACTTGGTCCCCGAAGGACCTTCCTCAGGTTGAATGTTCTCGTTGATCAGATCCTCCAGCTCGCACAGATTTTCCAGTAAAAATGCCTTTTCCAAGCATTCTCCTTCGCTTCCCTCAATGTTTTGACAGTCAGTGACTCTTTTCCTCGCTTTCCCTTCCAATTCCAGCAAGCTGTACTCCAGGTATTCTAGCTTCTCACTAACCTTGGTGACTCTCTCTTTCCATTCGTTGATTTGGTTACTTGATGGGAGGTTCCTCCACCAGGTCAGCAAGATTGAGGGTATGTTTACCATACCGAAGTCGGGAACTTTGTCATTCATTTCCTGCAAAACAAAGGGTTAAGACCTCATCCCCACCGGACTCGACTATTTAATACCAATAATTAGCATAAGGCGTTTAGTTCTCCAAATAAATGCACATAGCGTGAAGGTGTCCGTTTGGGTTTCAGGAAACCCGATGGACTTTGGTTTAGGCTGTCTTAATGAGTCATTATGCGGACAACATAACTGACTCGGCTAGGCTTGACCATGATGCATGAACAGTTTAATAGAGTAAGGTTTCTACTTTGAAGTGCTAGACAAGGTACCCTTGAGCGGACAACTCAAGAGGGAAAGGCGCGGAACCGTCGACTACACCGTTGATCGACTGGTTTTACCGCAAATATGCCTTTGCCACATTTAGGGGTTATGATATTGGAAGGGCGCAACCAATCATTATAAGCGTTGCTATAGGATTTGTTTTGGCACGAGTGGGATATGATGTTGAGAGATGCAATTACAATAATGAAACAAATTACATGTATTTTCACGTTCATAAAGTAAAGATTAAAATAAATGCTCGAAAATGAAAACAGAATTGAGATAATGGTAAAGCAGTAAAGGGGAAACCAATTAAAGGAAAAGAAAACACGAAGAGTCAAGTTAGTATTCATGGAGAAATGATTAAAAGCAGGAAATAAAGGTAATAAAGGAAGCAATAAAGTCATAAAAGAACGTAATGGTAAAAGCCTTAAAGCATCTCCCCAGCAGAGTCGCCATGCTGTCGACGCCCCCCTTTTTCCTAAAGAGCGAAATCGGGTTTACGACATTATGGACAAAACAACTCTTATTCCTTTTCGGGGAATCGGGATATGGAATTTGAAGAGTCGCCACCTAATGATTATAGTGCATTAGGACACTTAAAAAAAAGAAGAGGATTTTGAAAGATAAACCAGAGTTCGGGTAAGGGCTTGAGATTATCTCGAGGGGAAGGTGTTAGACACTCCTCAAGATCCACTAGTGTGGTTCCCGACCGTGCTTAATTATGACTTTAAGAAGAGTAGGAATAAACAAGCAAAGTTTGCACATAACAAGTTGAAAAATTTTGAAAGAAGAAAGACACAAGTGATTTTAAAAGGAGAAAGCTTAGTTGAAGAAACATTAATTTAAGAAAACATCAATAACTAAAGAAGGATAAAAGGGGTCCTAGGTTTAAATATAATATGGATCACTTCAATGCAATATCCAGCAATCACTCCTCAGAAGAGGGGTCGCACGTGATATTAGCGCATCGGTCATCATCTCCATATTTTACCCTCCCCCCCGTCAAGGTATTAAACGCGATTAGTCTCGTTTTGCTTATTGCATGCTAGTACCCGTCCCGACCTATTAGTCCCAGGGTATTTGGACTTCTAATCCTAAAAGAAAGAAAGGGGTAGAGGCATATATGGAGTTTCAAAAGGATAAAATACTAGGCGTCAATCAAAACAAATAGCAGATAAGTGGAAAATAAAACAAATACTCAAAAGGCTCATACAAACCCCATAAATCACATAGCAATTATTTTAGCATGTCTTACAATTACTGATTTGGTCTTAAGATTAGAACTGACAGTGGACAGATTAGTTTAACACATAGAGTTGGATAATAAGTCTACTTTGAGCCCCTCGGGTCTGGTTTGTTAGAAATCAAAAGTATTTTAGGCGAATGATTTAGAAAATACTGATTTCAGAAGAGGTAATCAGATGCAGAAGAATTTTAAAGGAAAGTACAGATTTCGAAAGCTTCAAACTGTTTGAGTGAAAAAGCAAAAGAGTTATGCAAGAATTTTGAAGGCAGGAATATTTTTGAGAAAAGGATTTGGTTGCAGAATTGTTTTAAAGGCAGTTTCAGGGACTGATTAAAATGCTTAGGCAGAACTATTTAAGAAAAAAAACTGTTCATGGAAAAGAATGCAGATTTGTAGAGTTTGAAAGCACACCTGGTTTACAAAAGAGTTTTGTTGAAAACATTACTTAAAAAAGGTTAAGAACCAATTGACAGACTACTGTTACTTAAACGGATCAAGCGAGTTGCAACTAATCCTATAGGCATGACATCGACGTTTCGATTTTTAAAGGGGTTTATGTTGTTTGCATCAGTCAATGAGTAGAAATTATGCCTATAGGACTTCAATATTGCAAATCATCTAGAAATCATGCCTATAGGACCTTAACGTTGCAAATCACTTGGAAACCATGCCTATAGGGTTTAATATTGCATACCATTCAGAAATCATGCCTATAGGATTTTGTATTGCAAGCAGGATAGAAATCATGTCTATAGGAACTGCATATGCGTTAGGCAAACTGTAGGATAATTACGCTCATCTTTTACCAATGCTTTAACAACCCCCTTTAAAAATCGAAACGTAGATGTCATGCCTATAGGATTAATTGCAACTCGCTTGATCCGTTTAAGTAACAACAGTCTGTCAATTGGTTCTTAACGTTTTTTAAGTAATGTTTTCAACAAAACACTTTTGTAAACCAGGTGTGCTTTCAAACTCTACAAATCTACATTCTTTTCCATGCACAATTTTTTTTTTCTTAAATAGTTCTACCTAAGCATTTTAATCAGTCCCTGAAACTGCCTTTAAAATAATTCTGCAACCAAATCCTTTTCTCAAAAATATTCCTCCCTTCAAAATTCTTGCATAACTCTTTTGCTTTTTCACTCAAACAGTTTGATGCTTTCGAAATCTATACTTTCCTTTAAAATTCTTCTGCATCTGATTACCTCTTCTGAAATCAGTATTTTCTAAATCATTCGCCTAAAATACTTTTGATTTCTAACAAACCAGACCCGAGGGGCTCAAAGTAGACTTATTATACAACTCTATGTGTTAAACTAATCTGTCCACTGTCAGTTTTAATCTTAAGACCAAATCAGTAATTGTAAGACATGCTAAAATAATTACTATGTGATTTATGGGGTTTGTATGAGCCTTTTGAGTATTTGTTTATTTCCCACTTATCCGCTATTTGTTTTGATTGACGCCTAGTATTTTATCCTTTTGAAACTCCATATATTCCTCTACCCCTTTCTTTCTTTTAGGATTAGAAGTCCAAATACCCCGGGACTAATAGGTCGGGACAGGTACTAGCATGTAATAAGCAAAACGAGACTAATCGCGTTTAATACCTTGACAGGGGGGAAAGGTAGAATATGGAGATGATGACCGATGCGCTAATATCACGTGCGACCCCTCTTCTGAGGAGTGATTGCTGGATATTGCATTGAAGTGATCCATATTATATTTAAACCTAGGACCCCTTTTCTCCTTCTTTAGTTATTGATGTTTTCTTAAATTAATGTTTCTTCAACTAAGCTTTCTCCTTTTAAAATCACTTGTGTCTTTCTTCTTTCAAAATTTTTCAACTTGTTATGTGCAAGCTTTGCTTGTTTATTCCTACTCTTCTTAAAGTCATAATTAAGCACGGTCGGGAACCACACTAGTGGATCTTGAGGGGTGCCTAACACCTTCCCCTCAAGATAATCTCAAGCCCTTACCCGAACTCTGGTTTATCTTTCAAAATCCTCTTCTTTTTTTTAAGTGTCCTAATGCACTATAATCATTAGGTGGCGACTCTTCAAATTCCATATCCTGATTCCTCAAAAGGGAATAAGAGTTATTTTGTCTATAATGTCGTAAACCCGATTTCGCTCTTTAGGAAAAAGGGGGCGTCGACAGTACTTACATGACAAATATGCTCGGAACAAGGAATTCAAGGAGGGTGACTTGGTTCTTCTATTCAACTCTCGGTTACAACTGTTTTCGAGAAAGTTTAAGTCAAAATGGAGTGGCCCTTTGGAAGTGGTGCATGTAACTCCGTTTGGTGCTCTTGATTTGAAAAACAAAAATGGTGAAATCTTCCGAGTTAATGGGCACCGAGTGAAGCAGTATCTTGCCAAATTTAATGATAGCCACATAGTGGTACTGATCCATTTCAAGTGATTGATGGTAACATGCGTCGTGCCGCGACGTTAAATCAGGCGCTTCTTGGGAAGCAACCCATGTGTTTTTCCTTCTTTTTGATTTTCTTCTTATATTAGGCTTTATTTTGAACTAACTGGCTGTGAGATTTGTATAGGAATTGTTGGTGTAGTGCACACTATTGCTGAAGAAATTTGTCTAAGTGTGAGAATTACACTGACCGCGCACAAAATTTCACGGTCAGCGGGTGCTTTTTGCGGGGGCGTTAAAGGTCACCGGACGCGGACTTGAAAAGTCCAGAATAGCAACTCTTTGAAGTTGGATTCGCATCCGCGGATGAAATTTCACGGTCCGCATTACTCTTTCATGGTCGCGGTTGTTTTTCTGCTCTCAGCGGTCCAGTTTTTGCAATAACTTTTCAAAAAGGTAAAAGTGCGGACCGCGGTGGTATTCCGCGGACCACAATTAGGTAAGTCGGTGGGTCCTAGTGCTATTAGTATAAATAGATAGTCCCATTTTCTGTTACACTTTTTGAACCCTACACTCTCACTGCAATAGCCTACTGTTCATCGCCCTATGCTCTACATCTCAAGTTCATATTATTAATCAAGAGTTAGTTTCGACCACAAATCAATCAACTGGTATACTTAATTTTGTTTTAGTTTTGTCTCTTTGTTTTCTTTTCTTGTAATTATACTCTTTCTTTTCTTTAGTTAGGGTTAATACATGCCAAAGTCAAAATGTAGCATAACTAGGCCTAATTCAAGATGGGTAATTGAGTTTCATGCCTAATGGGGGATGGGGTGTTCACTAGGCCGGTTAATTGCCAAAATTTTTGATAAGTGAATCCTTAAGTCTTAAATAATTCTCCAATGCCAGTATGATTTGAATTTCGCGGACCGCGGTCCAAACTATGCGGTCTGCGTTCATGCTTTAGTGAGATATGTATATCCCTATCAGTTCGCAGATGCGACAATTTTTATGCGGTTCACATTTGTCGTTTTGCGTCCGCGTCCATAAGTTTGCGGACTGCGTTGCTGAGCTTCAGAGAGTTAAAAAATTGGGTTAGCGGTCGCGTCCATTTTTACGCGGTTTGCAGTTGATGTTTTATGACCGCGCCCATTATTTCGCGGTCAGCGGAAGCTATTCTTTTGAAAACCGGGTAGTCTGATCCCCACTCTTACGCGGCCACGCTTAATTTTTTGCGGTCCGCGATGCTTAGTTCTTAGAAGCAGTTCTACATTTTAACTACAATGTTCTAACATGCTTGAAGCTATGTTTTGACTGTTTTTCTTTGCTTATCTATTGTAGACAATGGTCCGATCATGAGGTAGAAGTGATAAAGCTAAAGGGAGGGCAGAATACTCTCGAGGCAGGGGAAAAGAAAAAACCAAGTTACCACTAGCAGTCCAAAAGTCCATATGGAAGATGCGAGTTGCCATCAACGCTGCGGATAGAGCAGCGGACCACTCAGATACGAGTGAGTATGTCCCTTCCTGAGAAGCTTCAGAAGGTGACTCTGTGCCCACCCATGTCCATATAGATTTCCAGGGGAAATACCAGTTGAGAGATGAAACTACCTCTCCTTCTGAGTTGTCTGAAGGCTCAGAGAAATGTAGTGAGGCTTTGGGATCATCTTCCCCACATGCTGCAACTCCAGCCTCACCAACAGTCCCTGCCCCTATTGATGTTGATGTTGATGTTGATGACGAGGTCCCGGACGATGGAAGAGGGGGTGATACTATTGTTGGGGGTTTGGACAGATCAAGAAATCAGGAGGTGTGGCAACACATATTTGTCAGTGAGTTAGCCTACCAGAAATTTTGAGAATGGTGGTCCCTAAGGTCACTCATCCTTGAGAGGCAATTCATTAAGCGAGACCTCCTTCCCCACAATCCAAATGTCAAAAGGCAATTTGAGGAAGAGTAGGGTGGAAATGGTTCACCAAAAAGGTTCCGGATGCCAATGAATTTCTTGTCAAAGAATTCTATGTTAACGTTGCCCACATCAAAAAGGGAACCACTGTGACAAAGGTCCGGAATTTGAGGATCTGATTTGATGGCAAAACATTAAATGAGTATGCCGGTTTTGAGAATGTGGAAGCTGTGCAATATTATGAAAAGCTGGCACTTGGTGAAGTAGTCCGGCCATGGTTGGCAGAGATATTAACTCCTAGGACAACATCGGCATGGCTCACATCAGGGTTCCCAATAGCCAGAAACACCCTCAACTTTTAAGCCAAAGGGTGGTCCACCTTTGTTTGCAACCGACTGGATCCGTGTCAGCATGACAATGTCCTCCCATTCACCCGGTGTATTTTGATAGTCTCGATCATGGCGGGGTATCCTATCAATATGGGGAACCTCATGCATTACAACATCACAAAGGCAGTTGGGAAGGATGGGAGATCCTACCCTTACCCCAATTTTCTCATAATGTACTTTGAGGACTAGGGAGTTGAGAAGAAGAATTATGACACCACGACAAAGCCAAAGCAGACATTCTCATGGTATAGCACCAAAGGACCGGACAAGCCTAAATCACATGTTAAAGCTGCGATCCCCACTAGCAAGTCTGAAGAGCTATGGGTAGTGGCCACCGGGTCAGAGCCATCCATAGTAGGGGGATCCTCAGCTGCCGTACCTCTTCTTTCATCCGGGTCTTCCATCTCCGTGCCATTGTCTGTGCCATCTTCTTCTGCCTACCCCCGGACTACACTGCAGCTTTCTCAGACTCTATCCAGTATCAACAACTAGATGCAAGCAGCTACATCAAAGCTGTTTGTCCTATCTAGTGCAGTAGCAACTCAGTCAGCTCCGGCACAACCTCATGTGCCTTTATCAGTGGAGGAATTGTTGAAGGAGCTTCTGGACAACCAGAAGAAGCTCCTGGACAACCAAAACAAAATCATGGACACTTTGGCTACTCAAGGAAATGCTATAAAGGACCTGGGCAAGCAGGTCAAAAAGATGAAGAAGACTCGGGCTTCAAAGAAGTCAGTGACGCAGCTGAAGAAGGATGTAGAGAGGTTCACCTCTGCTGGAGACATCCCACTGGACTTACTCTTGGAGGAGCACGACACAGTAACACAGGCAGCAAAGCATGAGGCACCAGTAGCTGGCCAGTCTGAGGAGCCAGCTGCCACTACATAGGCTGCTAAAGAGATGCTCCACAACCCCGTGGTCCCCCCAATCAGATTTGGAGATCTAGTTAGAAGACCTGGTGGGAGCTGCTAATCCTATTTAGTCCGAGGACCCCACTGATGTGCATGACCCGATGCAGACCACATAGGGAGTTTTCTTTATTCTCTAACCCTTCCTTGATCTTATTTTTGCTTTTAGCATTGGGGACAATGTTAGCTTTTATTTGGGGGGTGTGTCCTATTTTGATTTGATGACTGGCATGTAATAATTATGATACTATTTTTTTCTTTATTTTTACTTATCGTTATTTTTCATTTTTAGTATGTATATAACTTTACCATTCCATGTATATATTCATTTCCATTTTGTATATATTTTTTTCTTTCCATTATTGTACATATTCATTTTGCTTTCCGTAGTTTACTTTATAACTTCTTGTGTTCTTTTTTTCCTTAATAGCTTAGCTTTTTATTTCCTTTAGTAGCTTCTTTTTTGAGTTCTTAGCTTCGTGATCAATAATCCCTTTAGTTTTCTTAATGCAACAGTTCTTTCCAAAGGTATATGTTGTGTGAACCGGGTGGCTCTTCCCGATGATGGATGGCGTGACAACCTTCTTAAGGGTTTGAGTCCGTTTTCTTTATGTTTTTGTGTAAATAGTAGTAATGAATAAAAGAGTTTCAGGCAAGCTTCACTTGGGCCTAACACATTTACCTTTGACCTTATAGTTGGAAACAAGTTGATTGGAAAAGAATAGTTCTAGTTGTGACCTTTAGACTCTTGTGTTGACTAAACAATAATCGAGTGTCTTTTTGGAGCCATTTGTGTTGCTCAATCTTAGCTAGGGTTATTGTGGGCCCTCGTCTCTGTTCTCTTTAGCAATTCAATAGCTTGTGAGGTAAGGTATTGATTTGCAAGTCCAAGTCCCATGCCAATAAGTCTAGAACTTGCCCTGAATGTTTGTCTAGGCAAAATTCTAAGTGTAGCTCAACTTGAAAAATGAATATAGGCTCTCCTTGATCCAACTTGAAACTTGAAAGCATCCATAGCCCACCAAATATGATATCCCTGGTCAACCCCGTTGAGCCAAAGCCCTTGTTCTTTTAATAACCATGATACAAGCCTTTATCCGTTCTATAATGACCATCTCTTGGAACCCAATCTTTTCTTAGCACAATTGGCAAAAGCATAAGGTTGGAGGGGAGAGACGAGGAATGTGAAAGTGAAAAAAGGTACAAAATGAAAAAAAAGGGAAGGCAAAAGGAAAGAAAGAAAAGCCAAAAAGTCAAAAAGAAAGTGAATAGTATAGAAAAATGAAGGGATTTAATGAAAGCAATGATGAAAGGCTTAGAATGATTGATTAGAAAAGGAGAAAAATGATTGTTATGAACAAGAAAGAGTGACAATGTGTCTCTCTAGTCCCCTAAGGAAGAAGAAAGTGATTCAAAGAGTCAAGAAAGTATGAGCCGAAATGAGATAATGAAGTGCTTAAGGAAAGATGAAACCTTCATAGACTAATATATCCTACCTTGAACAAAAAGCCTTCATTAAATTCTTGCAAAATCCTATATGATTTCGAGTTGAGTGAGATTACATTAGTGGTGATTTACACAAGGGTCAAGCTTATGGTACTTAGAGCTGGACTTGTGACCTTCCCTTGAGAGAGATGAGCGTACCACAATCCTTGTTTTGAGTGCTACAATCTAAAGTGAGATTTGCTTATGGAGAGTAGAGGAGGAGAAGTTTGGGTTCCACAATGACCTACGTAGTAGAGCGAGTTTCCTTGGTGAGTTATGTCACCTCATGATGCTCTTGTGTCGCACAAGAACTATGGTACTCAAAAAGTTGTGTGTTGTTGATAATGCATTTGTGTTCAGGATAATTGTTAGTCCCAATTGATGCTTGATGAAGTCACCTTAGGACAGCTGAAATTTTCCTTTTTTTTTTTGTGGAGGTGAGAATTACTTTGTTTGCTTGAGTACAAGCAAAAGCTTAAGTTTGGGGGAGTTGATAACTATGGATTTTAACCTATCTTTGCTCTCTTTTGCTTAGGTTTTGGATAAAAAATGTGTAAAAGTATTCCCAAAAACTAATTTATTGTGCTTACTTGCAAGGTTTGGTCAAAATGAGGCAAAGAAGCAAAAATAAACTTATGAAGGAGTAAACTTGCACATACTAAAGACTGGGAACTAGAGCGCGGAGAGCAAACAAAATATGCGTCCACGTGAGGACCACCACTGAAGCATCCACAAATACGCAGCCCGCGAAAGTAAAGTTCAGATAGGCTAATCTGAGCACAGGTTCTACCACTGACTGCGATGGAAAAGCGCGGTCGCGGAATATCTGACGCTGCCGCGGTGGTATTTTCGCTGAGAGCGGTGATTTAAGTTCAGAAACCCTGCAAGTCATGCTTATGGATGTCACGACCCTAGTTCACCAACCGTGAACATGTCATGACGGCACCTAGTCTCCGTGACCAGGTAAGCCTAACACTTGCGGAAACATGATAATTGCAGAAAAATAGAATATCATATCTAAATAAATAAATAAAAAAAAAAGAAATTGTACTGAATGTCGCTCGGCATATACAACTCAATATCCCAAGACTAAAACAATCCCAAAACCCGGAAACTCACGGGAAACACAAGCTACAGAATATGTATAGTGAGGCTCCAAACTCCAGAATATCTAACAAACGGAAGGAAAGAGAACTAAGTACTAAAGATGGAATAAAGAGGGAGACTCGTCGGTCTGCGGACGCAGCAGATCTACCTCGAAGTCTCCGTAGTCCTCATGCCTCACTGATAGTGCGCCTGAGTAGAGGTACCTGGATCTGCACATGAAAACATGCGCAGAAGAGGCGTGAGTACACCACAACGGTACTCAGCAAGTGCCAAGCCTAACCTCGGTTGGGTAGTGACGAGGAAGGTTAGGGACCTACTGAGGTTAAATAAAATATAAAGATGACAGGATAAGATAAACAGTGCAATTGAGAATCTACAATAAGAATCTATACATGATAATAAGAGTACAATAACGGAAACAGAGGTGAAAGCAACCCACAAGGGAAGTAACCGGGGATCTCTAAGTATCCCGAGGATCTCTTAGTATCCTCAACATGTACTAGGGATCTCTTGGTAGCCTCAACATGTACTAGGGATCTCTTGGTATCCTCAATATATGTCAGGGATCTCTTAGTATCCCGAGGATCTCTCGATATCCTCAATTTACGTGCTAGGGATCTCTTGGTATCCCGAGGATCTCTCGGTATCCTCAATATATATCAGGGATCTCTTGGTATCCTCAATATATATGCGAGGGGATCTCCCGGGAATCTAGCCCGTAGTCCCAAAGTAAATGTGCAGGGGAAATCTCCCGGGAATCTAGCCCGTAGTCCCAAAGTAAATGTGCAGGGGGAATCTCTCGGGAATCTAACCCGTAGTCCCAATTTAAAACACAGAGCAGCAACACAAGAATATTAAATTAAACACTAATTCCGTACCAAGTAAACATTTACTTCTAGCCTAACATGCTTCACGTAATGCAATTCAGGCAATTTAAGCAAATAGGCAATTAAGTCAACTAAACATGCATTTCTAGACTAGCAACATGCTAAATTCACAAGTAGAATAAAACAAGAAAAGAACTCAATTGAAATACTTAAGGAAAAACTGGATTTTCAACAATTAGTTCAAGTACGCGCTCGTCACCTCACGTACAGGGCATTTCAATTATCAAATATAGCACATCCTAAGGGGAAAGGTCCCCTACACAAGGTTAGACAAGTCACTTACCTCGAATGCTCCAAACTCAACTCACGTTTCTAGAATAGCTTTACCCCTCGAATTCACCACCACCGCTCGAATCTAGTTACAAATTGCTTGAATGCATTAATAATTACTATTGGAACTAACCCCAATGCATAAAAATAGTTTTTACAAGGTTTTTCCCCAAAAAAAAAGGCCAAAATGCCCCCGGGCCCACATGGTCGAAACTCAAGGTTCGGACCAAAACCCGGTTACCCATCCCCCCATGAATCCAAATATATACTTAGTGTTGAAATCGGACCTCAATTTGAGGTCCAACTCCCCAAATTTAAGAAAAACCTAAGTTCTAACCAAAACCCCCAATTCCCATTTATGAAAATCCTTGATTCAAGTGGAAATCATGTTAAAAGATGTCAAGGAATAAAGAAATTAAGTTAGAAATCACTTACCAATCGTTTTGGAGAAGAAAGGTTGTTTGGAAAATTGTCTCTTAGGTTTTGGGTTTTTGAAAAGTGGAAAAATGACTGAAAATCCCGAGTTTATATACTTTGCTGGGGGCTGGCGCGGACTGCGCAGAAACGTACCGCGGCCGCGCCGAGGGAGGGAAGAAGTGGGCTCTCTGAACCCACTCAGTGCGGACCGCACTAATTTGGTGCGCGGTCGCGCTGGTCGACTTGGCTACCGACCCTATGAACCCCACCACGCGGACCGCACAGAAAAGCACCGCGGCCACGTGGCTGCCAGCGCGGACTACACAGAAATGGCCGCGGCAGCACTGGGGCCTGCAATATTTGAACCTGCATTTTTAATGTCTAAGACCTCCCGGGCCCCACTCAAAACTCAACCGAGCCCTCGGGGCTCCAAACCAAACATTCATATGATCTCGAAAACACCTTACAGACTTACTCGTGCGATCAAATCGCCAAAACGACATCATATACATAGGATCAAGCCTCGAAACACATGATTTTCTTTCAACTTTCATAAAACTTAAATTCCCCATTTTAAGTCCGAAACACGTCATATGACGTCTGTTTTTAGCCAAACTTTACAGATAGTGCTTAAAACATATTTAAGACTCGTACCGGGCATCGGAACCAAAATACGAGCCCGATACCACAGTTTTCTGATCAATTTTCTTCTTCCTTTTCCTTAATTAATTTCAGAAAACAATTTCACACAAAAAGTCATTTCTCGGGCTTGGGACCTCGGAATTTGATTCCGGACACACTCCCAAGTCCCATATTTTTCTACGGACCCTCGGGGACCGTCAAATCACAGGTCCGGGTCTGTTTACCCAAAATATTGACCGAAGTCAATATTATGCATATTAATATCAAAATTCATCAAAGTTTTCACATAATTCGCATATTTCAACATAAAAGCTTTTCGGCTACGCTCCCGAACTGCACAGGCAAATCGAGGAAACTAACAGCGAGGTTTTTAAGGCCTCGGAAGCACGGAACAAGGAAGAATTACGGTGATGACCCTTTGGGTCGTCACAATGGAAGCCTAAATGGAAGCACACACGGACGTAGATGAAATTACGCTCCCCGCAAAACCAAGTTTAACCCAAGCCTAGAATTGAAGAAACACGGACCACATTTATTATTACGCGGCCGCGATAGCTCAAGCGCGGACGCGATCAGAATTACGCCTCTGCAAATTCTTCGCAGGGGCATTTTCGTCCGAAAATTTCATCCTAATATAAATAGATCTTTTTCACATTTTTAGGATAAGTTTTGTTAAAGAGAACACGTGAACGGCTGCTTTTTACCTTTTTGAGTAGATTTATCTTCTATCTTTAGATTTTCATCTTGTATTTGAATATTATGGTTTATATTTCATCTTCAGCTTTGATTTCTGCTAGTTTCCTGAGTAGCTAAATCCATAGCTAGGGTTTTGACCCAACCCAAGTATGGATATTTAATAGGTCTTGAATTTTAGGGCTTAATTGTTTATGGGTTAGTGATATTTAGCCTAATTCATGCTTTAATTATAGAATTGGTGGTTGCAAATACTGATTCGTTCCTTTATGACTTAGACTCTTCTTGAGAAAGAGAGAATAGTCTAGGAAAATTAGGCTAACAAGGAATTGGGGTGCATTCAAGAGATTGATAGCCCCGATTAAAGGGTTAAACCTAGAGATAGTAATACCCGAGCCAATATCATTTGTTATGCATGAACACCCATTTGGACTTGAGAAAGCCAAATTGGGCAAAGTCACTCAAACTACCGAGAGGTATAGAGTGAGCACTAATGTGTGATGGTTCTATCATGATTCCAATCATAATAAGCTTGCCCTGAATTCTCAATACACGTTAGATATCCACCTAGGCTGAAGTCACTACCCTAGACCCTTTTAATCCTGGAAAACAACCAACAAAAATATTATACTTAGCTTTAACTATTGCATGTTTTAGAATAGAAGTAGAAGCAGAAAACAAAACCAACCATCTGTGGAAGTACAATTAAGAGCAAAACTCGTATCTCTACTCGGATATAAACCTTATTGCAAACTCATTAACTCTCTGTAGATTCGATCCCGACCTTTGTTGGGTATAACTGCATTGATCATCCTTGCTACTCTATAGTAGTACAGGTTTAGAACCGATCAATTGGATAACCAACCATTATACAAGCCACAAGGATTGTCCTTTCAAATAGAAAATGATTCTCATTCAAATACGGGTCAAGTCTGCTACATACAAATATTTTCTACCCTTTTACTTCGAAGCTCAGTATGCTATGATAGATCCTTATCCCAACAACCACCCAATAAGGGGTATTACCTGGCTTTAAGATCTAAGCAACTCATGGTCGAGTTGCATCTTCTTATGCAATCTTAGCCAAGTATTCTCTTGGTTCCACATTTCCAAGACCAAAGTAATCATTCAATATTTTCTAAGCCAATTTCACCTTTAGATTCCTCACTTTTGTGACTTTGATACCTTTTATTATGTGTATTATGTTGGCATAGAATTCACGCACAAGATGCTCTTGCACAACAAATACTAGTTATGTGATTTTCAGTCATCCCTTCCTCTTAGTTAATTGCTGTAGAAAAGCTGAATTGTATTTGGCAAAATCTTCTGCACTAATGTACCTCTCATAAGTGATTGATCTCTCCTTCCACACTCCCTTGAAGTTAACATATTCCATGTATCTCAAGAATCTGTATTCCCATTTTATACTTTTTCTTTGACCTCTCATGAACACCTCTCACAATTGTATCCCCTTTCTCACCAACAAGCTCTTCTTCTGTTGGTAAGTCATTTTTATTTGTTTCGAGCTCATGGCTAGGTTCTTAGCAGTGTGGGAAGTCTCATGCTTGGACTGAGACCTAGATTGTCCTTGTGATTGTGATTACAGAAAGAGTCACCAGCAAGGAAAATATGTAATTTCAAAAGTATCCTCAGAGTAAATGTTAATTTCAAGAGGCACACATAAGGACAGAGAGGTGCTTTGCTTTGCTTTACTTTTACACCACTTGATGCAATATAATTCAGCAAGGAAAACATGTAATTTCAAAAGTACCGTCGGAGTAAATGTTAATTTCGAGAGGCACACATGACAACGGAGAGGTGATTTGCTTTAATTTATATATAGTAGAAATGTTTGGATGAGAGAGAGCTCGGGGAAAGGAGTGTTAAGTGTTAACTAGAATTGGATAGTTATTCTTTGAGGGACATCGATGGGAGGGGGTTAATTGGATTATAATGATACTCAATTAAGTATAACTAAGGCAAAATGGCCTTTGAGCTACCTAAGCTTGCACCCAATTGCCAATCCGGTAAATGAACATAGAAGTTTCCCATTTGAACACTTATACTTGACGGAATGAGTACTAATAAACACCTCCAACTGAGCGTGTTCCTCAATCGCTATAATGTAGTTGACACGTCATCATATTCCTAACCTATTATTGTTTGACAAGTGTAATTTATAGGTCCCGGTCTCTTTTCACCAATTTATTAAAATTAAAAAAAAACTTTTCTTTTCTCTTGTTATACACCATGGCAGCCCTACCATCACCATATGTTTCATCCAGCATAGACATCATCCTCATCCACTTTAAAATTCTCAAATCAACTATGAACTCTATCCTTCTCCTCCCTAAAACTCCCAAATCAATAAAAGAAATACCAATTTCTTAAATGTTTTAACTTTTTTTTCTTTCTATTCCTTTTCTCTATACCTACCAGGATTGTGGGGGACAGAAAAAATGGGGGATTTGCATGAGATATATGGCAATTCTGATAGAATTCAACTCTCAAAACCCCGACATCCAAATCTACAATTAAAAGAAGCACAATCAATCCGCCCTAGAAAAAATCTACCACTGACCTCATCAAAAACCATCAACGATAATCATTATTTTTTCACCTTTAACCACTAAGACCAATCAAAATCACAATCCCTAAAAAATCAAAAAGTTGCACAAGATTTTCAACATAAAAAAATTGTGAAAAGGAAGAAGAGGAGAAATTAAAGGGAAATTGGGCGAGGCAGAGGGAACAAGATTAATGGGAGGAACAAAAAAAGGAACGGGGGGGGGGGGGGGGGGGGTTAGCAAAGGGTAGGGGAAAAAGTGGCAAGATTTAACATTTCCTTTGCCTCTCTTTATTATTTATAGTTTTAGTATTTATTAAATAAAAACTAGCATAGTCACGTGCCTTACAAGCATGATTTGCACGTAGTTCGGCTAAATCAGCTATGCCATCTCTACATAAGCATGGTCAATGATCAAAATAATTTATTAATATGAAAATAATTAAGTTTAAGTGTTCAAAGGAAAAACTTCTTAGTTCATTTACCGGGTTGGTAATTGGGTACAAGTTTAAGTGGCCCGGAGACTATTTTGTCTAAATTAATTGTTGAATATCCACTTAAAAATAATATTTGTATAAATTAATTTTTTGCCTTTCATATGCTTCCAAAAGAGAGAGCACACTCTTTGTGCCATGTCATCACTCAAGCGTGTAATAGTTTTATTTCAAAAAAAATGCAGAAGGATAATAGAACCTTCACAGAGATAAGGTGTTTAGTTCAAAATTTAACCTTAATTCAAGGGGGTAAATATGTCTTTTCTATAAAAAAAAAGGAAACAAAAAAGAAGGGAGATAAAAGGACGAAAAGAAAAAGAATAAAAAGAGGGGGAGGGGAAGAGAGAAAGAGAGGCAATAGGATCATGTGGCTATGTAGGAGTTTGAAAATTAAAATAGGTAAATGATAATGTTTACTGCAAAAATAGTAATAACAATTAGATTCGATTTTGTGGTTCTAAAAATACGTGATCTATTTTTATGCTAGTTGTTAGGCAATGGATGCTAAGTAAAAGACTTGAAAACAAGATAATAGCTTGAAAACAATGTGATAATCAAACCGAATGGCTAGTAATCGGGGCCTCGAACTTGCGCTTTCGGGGCCTCGAGATAGAGTCGGATGCCCTACCGAGGATAGTCGATGGATGATTAACAGTTATGATAACCTTGATGGAAGCCTTTTATGACTAATAATGAGCAATAAATGAAGAATAATAAATAGAACACTATGAATATAAGCAATAAATGTAGGTAGTGAAATCAAGAGAATACGTTGAGTTAGAGAGTAAAGAGAATGTTCTTGTGTATTCAATATTGTGTACCAGATGTCCCTACAAAATGACAAGGATCCCCTTTATATGTGGGGGAGTCCCAACATAGTACAAATATATTTATTACAAAGATATATGGTTGGTACAACCATTTTAATGCTATGGTACGGGCTCATGCTAGCCTAATAGATCTATGTCAGCTTTAATCACGTGCTTTGGGAAATTCCCATATGTCCATCATAGCCTTTGCTTTGTACTACCTCGGGGTCGACTGTTGAGAACCCTCGGGGGCGAACTCCGAGTTAAACTTCGAGCCTTCCGGGGGTGATTTCTATGAAGCGCCCTAACGATCATAAAATCGAGACCTCCGATTTTACCGCATACAGATAGTCCCCGCATGTTTTAGATTAAAATGATAAGAAACGATTGTGACACCAATCTCCTCGAGCCTCTTGTGATGATGTCATTCTTATGATATCAGCTTTTGCAATAACTAAGACATCACATCGATACGTCTTTTCTTGGAACATTTATTGTAGTGTCGGTTTACTTTCCCAAGGCGATAATATCGTCGCCGATCCGTCTCCCAACAGGCATTAATTGCGTTTGTCGATACGTTTCCCAAAGACATTGATTGTGTCGTCGATTGCTGCCACCTTTTCTATAAATGGAAGCTTTCTGGAACCAAAGCTTCATTCAATCGTTCTCTAACAACCCTTTTTTTACTCTCTTCTCCCCTTCGTCATTATCCAATGCTATTTCTCATGTTTGAAGCCCATGGCCTTAAGGTCACATGGCAGTGTCCCCATCAGTTACGCCATGGCCCTTTTCCAGAGCTTTCCCCTATTGAGCGTGATTGTACTGGTTTTTTGTTGTTGTTGTTGTAGGCCCGAGGTAATGAGAGAGAAATCTCAAATTATCTTCGCATTAAAGGATATGCGGACTATGAATTTCTACTCATCTCTCTTAACTTCCCGGTGCAGCGCCTTACTCCTTTTGCTTTCCGTGGAGTGAGGTGGTACCATCTACTAACTGTTGCATCCCACATTGGTGCAACATCTCAAGAAGTGGCTTCACAATAGTAGTGCTGGCGAGCTCCATACTCGCCAGGTTTTTCACCTAACCACTTCTACATCTTTTCTGCTTCTTCCTCATCTTTTTCTGCTTCTTCCTCATCTTTTTATGCTTCTTCTTCATCTTTTTCTGCTTCTTCTTCATCGTTTTATGCTTCATCTTCATCCTTGAAGATGCCGTTTGGAAGATCAAGATGAGGCCCCCGAGGAGATGGTTCTCGAAGATACTGCCGCTGAGGATGCACCCCCGAGAATAGAATAAACTCTTAGCTTTTATTATTACTATTATTATTTGCTTCTTTATTTCTGTGTAAGGACCCCTCGTGGGCCTTTGTAATCATGTGTAAGGACCCCTCGTGGGCTTTTGTAATAATGGTTTATTAATACAAAGATGTTTCTTCGATATGTCTCTAATTTATGCTGGATTCCCTTTTATTTGCATTTGTGAAAAATTTGAGCATGTGACTCTACCGATTGGCCCAAATATCGGACCCGAGCGTAGGTATTCCCTCTGTTTTTGATTGGTCAATATGATTTTCCCTGAAACCCTTTACCGTCTCTCGGACCAAGTTCGAGTTAACCCGGTACAGACTTAGATTGCAGAAACTGGTAACTTTGAATCGAGTGAGACTGGGGCCTCGATTTTTAGAACAAACTTAGCTCCATTTAGATCCCGTTGGTAGTCTTCGAGGGAGAATTTTCCCAAATTCCTGGGAATAAAGATCGCCCCAAAACTTTCACAGATAATTCTCGAGTAAGATTTAGCCCAAGTTCGGGTGGCCTAAAAAGCTTGATTTGAACTTAGAGTGAAGGTAGCCCTAAGACTTCATCAGTAATTCTTGAGTATGAACTAGCTCGAGCTCAGATAGCTCGAGGACCAAGGAATCGGGTGAATGACCTGCATTCGCAATAGTAGAAATCCTCAAGGCAGGATACTACCTCGAGGTTGGGCTTATATATGAGTAGCTCTTTTAGAGCTTATCTTTCGTTTTGACAGGGATCCTCGAGATAGGGCACCATCTCGAGACTAATAGTGATATTAATGGCTCCTTAGAGCCTATCCTCTTTTTGATGGAGGTCCTCGAGATCGGGTACCATCTCGAGGCTTGTAATAGTATTGATGGCTCCTTAGAGACTTTTTTTTTACGGAGGTCCTCGAGATCGGGTACCATTTTGAGGCTTGTAATGATATTGATGGCTCCTTATAGCCTTTCTTCTTTTTTGACAGAGGTCCTCGAGATCGGGTACCATCTAGAGGATTGTAATGATACTGATGGCTCATTAGAGCCTTTCTTCTTTTTTGACGAAGGTCCTCGAGATCGGGTATCATCTCGAGGCTTGTAATGATACTGATGGCTCCTTAGAGCCTTTTTTATTTTTTTGACAGAGGTTCTCGAGATCAGGTACCATCTCGAGGCTTGTAATGATACTGATGGCTCCTTAGAGCCTTTCTTTTTTGTGACAGAGGTCCTCAAGATCGGGTACCATCTCGAGGCTAGGTTGATGCGGGGGTCTTTGATACCAAAACGTCATATGGCAGTGTCAATTGTATCACATGGTTATGAAATGATCGAGACAATCCCGTCGGTATATCTTCCTAAAGAAGTAAAGGCTTAGTTAGTATGTTTTTAATTGGCCTTTGAGGCAGGCGGACAGTTACCGCTTTCTCTATATATATAGGTTTGTCTTCCTTCCTTAGAGGATTTTGTTATCGTGAATAGCTATCCCCCTCCATAGAGTTCTTCGTTCCTGCATTTGGTCTTTCACCACTTTGACTTTGGAGCCCTCGCTCAAATTCTCTGGTTTTACCACAGTTATGGCTGTTATGCCGGGATCTGCCCAGCATGGAGGAGAAAGTTCCACCTCTGGTTCCCGACTTATTGGTGGTGTGCCGCTGGTGCCAGGCAAGCCAACCTCGGGACATTTTGTTTCGAGGGGGGATTTTTCTTCAAGAAAATCTCCCAACGTTCAGGGTCATTGGGAATATGCCTCGAAGTTTATTTCTTTAATGGGAAAGGGGCATCTTGAGTTAGTGAGGAAAGATTGTGGCTGGAGGGAAAAAGGTAGTACTGCAGATACCTTCCCCGGAGGAGAACATTACGGATCATGTCGAGGGGTTTTTGAACGTATAAACGTACCCCTTTATGTTGGGTCCCCTTGATAAGGTTGTTCTCGACTTTTGTCGAAAGTATCGGGCTACCTTGGCCAAGGTTCATCCATCATTTTGGAGGATAGTATTGATGATGCGATTCTTTGCGGAGAAAGCAGGGCTCGAGTTCACCCTTAGCCATCTTATCAGGTTGTACCAGCATTTTCACCACCAAGGCCTGCTAACCTTCCGATGTCGATCCACCATGACCTTCGTTGTCGACAATGAAGAAATGGGGATCGGGGATGGATGAGCCGATTCGTCCGACTACGGACTGTTGACATTATCCCTGCAGAGTTTCTGTCGTTTCCCGAAGGATGGAATTTTACATGTAAGTGGTCACTTTTTCTTTCGTTGTTTTGTTTATGGCAGAGGAGGGCTCCGTATATCATCTTTCTTTCCCTTTCGGCATCAATTCTATGGATGCCAGACGAGGTCCCCGACCTGACGGATTGGGCTTGGAAGTTGGTGACACACTCGACTTATGATGGGCCTAGGTGGCGAGAATTGTCTAAGGGTAGGTGGGAGGAAAAACACCACGGTACGTGCTATGTGATTTTCTCCATTTTTTGAAAGGCACTTTCTCTTTATGCGTACTGACCCCGTCATCGTAGGCATTGGGGAGTTATTTGAGGCAAGATCGTCCCCTCTCCGAGAAGGATCGTAAGCTTCGGGACCGACGAATAACAATATCAAGCAAAGGGGGCCTCCGCAGGGCAACGGTGCTTGTAAGACGAGTCCGGGCCGGGGGCTCATAGAGGATGTATCAGCCGAGCCTGCAGCGCCCGAGATCTCTGGATTTAGAAAAGAAGCCCCTCCTTCGCTGACATCATCTTTTCTCGTCGAGGGTACCTCGAGGAGCGAGGGTTCTCTATCGCCGACTTCTTCTCCCGTCGAAGGTACTTCAGGGATGTTCGAAGCTAGGGGCCGTATATATCAGGTGACCGTATACCAACCGGGAGTGGTTTTGCTGGGGTTCATGGAGCCGGACTGGTGGATGTGCGCTCGACTTTTGAGGAAGCTCATCGGCTCTACTCTGTAGTGAGTTTTAGCCGATCGTATTCGTTTTATAGTTTTTGCAATTTTCACTCTCTTATTGAGTTTCTCTTTCATAGGCTTTTAACAAGCTCAAATCTGAGCTTATTCGCAGTGAGGCCATGCTGCGAAAAGGCGTGGATGGGGAGAAATCCCTCGGGCTTCTTTGCGACGAAAGGGAAGACGAGTTGTCACACTTGTGGTATGAGGCGAGTCAAAGTCTAAACTACGAAAGTTACCTCGAGAAGCAGGTAATTTTTGTTCCAAGGGGGCGTGTGCTTCTTCTTCTATCCTTTGAGGTTAATGTTTCGTTCACTTCACTTGCAGAAAAAGACAAAGGACCTGGATAGCCTTTAGGGTTAAGTCGGTCAAGCCAAGTGTGAGTGTGATGTGCTAGAGGCTCACATGGATGCCCACATCGCGACCAAGAAGAATGCTTTGGCTAAGGTTTCTGCCCTCGAGATACAGCTTTGGAATGACCGTGAAAATAGCTTGGTTCAGACAAGCAAGATTACGAGTCTTGAGTCTGATCTTTTGAAGATGAAAGCCAAGGTTGTGGACGTCCGGGCTGAAGCTGAAGAGATTCGGGCTAAGTCCGACAAGAAAGTGGTTGTCTATTTAAAGGACGCCGCTGATGCTCGAGCTAAATTGGGCGATGCTTCCGATTGGGAGAGCAGAAGTAATGAGTATGCCCGGTGTAAATCTCGGAGGGATACCCTCGAAGAGATTCATGCTAGGAGCTTCGATCTCTCGGAATAGATATCACAGGCCAAGGCGGATGAATATGATGCCAAGTTCCTTTGTCTGATGCCAAAGATAATGAGGAAAAGGCCGACGGGCCACAGTCCCCGAGGGGGACGTAGTTTAGACCCTATTTTTTCTTGATTCTTTGTATAGTGTTCTTGGAGAACTTTTGCAAATGTAACCTTCACATAGCTTCATTCGTGCGTGTATAAACAAACCTTTCGGTTTTCTCCTTCGGGCTGGCGACAGTGGCTCTAACGCGTAGGGTCGGTACGCCTCTTAATATGGGCTGGCGATAGTGGCTCTTACACGTAGGGTCGGCATGACCTTTTTAGGCTTTGTTTTCACTCATCAAAAATTTTGAAATTTTTGTGTTCGCCCAACTCTTTGACGGCTTGCTAAGAACCTCGACTGTGAGTCGTTATGTAGCGATGAACGAGCACCTCAGGAGGTTTTGCTTAGTGGATGAATGTTTCAAAGCCTATAGTTTGGAGTTGACATGGTCAAAGCTCTTTTGCCTATGTCAGGGTAGCATGTTTAACCGATTCTTTTCGAAGTACTTTCGAAGTATTTGAAGGCTTGTGATTTTATAGCGATGGTCGGGCGTCCCCGAGTCGCGTTAGTTTGGCTGGTACAACCTTGTGACCGTAGTAATTGTGATTGTCCAAAGCCTTTCAGTCCTCGAGTGAAGTAGTTTCGGCGTATATATCGAGGGTATGCCTTTTTATGGGTCTTACAAGTTCGAATATATAGCCTTAACTTTAAGGTCAGGATAGTGCCTTTTTTTGTAAGGTCTTATAATTTTTACATGCCTTTGAGGTCATACAATTCTGGTTACTTGGTACAAGTATGGTTCATGCCTTGATTGAGATCTTACAGTTTTGGTGTTGCCTTATAAAGGTCTTACGGGGTCAAGGTTTCCGATATGGGGTTTTATGACCTCGGTAGTCCCCGGGACATTGAAAGTTTAGTTGGCCCTAGGGCCGTTATTGTAGACTTGACATTGCCTCATTGAGGGCTTATGAGTTTGAAGCTCCCGACCCGGGGGTCATACAATTTCGAGTTTTTGACGTCAGTCCCCGAATGTTCGAGACTTTTTTGGCTTTAGAGCCGTTTTTGTAATGCTTTGAATTGCTTTGGTGGAGGGGAGAGTATTCTTTGATTACTTGGTGTAAGTATACACGTTTTTGCTGTCAATGGCTTGGTTATTCTATACGGACATAGTTCGTTCGATCGTTTGGCCTGGTACATTATTTTCCTATCGAGAACCTATTTAGCACATCTTGTCTTCTCTGAGGAAGTGACCTTCCGTGGGGGTGCCCCCCAGTATTCGAGGTTGATTAAAGAGAAACCTTGAATAGTTGTTGAGTCTTCCTTAGGTAGCATATGGGTGTTTCCTCATTAAAAACCTTGCAGGTAAAACCCTTTTCGGGATAAAAACCCGGTCGAAGGAAAAGAGTGCAATGTATGCTTTGAAACCTTAAGGTCTTCGAGCTGGATAGAGCTTCTACTGTCACGGTCGGACACCTGCATGAAGGTTAGTGTATGATGTAAAAAAAAAAGGAACGACCATACCTTAGTGGCGATGGTGCTTTGAGCCTCAATATGCTCCCAACGTTCTTTTTTTCGGGTGTAGCCGAGGATGTGCCTCGTGAGCGCTATTTTACTATTTGCTTATCCTTTGACTCCTTCGATGTAGAAGGTGTTGATGTTGGTGCCACAACGTGCATCACGAACATCTCCTTGGCTGCATGTTGTTCCCCATATATAGTTTTTATTCTGTCTTTCATAGGAAGTTTCATCATTTGATGCAGGGTTGACGGTACTGCTCTCATGCAGTGTATCCATGGCCTCCCGAGCAAGGCGTTGTACCTCATGTCTCCTTTGATGACATGAAACTTGGCATTTTGCGTTGTTCCAGCCACGTTGACCGGGAGGGTGATTTCCCATTTGGTTGTCTCGCTCACCATATTGGATCCGTTAAGGAATCGAGAGGCAAGCACGATCTGGTCGAGCAGTCCGAGCTGCTCCACGAACCTTGACCTAATAATGTTGGTCGAGCTACCTGGGTCCACAAGTACACATTTAATTTGAAATGTATTCACAAGAAAAGAAATTACCAATGTGTCGTTATGGGGCTGAGACAGGGTCTCGATGTCCTCGTCGCTGAATGTGAGTGCATCCTCGAGTATGTAACCTCGAGTTTGCTTTTCCCTAGTAATGGATATTTTTATTCTTTTGATAGTGGGTTCCTGTGGGACATAGATCCTCCCATGATCATGTGGATGACATGTTGTGGCTCATCTGTTTCATTCTTTCTGTTCGCCTCTCTTTTCCGAAATTGATTTTGGCTCGGTCGCTGAGGAACTCTCGGAGGTGTCCTTTGCTGAGTAGTCGGGCTACTTCTTCCTGTAGCTGTCTGCAACCTTCGGTCCTATGACTGTGTGTGCCGTGGAATTTGCATACTAAGTTGTGGTTCCTTTATGACGGATCCGATTGTACGGGCCTTGGCCAACTGGCATCTCTGATTTTGCCAATGGCAGATACGATGCCCGACACGTCAACATTGAAGTTGTATTCCGACAGGCGTGGTGCCTTCGTCGGTCCTATGTGCCTATTGAATTCGACCCTATTCACGAGTCCCAGAGGGTTCTGACCTCGGTCTACTCTTCGATCATTTTAGGGTATGTTAGGCCTCAAGGCATTTCCCCTATCTTCGGTGTATGGCTGGTACCTTTCTCTGTTTGGCATTGGCTCCTTTGCCAGAAGTCTTCTTGGGTATACCAAGCCTGAGGGGGCTCCCACTTGGTCTTCCTCGACCCTGATCTTCGATTGATACCGGTTGTGAACATATAACCAAGTTATGGCGGGGTATTCAACCAAATTCTGCTCCAGCTATTTCGAAGCCACCGAGCTTCGTTCATTCAAACCTTGAGTGAAGGCCTGCACTGCCCAGTCGTCGGAGACTGGTGGTAGTTCCATTCGTTCCATTTGAAAGCGAGATACGAACTCTCGCAACATCTCGTTCTCCCTTTGCTTTATTTTGAAGACGTCGAATTTCCTTGTTGCTATCTTGATGGCACAAGCATGTACCTTTATGAAAGAATCTGCCAGCATGGCGAACGAATCCATCAAGTTTGGGGCTAGGTTGTGATACCACATCATCGCCCCTTTTGAAAGCATCTCTCCGAACTTTTTCAGTAGGACGGATTCGATCTCGTCGTTCTTTAGGTCGTTGCCCTTTACCGCACAAGTATAAGTAGTGACGTGCTCATTGGGATCCGAGGTTCCATTGTACTTTGGAAGGTCTGGCATTCTGAACTTCTTTGGAATGGGTTTTGGAGCAGCTTCATATGGGAACTACTTCTGTACGAACTTGTTTGAATCCACACTCTTCAGGATCGGGGGTGCACCCGGAATTTGGTCGACCCTGGAATTGTAGGTCTCTACCTTCTTGTCGTTGGCTTCTATCTTCTTCTCGCCCGATTCGATCCTCTTTGTGAGGTCCTCAAGCATCTTTATGATGGAGGGGTCGGTTGCCGACCAGTTGTTTCTTGATCTTTCTAGTATCTGCTCGGCTTGGGGAGCCGTTTCCGGTGCTATCGTACTGGGAGTTTTCTGGTGGCTTTGTAGCTGAGCAATTGCCAATTGTTGTGCCTGTAACATTTCAAAAATAATATGAAGGCTAATCTCTCGTTTTTCCCCAGTTGGGGTTTTCTGAGCTTCTTGTTGGTCTCCTTGGCGTACGCTCTTGTTAGTGTGGGAGCTTACATCGATGTGTTGGGCGTCGCGTGAGACAACATCCGCGGGGATTGGCTCTGGCACGCCTTCAGGGTTCAGCGGTGGTGCGCCAACACCTGGAATAACTACACCATTCTCTCCATGGTCCTCAAGACGCTTTTTTTCGTATGCATTTACTGAGTTAGACATATTGACCTGAAATCAAAGATTCTTGGACAAGAAAAAGCGTGAAAGATAACTTGTGTTATGTAGTAAACCAGCAAGAAAACAATCACTATTATTTTTAGCCCCACGGTGGGCGCCAAACTGTTTACCGCGAAAATGGTAATATCAATTAGATTTGATTTTGTGGTTCTAAAAATACGTAATCTATTTTTATGCTAGTTGTTAGGCAATGAATTCTAAGTAAAAGACTTGGAAACAAGATAATATCTTGAAAACAATGTGATAATCAAACTGAATGGCTAGTAATCAGGGCCTCGAACTTGCGCTTTCGGGGCCTCGAGATCGAGTCGGATGCCCTGCTGAGGATAGTCGATGGAGGATTAACAGTTATGACACCCTTGATGGAAGCCTTTTATGACCAATAATGAGAAATAAATGAAGAAAAATAAATAGAACACTGTGAATATAAGCAATAAATGTAGGTAGTGAAATCAAGAGAATACGTTGAGTTACAGAGTAGAGAGAATGTTCTTGTGTATTCAATATTGTGTACCAGATGTCCCTACAAAATGACAAGGATCCCCTTTATATGTGGGGGAGTCCCAACATAGTACAAATATATTTATTACAAAGATATATGGTTGGTACAGCCATTTTAATGCTACGGTACGGGCTCATGCTAGCCTAATAGATCTAGGTCAGCTTTAATCACGTGCTTTGAGAACTTCCTATTTGTCCATCATAGTCTTTGCTTTGTATTGCCTCGGGGTCGACCGTTGAGAACCCTCGGGGGCGAAGTCCGAGCTAAACTTCGAGCCTTCTGGGGGTGGTTTCTACGAAGCGCCCTAACGATCATAAAATCGAGCCCTCCGATTTTACCGTATACAGATAATTATTAAATGAGTAGGATTTTTAATAGGTAGAGTAAGATAATTTTTTTTGGCTTTTTTAGGTATTTGTGCATTTTTATCCCCCCCCCCCTAGACAACTTATTACGTACCTGACCTATAAGTTTAAGTTCAAAGTTTTTTAGTAATAAAATGTTCAAAATCTTATAACATTGAAAGAGTCTTTAGGGTATCTCATTGTTCTTCCTTTACCAGGGAAGTAAATCTTCCAACCTTGAATTCTTTGTTAATCTTCTTACCAAATGCATTCACAAATCTGCGATTACAACTTAGCTTTCAGGTCCACTCTATAGCTGTGTCCTAATTTAACCTACAAATATTGTGCCATAAAAGGTCCTCTCTGTACTTGCTTCTTTGTTTGGCCCAAATATGTTAACACTGTTCGTCCTAGACTTAGCCCCATTACTTTGCCTAGAGTTAGTAAATGGTAACATCTTTTACTTTATACGCTTTGTTCCTTTCTTTTTTGAAATTTGAAATGTCTATGCTGGAATAGTTTTACGGACTGTTATTCAACTTTTAATTTACTGTATAATAGTAATAAAATTAATTTGGTAATAGAAACGTAACTCAACTATGTATATATATCACATAAAATATAAAATTCAGCCCCCAAAATACATGTAGACTGTAACTTCAGCAACTCACATTGCTTAATATTCATGTGACGCATCAAAAAACAAAAAATCACGAGTCATGACGTACCAAATGGTGAAAACCGTCGATATTAGGTTGTGTCAGAATATAGATTTTTTCTAAAGTGGTATAACATAAATATGATGTAAATTGAGTTGTAAATAACAGCTTCATACATTGTTTACCCTAAAATCGGATAACAATTAAATTTATACACGATTTTAAAGATATGTAGATTGATTCAATATAAATAATCAAAAACACCAGCTAAAAGAGTTAAAGAGAAAATCAATCATCAAACCAGTCGCAATGTCACAGCCTAGTCTGAACCTAGTTTGAACAGTGGATTTTCCCTCGATCGGATCCTTAACTCGAACCCAATTATGGATGAAGAATAAACAGTTAAAAAAGAACTTGTGCAGTAGCTAGAAAGAAAAAAATGTATTTGTATTTCCTTCATTTCCGTGTTACAATATATCTTATCAAAGAAAAGTTTCCCCCTTATATAGTAGGAGAGTTTCATCCCTAGTACAAATCTAAAAAAGGTAAAAATCTTCCTTTCTCATTAATTACTAATCTGTAACCGTCAACGAGGGACTTCCGCACCGTGATATCCTGTTGGTTGCTAATATCACGGCCCTATATTTGTCGTGTGTAACCGTTCATTGTGCTTTTCGAGGTCTTAGAACTCGTCCCGAGTCCGGGGTGTGTTGTTTCATCAGGTCCGATGGCGAGCACTTCGTTCATTTTTTACGGGCCTCGATACAAAGAGTTCCCAGCTTTGATTTAATTGGGGTATGCATTATCCCCGATTTCACCCGTATACAGATAGTCTCCTCATTTTTTGGAGAGTAGGTTTGCCGAAACGATAGAAAAAACGATAGATGAAATCCAGTTCCTTCCTTCGTACATTATAATCGAGGTGACCGATAAGCCAAAACATCTTGCCAGTCACGTCGTTCTGACTTTGGATATGTGTCAATCACCGACTAGCTGCGTTCGAATATGAAACATCGCGCATTGATTGTTTTTCCCCTATAAAAGCTTCAACCTTTTGCACTTCTTTCACTTTCTGATCCTAGATTTTACCTTCGAATTTTCTAACGGTTTTTAACTTTTTCAAATCTCCACTCCTTGCTTCTTGAACCTTCATACTTTTATCTCTGACCTTCAAACCTTCATATTTTTTCTTGGATTTCCAACCCAGATCTTCATCTCTGACCTTCAAACCTTCATATTCTTTCTTCAAATCTTCATATTTTTCATTTGAATCTTCATGTTATCCTTCAAGTCTTCATATTTCCCTTCAAATCTTCATATTTTCCCAGATCACGATGGCTAAAACTTCCAAGTCCGTACCGCAACAAGTGACTCCCTTATCTTCCAATCCGGTCGCGGGCGTCGAGGTGGCTCACGAGCCTCCCATGAAGAGCTTTATACATGTGAGTTGCTCCATCGGGGGTGATTTCAAGGTCGAGAAGGCCTCTAGTCAACAAAACCGAGACGAGGAAGTATGGAGATACATATGCTCAGTCACTGAAGATGCCCTTCCCTCAGTCCGAGAAGATTGTAAATGGGAAGGTAAAGATGTGGTCGTCCCCCGACATAATAACGATATTACTACCTATATAGAGGGGTATTTAAGTCTATACTTACCTCTTCACGTTGGGACCAGTCGATCCCGTAATCATGGCTTTTTTCAATAGGTACGAGGTATGCCTTGAGAAATTCCACCCATCATTTTGGAGGATCGTGATCCTCCTACATCATTTTGTGAACAATACTGCCAAGCCACAGTTCACCCTCGACCATCTACCCTACCTATATAGCCCTCGAATTTTCTAAAGGGGGATGATCAAGCTTGTCTGTCGAGCAAGCAAGGCCCCTTTCTCGAGAATTGACGAGGATCGAGACCGAGGCTGGTAGGGGATGTTTGTTTGGGTGAAAATTGAAGATCTGATCCCACCCGAGTTTCTGCCATTCCCCGAGAAGTGGAACGCATCTCATAAGTGTCGTCTTCCTTCTTTTTATTCCTTCTCTCATTACCTGTATTTACGGTTATGCAGCTGTTGCCCAAGTTCCTGATACAATCCCCCGGTTCAAGGAGTGGATCGAAGGGATCTATAAGTAGATGTCGTACTCCGAGCATGCATGGCGCAAACTTTCGAAGGGCAAATAGGACGCCCGTTCTCATGGTGAGGTTCTTCCCTGAATAGTTACCACTATGCCCCTAACTTATGCAATGAAAACCTTTTCTCTTCTCTTATAGGTTTACCTAAGACCACCAGACTTAGGCCGTTGGATGAGGACGAGGATACGTCCTTACCCACCAAGCCCTCCATTTTGGGACAGCCTGGGGCTACCGCGGAAGAGGAAAAGAAAGTCCTTGGGTTCCTCGAATCCCGAGGCGAATATGAAAAAGTGAGCGGCCACCCAGGTTCGAAAGCCCAAGAAGAACACCAAGTCCGGGGTACCGGACCCTGACATTCTATAACGGCTCAGGAACGAGCTCGAAGAAGACAACATCTTCGTCGCTCATCGATCGACCCTTACTAGGGATCAGGAAGCGACTGAGAAAGAGGACCTCGAGGTCGATCCCTCTCTGACTCAGGAACCTGAGGGGGAGATGGAGATTGCGTCCTCCTAGGAAACTACTCCTATCCCGAAGGAGGCGACCGTGTCATTTACATTGTATATCCGCCCTCTTACACTAAGTCTATGCTTGAAGAGGCCCAAACGGGCAAAGAAAAGTAAAGTGAGGGAGCCTAGGGCCTAGATGATCCCCTAAACTCATTTTTTGATGGCATGGACATGTCCGCATTGGAGGATTTTTCCATGCTTGGTCACTTGGAGATCCCGAAGAAGGATGTTCCCTCGGGTGTTGGTGGGCCGAGTTCAAGCCCGAGATTAGTGAAGCAATTTCTTGCGCCGAGTGAGGACCCCGAGAGCAAGATAATGGTTGTTCTCACAGTCCCGAAGGATGCCCGAGTCCTGTATGCTCCGGTGGGCGTATCCAGCTACCTACTATGCCTAGTGACCGAGGAGGACCAAGCAAAGATGAAATATCAATTCTTTTCAACAAGGCGCATCAGGCGCTGAACCGGGTAAGGCGTTAACCCTTTCGTACCCCTTTGTAACTCTCTCTTAGGTTTTTGATGTTTCCTACTAACATCAATATTTTATAGTCTTCAGTGCTTCACCATGAAAGCTTCCTCCAGTATTGCTTAGAGATTAGTCGGCTCGAGTTCGAGCTCAAAGAGCAGGTCCGTAAAAAGGACATGTACAGGGCTCTTAGTGAGCAATAGGATGAGGCTCTTAAAGACCTCTCAATTCTACAGGTCGAGCTGGAGA
Source organism: Nicotiana sylvestris (assembly GCF_000393655.2). NCBI lineage: Eukaryota > Viridiplantae > Streptophyta > Magnoliopsida > Solanales > Solanaceae > Nicotiana > Nicotiana sylvestris. Next base: position 121,417,115 of record NC_091062.1, on the reverse strand, counting down.
AAGCTTAGAAGGAGGACTCAACCCTGAAACGCGAACATGCCAACCTGGTTGAGAAGGTAAAGGTCTTTGAAGATAAAAACGAGAAGTTAGTCGAGGCTAATAACACAACTTTGTAGGTCCAACAAAAGATAGACCTGATTGACTAGCTACGGGCTGAGATAGATGAGGTCAAGGCCATGACCGAAGTGTGGAAGGGCAGGATGGACCTACTAGCTTCGTAGAAGAAAGCGGCAAAGGTGGAGCTGGCATCGATCAAGAACCAACTTTGGGTGGATAAGGAAAAAGTCGATAAGTGGTGTCGGTTGAATGATGATCTTCTGGCATAGCTGAGCTCGGTCGCCATGGAATGGTATGCTCTCGGAAGAGAATATGCAGCATTGATGTCTAAATTAGATACGACCTCTGTTGATGCTGAGGAAATGGTGGCCTAGTACAAGGCCGATGTGGAGGAACCCGAGACCCGCTTAAGGATAAAAACTGAATACATGAAGTGGCTATCCCAGAGAGAGACCCTCGAAGAGATTCATGCTCGAGGTTTTGACCTATCGGCCGTGGTTGAAGAAGCTAGGAGGTTCGAAGCTGAGGCAAAGGAACTCTACGAACCTGAGTGTCTCGAAGGCTCTGGAGGTTCCGAAGGCTCCGACGTTTATGGCTACGAGTCGGACCCCGGTGAAGACCAGGCGTAGGTGCCTTAGTATTTTTCCAGTTTTTCTTATGTATAATTTTTTGTTTATCCCGAGGCCGTTCTATCGGGCTCTTGTAATATATTTTGGAATATATAACTTTTTTCCTTTTCTAGCAATAATGTGTCTTTACTTTTCCAGCATCTTCTTGCAATTCTATTTTTGCATTGTTTTTGGTGCCTTGGCATAGAATCATATTCGTTTTTTGGAGGTTCGAACAAAGCCCGACTTCGGTGCAACTTTGTTTGCTTGTGGCTTCGAACCCTTAGTGAGATCGGAAATTTTCAAGATGCTTAAGTGTTTTTAGACAAAGTTTTTGTCGAGGATAAACTTTTAGTAGGTTTCGAATTTTTGTAAGGGCCTTACTTTCTTGTTACGAACTTCAGACGTCTCCGAGCTGTTCTTAGGGTGGTCGTAGCCTTTTATATTTTGGCACCGCCTAATAGGCTTGGTTCCTCCCGGATTCGGCAGCCCAAGTCGCCCGAACTTTCATCGGGCGATAGTCCCCGAGTAGAGGTAGCACGTAGGCTCGATAGTCCTCGAGTAGGGGTAGCCCATGGACTTTTAGGATTCAGGATCGAAGAGAGAAAACACATAGTGACAAAGTGTAAAGGAAAGGAATTTCTTTCATTTCTTGGTATGTAAGGTACATGATCGAAAGTGGATAAAAACTTGTGCTACGGCTAGAGCGGACTACGTGGGAACGGTTCCTACAATCTTCTGGCCCATACAATGAATCCTATCTGCCAAGCCTTAGATTTTAGATCATAAAGTTTTCTTTTTCCCTTGCTAAAGGCCTTAATCTGAGGGTAATGGCCCCCATTATTCAAGATCGAACTCGTGAGGGCTTGATTAATGTTGACATAAGGCAAATATCATCGACTCCAGTTTGAAACTAGTCTTCAAATCTAAGTTATCACGTTCTACTATTGCCTCATTTAAAACCTTGTCGAAAAAACCACTTCGAGAAAAATCGGCTCAAGGGAAAAAGAGTGCAACATGTGCTTTCAGACCTAATAGCCACATTCGTCCTTGTCCGAGTACCTGCATATGTTAGTCTGATTTATAACATGATTAAAAATAACTGAGTTTGTACCTTAGCAGTAGTACCGCTTTAAGTGTGTCATGTTCTAATTGTTTTGTAGTTATACATTGTTTCCCGCTTCGAATTTATACGTGCCTTTGCCGGTTATTCCGAAAACTCAATACGGTCCTTCCAAGTTCGGACAAAGTTTTCCTTCGTTTGGGTTCCTGGTATGTAATGTTACTTTCCTCAACACCAAGTCCCCAACTTGAAAGTGTCGGAGGCTGGTTCTTTGGTAGTAATACCTTTCTATTCGTTGTTTCTAGGTGGTCAAACATACCAGGGCGGCCTCCTTTCATCCAATAGTTCTAGGCTCGGGATCATGGCCTCGTCGTTTGGCTCTTCGATCGCATATTGGAACTTGAGGCTCGGCTCTCCCACCTCGACTGGTATCAAGACTTCGGCTCCGTAGACCAAGGAAAATGGGGTGGCTCTAGTACTAGACTTTGAATTCGTACGGTATGCCCACAGGACTTCGGGCAGGATCTCCTTCCATTTCCTTTTCGCATTGGTCATCCTCTTTTTCAGGTTTTGAAGTATGGTCTTGTTTGTTGATTTTGCCTACCCGTTACCACTAGGGTGATAAGGTGTTGATAAAATCTTTTTGATCTTGTGATCTTCGAAAAATTTATTCAGTTTGCTACCGATGAATTGCTTCCCATTGTCGCAAACGATCTCAGTCGGTATCCCAAATCGACATATTATTTGATATCAGATGAAGTTGAAGACTTCTTTCTCCCGGACCTTTTCGAATGCTTGAGTCACAACTCATTTGGAAAAATAATCGGTCATAAATAGTATGAATTGAACTTTACCGGGTGGCCATGGCAGAAGACCGGCGATGTCCATTCCGTACTTCATAAATGGCTATGGGATAAAATTGGATGGAGCATTTCCACCAATTGATGGATCATCGGGGTGTGTCTTTGGCAATCGACGCATTTCTGTACGAAGTCCTTCGCATCCTCCTCCATTTCGATCTAATAATAGTCGGCCCTGATTAATTTCAGAACCAAAGATTCTTCCCCCGAATGGTTCGCACAAGTGCCTTAGTGGACTTCTTTCAAGGCGTATTCGGTCTCTCCCGATCCCAAGCATCGAGCTAGCAGGGCGTCAAAGGTTCTCCTGAACAGTGCCCCTTCGGCCAAGCTAAATCCGGTAGCCTTCGTGCGTAAGGCTCTCGACTCTCTAGGATCCGAAGGAAGTTTCACGATCTTCAAGTAGTCTATGTATTTTGTTCCTCCAATCCCAAGTTAAACTCGTTGAGTTTACTTTAGTGTGGCCCTTTTCTATCACCGATTTCATTAGCTATACTACTATTCCCGAACTAAATTCATCGGCATCGACTGACGACCCCAAGTTAGCCAGTGCATCAGACTCGTTGTTCTGATCTCGACGTACGTGTTGTAGGGTCCATTCTCTGAATTGATGCAAAGTCACTTATAATTTATCCAAGTAGCTTCGCATACGTTCTTCTTTTACTTTGAATGTCCCATTAACTTGATTTACCATGAGGAGGGAGTCGCACTTAGCTTCGATCACCACAGCCCCCAAGTCTTTTAGCCAATTCAAGACCTACAATCATGGGCTCACACTCGGCCTCATTGTTAGTCAATTTCACAGTTCTAATAGATTGCCTAATTACATTCTCCGTAGGTAGTTTCAATATGATCCCAAGCTCGGGCCCCTTCGTGTTCGTGGAACCGTTCCTAAAAAGGGTCCAGATACCCGAAGTGGTCCCTAATGTTAATAGTAGCTCCCTTTTGACTTCGAGTACTAAGGCCGGTGTAAAATTAGCCACGAAGTGTGACAAAATCTAAGATTGCATGGCGGTTCGGGGTCGATACTCGATATCGTACCCGCTAATTTCCACTGCCTATTTGGCCAACGTGATCGAGAGCTCGGGCTTGTGCATAATGTTCCTTTGCGGGAAGAAGTAACGACACATTTGGGGTGGAATTGAAAGTACAACTTTAGCTTCCTAGAGGTGCTTAACAAAGCGGATGCCAATGTCACGACCCAAACCGATGGGTCGTGATGGGTGCACGAGTCCTACCTGTCGAACACCCCTAAGCATGTGTCTAAGATATAAACCTAAATGACGTCTGCCGAATTACGAGAATAACATACATGAAGGAAACTTGCCAAAAAGGCATATGTACATATACATGCGAAATACAGTGGGCGAGCCGACAAGGCTGCTATAGACAACTATATACCCAAAACTGAAAGCCGACAAGGCCATATGCTATCCAACTATACATAACTGTCTATAGACCTCTAATAGAAATACGACTATACAAAGACGAGACTAAGCCACATCATACCCATATATATATATACACAAGCAAGTCGTACCAAAATCAAAAGCAGATCCGGATCAAGTGGAGCACGCCAACTCTCGTTGATCAAGGATCCTAAGAAAGGGGACCGTCAGCTTGCCTACCTGTACCCGCGGGCATCAAATGCAGGCCTGTGGGAATAGGGCATCTGTACGAATAATGTACTGAGTATGTAAGGCATGAAAATCAGTACATAAAAGACATAGATGAAGCATGGAATAAAGAAATCCGCCTGTAAGTCTGAATAACTTTGTAAATTCTAAAACATTTATAATGTCATGCGCGTGCATATAAATGCCTGTACGAGGAGAGAAAGACTTAAGTCGACTCAAGTGGAAATAATCAGACTGCTTCCATACCTTATCTCAGGTTACCCCTTAGTGCGGGTATGGGGCGTGTCATCCATTTATATAGGTGTACATAACATCATAAAGCCTCTGAGGGCATCCCATCATATCGTCTCGGCCACCGTGGGCAACATCATCAAAATATACCAACTGATCAGGTGGTGGTGCGTATTTAACCCTTTTCCATATTCCATACACACACACACACACACATATATATATATATATATATATATATATATATATATATATACATATAAATATGTGTATATAACACCATCTGGTCATGTGTCAATGTACATGTACAAACGAATGAAATGCTTGAAAATATATTAATAATCTCAATATTCCTTTCGGATAAACCTTAGCAACTGCGTATTATTCTAAGACCCAAGAACAGAAGATATAATAATATGTCACACGGGGAGTCAAGTACATAGAGACCCATAGTACTTCTATGAATAGAGTCGTTTTATGAAAAATGTGCGTTTGCTCGTTTCTTCTGTATAATTTGGATCATGCCAAAACAAGAAAGAAGAGATAGCCTTAACAAACCTGGAATAGAGAAATACCCGTGTGATATTCTTGAGAAGGATTACACCATACTCCCTTAAAATTGCAAAATCTCTATTTGATTCATTGAAGATTCGTGAGCTTTAGATTGCCCTTTTTTCGTTAGCTTCATATGGAATCATTAGAGCCTATGCAATTCTCTCAAAATGTTGGAAGATAAGCATTTTTGGTATTAAAATACTTGTAGCCTTTCAAATCACATGGCTTGTCTTGAAATTAGGTTGCCACCTAATCTAATGTGACCATGAGTCATTTATTTGTTAGTGTCTTACTGCCACGTGGGGGTGGGATGGTTTTTTTTTAATCTTTATCCACTTATTAGATAATTAGGTAATGTCCTGTTACCCGGTAATAATTAACCAATTACCCGCATAATTAAGAATTGTCTCAAATTACTTAAAATTCTACTCATTTTAAATATATTTTATACATCTTACTATCACGGTCATATGGTACTTTATATGGTACTAGTCCATAAATATTGGGTATTATTGCTCGGCCCATATTTTATCCCAAATCTACAACCTTTAACGAAAGTCACTTTCTTTTATTTGCTTACCTTCTTTCCTTCACGAATTTACTCATCACGTGTTTGAAATAGCCTAATGCTTATAATCTCAAGAAAATCACATTCCCAAGTCTACGTCAATTAACTGAAGACGAAACTTTAACATACGAAAATGCGAGATGTAACAACTAATTTTTTTAGGTGAGGATACCTTGATTCAGCCTCGCCTAAAGTTCTACTGATATAGTAAATAGGGAATTGCGTACCTTTTTCATACCAAACTAAGACTCAACTTACGCCACCTCGAAAACCGCCAAGTAGTGGTACAGTAGTTCGTCTGCCTTCGGAGTGTGCAACAGGGGCTGACTCGATAGGTGCCGTTTGAGTTCTTCCAAAGCTTGTTAGCATTCCGGGGTCCAGGAGAAATTATTCTTCTTTTTTTAACAGTGAGAAGAATATATGGTTTTTGTCTGAGGACCTCGAGATGAAACGGCCCAGGGTGGCTATTCGTCCGGTCAGTCTTTGAACGGCCTTGACGTTGTCCACCACAATGATATCCTTTATGGCTTTGATTTTGTTGGGGTTGATCTTGATTCCTCGATTGGATACCATGAACCTGAGGAATTTTTTTGATCTGACCCTGAATGCGCATTTCTCTAGGTTCAACTTCATATTGTATTTCGGCAGTATATCGAAGGTCTCCTACAAATGTTTCAAATGGTCTTCTAGTCGCAGGGACTTGACTAACATGTCGTCAATATAAACTTCCATTGATTTTCCTATCTGTTCTTCGAATATCTGGTTTACTAGGCGTTGATAGGCAACACTGGCATTCTTTAATCCAAACGGCATTACATTATAATAGTAGGTGCCAAATTTAGTGATGAAAAAAGTCTTTTATTGATTTTTCGGGTTCATCCGAATTTGGTGTTACCCGGAATAGGCATCGAGAAAGCTGAGTATCTCATGCCCGGCCGTCACGTCGATTATCTGATCGATGTTAGGCAAAGGGAAGAAATCTTTAGGGAATGCCATATTTAGATATTTGTAATCCACACATATTCTTTGCTTATTCCCTTTTTTACGTACTACCACTATGTTAGCTAACCAGTCTGGGTATTTAACTTCACGGATGGACCCTATTTTAAGGAGTTTGAATACCTCATCCTTGATGAATGTATGCTTGACCTCGGACTGTGGCCTCCTCTTCTTCTTAACCAGATGGAAATTCGGGTCTAAACTCAGCTTATGATTGGTTATCTCCGGTGGGATCCCTGTCATGTCAAGATGAGACCAAGCGAAACAATCTATGTTAGCTTTAAGAAAATCAATAAGTTTTTTCCTGAGCTCGGGGTTTAACCTCGTGCCCAAGTATACCTTTCGATCTTGTAGGTGTTCGATTAGTATGACTTGCTCCAACTCCTCGACCGTCAATTTGGTGGAATTGGTGTCATCAGGAGTTATGAGCGATCTCGGGACTACGTAATCTTCCTCCAGGTCTATTCCTCATTCCTCCGGTTCGACCGAGACCATTATTAGTGATTGCTATTTAGTTTCTTCCTTGGTCGGCTTCATGTTCCTTGACGTCGACAATACGGGCACCAGGATTACCTCATCGACTACAAATATCTCCTTTGCAGCTGGCTACTCTCCGTAGACTATCTTGATTCCTCCTAGTGTAGGGAATTTCAATGCCTGGTGCAAGGTCGAGGGTACCGCCTCATGTTGTGAACCTATGGCCTTCCAAACATAGTGTTGTACCTCATGTCCCCTTGGACTATGTAGAACTTTATCTCTTGGATCGTCCTGGCGGTGTTCACTGGCAGGGTTATCTCCCCTTTAGTGGTTTCACATGCCATGTTAAATCCGTTCAACACCCGGACTGCCGGCACTATTTGGTCTTGTAAACCCAACTACTCTACGACCTTCGATCTGATGATGTTGGCTGAGCTACCTGGATCAATCAACACAGTTTTAATTCAAGATTTATTAACAAGCATGGATATTACCAGCATATCATTGTGAGGTTGTAGGATGACTTCGGCATCCTCGTCGTTGAACGAAATAGTTCCCTCCAGGACGTAATCTCGGGTGTATTTTTCCCTTATGATTTATACTTTAGTGCATTTTAGCATTAGACCTTGGGAGGCATTTACCTCTCCGATGATCATGTTTAGGACGTGTTGAGGTTCCTCTTGTTTGATCTGTTTGTTGGCGTCCCTGTTCTGGAAGTAGTTTTTGGCTCGATCACTCAGAAATTCTCGGAGGTGCCCGTTGTTGAATAATCGGGCGACTTCTTCCCTCAATTATTGGCAATCCTCGGTCTTGTGACCATGTGTGTCATGATACTAACACATCAAGTTAGTATCTCTTTGGGTAGGGTCAGACTATAATGGTTGGGGTTACTTGGTCTCTTTGATGCGTCTGATGGATGACACGATGTTGGCAGCATCAACGTTGAAGTTATACTCTGATAACCTCGATGCATCAATACCCCTAAGCGGCCTGTCGAAATTATTTTTACTCATCAGACCTCAGTTACTGAGTCCTCAATCACTTCTCTTCTCGTTCCTAATGGGGTGACGCCCGAACCCATTTCCCCTTCAGTCTGTGTTGTATGGCTGGTATTGATCCTGGACCGGCCTTGGCTCATTATTAACAACTCACTTAGACTTGTCGTCAGCCCTGATGGGATAAACATACCCATAAAGGGCTCCGAGTTGGTCGTCCTCGACCCTGATCTTCGACCGGTACCTATTATGGGCGTCAACTCAAGTTACCACCGGGTACTCTACCATATTTTGTTTTAGCTGTTGTGAAGCCAAGGTGCTTCAGGGGGTTAAGTCCCTGGGTGAATGCCCAAACGGCCCAATCATCTACAACCGGAGACAAGCCCATCTGTTCCATCTGGAACCTTGACACGAACTCTCTAAGCATCTGGTTATCTCTTTTTTTTAACCTTGAAAAGATCCAACTTTCTAGTCTCGACCTTGATGGCCCGGCATAGGCCTTCACAAAAGCATATGCAAGCATAGCAAATGAATCAATAGAATTTGGGGATAAGTTGTGATACCATAACATTACTCCTTTCGATACAGTCTCCCTGAACTTTTTTAGTAGCACTAACTCGATTTCATCATATTCCAAGTCGTTCTCTTTGATGGCGCATGTATAGGAGGTCACATGCTCATTCGGATCTGTGGTTCCGTTATACTTTGGAATATTCGGCATACGAAACCTCTTTAGGATCGGCTTCGATGTCGCGCTCAGAGAAAAAGGCTTCTAGATAAATTTCTTAGAACGGGATTTGATCGACCCTAGAATTGTAAGTTTCCACCTTCTTATCGTTGGCCTCAATTTTCTTCTCACCTGATTCCATCTGTTTCGTTAATTTTTCAAGTATTTTCAGTATCTCAGGGCTCAGTTTCACCAGATCTCTCGATGGTTTGTTCGTTTCTTCGGGTGCTTTCCCGGGATTCAGCGGGGTCGAGTAGTTGTGCTATCGCTTCCTATTGGGATCAGAAAGGGGCACCTCATGTCTGGGAACCAGATTATTGTTTTTGCCATGATAGCCAGACTTGGCGTGAATGTTCAAGTGTGTGGACTGAGAATTTGACATTTTTAAACTGACATGAAATTAAGACTATAAAGAACATGCATAAAATAGAGTGTGTTATGGATATTGTATCAAACCACCACTATTATCCTTAGCCCCACAGTGGACGCCAAACTGTTTATCCTAAAATCGGATAATAATTAAATTTATACGCGGTTTTAAGGATATGTAATAATCAAAAATACCGGATAAACGAGTTAAAGACAAAATGAATAATCAAACCAGTCGCAGTGTCACATCCCAGTCTGAACCTAGTTTGAATAGTGGTTTTGCCCTCGATTTGATCCTTGATTCGAACCCAATTATGGATGTAGAACAAACAGTTAAAAAAGAACTTGTGCGGTAGCTGGAAAGCAGAAAATGTATTTGTCTTGCTTTGATTTGCATGTTACAATGTGTATTATCAAAGAAAGTTTTTCCCTTATATAGTAGGAGAGTTTCATCCCTAGTACAAATCTAAAAAAAGGTAAAAATCTTCATTTCTTATCAATTACTGATCCGTAAATGTCATCGAGCGAGATCCTCGCTGTGATATCCGGTTGGTTGCGAATATCACGGCCCTCTATCCATCGTGTATAACCATTCATTGTGCTTTCCGAGGTCTTAGAGCTCGTCCCGAGTCCGGGGTGCGTCATTTCATCAGGTCCGATGGCGAGCACTTCATTCACTTTTTACGGGCCTCGATACAAAGAGTTCTCAGCTTCGATTTTGATCTTGTACATTCATGTCCTCATTCCGTTTTATCACCGGGAAACCGAGGTGTGCGTTATCTCCGATTTGGCAGTAACCTTAATGCAATAAATCAAAAGTTAGATAATTATATGCAACATATTACCAGTGTCATCGCACCATTACTGTTCCCTACAAGATTTTGATATCGTTTGAAATAGCAACAAAATCTTCTATTTCTGATTTAAACATTTACTATAAAACACGAACCAAAACGGAGAAGGAAAGAGAAGTCCAAGAGTATCAACTACCAACTAGCTAGCTTTCTTGCAACGCCAAATAAACAAAAGCTTACTCTTATTTTTGAATGAATGGAAACTATATATATATATCATGATAAAATTTTACTTGTATGTATCAAGTAAGTTTTATAGTATTAACAACGTTCGGACGTTTTTTATATGACCTAACTTAACCCCAATAAATAGATTTAAGAACACAAAGATAAGTATTGCACATTTGACAAAGACAATGTGCTCTCTTTGCAAAATACACGCAAGACTTGTTTTATTTTCAGTTTTTGGTGTTAGAAAGTATTCGTAGAACTCCACTACTTTCACTTACATGACCGAAACAAATTATTTTTTGAAAATATTACTTTTACTAACCATATTTTTATGACAGAATCTGTGTCCCTATTAAATTAAAGGTTAAAGAGATAAAAATTGGGATATTCTTCAATAATTATACAAGGTTGAAGAACGTTTTGGGATCCGAAAGGGATCAAATGAAAAAACAAATAAAAGGACCGGAAGAAGAAAATTGAATTACTAAGAAAAAACAAATTTAATTAAGACTGCGTAATTAGTCCTACATATCATGGTGCTAGGCTTACATTTGTCAGTGAGTATTATTGAATTGCTAAAATTTTCTTAGCTGAGGAATAGTGGCCATTTTGTTTTACACAAAACTTGTTCGATTAGAGTTTACAGATTTATGTTTTATATATATACTAGATATGGTTGCCCGTGCTAATGCACGGGCCCAACACAAAGATCTGTCTGCTCTGAAAGATTTCAAATAATTCTATCGATATCATGGCCAATGCAAACAAAAGTGTTAAGAAAATATTTAGTTTGGAAAACATAGAGGAAAAAGAGTATCTTGAAGACAAATTATTTTTTTAGACATAATCTTACAACTTATAAAGAAAATTGACGAATTGGTCAAAATTATAGACTGTGTTTACCGACACTGGACAATCCATAAGGCAACACTGAATACTACACCTCCCGAGCTTTTTCATGCATGTGGTCATTCTTCAACTCATCAATACATGATACACGAAGAGAGGTTCTTAGTTTGTTATTCTACAACCTGCAATTTCATGTTTTACTTCGAAGTAGCCTTAAATAATTCTTCATTCACTAAAGACAATGTTGGAAGCCCTCTGTTTGAAAACTTGAAAACTTAGGAGTCTTTCTTGTCACCAGGTTGCACCATATATTTATTAGTTAAAATAAGAACGCATTAACGTAATATTAATCAAGTAACTTTAATACTAAAGGCAGATCTACAACTTACTAACTCCTAAATTCTGGATTCGCTCTCTATCTTTAATTTATAATTTTGAGAAAAGGAAAGAAAACCTGAACAGGGATATGGCAGGAGGAAGGAGAAGCAGAATTATTGGTGAAGTCCACTGCCTAGCTATGCCCCAAAATCTTCTTACAACGAAAACATTTAAATTTCCAGGTATATAGAGATCTCAGGTAACTGAAAACTCAAAAAGTCAGTATTCAAATGTTTAGAAGATACAGAAACATATGCGCCGAGATAGAGAAGGAAAAACCGAAGACCTACTACAATCAGTCGAGATTCAAATTCGTAGTATGCAAATGTTATAACTCAAAATAAAAAGAGAAATACTCAGCTTTATTTCATTTATAAACCAGGATTCTCTACATTTAGTCATTTACAGCCAAAAAATAGAAAATACCTATTTTCCATCAAGAATTTCAATATCTTTTACCACCTTCGATAGATCACATAATAGAAACCCACAAGCATCTCACAACTTTCTTAGAATCTACAGAAAGAGGAACCTGTTTTGTAACAGAGAGCAGTTCACCCAAAAAGAGAAGAAAGAAAACTCACTTTACGTTTTCTTTTTCTTTATGGTCACACAAATTAGCCAAAGCAGGTAGTTGCATCTTTAATCTGCGACAAAATATAAGAGCAGCGAGTTTAAGAGAGGAATCTAACTTAATTGACTCTCATTTTTATGAGTGCGTATATGAATCCTTCATTTTATCTATATATTGCTAAAGAAAAATAGATATATCTTTGTTTGGAATAAAGTTGAGAGACAACTAAACTTGACATGTCAAGGTAGGAGACATGCATGTGTTTTAGCTTCTTAGTGGGAAAGCGGACTCACAAAGTAAGACTTCTTTGCTATATTTCTTTCGGCTAAAAAAAGTGTGTGAGAGAGAGGGGGGGGGGAAAGAGAGAACTGTTAAGAGCCACTTATTACATTAGGTTTCTGGTGGCTTCAAAAGTTTTTTCCCTGGAAAATTAGTGTTAATAATTTTTAGCAACTTTGGTTAATTTATATGGTTGGATGCTACATTTAGAAGCTGCAATCTCAGTTTTTCCCAATAAATCGCAAGTTTATCTAAGAATCAAGCTTCAATGTCCTTGTAATTTGTGCACCTTAGTGAAACAAATTTCATAGAAGCCTTTTAACAGATAACCACATGTTTTAGTTTTGGTAAGCTTACATTGATATCTTTTTGTTGGTTCGTCATTAAGTTTTACCCACAAAAAAAAAGATATCTCCCAACTAATGAAAATCGAGCTTAAGTTTTCTCCATTCACTAAACAACTGACAATTTTTTTAATACATAGCAATGTTTGATTTATCCAATGACTCCAATCCCAGCTCCCTAGATTGGATGTCATTCAACTTTTCTTTTCTAAATAGAGAATTCTTTCCTATTAAAATAAAATATTAACAGGGAAAAGAATATTCAAAATCTTACAGACTGAATTGAAAAGGAAAATAAAGCAGCACAAATTAGAATTTCATAGGCAAATGAAGACTCTATATAATAGAATAAAGGTTTACATGCTTACCAAGAAAGAATAGACGAAAACTAAGAACACAGAAAATTCCTCTTTTTCCCTTTACATGATTTCTGGTTGTACCTCGCTGATCAGGATGCAAGTATGTTTTGAGAGTGAATCCATAAATGTTCTGCATGTGCACAACGACACAAACATGGAATAGCAGATCAAGCAAATCCAAAAAAGAAAGGTATAAAAACACAGAGGATTAGAAAGAAAACATGATCAGGGATATGGCGGGAGGAAGGAGAAGCAGAATTATTGGTGAAGTCCACTGCCCAGCTGTCACACCTCCTTTTTGCGCGCCCGCCCCGAAGGGTAAAAATGCGCGAGGGAGTTTTTCCAATTTAAGTGACAATATTCGAAATGAGATTATTTATTTAATTCAGAGTCGCCACTTGGGAAAGGTTTGGTTTTTGGTGTCCCAAGTCACCGGTTTATCTTGAATCCCAAATCGAGGAAATTTTCGACTTTTCCAAATGAAGTCTGCGAACCAGAAATTCTAAGTAAGGAATTCTGTTGACCCGAGGGAAGGTGTTAGGCACCCTCGAATCCCGTGGTTCTAGCACGGTCGCTTAAATTGTTATAATGGCTAAATATCTGATTTAAATACATGTTGTGACTTATGTGCTTTTATTAAGTTTAAACCGCTTTTATTATTATCATTTATTTTTATAGAATTGCAACGTCGTGAAAATGCATCTCGAACCACGTCACAATCAATGCACCCGTAGTTGTTAACACATTTCGACTCCGTTGAGATTTGAATTTGGGTCACATAAATGCGCACCCGAATTTAAGAATGTAATTTAATTAAGTCGCGCCTAAAAAGTCTAACGCGTTATTATCTTTGGGGAAGGCAGTGGAATTCACTAAACAGTCCATCCCAAATTCTAAGTATTTATTATGATCAATTATTGAGGGCCCCGGCGATTTGTGATTCATTTGGCGAGGCTCGTCTCATTTTTATTTTAAAGGATAAACCTATAGTGACTATATTTTCTATTAAGTTCGTCTCTAAAAATAAAAGAAAATCTCTTAATTATTTACATGCTGAAAACGTAACCTATTAGTTATTAGTTTACGGCTAATGCGATTGGAAAATTGCGATCGAGTTTGTACAAAGAAAAACTGCTTTCATTTTTATATTCTATTATTTACTAATGCTGGAACATGAGAGGGATACACAATAATATCAAAGCCGATTAACTATTCTTCAAGTAATTTAAACTAGCATTATTAGATGAAGAAATCATACATATGCAGCCTCATTACTCATTAATTAATCGACTACATTTTTATACAAAGAGAGGAAAATTAATATTCAAACACAGATCCAAACAAAAGAATTCAACAGGAACAGGAGCCTGATTAATATTTCATTTTTTCGCTTCAAGCCAAGAGTGTACAAATGTGTACCTGGAAACAGCAGTACAAGAACAAAAGAAGTAGGAGTCAGCAACAGTAATAACGCGGCAACAGCAGGTTCAGCAACACCGCAAAACCAGTAACAACCAGTAGAATAACCCAGTAACAGATTGAAAACTCAGCAGTGCAAAAGTACAATCGCAGTCAAAGCAGAAGAGAGAAAAGATACGAGATGCAGTAGTTTCTGACTTTTGAATAACACTCGAAGAAAAGCAAACAGAATTGTTCGAGTGAAAGTTCAAATTGTCTTTCTCTTTTACTATCACAAACTCTCTCAAGTATAAAAGTATGTCAACTCTCAAGTGTAAAAAGAATCTGTCAACTCTCTCTAAAAATCCTCTCAATAATATTCAACTCCTTTTCTCTCCCCCAAAAATCCCTCTCAAAACTCTCAAGTCCCCTTTTAATGTCAAGAATGACTCTATATATAGCAAGACAAATCTTCAATTCTCAACCCCAAATTATTCCCCCAATGGCATGTTGTATCCCACTATTAAATGTTTTCTTTAAATAAATATCGCATTCCCAACCCATTACCGTATGTCCCCCATGCCTACATTAAATAAATGTCACATTACCAACCCATTACAATATGTCCCCCATGCCTACATTAAACAAGTACAAGATTTCTCCCCATTATGTTTTGTCTTGTCCTCCATTATGTTAAACAATTATATCAAAAACGCCACCCCATTATATTTGTCCCCCATGCTTAACATAAAGAATCAAAATAATGTTCAATTACCAAACTACCCCTCCGATCTTATTGCAATTTACATATCTACCCCCGAATGTAATGCAATTTACCAAATTACCCCTCTGCCCTTAAACAATCAATTAATCATAACTCAACCAAAATATAGTTAAGATGACCAATTTCTCAACAATCTTCAACAACATGATGAACAACACAAACTCCAAATTAATGGAAATAAATCAACCATATCGGGAACCAATCATGGTTAATTTAGACCATTAATGGATGAACAAAGAGACAATAATACAAACAACAATATGCATGATTCAAATTAAACTAACAAATCACAAACAAACATAAACTCACATTAAATCACTGAATTTACACATGAACTTCAAACCAAGACGAACATGAATTAAATCTATTTTTAAGCAACAAAACATGCCAGATTCAATGATTCAAGCAACATTACTAATTTCCGGAAAGTTCATAACAACATGAAACAAATTGAAGAAATAATTAATTAAATTTCAATTTGAATCTAACAAACATTAAACTAACAAATATTTATCTAAACAATAATACAAACATGGAATAAACATGAAAAACAATTAATTAATCTTTCATTTGAAATCTGAAAAATTAATTTAACAAACAACACATGAACATGAACTAAAGATTAATTCAAACGATAAACAAAACAAACATTTGCCGATTTTAGATTCGAAAATATCAAAACAAAATACGGACAAAATAAAACTCAAAAAAAACTACTAACCGGATCGAAACGACGAACAACGACCAAACAAACAACGAACTTGACGAGCCTCGACCAAAGCTCAAACCAATGATGGCGAACACGAGCAGACGACGACGAACATGAACCTACGAAGCAATATCGGCGGTTGACAACTGAAAACCACGCCGAAGCTAAACCGGCAGTTGGCGCGGCAGAAGTGAAGCAGTAAAAGCATCCGTGGGCGACGAGGTTTCAGTACAAACCCATATGAGAGGTCGACGGACAGCGGAGACGCGACAGCTGGGGACGGGGCTTCGAACTGGACGATGAGCTTGGCCAATGGAAACAGCGGAGACGCGACAGAACTGGGTCGTGACGATGACGGGGAGGCAGCTGGAGGCGACGGGTTCTTGTTCGTTTTCTGGGTTTTTGCCGGAGAAGAACGTGACGCAGCAGCAGCATCAACAGCTGCTACTCGACAGGGGGGTCCGATGGTTCGAGCATTGGGGGTGCGAGGGTTCGTCTGGGCAGTGGCGTTTGGTGGTTGTTTGGTCGTCGACTGGACAGTGACGACGAGGGGGAAGCTGGTGGTTGACGGGGACTGTTTGGTCGAAGGTGTTTGGACGTGAGAGAGTCCGGGCTGCGTCCATGGTGGTGGTGTTCGCGGTGGGAAGGTGCTGGGTGGTGGACGCAGAAGAAGGGAGCATGGTTTGGGCAGCCATGGTTGTGAGCTTGAAGTTTTGAGAGGATGAAGAGAGGAGGCGGATGAGTTAGTCTTTAGGGTTTTTGGTTTTTGTTATTTTTGTTTTGTTTTTGTGTTTAGACCAAAAAGTGAAGAAAGGGGTTGGGTATTGGGTTAATGGGGCGGCCCGGGTCGACCCGTGTGAAGTGAACTGGGTCGTGGACAATTGTTTGGGCCTGGGGTTGAAAATTGAAGAAGTGGCACAATCCGATTTTTATTTGTATTTTTGTTATCTTTTCTTCTTTTATTTTCTAAAACTAAATTATAAAAATACTTAAATTATTATTAAGAACTAAATTAAGTTATAAAATCGCAAATTAACTCCCAATAACAATTAACGCACAATTAAGTAATAATTAAGCATAAAATTGTTCATTTGGACATTAAATGCTAAAAATGCAAAAGATGCCTATTTTTTGTAATTTTAATTTTTGTAAAACTAATTTAATTACTAACAATTGTAGAATGAAATCCTACATGCAAAATGCGACATATTTTTATATTTTTTATTAATTTAACAAATAAGCAAACACAGACAAATACAAATAATTATCCAAAAATATCACAAAAATACTCAAAATTGCACACCAAGGAAAATCATTTTATTTTGCATTTTTTGGGAGTATTTCTCATATAGGGCAAAAATCACGTGCTTACAGCTGCCCCTCTTTGCCCGGAGACACGAAGGGTTTTCGTGCAAAGATAAAGCGAGCGATTTTTGCCCATCCGAGTACTCCGTGTGAAGCATTTTTTTGAAAAAGATTTAACCGAACCTCTGCTTCAAAGGTTTCCTACATATCCCTGGCTAAAGGGGAATCAGGTTAATGTAGTTCGGGAAACGTTGGGTAGCTGGGACTACCATGGGATTGCAATGCTTGCTGTTACTGCTGTTGCTGTTGTCACCGCTGCTTTACTGACCGCCTTATTACAACCAAAGAAAAATTGAAATTGAACTAAACATTTATATGCATGTCAACTGCTAGTTACAAGATTCCTATCTATGATTCTTTTGCGACTTGATCTTGGGTCTTAGCTGATTCTGCTTGTAGACTCCGATCTGAATCTTGATGCTTGCAAGTTGTAGGCGCCTATTTATTTCTGCGATACTGAATATGACGGGGTTGGTAGAACTCGGGACCTTGATCAAACCTTTGAACGATCCGCCTCTCGCCTTTCCGAATATCTCGGGACATCTTCTTTTTGTCTTTTTCTTCTTAGATTCTGAGTTGAGACTCATCTCGTGGGTCATTTCGATCCGTGTGGCTCGAGGTTAGACCTGCGGGAAAAACAAACGAACGAATTTTTTGCCCCAGTTTCACTAGGAAAATTTCGTGAATTATTCGCCAAGAAGTTCATAAAATTGATGAAAGAAGATATGAATGCTTAATTCAAGGTTGGAGCCCTAATACCGAATAGCTGGGGAGAAGTTCAGTTTTTAGAGTTGAAACTCTAATGCTGACCAACTGGGGAAAAGTTCAGTTTAGGGTTTTAAAACCCTAATGCTGACCAAAGGAAAAATTCAATTTAGGGTTTAAAACCCTAATGCTGACTAAAGGAAAATTCAGTTTAAGGTTTAAAACCCTAATGCTGACCAAAGGAAAAATTCAGCTTAGGGTTTAAAACCCTAATGCTGATTGCATGGAAAAGCTCAGTTTAGGGTTTAAAACCCTAATGCTGGCTGAATGGAAAAAGTTCAGTTTAGGGTTTAAAACCCTAATGCTGACTAAAGGAAAAATTCAGTTTAGGGTTTAAAACCCTAATGCTGACTGCATGGAAGAGCTCAGTTTAGGGTTTTAAAACCCTAATGCCGGCTGAAAGGAAAAATTCAGTTTAGGGTTTAAAACCCAAATGCTGACTGCATGGAAAAGCTCAGTTTAGGGTTTAAAACCCTAATGCTGGCTAAATGGAAAAAGTTCACTTTAGGGTTTAAAACCCTAATGCTGACTAAAGGAAAAATTCAGTTTAGGGTTTAAAACCCTAATGCTGACTAAAGGAAAATTCAGTTTAGAGTTTAAAACCCTAATGCTGACCAAAGGAAAAATTTAGTTTAGGGTTTAAAACCCTAATGATGATTGCATGGAAAAGCTCAGTTTAGGGTTTAAAACCCTAATGCTGGCTGAATGGAAAAAGTTCAGTTTAGGGTTTAAAATCCTAATGCTGACTAAAGGAAAAATTCAGTTTAGGATTTAAAACCTTAATGCTGACTGCATGAAAGAGCTCAGTTTAGGGTTTAAAACCCTAATGTCGGCTGAAAGGAAAAATTCAGTTTAGGGTTTAAAACCCTAATGCTGACTGCATGGAAAAGCTCAGTTTAGGGTTTAAAACCCTAATGCTGGCTGAATGGAAAAAGTTCAGTTTCGGGTTTAAAACCCTAATGCTGACTAAATGGAAAAGCTCAGTTTAGGGTTTAAAACCCTAATGCTGACTAAAGGAAAATTCAGTTTAGGGTTTAAAACCCTAATGCTGACCAAAGGAAAAATTCAGTTTAGGGTTTAAAACCCTAATGCTGATTGCATGGAAAAGCTCAGTTTAGGGTTTAAAACCCTAATGCTGGCTGAATGGAAAAAGTTCAATTTAGGGTTTAAAACCCTAATGCTGACTAAAAGGAAAATTCAGTTTAGGGTTTAAAACCCTAATGCTGACTGCATGGAAGAGCTCAGTTTAGGGTTTAAAACCCTAATGCCGGCTGAAAGGAAAAATTCAGTTTAGGGTTTAAAACCCTAATGCTGACTGCATGGAAAAGCTCAGTTTAGGGTTTAAAACCCTAATGCTGGCTGAATGGAAAAAGTTCAGTTTAGGGTTTAAAACCCTAATGCTGACTAAAGGAAAAATTCAGTTTAGGGTTTAAAACCCTAATGCTGACTAAAGGGAAAATTCAGTTTAGGGTTTAAAACCCTAATGTTGATTGCATGGAAAAGCTCAGTTTAGGGTTTAAAACCCTAATGCTGGCTGAATGGAAAAAGTTCAGTTTAGGGTTTAAAACCCTAATGGTGACTAAAGGAAAAATTCAGTTTAGGGTTTAAAACCCTAATGCTGACTGCATGGAAGAGCTCAGTTTAGGGTTTAAAACCCTAATGCCGGCTGAAAGGAAAAATTCAGTTTATGGTTTAAAACCCTAATGCTGACTGCATGGAAAAGCTCAGTTTAAGGTTTAAAACCCTAATGCCGGCTGAATGGAAAAAGTTCAGTTTAGGGTTTAAAACCCTAATGCTGACTAAGGAAAAATTCAGTTTAGGGTTTAAAACCCTAATGCTGACTAAAGGAAAATTCAGTTTATGGTTTAAAACCCTAATGCTGACCAAAGGGAAAATTCAGTTTAGGGTTTAAAACCCTAATGCTGATTGCATAGAAAAGCTCAGTTTAGGGTTTAAAACCCTAATGCTGGCTGAATGGAAAAAGTTCAGTTTAGGGTTTAAAACCCTAATGCTAACTAAAGGAAAAATTCAGTTTAGGGTTTAAAACCCTAATGCTGACTGCATGGAAAAGCTCAGTTTAGGGTTTAAAACCCTAATGCTGGCTGAATGGAAAAAGTTCAGTTTAGGGTTTAAAACCCTAATGCTGATTGAAGAAAAAATTCAGTTTAGGGTTTAAAACCCTAATGCTGATTGCATGGAAAAGCTCAGTTTAGGGTTTAAAACCCTAATGCTGGCTGAATGGAAAAAGTTCAGTTTAGGGTTTAAAACCCTAATGCTGACTAAAGGAAAAATTCAGTTTAGGGTTTAAAACCCTAATGCTGATTGCATGGAAAAGCTCAGTTTAGGGTTTAAAACCCTAATGCTGGCTGAATGGGAAAAGTTCAGTTTAGGGTTTAAAACCCTAATGCTGACTAAAAGGAAAATTCAGTTTAGGGTTTAAAACCTTAATGCTGATTGCATGGAAAAGCTCAGTTTAGGGTTTAAAACCCTAATGCTGGCTGAATGGAAAAAGTTCAGTTTAGGGTTTAAAACCCTAATGCTGACTAAAGGAAAAATTCAGTTTAGGGTTTAAAACCCTAATGCTGATTGCATGGAAAAGCTCAGTTTAGGGTTTAAAACCCTAATGCTGACTGAAAGGAAAAATTCAGTTTAGGGTTTAAAACCCTAATGCTGACTGGAAGGAAAAGCTCAGTTTAGGGTTTAAAACCCTAATGCTGGCTGAATGGAAAAAGTTCAGTTTAGGGTTTAAAACCCTAAGGCTGATTAAAGGAAAAAGTTCAGTTCAGGGTTTAAAACCCTAATGCTGACTGCATGGAAAAGCTCAGTTTAGGGTTTAAAACCCTAATGCTGGATGAATGGAAAAAGTTCAGTTTAGGGTTTAAAACCCTAATGCTGACTAAAAGGAAAAGTTCAGTTTAGGGTTTAAAACCCTAATGCTGATTAAAGGAAAAAGTTCAGTTTAGGGTTTAAAACCCTAATGCTGACTGAATGGAAAAGTTCAGTTTAGGGTTTAAAACCCTAATGCTGACTGTATGGGAAAGCTCAGTTTAGGGTTTAAAACCCTAATGCTGGCTGAAAAAAGTTCAGTTTAGGGTTTAAAACCCTAATGCTGACTGGTTGGGGGTAAGGTTCGAGAATGCTAGCTACCCTTTTTTTTGGATTTTCTTGTTTTAGTAGAAGATGAAAGGGAGTCTCGTGGAAACTTACCTTTCGAGTGAGTTCCTTATTACCAAGATATTTCTTGTACCCATGTACCTCCTTCTTCGGGCGACACCTGCTTCTTGCACGGTTGTCTTGGATTATACCTGTTTTAACTTTTCAGACAAAGAACAATTGTTAGTTTGGAAAGGACGGTCGGTTCGGTGACCTTGATCGTTCCCAGTTGCTTTGTTGCGTCCTCATTCCTGTTGCGAAATCCTGCCATTGATTTGATTCAAATGGCGAAACTCTTTTGACTTCTCAGGCTTTGTATTTCCAGATTCTGTGATGATTTGCCTCGTAAGGCTCTTTTTTTTTTTTTTTTTGTCCCATCTTGCTTGGAGATTCTCAACGGGGATTTTATTGGGGATACTCTGTGGGGATTTGTACAAAAGGAAGCTCTGTGGGGGGAATATTTACAAAGTGGATTCTTTGTGTGGATTTTTGTACAACGGGGCATGCTGGGGATTTGTTTCAAAGCGGGCTTTCTAGGATTTGTTGGGGTAAGCTTGTTGGGGAATTTTTACAAAGGGACTCGCTGGGGATGTGCTGGGGAAATTCCAACGGGGATTTTATATATATATATATATATATATATATATATATATATATATATATATATATATATATATATATATATATTTATTTTTATTTTATACTGGGGAGACTCTGTAGGGGATTGTACAAGGGGAGACTCTGTGGGAATTTGTACAGAACGGACTTGCTGGGGATTTGTTGGGGCAAACTTGCTGGGGAATTTTTACAAGGGGAGGCTTTGTGGGGATTTTTTTTTTTTTTTTTTAGAGGCGATTAACCATGTGAAACCCAAACCTTTCAACTTCAATTGCCTTTATAGGCTTCCATGACCAGTCGAGGTCGTCTTGATGCCCCCTGCTGAGGCTGGGTTCCCTTTGCACATTAGCGTGTATCCAACGAAAGCCCTGTAAATCAGTCTTGCCATCCTTTCTTTGTCTTGGTTTTGGAACAGTGTTAGACCAAAAGGGATTCAAAGAGAAACAAATAATTGAATGGAGAATGAGTTTAAAACTAGAAGTGTCCCTTTCGGGGAAAGGAGAGAAGGACTTATCTGGAGTACATGCGGACTTCAATGAACATGACATGCCTTTTGGACTGGATGCCTGATCTGTGTAAACCGTCTGACTCCCAAAAATTTATCACAACTTTGCCTTGAATACCGAGGAACCTTGCTAGGACTTTGTTGATGACGGTGGTTGTGAGGATCTCATTTTCGGTCATGGGCGCCCTTTGTGGGTTTCACGAGCTGGCATTTTCATTTCGTTTCTTACCATCTCCTTATAGTGCCCATGTGGGTGTTCACTAACAAGACTTCTCATTTGATTTTCTCTGCTTACCGTCGTCTTACGGTGCCCGTGTGGGTTTTCACCAATAAGACTCTCTCATTTTATTCTTCTCATTTTGTTGTATCAGGTCCAAATAACTCCATCCTCCCATTTTGAACCGCTTTGCCGATTGATCAGAAGGACTTAAAAAAGGTTTGGGGTAAAAGAAATTTGGATTGAACTACAACCTTGGAACCTTTTGGTCGGGATCATTGCCGAACCATTATAACTCCTGCCCCAGTCTCACTTTTGGGGGACTTCTTAGATTTTTGTTTTGGTGTGACTGAACCCCAAGGAGAGGTTGCCTACGTATCCTTTCGGAATCAAGTCAAACGTAGTTCAGGCAACTTTTGTTTTTGGATTTTTTTTTTTTTTTTGATTTGCTTTTTTGTATATATATATTTTCTTATTTTTCCAATTCTTTCTTCTTCTTTTTTCATTTTTCTTTTTCATTTCAATTTTTTTTCATTTTATTTTCAATAATATTCTTAGGTTCCAAAGAGGGTAATCAAAGAAGAGTAACCAGCTCAAATGGGTTTTGCAAAAGGTTGATAGTGTTTGGGTAGCGAGAATGAAAGCCTTCGTCATCTCAACCGGAAAAGATTTTGTTATATAAAGGATCCAACATAGTACCTTTTGACTGCATTTGCATTGACAGTTATTTCAAGGACATTTCCTTCGATGTGTCCCAAGTACAATGCACTCTTTTTGGTAGTACTTTTGTTGTAATGTATGGACCTTTCCAATTTCGGGAATCAATTTTCCTTCAGTTGTTCTAACTCTTTGTCTTGTTTCCTTAAGCTATTCTTCATTGCGACCCAATTCTTGATTCATTATTTCGAGGTCTGACAGAGTTTTAAGATCCGGGCATGAAGTCCGCAAGCATGTCATATTATTGAAATCTGCATTTAACAGAACTAAAAGAGAATGAGAAAATTGACAAGATTTAAGAAAAGAGACATTCCGGAAAAATGAAATATCGATTTCATTTGATTTTTTTTTTGATTTTTTGATTTTTTTTTTGTTTTTATTTTTTTGAAGATAGAAGGGTTTACATTGGAAAGTAAGACAATAAAGTAAAACATCTGGATCACACCCTGAGACAATCCAGATGCAGAAAGGATAGCAAGACTGGCTACCGAGACTCCCGTCTGATGGAGAACTTTCAGGCATGGCAATCGTTTTTTTTTTGGCTTTTCTTCTGTCTCGGCAATGGATGCAATAGCCTTCAGTGCCGGATCAAATTCCTCAGCTTCACAGATCATTCCATCTATTGGCCCATTTGTGAGAGTAGGCAGGGGAATGTTCATTATGTTAGGAACCTTTTCGTCCCGGTGAACGATTCTTTCAGCTTCAATCAAGTCCTCAACTGCTATTTTGAGGGTCCAATGACCAACAGTCCTTTGTACCGTGCCCCACTGCTCCAGAGCGGCATTCACATCTAGTATCAGCTCGATGCGGGGAGGGGGGACTCGGTGTTTGGCCGATTTGGGGCCACTGGCTGCAGCAGACTTCGCCTGACTAGCTTTTGGAACAAGCCTGAGTATGATTCACCAATAGAGGTGAACTGATTCCTTTTGAAAGACTCTCTTGGGTGAGGATTGTACTGATGAACATTTGATTGGGGGATTATATGGAGCTTGGTAAGGATGGGCGTTTCTGGGAGGTGGAGCTCAGTTTTGTGTATAATGTTGTGGCCGCGTGCAAGGCTGCTCATCACTGCATACCAACAAAACCAATCACCTGAACAGAACCTGGCTAATTTACTCACACACACAACCTTGTTAGTTTTGAAGCATATAACATATAGGAAATCGCAAGATGGGGATGCAATGCACCTAAACAGTTAAAACGCTTTTACCATGTGTTTGAACGGGTTGCATGTTTCATCCCGACCCTAAACTTGCCCTCTTCACTATGTACCTCTTTTCTTTTATTCTTGCCTCTCTTTAGTCACTCTTGATCTTGTTTTTGCCGCTCTTTTATTTTTTGCACTCTTTTTTTTCTTTTTTCCTTTTCTTTCTATTTTCTTTTTCACTCGATTTTCTTTTTCCTTTTCTTTCAGTTTGTTTTTTTTTCAATTTATTTTATAGCTATGATCGAATCCGATGGAGATTGCCTACGTATCATGACCCCGCATGAATCAGATCTTGCGTAGTTCGGGCCAAATGAAAGGTAAAAGCAATGAAACATTTTTTTTCTTCATAATAAAAAATTGGGTTTCAACACTCACAAAATGCAACCGAACAATTATTTTTGCAAACGTGGCCCCTTCCAAATTTCACATGAATTTTGAGGCCGGGGAGGATCATTTTACAAACTTGTCCGTTCTTTTACGAAAATAACCTTTCGACAACTGAAAGATACTCTAAGGCTACTTCGGCAAGAACGGTTTAAGACGCGACCGAAGCTGGCTCGGCTTATTATGACAAAATTCAAACGGTATTCACCCGACCGCTGACTCTTTGTTTTTTTTTGGTTTTTTTTTCAAATTACAATAAAAACCTGGTGTTGCAAACACGGCCCTTCAGCGCCTCGGGGCGAAGGTTTTTAAGGCTGTGTGGGTCAACTGGATAAAAAATACTAAACAAGACCCAAAGGTGGCTGTTTATGCAAAGTCAGCCTTCCGGCGTCCCTTTCGGGAACATTCGGCTATTTATGACAAAACAGCATCACCTGACTTATTTATGACTTCTTTTTATCGTTTTTTTTTTCAAATTAGAAAACTCAATATTGCCAACACGACCTTTCAACGCCTCGGTGACGAAGATTTTAAGGTTGTGTGGGTCAACTGGACCAAACCTTAAAAAATGACCCAAAGGTGGCTGTTTATGCAAAGTCAGCCTTCCGGCGTCCCTTTCGGGAACATTCGGCTATTTATGACAAAACAGCATCACCTGACTTATTTATGACTCTTTTTATCGTTTTTCAAATTAGAAAACTCAATATTGCCAACACGGCCTTTCAACGCCTCGGTGACGAAGATTTTAAGGCTGTGTGAGTCAACTGGACCAAACCTTAAAAAATGACCCAAAGGTGGCTGTTTATGCAAAGTTAGCCTTCCGGCGTCCCTTTCGGGAACATTCGGCTATTTATGACAAAACAACATCACCCGACTTATTTATGACAGATTTAAAATTTGACATATATTTTTGGCTATTTTTAGCAAAAGGGAAGGTTGGACACCACCCAACTTATTTATGGCAAAATTTAAAATTTGACACGTTTTTATTTATTTATTGATTTTTGGCTATTTTAGCAAAAGGTGGGGTTGGACCCGATGAGGGTTGCCTACGTATCTCACATCCGGTGAGAA
Organism: Nicotiana sylvestris; assembly: GCF_000393655.2. Taxonomy (NCBI): domain Eukaryota; kingdom Viridiplantae; phylum Streptophyta; class Magnoliopsida; order Solanales; family Solanaceae; genus Nicotiana; species Nicotiana sylvestris. The sequence goes on along the minus strand of NC_091062.1, from coordinate 121,391,268 downwards.
TCAAACCGGCGTAGTTCGGCCATCGAAAATGGAGTAACTAAACTAACCCTTTTTTTGGTATTTTTTGAAAGAAAAGCTTTAAAAGAAGAAAGGAATTTTTTTTATTTTGATTTTTGTTTTATTTTTTAAAGAAAGACTTCTAAAAAATTTATTTGCTTTTGACTTGAACTTTGGGAAATTTTTTTGTTTTTATTATTTTTTTTAACAAAAAAGAAAATATGTTTGGTTGATTTTTTTTCATTTGTTTCACCTTTTCTACGGAAGAAAGAATGTATATTTTTTTTGATTTATGATGTTGCCTCTTAAATTTTTGAAAGAGGGACTTTTAAGAAAATGATGTGGAATTTCTGAGTTTTATTTATATACAAAAACACTTCTAAAGAAAATCTCTAATATTTTGGAATTCAAATTTTCAAATATTTTTTTTATGGACATTTACAAAAGAGAGATTAAAAAGCAAAGAGTATTTTTTTTTTAGATTTTTGTTGCTGATTTTTAATTCTTATTTCATTTTTTCATATGAAAGACTTCAGAAAGAGGAGACTATTTTTTTTATTTGAGTTTAAAGAAAACTTCTATATTATTTTTTATTTCTTTTTTTTTTGTATTTTCTAAGAAAGAACTAAAGGAAAATATATTTTTTTTTGGATTTTTGAAAATTGGGGCCGGAACCGATGAGGTTTGCCTACGTATCTCACATTCGGTGAGAATCAAACCCGCGTAGTTCGGTCAAATTAACCGAATTAATTTAGAACAAAATTCTTTCCTTTTATTTTTCAACAAACAACTTCCCAAAAATAAAAGACTATTTTTCTATCTTTTTGTTTTTCTTTTTCTTAGTAAATAAAACATTTTCCCCTTTTATTATCGCAAAATTTCGGCAGAGTTTTGACAGTAATTGGGCATTGCTATTTTTCAAAGTAGAAAATTAGCCTTATACACTGTTATTTTTTATTATTATTTTTTTGTTTATATTTTTCAAATACTCCAAAGTCAGGCAGCATGCATGTCCGAGACAAATAAATGCACGGAAACAAATAGGATGCAACAGGATGGTCTTTTCATTTCAGGTTGCTAGTCCTAGACGGACCCAACCCCTGTGTTGAGTCCCCTAAGTCAAATGCAACATGATGCAAATAAGCGTTCCTACTAGGGATCCGGCATGAAGTCAAGTTATTCTAGGTTCGTAACCTGGGTATTTGTTCTAGACTGTGTACCCGAGCGGACAACTCGAGTCGAGGAGGGGGCTACGTACCGGGGACCCGCGAGATCGTCCGGCTTTGTAACTTGTCCGACCTCTTTCTTATTTCAGGTATTGACACTAACAGAATAGGGAGTCTCGACCAGCGAGCTTCTCCCCGGAGGTAAGAAGAGAAGGGTTTCGGCACAGTTTATATACAGTTCAGATAATATCAAAGCGGTAAAAGACAACATTTAGCACGTTATGCAAAAACATGTAATAAAGATCAGATAATAAAGCCAAATATAACAATTATTCTAAGCTCGAATTCTTGAACCCTGAACCAGTGGTTCTGGGTTTCATCCCCAGCAGAGTTGCCAGAGCTGTCACACCTCCTTTTTGCGCGCCCGCCCCGAAGGGTAAAAATGCGCGAGGGAGTTTTTCTAATTTAAGTGACAATATTCGAAATGGGATTATTTATTTAATTCAGAGTCGCCACTTGGGAAAGGTTTGGTTTTTGGTGTCCCAAGTCACCGGTTTATCTTGAATCCCAAATCGAGGAAATTTTCGACTTTTCCAAATGAAGTCTGCGAACCAGAAATTCTAAGTAAGGAATTCTGTTGACCCGAGGGAAGGTGTTAGGCACCCTCGAATCCCGTGGTTCTAGCACGGTCGCTTAAATTGTTATAATGGCTAAATATCTGATTTAAATACATGTTGTGACTTATGTGCTTTTATTAAGTTTAAACCGCTTTTATTATTATCATTTATTTTTATAGAATTGCAACGTCGTGAAAATGCATCTCGAACCACGTCACAATCAATGCACCCGTAGTTGTTAACACATTTCGACTCCGTTGAGATTTGAATTTGGGTCACATAAATGCGCACCCGAATTTAAGAATGTAATTTAATTAAGTCGCGCCTAAAAAGTCTAACGCGTTATTATCTTTGGGGAAGGCAGTGGAATTCACTAAACAGTCCATCCCAAATTCTAAGTATTTATTATGATCAATTATTGAGGGCCCCGGCGATTTGTGATTCATTTGGCGAGGCTCGTCTCATTTTTATTTTAAAGGATAAACCTATAGTGACTATATTTTCTATTAAGTTCGTCTCTAAAAATAAAAGAAAATCTCTTAATTATTTACATGCTGAAAACGTAACCTATTAGTTATTAGTTTACGGCTAATGCGATTGGAAAATTGCGATCGAGTTTGTACAAAGAAAAACTGCTTTCATTTTTATATTCTATTATTTACTAATGCTGGAACATGAGAGGGATACACAATAATATCAAAGCCGATTAACTATTCTTCAAGTAATTTAAACTAGCATTATTAGATGAAGAAATCATACATATGCAGCCTCATTACTCATTAATTAATCGACTACATTTTTATACAAAGAGAGGAAAATTAATATTCAAACACAGATCCAAACAAAAGAATTCAACAGGAACAGGAGCCTGATTAATATTTCATTTTTTCGCTTCAAGCCAAGAGTGTACAAATGTGTACCTGGAAACAGCAGTACAAGAACAAAAGAAGTAGGAGTCAGCAACAGTAATAACGCGGCAACAGCAGGTTCAGCAACACCGCAAAACCAGTAACAACCAGTAGAATAACCCAGTAACAGATTGAAAACTCAGCAGTGCAAAAGTACAATCGCAGTCAAAGCAGAAGAGAGAAAAGATACGAGATGCAGTAGTTTCTGACTTTTGAATAACACTCGAAGAAAAGCAAACAGAATTGTTCGAGTGAAAGTTCAAATTGTCTTTCTCTTTTACTATCACAAACTCTCTCAAGTATAAAAGTATGTCAACTCTCAAGTGTAAAAAGAATCTGTCAACTCTCTCTAAAAATCCTCTCAATAATATTCAACTCCTTTTCTCTCCCCCAAAAATCCCTCTCAAAACTCTCAAGTCCCCTTTTAATGTCAAGAATGACTCTATATATAGCAAGACAAATCTTCAATTCTCAACCCCAAATTATTCCCCCAATGGCATGTTGTATCCCACTATTAAATGTTTTCTTTAAATAAATATCGCATTCCCAACCCATTACCGTATGTCCCCCATGCCTACATTAAATAAATGTCACATTACCAACCCATTACAATATGTCCCCCATGCCTACATTAAACAAGTACAAGATTTCTCCCCATTATGTTTTGTCTTGTCCTCCATTATGTTAAACAATTATATCAAAAACGCCACCCCATTATATTTGTCCCCCATGCTTAACATAAAGAATCAAAATAATGTTCAATTACCAAACTACCCCTCCGATCTTATTGCAATTTACATATCTACCCCCGAATGTAATGCAATTTACCAAATTACCCCTCTGCCCTTAAACAATCAATTAATCATAACTCAACCAAAATATAGTTAAGATGACCAATTTCTCAACAATCTTCAACAACATGATGAACAACACAAACTCCAAATTAATGGAAATAAATCAACCATATCGGGAACCAATCATGGTTAATTTAGACCATTAATGGATGAACAAAGAGACAATAATACAAACAACAATATGCATGATTCAAATTAAACTAACAAATCACAAACAAACATAAACTCACATTAAATCACTGAATTTACACATGAACTTCAAACCAAGACGAACATGAATTAAATCTATTTTTAAGCAACAAAACATGCCAGATTCAATGATTCAAGCAACATTACTAATTTCCGGAAAGTTCATAACAACATGAAACAAATTGAAGAAATAATTAATTAAATTTCAATTTGAATCTAACAAACATTAAACTAACAAATATTTATCTAAACAATAATACAAACATGGAATAAACATGAAAAACAATTAATTAATCTTTCATTTGAAATCTGAAAAATTAATTTAACAAACAACACATGAACATGAACTAAAGATTAATTCAAACGATAAACAAAACAAACATTTGCCGATTTTAGATTCGAAAATATCAAAACAAAATACGGACAAAATAAAACTCAAAAAAAACTACTAACCGGATCGAAACGACGAACAACGACCAAACAAACAACGAACTTGACGAGCCTCGACCAAAGCTCAAACCAACGATGGCGAACACGAGCAGACGACGACGAACATGAACCTACGAAGCAATATCGGCGGTTGAAAACTGAAAACCACGCCGAAGCTAAACCGGCAGTTGGCGCGGCAGAAGTGAAGCAGTAAAAGCATCCGTGGGCGACGAGGTTTCAGTACAAACCCATATGAGAGGTCGACGGACAGCGGAGACGCGACAGCTGGGGACGGGGCTTCGAACTGGACGATGAGCTTGGCCAATGGAAACAGCGGAGACGCGACAGAACTGGGTCGTGACGATGACGGGGAGGCAGCTGGAGGCGACGGGTTCTTGTTCGTTTTCTGGGTTTTTGCCGGAGAAGAACGTGACGCAGTAGCAGCATCAACAGCTGCTACTCGACAGGGGGGTCCGATGGTTCGAGCATTGGGGGTGCGAGGGTTCGTCTGGGCAGTGGCGTTTGGTGGTTGTTTGGTCGTCGACTGGACAGTGACGACGAGGGGGAAGCTGGTGGTTGACGGGGACTGTTTGGTCGAAGGTGTTTGGACGTGAGAGAGTCCGGGATGCGTCCATGGTGGTGGTGTTCGCGGTGGGAAGGTGCTGGGTGGTGGACGCAGAAGAAGGGAGCATGGTTTGGGCAGCCATGGTTGTGAGCTTGAAGTTTTGAGAGGATGAAGAGAGGAGGCGGATGAGTTAGTCTTTAGGGTTTTTGGTTTTTGTTATTTTTGTTTTGTTTTTGTGTTTAGACCAAAAAGTGAAGAAAGGGGTTGGTTATTGGGTTAATGGGGCGGCCCGGGTCGACCCGTGTGAAGTGAACTGGGTCGTGGACAATTGTTTGGGCCTGGGGTTGAAAATTGAAGAAGTGGCACAATCCGATTTTTATTTGTATTTTTGTTATCTTTTCTTCTTTTATTTTCTAAAACTAAATTATAAAAATACTTAAATTATTATTAAGAACTAAATTAAGTTATAAAATCGCAAATTAACTCCCAATAACAATTAACGCACAATTAAGTAATAATTAAGCATAAAATTGTTCATTTGGACATTAAATGCTAAAAATGCAAAAGATGCCTATTTTTTGTAATTTTAATTTTTGTAAAACTAATTTAATTACTAACAATTGTAGAATGAAATCCTACATGCAAAATGCGACATATTTTTATATTTTTTATTAATTTAACAAATAAGCAAACACAGACAAATACAAATAATTATCCAAAAATATCACAAAAATACTCAAAATTGCACACCAAGGAAAATCATTTTATTTTGCATTTTCTGGGAGTATTTCTCATATAGGGCAAAAATCACGTGCTTACACCAGCTACGCCCTAAAATCTTCTTACAACGAAAACATTTAAATTTCCAGGTATATAAAGATTTTCGGTAACTGAAAACTCAAAAAGTCAGTATTCAAATGTTTAGAAGATACATAAACATATGCGCCGAGATAGAGAAGGAAAAACTGAAGACCTACTACAATCAGTCATCATAAACGCAATGGAGAAGACCAATGAATAGAGAAACGGATCTAGCTAAAAGAGAATAAAACTGATGAAAAAAAGAAAAACAAAGATAATATGAGAATAAAGGTAAGTAAAGAAATGCAGAAACATGAAGAAAGCAATTGATATTGATACAGGTTGTTACCTTAACTTAGTTAGTAGAGTTTACCTTATGAAAGAGCGAGTGTGAATTGGTAATAAGGATCCAAAAAGATGGATGAGGCGAACTTTATTCGAAATCACAAATATCACAGACCTAATAGTGTACCACATATGATTCACGAATATCAATCAGTTGCTCATGTAGTTACTTGTAAGCGCAATTCCCCGAGCGTATCAGTAACCATATTTATACAAGTTGGAAGGAGAAGTAATGAATCACCATTGACATAAATATAATTAATTTAAGGGAATGTTTTTCGAATGACTTCCTCATAAGCTATATTGTAGGTAGAATGATCATCTTTATATTCTGCCGTTGGTGGGCGTATCAGTATCTTTATATTTTTTGAACTCTTTGCTCTAGATAAAGCAACATAGAGTTGACCATGAGAGAATACTGGTTCACGCAAATAAATTCCAACCAAATCTAATGTCTAACCTTGAGCTTTGTTAATTGTCATAGCAAAACATAATCGAAGTGGAAATTATGTTCTTTCGAAAGCAACGGGTAACTTTTCATCTTGTAATGTTAAGAGTGGTATTTTTGGAATGAATACATGTGTATTTTTGAAATCACCACTTGCAATAGTAGCACTTATTACATGTGACTTAAAGTCATGACATATTAACCTTGTACCATTACATAATCCTTCACAAGGATTTAAATTTCGCAATAATATAACGGGACAATTTTTTTTAAAAAAAGTTAATTTGTAAGGTGGCAAATTAGGAGGATTTAATGTGTGCTGAAAATCTTCAAATTGGCATTGGTCGCTTGGTTATGTAGTTTCATCAATTGCAGTATATATTTTAGCATTGTTGGCAAGTTGATGTATAAGCATGTCATTTATTTCATCAACAAAATTATTTTTTGTAGTTAAGATAACACGGGAAGTCATAGAAGATGGATTAGAAAAGAATGTATGTAGATTCGGATAAGTAACATTGAATGACTGATTTAAAGATTGTGTTTCAGGGGTAAAAGGAATGACAAAATTACGTGGAATTTCAATTTTGTTCGAGTTGTTAGTTTCTTCTTTTCCATTTTCAATTCTCATTAAATACTCACAAAAAGCAGGATCTTCTTTTGCACGCATATTTTCTGATAAGCACAACTTTTCAAGATCATTCCAAATATCAGAATATAGTAAACTTTCACAAATAAAGTCTTCTTTTTTCCCACTACGAACAACGGGAAGTGTTTGTCGAAAGTCTCCACCAAAAACTACAACTTTGCCACCAAAGAGTCTATTCGTATTCATGAGATCTTTTAAAAGAGTATTGAATGTTTCAATCATTTTCTTTTTTGCCATTGAAACTTCATCCCAGACAATTAACTTTGAATCTTGAATTAGAGTTGCTAATGTTGTTTGTTTACTAATATTACATATAAAATTCTCATCAATGTCTATAGGAATTTCGAAGCGCGAATGAGCAGTTGTCCTCCAGGTAGAATTGAAGCTGCAACACCAGAACTTGTAGTTTCTAAAGCTATAAAACCTTTTGATCTTATATTAGCTAACAAAGCTCGATACAAGAATGTTTTTCCCGTTCCTCCGAGACCATCAATGAAAAATGCTCCTAATTTATCAGAATATACTCTATCAAGAATAATATTAAATGTCCTTCTTTGTTCAGAGTTTAATTTCTTTTCTAATAGTAAATCTTCTTCACTTATTATTCTATTTCTCTCAAACTGAACATCTTTTGCATCGTTAGCTGGTGAAGAAAGTACAATAATTTCAGAAGTAAATTTGAATTCGTATATATTGTGTCCCATTGAATGTAGGACTTCATTAATATGATTCAAAACTAAATGCCTAATCTTTTTTGTTCCCAAATTTGGGATTCTCTTGACATCTTGAGACATAGGTTCTTCAAATTTTTCCCATAGTTCTCTTGGATTTGCAGGATTGCAGTAAACTAATAATGTAGCAAATAAGCGTCTTAAACTAAAAGGCATTTGATAATTCACAGCTTCAGACATATAGTCAATTAAATTGTTATCACAATGCAATAAGCCTCGCTTTTCTGCAGCTTCCCTAAATGAATTGCAATATTTTCCATTGACGTTGCAAAGGTCTGCATATGATTTAGGTCCTCTTATATTCATTTTAGATAGTATCTTTCTCCTTCGATTGGATGACACGTTACAATTCTTCCAATAGCAGTACCTCGTTGTCGACGTGACCACATTTTGTCAGTTGGTGACCATACAAAATACTCTAGGAACTCTTTATATAATAAATTTAGAGCTTTAGCGTCTTTATTGGTACTGTTCATTACAAAATTCTATTAACAATGTCCTCCTTATCATTGGATTATTTACAATTTGATGTATATTTTGGGTAGTTTTAAAGGATACAAATTGTTGTCCCTCAAGGTGTAACTAAAGTTGCATCACACTTGGAGTCATTTCACTTATAGGAAAAGCAAATAGACGTCATGCTACCTCTGGTGGAGAGACTCATCTAGCTGATTGATATTCTTTTATTTCATCTATATGTACATTTGTATTATCACCATGCACAGAAAATGCAATTTTGTCATGGCCTTTACAGATGTATTTATAAAGATATATGACAACTTTAATGTCATGACCCAAACTGGAGGGCCATGACTAGCACCCGACCATACTTGTCGAGCACCAACGTACATTTTATCTAACCTTTTTTTTATCTTTTAGGGTTGACGAGATCAATATAAATGGTAGACCTGGATCATGGACAACCAGCAATAAAATATGATGGCATGAACATGCATAGCAGGGGATGACCAGACAATCAAGAAACTACATATAAGGTACGAGCTACCACGCTACCATGAAAGACTATACAACAAAAACCAGCCGACAAGGCATACCAAACTATACATGAGTCAACACTTGTCTATGAGCCTCTAAATGAACATAAGTGCTGCAACATAGCCGGAACAGGGCCCCGACATACCCATAATATCTATAACAAAAATGCATACCAAGACCACGGTAAGTCCGGAGAAGGGATCTCGCCAATCACTGCTGAACTGGACAACCTACTGTGGTGGGGGGCTGCACCTGCCTGTCTATTAGGGCCTGCAGCACGACGTGCAACGTCCGCAAACAAAAGGACGTCAATACGAATAAAGTACTGAGTATGTAAGGCAGGGAACCATAAATACGAACAGTAATGTAAGTAGGGATAGAGAATATACAACCTGGAACATCTGAGTACCTCTGAGGGCTACTGACATGAAATGCATGATACATATGTATGTATACATAAACTTTTAAAACATACGCCTCTGTGGGCATCATCATCATCATATCGTACCCATCCATAATAGGCTCGGTAAAAATGTACCCGGCCGTCATAAGGCTCGGTAGAATCGTACCCGGCTATGTGGAGCTCGGTAAAACCCAACTGATCAGTGGTTGCACAATATGTGCCGTACCCGGCCGACTATAGCGCAGCTCGATAGAGTAAAATAGATACATATATATAATGCATGCTCCACTCATGGAATCACATTCTAAACCTTTCGGAGTAACGTAAGGTCGGTATCCTTTGTACACGTTATTAGGACCAACTCTTTATTACGAACTTTATAAGAATCAGGAAGTACCAACAACATTGATAACATAAGAATAAGAGAAGCAACATTAACATCAATCGTTCCATAAGAGGGAAAGCAATGTAAGTACTGCTAGCTTCTAAGAGTAGAGTATCTTTGGAAGCTCGTTCATTACATTATGTACAATCGGAGTCGTGCAAAAGAAGAAAAGGGATAGCCTCACATACCTTGTATATACTTCCCCAATCACAAGCTATGCAATTGTCACAACTCCTTAGTCTACAATAAGAGAAACGATACTATCGTTATCATTTAAGCGTCATAACTATTATGTATCGACCACAACCTATTTTACGTTGAAATGGACAGCACCTCCCCTATATATATGACTTTACACCATTCAAAAAAATCACCAAACAGCCCAAATAATATCAATAATAAATATATTGAGCCTCCCAAAACAGTCACCGCACAACCTAATTACATAATACACACGACGGCCACCGTAGTCGTGCCAAACAACCCGAAAATGTTACGAATAACTATCAGCCCAAAACCCTACATATATATGGTATTTCTCCACACCCTTCCACCTCCAAAACTCCACAAAATAGTAGTAAAATACGCAGCCCAATAGCAACACAAAACAGTCTGCTACAAGTGAATAACTCGAACTCATGGCTTCCGATCACCGTCCCGTGAGTACTTATATGTATAAAATGAATTACCATGAATTCACAGCAGAGAAAAATGTATGAAAGATGGCAGTAACTTACCTTACTTGTTGGATAACTCAGCCCTTCCCTTGGTTCTTCAAACTCTAGGTTTTACCTTCAAATAGAACTTGAAAGAGAGGGAAAATCGATTAGGGTTTGTGTGGGATTTTTGGGGAGGAGTTGCAGGGGTTAACTTTGGTTTTGAGGGTCTGAAATATGGATGAAATAACTGAGTTCATAACCCCTTAAAAGTCCTCTCTTGGCCGACTTAGGTCTTTTAATTTTGTCCTATCATTTTGGCAAGTAGGTGATGCACATACTTGTCATCTACCAATCTGCGCAGGCTTACGAAATATGAATATCTCTATACTCCGAGATCGTATTGACAAACGGTATAATGCGTTGGAAACTAGACTCATAGATATTTAATTTGGTGGGTAGATCACCCCGTAATTCCTTGTAAATTAGGAGAAAAGCTTAGAAACATTTAACCTAATATTTAAGTAAAATTATGAACCTAAGTTGCGACAACGTTTGTCGACTTTTGTTTCATAACTCGTTTGACTTCAAGACTTATGATACGGATATTATATGATTCAAATACCTTAATACATGACCTCTTGAGTGTATTAAGAACCTCTAGGTTTACCTGAAAATACGAGTTACAACATCCTTGATTCGTTTAACTTCTAATACTTGTTAATCACCCTTATACACCCTTGTATCACTTAAGACCAATAGGATTAACTTCTTATCATCTCAAAGGTAATTCCTTCTTGGATTTATGTTAACTAATATATGGCATGAACTAACGCGTGTGGATATGGGTTGTAACATTTAATGTCAGAACATATTTCAACATTAATATGGCAATTGAATTTCTTAAGTAAAAATGGATTGTAAGGAACAACCCAAGAATTATCAATACTGTGTCCTCTAACGTCTACAGGTATCTCTATTTGTTGTCTTCTGTATATAGGATATGATTTTTTCCTTTTGTTGTATGTTCTGCAAGTTCTTTAGGATATTTAAACTTACAATGATCTTTTTTCATGCAAGAATTGGAAGGATTTAAATAGCCATAAGGTCCATGAATCATATGTTTAGTTACAAGTGAATATAAAGAGGAATCTAAATTGCGATCAGGCAATTCAGCACAGACAAATTTATCATAAGCATCTGGTGTTAATAGTTTATATCTATCTGCAAGTATAATAAGGAAATGAGCATGTGGAAATTCACGTTTTTGAAATTCTATGGTGTACATAAAAGCTACAACCTTTCCAAAAATATTTCTTTTAATATATCTGTTTTAAGTTCCTCTACTTTTGCTCTAAATACTCGGCTGATTAGATTAGGCCTATTTTGAACTTCTTCAGATGTTAATAAATATATTTTAATTTCAAGCCAAGAAGGATTGCACGACATTGTCAAGAATATGTCGGGTTTTCCATAACGTTGTACCAATGCAATAGCATCAATATATTGTCGGCACATATCTCTTGGGCCTCCAATAAAACTAACAGGAATAATATTTTTTTTCCAATTTTTGAGGCATCTCTTTCTCCCTGTCTTAACAAATCAAGAATCCCTTGTAGTACTACAGTTCTGAATAAATCTTGATTAAAGGAAAAGAAATGTAGTCTTTGAGTCTCAAGTTTTATGTATTGATCAACAACGTATTGTTGAAATACCCTTCCAGAATGTAAAGTTTCATTTGGTTCATTCTCTCTTATTTGAATCTTGTAACAATAATATTCATGGCAAGAAACCGTTTCTCTTTTCCTTTTACCTTTTGATAAAACTTCAGATTCCATATCAAGTAGCCCATCAATTGATGTCATGTTCAATATACTTGGCAGTTGTTCACATTCGCAGTAAATTTGGTGATTTGAATGACTATATGTTTTCTTAATTTTTTTAATACCACAATGCCGTCCATTTTGACCATATGGGAATTACAATGGATATTGTAATGGGTCATAGCATCCATAATAATAATTTACCAACTGACTTCTGTTACTATGAGTGTATATTAGAATATGCGGAGTGGAAATTCTGTTGTTTGTTTGTTCTTCTATCCATATTGCCACAACTTCGGATGAAATAGGTAAGCTGTATATTCTTTGGTCTAAACCAGAATCAGATTTAAGTGCAATATAGAAGTCAGATAATTCTGGAATATCTGTTAATGACTTTACAAAAGTAGAATATGGATTAATCTTTAGTATTTCCATCAGTTTCTTGACAACTGCTTCATTAAACTTGTCTGATAAGCTCATTCGATTCCTTATCTCATTTTCGTTATCATAAAAGTACAATTGTAAATTTTTTGCTCTTTTTCCGGAAGGAATTAAATCGTTAATAAAGTGATACATTTGTCCTTGAACTTTAAATGTATATATACCATGATTTCTCTTTGCTAATATTCTATCATAATTAACACCAAGGGAGGTGAATGCAAACATATTATTATAGGCTCTACTATAAGTACGAAAATGTTTAGATTATGTAGTGTTGCCTAAATATAAATTCTGCAACTCTACAAGCATTTGATGAGAAGTCAATTTTATTGATCCGCGACCACAACAGAATTTTGGTGATTCATATTGGAACCTTTTTGCTCCACAAAATTTATAATCCGGAACTTCTTTTAAATGTACGTAATTTTGTAGCAACAAGTCATCATTCTGTAATTCGACTTCTAAGTTTGTTTTACTTGTACATGATAAATTATGACAATGTTATAGAAAGAGACAGTAATGCGATACTATGAGATTGTTATATTTTTGGCAGATAGATACATACCTCTATGTGCAGTAGCTGCTGGAGTTGAAGAAATTCCTGCATTACATGTACCTGAAGTTGATCCTGACATTGCAGTGTTTAATGTTTACGCATGTATAACTAATCAGTAAAGTAATTTGTATATTGAGAACATTTATAGTACTATTTTTGGAAGCTTACCTACTTCAAAGATGGACATGCAATCAATCATATTATTTTCTTTATCTATAATAACTGGCATATTTGTAGCTTCAGAAGTATGACCTAACAATTGAAAGAAACTAAAAAGTCACTTTAATGATTGTGGATCGGCGTATTCATCACTCTATACTTATATATGCTTATACAACATTGTTTGTATATCTAATGTCTCTGAAAAGTTAGAGAACAATATACTTTTCTACCTTCTTCTGAATCTAACGGACGATCACCAACTGTAAGAGCACTCTGTCTTTGAGATTGAGTACCAGTTTCCATTAAGGACATCGTATTACTTGAATGAGGATTAAGTCGACGCTTTTTTGATTCAGCTCTCTTAGCTTGCAGTTTCAACAAAAATTATTGTTTCCTTTCAGGTGACATTTCTGCATATCTAGTGCGACGTCGTAGATTTCTATCACGTCGTCGTTGTTCCTTGGCCTCTTCAGCTCGACGCGATGCAGTATCTTTGTTTGTGGACATTTCTGTTCCATACAGTTAATTATTTTGTAAGAATACCTAAAATATTCACTAAATGTTTAAGCACTTGTTCAATAACTCTATCTCTCCTTCTAGCGGAAACATGTTTTCCCTTAACAAAAATTTAAAAAAAAACTTGCTAATTGAGAGAGAGAGGCAGAGAAAGAGAGAGAGCCAAGAAGTTGCTAATGAGAATACAGAGGAAACCAAAAAGAACAAGGACTAAAGTAACCAACTAAAGGTTGCAATATGGTTAATCCAAAAAAAAATCTAGTAAAGTAAACAAACATACAGTGGAGTAACTTAATACTATGTTGTTTTCGTAGGCAGATAGCATAAAAGGATCAAGTAAACATGTACCTTTCCATCTTTCTCTAGTTCTCCAAAATCCCTATTTTAAGAGAAAATTCATTCTCTTCTATTATTTTTGATTGTAGAGTTCGGAGTAGAAGGATACAAGCCAAGTAGTTTGGATAGATTAAGATTTATTGGTGGAAACACTTTTAGTGAACAGGACCAATCATTTTGCTAATATAATTAGACTGCCAAAATAATCCTGAGTTCTTATTTGTATCATCTCCCTGTTGTGAGTTCCTATTTGTATCATCTCCCTGTTGTGAGTTCCTATTTGTATCATCTCCCTGTTGTGAGTTCTCAAACCTTTTCTATAACATTACCTTTTCTTAATAAATATTAAAAGGTTTCGTTCTTTTATCATGGGACGCTAAGCATCGGAATTCAAAAGGTTTATTTTTTTGTCTCGGGTAAATAGGTTCATATCACACTTAACATTATAGGAACATATATCGGGAACAGAAAAGAAAAAACAACAACAAAGTCTCACCTTCTTTTAATACTTGCTTATTTGCTAGCCACATAAATTGAAGTAACAGATAAAAAAAGAGAAAAACATAAGAACTGATAGGATTATATATGTAAAGTTACAACATCTCTGAAGATTTTTCCTATTAGAAAGAATGGATCTCAAAATTAGCCAGCAGTTCTTAACATATAGAATCGTTTATTTTTTTGGAGGAAATGCAAAATCCCTAAATATCTTACACAAAAATAAAGTAACCAGCATCGTCTAATCATTTTGTTCTATGAGCTTTAGGCAATAAATTATGGAAGCGATCATAGTATAGCATTATTGGATATTCTTTAGCAGAATCGACAGCAAGAATGGCCTGCAATGATTAATTTACTTTAAATATGCTAACTTTTGTTTACAAAAATAATATACTAATGTAATATTTCATCTATAGGATGTGAGTAGAGTTCAATATTATCTTGTCTAGATACACCCATAAAGAAATCCAACTGAGAGGAAATAATAGGAAAAATATAAGGGAGAGGACGGGGGAGCAAATGACTTAACGAAATTAGAAAAGCAAAGAATCAAAGTTTGTTGATGCATTCCTCTTGAGAATGAAGGAGAATAGCACCATTTAACCGGTTCTTTACAACTGGGTCAATGGTGATAATTATTCACCTAAGTATCAATTTCAAACCATGCGTGAGTAAATCAAACCACATGCAAGTAGAGAATCCGACAATAAATTACCCAAAAAAAAAAAAAAAACTAACATACACACACCAAAAAACCGAAAATAGTAAATACCCAAAAAATTGTGACTACAAAAATGTGAAATAAATAAATAAAGAAAATGTGAAAATCTGCTTTACTGAGATCGAACTTTTAGCTTCATCAACAAAAATCACAATATGTAAGCCCAAAAGGTAAAGAGATATCAGGCCACCATCACATACCATCATAGAATCTGACATTGAAAGGGTGAAGAAGAAAATAGACGATGACATGCAACTAAAGAATATATCAGTGGTTGAAAAAAAAAACTAAAACAATCAGCTAGATGAAACAGAGAAGGATAGACAGGGATATGAAGAACCAGTACCGACAGAAACCAAAGATAAATATAATCAATCAAAGGCCAAGACCCAATCATAAAAATACTAAAAATGCTAACACCGGGTAAATTCTAGCTTTGATTTACAAAATCAATGGTAGAATTCTTACAAGAATAGAAGAAGATAAACTGGGTATGGCTGGCCTTGAGCAATACCTACGGAGAAATTGAGAAGAAAATGGTGACCACGAAATGGTATGGCAAATTATCAATAAAGAATCAGAAATGGATTGCTAAAAGGGAGAAGTGATACACGTGTTCATAGGAGAGAGCAATGAATAGTCAATCACTAATGAGATAGTGCCAAGTTTATAGTACAATTTACAGTACCTTTAGTACAAGTTCTCATTGCTGTGTTCGTCCATCTTGACCATTTATATATATTAGTAATATAAAATCTTTGATTTACAAGTTGAACAACACACATTTCTTGTATATATTTTATCAAAGGAAAGAAAGTCCATTTACATTCTCATCTTGAATATATAACGATGTGACTTACGTGTTTAAATTCTTTTTGTCTTGGATTTTTCTTCCTGTACGTTTTCCCAATCAAACAGCTCAGCTTTTCGGTTTGAAAAAAAGAAAATGGAAAGAGGTTAAATTCAATGTCAATTTAATGAACTTTTGAATTGTATTATACACCTCCAGACAGAGCAACTTGATAGTCAAGGGAGAAACTTCGATCATTGGCTTTTCTGAAGACATTTAGTTTTTAATGCTTTATATATAGAAAGACATGTAGAGTTTGAGTTCTAATTTTTAATATTAATAAAGGTTTGATAAGTTCCTGAATTCACCTAACATCGAATCTTTGTATTTAATAATAAAAACTTCCTGTGCTAGTCACGCCATTTTTATATGGTTCATTTACTTGTCCTTCTTAGGCCTATTTCATGTGTTTTATGTAACAATAGCCAATAAGTAAATTAGTAATTCACATGTTTGGTACATGAATGACAATCCACCTATTGGTATGTTGCTATTAGGGGTGTACAAAGGAAACCGACAAATCGTACCAACCCGATAATTCGAGTCAAACCGGAAAAAAAAATTCAACTATGATTTGGTTTAATTTGATTTGGTATTGGAAAAAAAACCCGACAATAATTGGTCTGGTTTGATTTTAACTAAGGAAAGTCAAACCGAAACCAAACCAACCCGATACTACATATATAAAAAATTTAGATATATTTAATATATAAATATATTTATTGTGATGTAATTTATAAATACTTCTTAAAAGATTTCATAATTTTATCTTTTGAGGTATTATTTCAAGGTTGGACTTAGAACTTTTGAATGTTCCAATAAATTTTCTAGCTATTAACATTAGTAAATTAATAGTGCTAACAAAACCCCAAACCAAAATCAAATCAATAGTAATGATAACAAAAGACATTCAATTCAATACTACGAACGAGAATGTATTGAATATCTATTTTTTATTTTGCAATAATTTAGATAAAAAAGCATAACCTATTTTTTTAGCGTTTAGTCATGTAATTAATACTTCCTTATTAGTCTACTTATTTTAGCATGACTTAGTACTTTTAGATTATGTTTATTTTTATTATGGCTTTTTAATTAGCAATATTTATATTACATAATTTTATTGTCTTTATTGTTGAATATTTTAGGATAATGCCATGACACATCTCATATTTTGTATTATTTTCTTGGAAAATACTTTATATAGTTGTATCTTACTAGGATTAAAGAAATATTTTGAGCACAATTTATATGTTTTGTTCTACGAAGATTTTACCAGAAAAAAATTCGGAAAAAACCCGAATAACCCGAAAATCCGAGAAAACCCGAGAAAAAACGAGAGTGGAAAACCCAAATTTTATTGGTTTGGTTTGGTCTTTAGATTTAATAACCTGACACAATTGATTTGATTTGGTAATTGTAAAATTCGAATCAACCCGACCTATGTTTGCTATCCTCAAATCGTCCTAATCTATATGTCCTTACTAAGAATAATTTCGCAACTTCTTATCTAATTATCATAAAATATTCCAGCTCTTTCACTGAAATCAGATCTTGCCAAGAAGGATTTTTATTTTTATGTCAGAGTAGGTAAATTTCCTATATCTCCGATTTTGAATTAAATTAATTTGACTAGATGAAAAAAGGTCTAACTCCATCTTTATTCCGAAAATAAATACAATAAGATATGTTAATTTAAAGAGGAATAAGTCAGAACATGTGTTTTTCAACTTACTCAGCATGTGCATAGTGAACCCAAGATCATAAGATTGGAGAAGTAGATGAACTAATGCATTGTTTTTAGTGAAGGTTAAGGTTAATATATAGTTAAAAAAGAAATGGATATTTGACTTGGGAAAAGAGTTAGGCAAATGGGGTTAAAATAAAAAGAAAAAAGAAAGAAAGAGGAAGACAAAATAAGAAGTGTAGAATGGGGAGGAAGTGAAGACAAAAGGCAGGCAAGTAGTAGTGGTTGAGGTGGGAATTAGACAGTGGGTTTGGTGCTGCTGACGCCTATCAAACACACCGACTTTTTCTGACCATTATTTTCAGTCAACTATTATTTCATTCTTTGCTTAGTTGCTGTCATTTAATATGCTTCCTATCAAAATTTCTTACACCTTTTTATTATTACTCTCATTTGTATATATTGATAGTGTAAATTAGATTATATTACTCCATATTATAAAATATAATTTATAGGTAAATTAAAGTCTAGTATTTTTAGTTTTCTACTTGGTATCATGTATTCATAGTAGGACTCGGATTAATTCAATTTTGAGCAAGAAAATCCCTTCTCAGGAGTAAAACATTCCCTATCAAAATTGATTACATTTTCATGTCTCGAATCCAAAATATATTTAGTTAATGAGAATTGAAGAGTGCTTACAAATAGACACATGTAGTGGTATTAGATTTTAAGGGAGGGGGTTAGTCCAGCTCGTGTAACGAAAGAACTTGGTCTGGGACAAAACGTGAAATAGAGATTTGAAAAATCTTTATGTTTTGTTTTGCAAGGGTCAATTCGACAAAAAGTTTTATTTGAAATTGAACAATAATTCAACAACTTTACAAAATAAAATAGTAAAGTATATGAGAACTTATGGAGTACTATATGTATTATGAAAAGCTTAATTTCTAAACTACGATACATCTTAAGAAAACATTTGCCAAATATTCATTGTTTGACTCTTTGACATTTTGAAACAAAAATTAGACAAATTATTTAATAGAATATTTATTTGTTTGACTATTGGTACTTGTATGTGTGCTTTGCTTGTGTGTCTATGTGAGACTCAAAAAGATGAGTGGAGGAAGTTGAGGGTATAATTAATTAAGTGATACTTCATTATATTTTATGATACTTACTAATCAATCAAATGAAGTCAAGGTTAATGAACCCAAGCATGAATTATTTAAGCAGACAGTTTGTTAAGCGTCAAGGTTATGAAACTATATATTGTTTTCTTCTAGAAATTTTGGAAGATCTTTGACAACTGTATTCTTAATGGATATTATGAGATTCTTATATCCATCCCCTTGAGTTTATTATATCTCTACTTCCTTCTCTTTTCGTTCCGATAATCCAGATAAGAAATTTCTGTCTTATGCGTTCATTTAATATTTGCGTGGACATGGTAATAAAAATCAATTAAAGAATTGCTCTCCTATAACTTGAACAAAATTCAGAATAGTGATATACAATTGGCATCCATAATTCCATATATAGAGTTTCCAAGTTGATTTCTTATATAATCATCAGTAAGGGCCGGGAGAAATAAAAAGAAAATCTAACAGGGTCGAGTGATTAATTTACTGTTAGGCGGTCTAAATTAAACTTTTGAACTCGTAATGTTGCAATATAATTGTGATCTATTGGTCACCAGGTTGTCCATATAAGGACTGATTTTAAACGTAGTTTGTTCATTCCAAAGAGATTCAACGTTATTTTTTTACTTGCCTTTCATACACTCGAACTCATACTGGTGGATAATTAGCTACATCTTTCTTTTCAGACCTTTTAAAGATTGTTAAATAACTTAAGTCTTTTATGAATATCTACATAAATTAAGGAGTGAAAACTATGTTGTTGAGATTATTAAACCACTAATGAAAGAGAAAAAGGAAACAAATTAGGGTGATGAGTGGGTCAGCAAAGGAGATTGTGGAGAAGGTGGGTTAGGATGGGTTCTCCACTTGAAATGTTGAATGATGAGATCTTTGAACTCATATATATTATAAAATGCTAGTGGAAACTTAAGCTTTGCTATTGTTTAATTCGTTAATAAACCTAGGTTCTTGTTCATTATCATTTATTAATTCATTTCATCAACCAACCTTATATTGTCAACATCCATCTTTTTGCTTCTTCCTTTTCCCTCCTAGTTTTTTTTTTTAATAAATGTGAAGCGTTGAGATTATAAAAACTAAACGTATCTTGGGAGAATATTTCTTTGAAGTTGAGATTTTATTTTATCTACCAATAGTTGACTCAGAATGTTTTGTTGGGTTTTGTTAATCAAAACAAAAGAGGTGTGAATGGAAAATAGTGGGAAAAGAAAGTAAAAATTGTGTGAGGTAGTCACTTTTTAAAGTGATATTTACTTTTTATCCAGTATTTTTAATGTTTAGCAATAGTAGCCACTAGTCTATTAAAATTAATATGAAAAGACAGTGTTACCCTTTCTAAGTTTTTATGATCGGCAGGATTTTCCTTACTTTTGGGCTTGCTATCGTCTTCATTGTCATGGCTGTGATTCGCGTAAGACAAATTTGGCCTCCAAATGAGATTCCTCCGAAGAAAACGTTGCTACTGTTTTACTTTCTCAAGAAGCTATTATGCTTCTGCCATTTCTCTTGTGGCAGAATCGGTGTGCTGATTATTTTTCTTTCTAGTGAGTTTAATGTAATAGGGTTTATTTGCTCTTAGCTCCTTGAATTTATTTTTAGATCTAAAATTTGTGAAAATAAGAAAAAGAGTGATGAGTAAACAGGAAATGCAATTCCTTCCCAGAAGTTAAGGACACGTAGTCCTTAAGTCCTAAAGTTAAATTCAAAAGTTAAGGACATAGTCCTGAACTTAGAATTTCAAGTTCAAAAGTTAAGGAAATGTAGTCTTGAAGTCCTAAAGTTAAGTTCAATAGTTAAGGACACAAGTTCAAAAGTTAAGGACAGACAGTCTTTAACTTACAGTTACAAGTTCAAAAGTTAAGGATAACAGGTCCTTAACTTTGATTTCCAAGTTCAAAAGTTAAGGAGAGACAGTCCTTAACTTACAGTTACACGTTCAAAAGTTAAGGACAAGCAGTCCTTAACTTACAGTTACAAGTTCAAAAGTTAAGGACAATAGGTCCTTAACTTTATTGTCCTTAACTTTGACTTACAAGTTCAAAAGTTAAGGACGCTTGGTCTTGAAGTTTGAGTTCCAAGTTCAAAAGTTAAGGACATGTAGCCTTAAAGTCCCGAACTTAGAGTTCTAAGTTCAAAAGTTAAGGACATGTAGTTCTAAAGTCCTGAACTTAGAGTTATATGTTCAAAAGTTAAGGACATGTAGTCCTGAAGTCTTGAACTTAGAGTTCCATGTTCAAAAGTTAAGGACATGTAGTCCTGAAGTTAAGTACAAAAGTTAAGGACATGAGCACTATTTTCGTCCGGGCAGTTAAAGTTTATTAAAGCAGTGGCAAAAGACTAAAGACATTTTAAACGATGGCTTAAAAGTAAATACATGTGTTATTAGTGGCCAACCGTGCACTTCCCCTGAAAAGAAATGGAGGAAAATAAAATTTTGAATTAGTCCTTTTTATAAAGGAACTTTGTCCCTTATTGGATAGAAAGAAGAAAATTCTTGTGCTTATATATAGAAGCACTTCTACTAGCTCTTGAAGAGTTGAGAATAGAGCAAGGCTCACGTCGTCATCGTCGCTCGAATTCGGATTCGGTCAATTGATATGATTGATTGATAAATTTTTGGACCAAATTTAGTTTCCATTTCAGAAATTTAGCTAGCGTTTGGCCATAGATCCCAAATTTATTTTGAAAAATTCTGAGGGTGAAGTTTGGTTTAAAGATGAAAATGTGTTTGGACATACGTTTTCAAAACATATTTTCCAACTTTATTTTGGAAAAATATGTATATAATTCCCAAGTTTTGGGATTTTGGGATTTCGGATTTGGCATTTGGCCAAAATGTAGGGAAAATTTATGGCCAAACATGAGTTTTGAAAATAAATCCCAAATTTATTTTGGCAAAACTCATGGCCAAATGGGGCCTTAATATTTCCTTTCCTAATATTTCGCGGCACTTCCAACGGTCAATTTCACGACCAGTCATTCCGTTTAATAGAAATTCTGTCGAATAGATGCCTCTTCAACCGAACAGGCACCTTTGTCACTGTTGAAACTCAACTATGTTGGTTATAAATAGAGAGGCTCAGCCTCATTTTTAAATACAGGGAGTAAAATGTGTAAGATTTCTTTTATAAATTGATACCACTAGACATATCATAATATTCGGGACAATCCATGGCAATATTCTCAGACTCGGTGCACTAAGGTTACGTTATGCACAAGTCCACATTCAGTCTATTGTGCAATGTTACCTTACATTCTGCTAAAGGCTATTTTCATTGTTTGAACTTGTGACCTCCTGATCATACGACGACAACTCTTAACGTTACGTCAAGGCCTTCATTTAATGACAATATGTATGCTTTTGTTTTCTTTTACTATAATTAAATTCATATTTTTATAGCTGGTACTAGTTTTGTTCCGGTGAGAAGATGTAATTCTTTTGTGTCAAATACTAATATTGTCAAACAAATCCAAGAGAGGTAACAATTAGTAACATATACTGTAAAGAAGTCATGTCAAGTTTTTCTAAAGGCGCAATTAATGTTAAGAAGTTGACAAGAAAAGGGGGTAAAAGGTAGATGAAACACAACATAAATAAGGCAAATAGAGGCAAATTGCATTAAAGCATGATTAAGAGCATTTACTAGGTGCAAACATAATTTTGATGATGTCTTATCATAAAGTCAAAGTGTAATCCGAAAACCATTTGCTACTCGAGAGGTACTTAATGACTTAGTTAAGTGACAGAAAAGAAGATTTAACTTGCATTAAAAACAGCTGACTTTTGAAGTGTTAAAATCAGCTACTTCAACCTAATTTAGGACCCACAAAATAACCCTGAAAATAGCATTTAATTTGTACTCGTACATATCAGTAAATGGAAAGAGTTATTAATATATTTAGTCAAGCCCACCTAAAACACTAAGCCGACAATAAATGTTTTAGTAGCCTTTGCATTTGCATTTGCAACCACCCCACCTTGCAAAATAAATATACGGTTAATCCTTCTTTTTTTTAAACTGCTTTTTACACTGCTCAAGTCGGTAAAAATAACTATTCTCAAACTCAGATAAAGAATAAGGATTAAAGTAGCTGTCAATTAATTTAAAAATAATCAATTTTTAATGATTTATCTCAATAATTAATTAATCTAATAATGTGTTACATTGATACTTGGGTGCAATACTAATTTTTAAAGAGGTCCATCAAAAAAGAATTTATATAGAAATTTGGTATAGCTAATGCCAATTGATTTTGGATGATGATGTAGTTGATTAACATTTACCTCTTTGTATATTCTATATTAAATTGTAAGAACATTCGCTTATTTTTATTTGTTAAAACTTGCTTAAGCTTGAAAGCTATCCTTGTCATGTAATATCGTCGTGAGACGATAAAAATGAATAGTGAATGTGCACATTAACTAAAATCTCTCACATAATAAAAGTACATTAAAATATTAGATTAGTCCATTTCTTGAATTTATGTTAAACATATATTGAGTTATGGAATATTATCTGTAATTCTATTTGTTTACCCTCAAAATCGGATAACAATTAAATTTGTAAGTGGTTTTAAGGATACGTAAATTAAATTGATACAAAACGATAATTAAATTGCAATTGAAGTGAAATATGATAAAGTAAATTCAAACCACACGAATTGAACAGTGACAACCCTGAGGAGGTGAACCACCCTTGAACAGAATGCACTTCGATTAGTATTAAAACACAGTTGAATCATAACTTTAAAGAGAAAATAACAGTATATTACTTTGGAATGTGTGTTACAATGTGTTTTACAAGTAATCATACCTCCTTTATATAGTAGGGGAGTAGGTAGGTATAATTCTATAAAAGGTAAAAATCTCTTGATTTGCCGGCTCCTTATTGATACGTGCCGAGATTCTCGCCATAATACCCGACCGGTTACAGATATTTCGGCCTTCCGTTATTCGGTCTGGCATTGTTTCCTCAAGCTCATTCGTGGTCAGGGTCAATTCTGGGGTCATGAACTCGATGTTCTCGAGGACGGACATTCTGACCTCGTATCCTAGCTCGATGGAACCAGGGGTCGATCTTCAATCCATCACGTTTCAATCCCGATCTGTCACGCAGTAGACGAACCCTATTTTGACCGTATACAGATAGTCCCCTCATTTTTTGGAGAGTAAACAAAGAGAAACGATCTCAGCTCCCGATCCTCATCTCGATACTCCACGTCAGAAACGATAAAATGAATGAAACGTCTAGTCAGTCACGCCTTAATGGCATTAAATGCGCGTCAATTGTTGGTCGACCACTCCTGCTTTTGAACCGTCGTTTGAAAATTATAAATACCCTCTTCTTCATTCATTCAAACTTTACATCCAAACCTTCTCTACTTATGTTCCTTAGAAATCTCTACATTCTCTAGCACTTGTTTCCTGATTTCTTGAGATCTTTGTAAGAACTCTCGCTTGTCTTCACTCCATACCATTAAGTGTACCCTTTTAACTTTCTCTCTTTCATCTCTTACCCTCCATTTAAAAGAAAATAGCGACAACTTCAAAGACTGTTCCCCAAAAAGAAGTTGCTTCTACATCACAGCCGGCCGGCGAGGAACCAGCGGCGAAACCTCTTCTTAGAACGTTTATCCCCGGCGGGTGCTCGGTGACTGCCAATTTTAAGGTTGAAAAACCTTCACCCATTCCGAGCCGGGGTGAGGAGGTCTCGAGGTATATTTGCTCGATCACCAAAGAGATCCTCCCTACGGTAAAAAAGGACTGCAACTAGGTCGGAAAAGACGTGGTGGTTCCCCAACCCAAAGAAGATATCACTACCTACGTTAAGGGATATTTAAGTGTTTACACTTATCCCTTTATGTTGGGTCCGTTGGACCCAGTAATTATCCAATTCTATAAAAGGTATGAGGTGTGCATCGGTTAGATCCACCCCTTGTTCTAGCGGATAGTCATTCTTCTTCGATTCTTCGCGAGCAAGATTGACGGATGCTCATTCACCGTTGGCCATCTGATGTGCCTATACAGTCCCCGATTATTTCGTGGGGACTGATTAAACTAGCGCGCTGGGCTAGTAAGGTTCCCGTTCTCGAGCATCGATAAAGATTGAGACTGAGGTTGGCTAGGCCGATTTGTTCGAGTGAGGACCTCGGACTTGATCCTAGTCGAGTACATGTCATTCCCTGAGGAGTGGAACACAAAACATAAGTAAAGTTTTCTTTTTCCCAGAATTTCATTTTTTACTCTTTTTCTTCTTTCTTATTGATGTTTGGTGGCGATACAGCTGTTGCTCGGGTCCCAGATGCAGTTCCTCGACTCAAGGAGAGGGTCGAGGGCATTGTCTCAAAGAAACTGTATTCCGAGCGTGCATGGCACGAACTTTTGAAGGGTCGGTGGGAGGCCCGTTCTCATTGTGAGATTCCTTTCTTGAGTGGACAATACTTGGGTTTCCTTCGTGTTGCTGAGCCTTTACTCATTTCTTTTTTCTTTGAAGGTTTTTCCAATGATGTCGCAATAAGGCCTTCATCTGGTAACGAGGATTTCTCCTCCGAGTCCCTTCTCTGAGGTAAGGTGAGGAGAATAAGAGAAAAAGGAATCCTAGTTCTCCGAACTTGGAGAATAAAAAATTGAGAAGGAGGCTGGTGCGCAAATCCAAAGAAAATACCAACGCCTTGAAAGCTCCCATCAGACTCACTCCATCGACTGAGGGATGATTCTGAAGAAGAAGAAGCTTCTGAACTGGTGGCCCGCTTGCGAGGAAACACCGAACTACCTCAAACCAGGAAGGCCAATGAGGAAGCAGTGGCCGAGGCCTCCGAACTAGAGAGGGGCAAGGTCGCTTTGCCCAAGCTAGCGAGGCCTCCAAAGAGATCGCGGCCAGTGTTTCTCGGGCAGAGGATAATGCCCTGAAGGATGCACCTGGGGTGGTAGATCTCTCCGAGTCGCCTTCATTTACTTACTCCATGATCAACGAGGCTCAGACGCTGGGACACCCAAATGAGGGGCTCCAAGGGATGGCAGGCCCCTTTTACAACATTTTTGATGGTTAAACTCTACCGTCTTGGAGGACGTCACCGGGTTCGGTGACTTACCGGTACCAAAGAAGAGTCCATCTTCGAGAACCAACAAGCCTTTTTCAAGTCCGAAACTAGTAAACTGGTTCCCAGCTCCGAGTGCAGATCCTGACCGGAAGCGGTCAATTATTATGTCTATTCCGGAGGATGCCCAAGTCCTCTCTGCCCAGTGGGGGTTGCAAGTTATCTTCGGTGTCTGGTTACCAAAGATGATCAAGCAAAGATGAACGAGGTGGACGTGCCCTACTTGTTCAATGAAGCTCAACAGGCGTTAAATTGGGTAACTTTGAATGCTTCTTGACGACTTTTATTATGTACTTAGATTAAGTCAGAAAAACTGTAGCTCTTTCCTTTGTGTTTGTAGGCGCTGTAGACGTCGGTGCTTCATCACAAGACTTTTATCCAATACCGATAAGATTTAAACCAACATGAGGCCAAGACCCGAGGGCTCATTGAGAAGAGGGATGCTTACAAACTCCTTAGCGAGAACGTGAGGGGTAGGTCAAGAAACTCCAAGCTGAGTTGGAGGCGGCTCGGAAGGAGCATGCCGACCTGGTCGAGCAGGTAAGAAGAGTATTTGAGTTAGTAACGATGAGTCAGATACGATAGTTAATGGTCTAAACCTGCAGGTCCAACAGAATCTCGACCAGATCACACAGCTTCGAGCAGAGGTGGATGCAGTAAAGGCCGAGGCTGAATAATG
The DNA here is from genome assembly GCF_000393655.2 of Nicotiana sylvestris. Taxonomy (NCBI): domain Eukaryota; kingdom Viridiplantae; phylum Streptophyta; class Magnoliopsida; order Solanales; family Solanaceae; genus Nicotiana; species Nicotiana sylvestris. The sequence goes on along the minus strand of NC_091062.1, from coordinate 121,364,596 downwards.
GAAAAAGAACATGGACCTACTAGCCTCAGAAATGGAGACCACCCGGGCACAACTAGCTTTGGCTAAGACCCAGCTTCGAGCTGTAAAAGAGAAGTCCTTGGTGCAGGCCAAGAAGATCGAGGAGCTCTAGTCCCAGCTGAATTCGGCCGCCTCTGATCGAGAAAATCTGGCTAGGGAGCTTGAAACGGCCAAGTCGGAGGCCAGAGTAGTTAAAGTTGATGTCGATGAGATGGTGGCTGTTTATAAGGCCGATACCGAAGCGGCTCAGGTTCGAACAAAGGATATCATCGAGCACGCAAAGTGGAAATCTCGAAGGGAGGCCCTCGAGGAAATTCATGCTCAGGGTTTTCACTTATCGGGTGAGATTGAGAATGCCAAAGAGCTCGAAGCCGAAAAAAATTGTCCTATCCCAAAGATGACGAGGAGTATGAAGATTTGGGCGAGTCCGAGGGTGGCGGAGACCTCGAAGGTGATGATGTTGTCCCTGACAAAGACTAGGCCACTTAGACCCTTTTTAGATATTTTTATTTTTTGTGTTCTCCTTTTGTTGAGGTCGTTTGGCCTTTGTAAAATTTTGCATCGGGCCTGTTTGGCCCTTGTATAAAGAAAATATATATATATATATATATATATATATATATATATATATATATATATATCCGCAAAGATCGAAATGCCTTAGCATGAAATAGGTAGGTTACGTTCGAGGTCGAACAAACCTTGCCTTAACATTATTTCGTTTTAAGGCATCGCGGGATTTGGGGTGACCGAAATTATTTTTTTCCCAACATACTTAGACTTTTTCAGATCATGGTTTGCTGAGGGTAGCCTTTAGAACTGATTAAAATTTTTAAGGCCTTGTTGTTTTTGTTACAGGTCTCGGACGTCTCCGAGCCATTTTAATTCGGTCGTAGCCTTTTAGTTTGGGTGTTGCCTAGTGGGCTTGTCACCCCGAGTTATCCGGACTTGCCTAAGATAACAGTCCCTGAGTGGGGATGGCTGTGGCCTTTAAGATTTCGGGCGTTGCCTGATAGGTCTTATGACCCCGAGCTCCAATAGCCCAGACCATCCGAGTTTGCTTTCGGATGGCAGACCCTGAGTGAGAGTGACTATTCGAACTCAGATTAAAGTGGCCCTTGGGATCGATACCTTTAGGGGATCGGATGTAGGAAATTCCTTGAGAAATGCAAGAATTTTTTTTAGAAAGGATAGGATGTTTATCCGCAAGGAAAATACTTCTTTTTATTCTTGTGCATAATAGTTATATATGCGTACATGCTTTGTGACTAGGTTCAAGTAGCCTATGCAGGCACGGGTCAATTGACTGTTTGGCCCTTACAATAAATTCTATCTATCGAGACCCTTTAATCACGGAGTTTCTTTCCTTGCTAAAGTTGATATCCGAGGGTAATGCCCCCCAGTATTCGAGGTTGATCATATAGAGAAGCCTTAGATACTGTTGATTCAATCTTTGACACTGATTCATGACCGGCCTTCTATTCTAAGTTATCACGATACACTGTTGCCTCGTTAAAAACCTTGCCAAAAAACCATTTGGGACAAAACCGGTTTAAGGGAAAAAGATTGCAATGCGTGCTTTCAGGCCTAAAAATTTGTATCGCTTCTTGTTGGTTACGTGCAAGTGTTAGTTCAAAAATAAGTAAAAAGGGAAACGAATTGGGTTATACCTTAGTTGCAGTATCGCTTCAAGTGAGTTATGTTCTAGTTATTCGGTAGTCGTTCACCGTTCATTGCCCCGAGCTTGTACGATCCTTTTTCGGTGATCTCGAGAATTTGGTACAGCCCTTCCCAGTTCGACCCCAACTTCCCTTTGTTTGGGTTTCGGGTGTTCAGTGTGACCTTCCTTAGTACTAAGTCCCCAATATTGAAATTTTGAAGGTTGGCCCTTTGATTGTAGTATCTCCCGATCTGCTATTTTTGGGCGACAGATCAGACAAGGGCGGCTTCTCACCTTTCATTTAATAGTTCCAGACTCATACTCATGGCCTCGTCATTCGATTCATTTATTGCATATCGGAATCTGATACTTGGTTTTCTAACTTCGACCAGTATTAGAGCTTCAGTGCTGTAAACCAATAAGAATGGGGTGGCCCCGGTACTGGACTTCGAGGTCATACGGTACGCTTATAGGACTTCGGGTAGGATTTCCTTCCATTTTCATTTAGCATCGGTCAACCTCTTTTTGAGGTTTTGGAGAATGGTTTTGTTGGTTGATTCTGCTTTCCGTTCCCCCTAGGGTGATAAGGTGTTGATAGGATCCTTTTGATCTTATGGTCTTCGAGAAATTTGGTCACTTTGTTACCGATAAATGGTTTCCCGTTGTTGCACACGATTTCAGATGGAATTCCAAATCGACATATGATGTGGTCCCAAATGAAATTGATAACTTCCTTCTCCCTAACCTTTTCGTATGCCTGGGCTTCCACCCGCTTAGAAAAATAGTCAGTCATAAACAATATAAATTGAGACTTACCGGATGCCCATGGAAGAGGGCCAACAATGTCCATTCCCCGCTTCATGAACGGCCACGACGACAAAACCGAATATAGCAGCTTCCCGGGTTGGTGAACCACCAGATCATGTCTTTGGCATCCATCACATTTTCGTACGAACTACTTCGCGTCTTTTTCCATGTCGATCCAGTAATAGTCGGCTCTAATTACCTTTCGAACCAATGATTCGGCTCCGGAATGATTTTCGCAGGTGCCCTCATGAACTTCCCTCAGAACGTACTCGGTATCTCCTAGTCCTAGACATATTGCTAGTAGGCCATCGACCGTTCTTCTAAACAAGGTTTCATCTTCGGACAAGCTAAACCGGGCTGCCTTTTTACTCAGGGTCCTCGATTTTTTTTTGATCCGAGGGCAGTTTCCTAGTCTTCAAATATTCTACATATTTGTTTCTCTAATCCCAAGGCAAGCTTGAAGAGTTTATTTCGGCGTGACCTTCTTGAACTACCAATCTCATGAATTGTACGACTGCCCCCGAGTTGATCTCATCGTCCTCAACCTAGGAAACTAAGTTTGCAAGGGCATCAGCCTAGCTATTTTGATCCCGAGGTACGTGTTGCAAAGTCCACTCCTTGAACCGATGTAATGTTACCTGCAACTTATCTAGGTACCTTTGCATTCTTTCTTTCTCTGACCTCGAATGTCCCATTAACTTGGTTCACCACAAAGAGGGAGTCGCGCTTAGCTTCCATCACCTCTGCCCCAAGATTTTGGCTAGTTCGAGACCTGCAATCATGGCCTCATATTCGGCCTCGTTGTTAGTCAATTTCACAGTTATAATAGATTGTCTAACTACATTGCCTGTGGGTGGCTTCAATACGATGCCAAGTTCGTGCCATTTTGCATTTGAGGTGTCGTCCATAAAGAGGGTCTAGATCTCCAAAGATGTCCCCGAGTTTACTAACAACTCTTTTTCGACCTCGGGTATTAGGGCCGGCGTAAAGTCGGCCACGAAATTTGCCAAAATTTGAGATTTAGTGGTTGTCCGGGGTCGATACTCAATATCATACCCGTTGATTTCCACTGCCAATTTGGTCAATCGTCCCGAGAGTTCGGGTTTATGCATTATATTTCGCAATGGGTAAATAGTCACAACACACATAGGATGGCACTGAAAACATGGTTTCAACTTCCTAGAGGCACTTAACAAAGCGAGCGCCAATTTTTCTAGGTGATGGTACCTAATTTCGGCCCCACCTAGGGTCCTGCTAACATAGTAAATTGGAAATTACATACCTTGCTCTTCCTGAACCAGGACTCCACTTACCACTATCTTTGATACTGTCATGTATAGGTATAGTTGTTCGTCTGCCTTCGATGTGTGAAGTAGTGGTGGGCTTGATAGATATCGCTTGAGTTCTTCCAAGGCCCGTTGGCATTCCGAGGTCCATAAAAAGTTGTTCCTTTTTCTTCAGTAGCGAGAAAAATTGGTGGCTCTTATCGGAGGATCTCGAGATGAATCAACTAAGGGCGGCAATGCGCCCAGTTAACCTTTTTATGGCATGTTGTCCACCATCATGATATCCTCGAGGGCCTTGATCTTATCGGGATTGATATAGATTCCTTGATTGGATACCATGCACCCGAGGAATTTACCTGATCTAACTCCACATGCATATTTCTCTCGGTTCAGCTTTATATTGTACTTCTTTAATATGCTGAAGGTTTCCTGCAAATTCTTTAAATGGTCCTCTGTTCATAGGGACTTAACCAACATATCATCAATGTAAACTTCCATTGATTTCCCTATTTGTTATTCGAACATTCGGTTTGCTTGGCATTGATAAGTGGCACCGATGTTTTTTAACCCGAATGGTATCATGTTATAGCAGTATATGCCGTACTTAGTGATAAAGGAGGTGTTTTCCTGATCATCTGGGTTCATCTGTATTTGGTTGTACCAGTAATAGGCATTGAGAAAATTGAGGATCTCGTGGCCGACCATGGCATCGATTATCGATATTGGGAAACGGGAAAGGGTCCCTGGGACACGCCTTATTATAGTCTACACACATTCTTAATTTGTTCCCCTTTTTTAGGGACTACTATTACGTTTGCTAACCAATCCAGGTATTTTAAGTCACGACCCGAATTTTCTACCCTCGGGAGTCGTGATAACGCCTACTCGTGAAAGCTAGGCAAGCCGCATAATATAGAATCACTAACTCTTTTATTTAACCTTTTTAACAATTTAAATTAACATGCGATTAACAATGAAATATTAACGATAAATAAATACATGCGGAAGACTTAATCTAGTAACTTAGCCAAAACCAGTACGACAATACCAACCTACAACTCTACCCGGAATCTGGTGTCACAATATCACGGACCATCTACGAATACTACATACAAATGTCTGGAAAGAAAGGTACAATCTGTCTCTGAATTAAATAGAAACAGAATACATATAAGGATAGAAGAGAACGCCGGGCCTGCGAACGCCTGCATGACTACCTCGGGATCTCTAACTGGGCTGAAGGCAGCCACCTAATGCTACGGTCCAAAAGCTACCACTCAGGGATCTGCACATAGTGCAGAGTGTAGTATCAGCACAACCGACCCCATATGCTGGTAAGTGCTTGGCCTAACCCCGGCGAAGTAGTGACGAGGCTAGGACCTGACTACCAAATAAACCTATGCAGTTATATAATATGCAGCGAAAAATAAAACAGGAATAGACAGGTAAAGATGGGAGGGGGTACATGCTGGGGTAAATATCAATACCAACAGTAATTTAAGAGAAAGACATAAGGACAATTTAGAATTCATAGAAAAACAATAAGGAAATCGTCACCAATCTATAAGCACATCGTATTATCTATTGTTGCGGCGCGCAACCCGATCCAAAAATATAATAACATTATTGCGGCGTGCAACCCGATCCATATCATTTATCACTGTTATGGCGTGCAACCCGATCTATTTATATAATTGTTGCTGCGTGCAACCCGATCCAAATATAATATTGTTTCGGCGGGCAACCCGATCCAAATATAATATTGTTGCGGCGGGCAACCCGATCCAAATATAATATTGTTGCGGCATGCAACCCGATCCAAATATAATATTGTTGCGGCGTGCAACCCGATCCAGATAGGCATGCAACCTGATCCAAATATAATATTATTGCGGCGTGCAACCCGATCCACATATACAGTTCAACACCAATCACAATGAAAGTCCCGGCAAGGGATCAATAAAGAAACAACACTATCCTGGCAAGGGAATAAACAATATAAGTAAGTATATCCCGGCAAGGGAAAATCAGCTATAACCAAACTTGTTCCAACATCTAACTACCTCAACTAGTACCAATACTCAATCGTAATTAATTTCCACGAGAATAATCATAATCCTTGCTCAACACAGAGAATCAACAACTTAGGCATTCGTAGTATTTATTAAGAATACAACAATTTCAATTTAAGAATCATGGTCATGTTTGACACCAACGTATAGATACTCGTCACCATGCCTATACGTCGTACTCAACAAGTAACATGTAGCAAATATGACACAACTCCTAATACCTCAAGCTAAGGTTGGACCAAACACTTACCTCGATGCCACGAATGCAATTCAAGACTCAACTATCGCTTTACCTCTTGATTCCACCACCAATCCGCTCGTATCTAGCCACAAGTTGCTTAATTACATCAATAAACGCTAAATGAATCAATGTCAATGCATGAAAATTAGTTTTCCAAAGTTTTACCCAAAAAGTCAAAAATCTCCCCCGGGACCACATGATCAAAATCTGATGTTTGAACCAAAACCCGACTACCCATTTCCCCACGAACCCAATTATATAATTTGTTTTAAAATCGGACCTCAATCGAGGTCCAAATCCCCAATTTTCGAAAAAACCTAGGTTCTACCCAAAACACTCAATTTCCCCCCATGAAAATCATTGATTTTGAGTTGAAATCATGTGAAAAGATGTTAATGATTGAAGGAAACGAGTTAAAATTGACTTACAATCGATTTGGAAGAAGAGTTGTCTTTAAAATCGCCCTAGAGTGTTTTGGTTTTGAAAGAGTGTGAAAAATGAAAGATTTTCGGCTAAGTTATAAAATTGCAGGTTGCAGATGTCACAATTGCGACCAGGGTTCGCAATTGCGAACCTAGACTTCTACTAAGTTTGCATTTGCGAAGCAGTTTTCGCATTTGCGAAGTGGGAATTGCGAACAATGTGTCGCATTTGCGACGTCTGGCCAAAACTGAGGGATCGCATTTGCGATCAATCCCTCGCATTTGCGAGGTAAGCTGGCCTGAGCTATTGTTCTCATTTGCGACATAGCCTTCACATTTGCGAACTCGCATTTGCGAGCTAGGCTTCGCAAATGCGAAGCCTGCAGGCCTGCAATGCAACAGCTAAAATCTGCAATTCCTCAAGTCTAAAATCCACTTCGTGGCCTATCCAAAACTCACCCGAGCCCTCGGGGCTCCAAACCAAACATGCACACTAACCTAAAAACATCATACGGACTCGCTCATGCATTCAAATCACTAAAATAACATCAACAACTATGAATTAGCATCAAAATCATGAAATTTCTTAAGAACTTCAAATTTTCTAATTTTCTCAAATATGATCCGATTCACGTCATCTCAAGTCTGTTTATTACCAAATTTCACAAACTTATCTTAAATCACATATAAGACCTGTACCGGGCGCCGGAACCAAAATACGGGCCCGATACCATCAAGTTTTAAACACATTTTATTCTAAAACTCATAAATAATTCCAAAAAATAATTTTCTTTAAAAATTCATTTCTCGGGCTTGGGACCTCGGAATTCGATTTTGGGCATACGCCCAAGTCACATATTTTCCTACGGACCCTCCGGGACCATCAAATAACGGGTCTGGATCCATTTACCCAAAATATTGACCGAAGTCAACTTAAATCCCTTTTAAAGTCAAAATTCATCATTTTCCACAATTTTTCACATAATGGATTTCCAGCTACGCGCCCGGACTGCGCACGCAAGTTGAGGTGATGTCGAAAGAGGTTTTTGAGGCCTCGGAATGCAGAATTTACTTTAAGAAGGAAGTACCTGAGTCGGGAAAAAGCTGAGGATAACGGATCTGCATATCGGACTCGGACTCCCAGGTTGATGCTTCAGCAGGCTGACCTCTCCACTGAACACGAACAGAAGGAAAACTCTTCAATATCAACTAATGAACTTGCCGGTCTAGAATAACTACCGGCTCCTCTTCATAAGACAAGTCCTTGTCCAACTGGACAATGCTGAAATCTAACACGTAGGATAGATCGCCGTGATACTTCCGAAGCATGGACACATGAAACACTAGATGCACGACTGATAAGCTCGGTGGCAATGCAAGTCTGTAAGCCACCTCTTCCACTCTATCAAGAATCTCAAACGGGCCAATGAACCTAGGGCTAAGCTTGCCCTTCTTCCCAAATCTCATCACGCCCTTCATAGGCGACACCCGAAGCAATACCCGCTCACCGACCATGAATGCCAAATCTCAAACCTTACGGTCGGCATAACTCTTTTGCCTGGACTGAGCTGTACGAAGCCTATCCTGAATAATCCTGACCTTGTCCAAGGCATCCTAAATAAGATCCGTACCCAACAACCGAGCCTCCCCCGGCTCAAACCATCCAACCGACGACCGATACCGCCTACCATACAAAGCCTCATAAAGAGCCATCTGGATACTCGACTGTTAGCTGTTGTTGGAGGCAAACTCTGCTAGAGGCAAAAACTGATCCCACGAGCCTCCAAAGTCAATGACACAAGCCCGGAGCATATCCTCCAAAATCTGAATAGTCCGCTCGGACTGCCCGTCCATCTGAGGATGAAATGCTATGCTCAACTCAACCCGTGTGCCTAACTCTCGCTAAACTGCTCTCCAGAAATGTGAGGTAAACTACGTACCTCGATCTAAAATGATAGATACGGGCACACCATAAAGACGAACAATCTCCCGGATATAGATCTCAGCTAACCTCTCGGAAGAATAGGAAACTGCCATAGGAATGAAATATGCTGACTTGGTCAGCCTATCAACAATAACCCACACTGCGTCGAGCTTCCTCTAAGTCCGTGGGAGTCCAACAACGAAGTCCATAGTGATACGCTCCCACTTCCAATCAGGAATCTCAATATTCTGGAACAAACCACCAGGCCTCTGATGCTCGTACTTAACCTGCTGACAGTTCAAACACTGAGCCACATATGCAACGATATCCTTCTTCATTCTCCTCCACCAATAATGTTGCCGCAAATCCTGATACATTTTAGCGGCGCCCGGATGAATAGAGTACCAGGAGCTATAAGCCTCCTCTAAAATCAACTCTCGAAGCCCATCCACATTAGGCACATAAACTCGACCCTGCAATCTCAAAACTCCATCATCCCTTAAGGCAACCTGCTTGGAAACTCCGTGCTGCACTGTGTCTCTAAGGACACACAAATGTGGATCATCATACTGCCGATCTCGGATACGCTCCAATAAAGAAGAACGAATGATTGTGCAAGCTAACACACAGCTGGGCTCAGAAACATCCAACCTCACGAACTGATTGGCCAAAGCCTGAACATCCAAAGCAAGCGGTCTCTCACAGACTGGAATATAAGCAAGACTGCCCATACTGGCTGACTTCCTACTCGAAGCATCGGCTACCACATTGGCCTTTCCCGACAGACTGGAATATAAGCAAGACTGCCCATACTGGCTGACTTCCTACTCGAAGCATCGGCTACCACATTGGCCTTTCCCGGATGATATAAGATGGTGATATCATAGTCCTTTAATAGCTCCAACCACCTTCTCTGCCTCAAATTTAGCTCCTTCTGTTTGAACAAATATTGCAGACTCTTATGATCCGTGAATACCTCACATGCCACGCCATACAGATAATGCCTCCAAATCTTCAACGCGTGAACAATGGCTGCCAACTCCAAATCATGAACTGGATAGTTCTTCTCATGAATCTTCAACTGCCGTGAAGCATAGGAAATGACCTTGCCATCGTGCATCAACACCGACCAAGTCCAATACGAGATGCATCACAATAAACTGTATAAGGCCATGGACCTGTGAGCAAAACCAACACCGGTGTCGTAGTCAGAGCTGTCTTGAGCTTCTGAAAGCTCACCTCACACTCGTCCGACCATCTGAACTGGGCACCCTTCTGGGTCAACCTAGTCATCGGGGCTGCAAAAGACAAAAACCCCTCCACAAACCGATGATAGTAGCCTGCCAATCCCAAGAAACTACGGATCTCTGTAGCTGATGCTGGTCTAGGCCAGTTCTTGACTGTCTCAATTTTCTTCGGATCAACCTGAATACCATCTGTGGATACAACATGACCCAGGAATGCAACTGTACTCAACCAGAACTCGCACTTCGAAAACTTGGCATACAACTGACTACCCCTCAGAGTTTGAAGAACCACTCTAAGATGTTGTTTGTGCTTCTCCCAGCTGCGGGAATAGATCAAAATATCATCAATGAAGACTATCACAAACGAATTCAAGTAAGGCTTGAACACTCGGTTCATCAAATCCATAAAAGTTGCTGGGACATTTGTCAACCCGAATGACATCACCAAGAACTCATAATGCCCGTATCAAGTGCGGAAAGCTATCTTAGGGACATCGGATGCCCTACTCCTCGACTGATGGTAGCCAGATCTCAAGTCAATCTTCGAAAATACCTTGGCACCCTGAAGCTGATCAAAAAAATCATCAATCCTCGGCAACGATTATTCTTGATTGTAACCTTGTTCAACTGCCGATAATCAGTACACATTCGCATCGATCCGTCCTTCTTCTTAACAAACAACACTGGCGCACCCCAAGGCGAAACACTAGGTCTAATGAAACCTTTCTCAAGCAAGTCTTGCAACTGCTCCTTCAACTCCTTCAACTCATGCGGGGCCACACGATACGGCGGGATAGAAATGGGCTGAGTGCCCAGAGCTAAATCAATGCAAAATTCAATATCCCTATTGGGTGGCATACCTAGCAGGTCTGAAGGGAATACCTCAAGAAACTCACGAACAACGAGCACCGAATCAATAGAAGGAACCTCAGCACTGGAATCACGAACATAGGCCAAATAGGCCAAACACCCTTTCTCGACCATACGCCGAGCCTTCATTTATGAGATAACACTATAAGTAGAATGACCAGGAGTCCCTCTCCACTCTAAACAAGGTAAACGCAGTAGGGCTAAGGCCATGGTCTTGGCATGACAGTCCAAGATAGCGTGATAAGGTGATAATCAGTCCATCCCCAATATGACATCGAAATCAACCATGTCTAGAAGAAGCAAATCTACACGAGTCTCAAGAGCCCCAATCACAACTATACATGAACGATGGACTCGATATACTATAATAGAATCACCCACCGATGTAGACACATAAATAGGAGCACTCAAAGAATCACTAGGCATTACCAGATACGGTGCAAAATAAGATGACACATATGAGTATGTAGATCCCGGATCAAATAATACTGAAGCATCTCTGCTACAAACCAGAACAGTACCTGTGATAACTGCATCGGAAGCCTCAGCCACAGGCCTGGCTAGAAGAGCATAACATCGGGGCTGGGCCCCACCACCCTGGACTACATCTCTGGGACGGTCTGCAGTTGGCTGGCCTCCACCTCTAGCGGTTTGAGCTCCACCTCTAACACCTCTACCTAACTCTAGCACCCCTACCCCTACCCCTAGTTGGCAGAGCGGGCGGTGGAACACTTGTTGCCTGAACCATAGCACGGGAACCCTGCTGCTGCGACTGAGTACCCACCAATCTCGGACAAGCCCTCCGGATATGACCATACTCACCACACTCAAAGCATCTACCTGAGTGCTGCGGCTGAGGAAACTGAGACTAACCCTGGTGACTTGAATGACCACCCCGAAAACTTTGGAGCGGCGGTGCACTAATAGGAGCTGGTGGTGCACTATAGGGCTACTGATTGGAATACTGCATATGAGAGCCACAGCCACCTGAAGCACCGTGAGAAACCTGAAGGGCTGACTGAAAAGGCCTAGGAGGATGGCCTCTACCATACGAATCTCTTCCTCTAGACGAGGTACCACTGAATCGGCCTGAATGACGAGGCCTCTTGTTAGACCCCTGATCACCTCCCTGCGATAGAACCATTTCAACTCTCCTAGCCACATTGGCCGCCTCTTGGAAAGAAATCTCACTCCCAATCACCTTGGCCATTTGAAGTCGAATAGGCTGGATAAGCCCCTCAATGAACCTCCTCACCCTCTCTCTCCCGGTGGGAAGTATGATAAGAGCATGATAGGCCAAGTTGATGAATCTGGTCTCATATTGAGTAACAATCACAGAACCCTGCTGGAGACGCTCAAACTGCCTCCGATAGATCTCTCTCTGAGTAATAGAAGAAACCTCTCCAGAAATAGCTGAGTAAACTGCTCCCAAGTCAAAGCTGGCAATCCGGCTGGTCTAGCCAAACAATAATCTCTCCACCAAGTCTTGGCGGATCCAGATAAGCAAAAAGTAGCAAAATCGACCCCATTGGTCTCCACTATCCCCATGTTACTGAGAACCTCATGACAGCTGTCTAGAAAATCCTGGGGATCCTCAGAAGATGCACTGCTAAAAGTAGTAGGGAAGAGCTTGGTGAACCTGTCCAATCTCCACAAAGCATCGGCAGACATAGTTGCTCCCTCACCGGTATGAGCTACCATACCCGGCTGAACTGCTCTAACTGGCTGAGCTGCTGGAGTCTGAAACTGGGGAGCCGTCTGCTCCAGAGTGCGAGTAGCAGGAGTCTGGGCTCTTCCTCCAGCCTGAGAGATGGCTGGTGCTACTGGAAATAAGCCTGCATAGGTGACACTCTTCATAAGGCCCATTAGACGGACCAAAGCATCCTGGAGTACTGGGGTAGCAATAACTCCCTCTGGGACCTAAGCTGGGCCCACCGGAACTATCTGGGCTAGAACCTCATCATTAAAGTCAACCTGAGGCTCCGCCGTTGGTGCTGCTGCTCTGGGCTGAGCTCTGCCCCTACCTCGGCCTCTAGCACGGCCTCGGCCTAGCCCTCTACCCTTCGTGGGAGCTACTGCTGGGGGCTCGGGCTGCCGATCAGTGGATGAGGAAGCATGTGTTCTCGCCATCTGCGAAAGAACAAAGTAGAAATTCAATTAGCATTGAGAAACCAAGCCGCACGACAGGAAAGAATAAATGTGAAGTTTTTTCTAACTTTGTAGCCTCTTGGGGATAAATACAGACGTCTCCATACCGATCCCTCAGATTCTACCAAGCTTGTCCATGAATTGTGAGACCTATGTAACCTAGAGCTTAGATACCAACTTGTCATAACCCGGATTTCCACCCTCGGGAGTCGTGATGGCGCCTACTCATGAAAGCTAGGCAAGCCACGTAATATAGAATCACTAACTCTTTTATTTAACCTTTTTAACAATTTAAATTAACATGTGATTAACAATGAAATATTAACGATAAATAAATACATGTGGAAGACTTAATCTGGTAACTTAGCCAAAACCAGTACGACAATACCAACCTACATCTCTACTCGGAATCCGGTGTTACAATATCACGGAGCATCTATGAATACTACATACAAATGTCTGGAAAGAAAGGTACAATCTGTCTCTGAATTAAATAGAAACAGAATACATATAAGGATAGAAGAGAACGCCGGGCCTGCGAACGCCTGCAGGACTACCTCGGGATCTCTAACTGGGCTGAAGGCAGCCACCTAATGCTACGGTCCAAAAGCTACCGCTCAGGGATCTGCACATAGTGCAGAGTGTAGTATCAGCACAACCGACCCCATATGCTGGTAAGTGCCTGGCCTAACCCCGACGAAGTAGTGATGAGGCTTGGACCAGACTACCAAATAAACTTGTGCAGTTATATAATATGCAGCGGAAAATAAAACAGGAATAAAAAGGTAAAGATGGGAGGGGGTACATGCTGGGGGAAATATCAATACCAACAGTAATTTAAGAGAAAGACATAAGGACAATTTGGAATTCATAGCAAAACAATAAGGAACTCGTCACCAATCTATAAGCACTTTGTATTATCTATTATTGTGGCGCGCAACCCGATCCAAAAATATAATAACACTGTTGCGGCGTGCAACCCGATCCATATCATTTATCACTGTTGCGGCGTGCAACCCGATCCAAATATAATATTATTGCGGCGTGCAACCCGATCCAAATATAATAGTGTTGCGGCGGGCAACCTAATCCAAATATAATATTGTTGCGGCGTGCAACCCGATCCAAATATAATATTGTTGCGGTGTGCAACCCGATCCACATATACAGGTCAACACCAATCACAACGAAAGTTCCGGCAAGGGCTCAATAAAGAAACAACACTATCCCGACAAGGGAATCGACAGTATAAGTAAGTACGTCCCGGCAAGGAAAAATCAGCTATAACCAAACTTGTTCCAACATCTAACGACCTCAACTAGCACCAATACTCAATCGTAATTAATTTCCACGCGAATAATCATAATCCTTGCTCAACACAGAGAATCAACAACTTAGACATTCATAGTATTTATTCAGAACACAACAATTTCAATTTAAGACTCACGGTCTTGCTTGACACCAACGTATAGATACTCGTCACCATGCCTATACGTCGTACTCAACAAGTAACATGTAGCAAATAGGACACAACTCCTAATCCCTCAAGCTAAGGTTAGACCAAACACTTACCTCGATGTCACGAACACAATTCAAGCCTCAACTATCGCTTTACCTCTTGATTCCACCATCAATCCGCTCGTATCTAGCCACAAGTTACTTAATTACATCAATAAACGCTAAATGAATCAATGCCAATGCATGAAAACAAGTTTTCCAAAGTTTTACCCAAAAAGTCAAAAATCTTCCCCGGGCTCACATGGTCAAAACCCGAGGTTACATATTGATACGTGCACCGAGATTCCCGCGTGATACCCGACCGATTAAATATATTTCGGCCTTCCGTTATTCGGTTTAGCACTATTTCCTCGAGCTCATTCGGGGTCAGGGTCAATTCCGGGGTCACGAACTCGATGTTCTCGAGGACGGAATTCTGACCTCGTATCCTAGCTTGATGAAATCAGGGTTGCTTTTCAATCCATCACGTTTCAATCTCGATCATCACGCAGTAGACAAAACCGATTTCGACTGTATACATTATTAAATTAAATTGATCGTATATCTATATCCTGTCACAGAAAATTGAAAAAAACTTCTCATTGATTTGGTAAAGAAAAACATAAAAGTCAAAAAATCGAAACAGTAAACGTTGTACACGCTAGAAGATTATTGTGTCTACTCAGTGAGACGAGAAAATAAAAATAAAAATAAAGGAGACTTCAGTAAGTGGCAAATGCGGGTTGCCACGTGTCATAACCAGATGGTTTTTAGTTTTCACCAAACACTAATACTCAGGATCCAACGGTGATCGTGGCACATTTTCCTAGAAGTATTAACTGGGCTGCGATCTTTTGACTTTTTCGATTGTTAACACAATAGCATTGAACTGATCCCGCACTCGCTCTAGTAGGACGTGAACAATACCAACCCCTCCCCTTACTATTATTGTCTAATTTTTTCTTTAGTATATACCCCTTCGTTCATTTTTACTTGATATGTATATTAAAATTAGATTTTTATTTTTATTTGTTAATTTACGTATATTAAGAGAAGATAATTTTTTTTCTATTATACCCATAATATTTATTACTCATTTCAAATTATTTTCTCAAATTCAATAAAATATGCATCAATTAATATGTATATCATGATAAATTATGAACTTAATTTATTATTTCTTAAGGGCCGTAAAAAGCCCAAACGTATTAAGTACAAGTGAACGGATAGTGTATATATTTTTTTTATAAAAAAATTTACATATGCGAACGAACGGGGAGGAATTGTACAAAATTGTGTTAGAATTACTCAAAGGAAAAGACATATTCCCAAGACTCTGGATTTGGCCAGGTTTTAGATTTTGAAAATGCTTTAGAAGTTATTCAAAGCATATCGTAAAATTGTAACTTTTATTTGGATTGTGAATGGGTTAAAATTCCTGGGATAGGCTTAACATTGGGAATACGCAATGTATTAACATAAGAACATTTCATACTAACCCTTGGTTAAGATTAAAATATTTTTACTAAGAGAATTTATATTTGACTATATTACAACGAAATAACATACATGTGGTGTTAGATAAAATATTTTCTCTGTCATTCTTATTGTTAATAATTTTTTAAAGCTATAAAAATATTATAATATAACATATTTCTGGCCATATGTTTAAAAGACTTATAACCAGATCAAGTATTATAGTAGCATGTTTAGTATTAAAAAGTTTTACAAAAAATTCTTTTTCTAAATTTGTTTGGAATCAAATTGCGTCAAGAACGAAGAAACTTGTTACATAGAGTGTTGTAATTTGGCTGTAATAGTCAGGGGTCAGGATAGGGTGACGTTTTGGGGTTAAAGGTCAGGGTCCAGAGCTTCACGTCAACGCCTCCCACACACTAAAGGCCTAAAATTAAAACGAAAATCGGAAAAACCACACATTAAATTGTTAGAATAACCAAACAAATGACCAACGCCAAGAGTTACTACTATGCTTTCATACTTATATTTCAAACATACACCTCCTCCCAACCAAAAGTCAACGCCTCTCTCTCTCTCTCTCCTTCACCTCTTCTTTTTTTGCTCATTTCTCCCATTTTTCTCTCTTCACACTTAACACAAATGAATCTTTGAGGGCTTTTTGAAAGGTTTAACAAAACCACAAAATCTGAAATTTCTCTTTGGTTCTATTAGTTTTAGAGGCTTTTTTCTTTAAATGGGTAACGGTGTAGGAAAGCTCAGCGTCTGCTTCACCAGCGGCGGCGGCGGCTGCGCCGTCGAGTCCCGTCGCCGGAAGGATTTCCCCTTAATGATTTCCGACCCACTTGAAGACCTGGGTCACTCCTTCTGCTACGTCAGGCCCGACCCGACCCGAATTTCGTCCTCCAAGGTTCACTCCGAGGAGACCACCACTTTCCGGTCAATCTCCGGCGCCTCCGTCAGTGCCAACACCTCCACGCCGCTGTCCACGGCGTTCGTCGATCTGTATTCTTACAACAGCATCGATAGGTCTTCGGCCTTTGAGGGGTCCACCTCCTTTGCTTCAATACCTCTTCAGCCAATTCCGAGAAACTCCTCTATCCACTCCGGCCCGCTTTCGACTTCGGGGCTTATTTCAGGTCCCGGCCCGGTTGAACGTGGCTTCATGTCCGGCCCGATTGAGAGGGGATTTCAATCGGGCCCCCTCGATCGTGGTCTTTATTCGGGCCCTCTTGAAAGAAGCTATTGTCCTGATCAGTTCCAAAGAAGTTATTCACATGGTTTTGCTCTTCGATCCAGAGCAAGAAAAGGGTCTTTTATCCGGGTCCTCCAAAGAGCTATTTCAAAGACCTTATCAAGAGGTCAAAATTCAATTGTTGCACCGATTAAAGGGTCAATTTCAGTGAAAGAAAGTGATTGGATAGTGGGTTCTGAGAAGCAGAACGAATTGACAATCAGCAGTGTGAACTTCAGCAGTGAGTGCAGCTTGGATGATGATGACTCGTTAGAAAATCAGAATCTTCAGTGGGCTCAAGGGAAAGCTGGTGAAGATCGTGTTCATGTTGTAGTTTCTGAGGAACATGGTTGGGTTTTTGTTGGGATTTATGATGGATTTAATGGTCCTGATGCACCTGATTTTTTAGTAACTAATTTGTACCCAGCTGTTCACAAAGAACTCAAGGGATTGTTGTGGGATGACAAGTCAGATTCATCTAATACTGATAATAGTACAATCCCAGCTTCGAGTATGGAAGTGAAAGAGGAATCAAATCAGATTTGTGATGATGATTTTACAAGGGATAGGACTAAAGATGGTTGTTCAAGATGCGTTGAACAAGAGAATTATCCTTCAGCAAGAGAGGATCTTTATTTCGATTCGCGGTTAAAGAAAAAGAGGGGGAAGGTTTCAAAGAGTAAGTACAGAGGATTAGCAAAGAAATGGGAAGAAAATCAGAGGAGGTGGCGGTGTGAATGGGATAGGGAAAGATTAGAACTTGATAGGAGATTGAAGGAGCAGCTGAATGGAAATGGTTCTAATGGATCAGGATCAGTTAATCATGAAGATGTTTTGAAAGCTCTTTCTCAAGCACTGAAGAAAACAGAAGAGGCATATTTGGATCTAGCTGATAGGATGGTTATGGAAAATCCTGAGTTAGCTTTGATGGGTTCTTGTGTTCTTGTTATGTTAATGAAGGGGGAGGATGTTTATGTGATGAATGTAGGCGATAGTCGAGCTGTGTTAGCTCAGAAGAAGGAGCCTAATCTCTGGAGCCAAGATTTGGAGCGGATCAATGAAGAGACTTTGAATGATCTTGAGCTTTTAGATGGTGATGAGTCGAACAGTATACCTAATTTAACTGCTAGTCAGCTTAGTACAGATCATAGTACATCTGTGGAAGAGGTGTGCTTATCTAATTTTAGATTTTAGATGTCTTTTTAAAGTTCTTTGTGATCTATCCTTGATAAAACAAAAAAATCCTTTTTTTCGATTGATTGGTCAACTTGGTTTTTTGTGTTGTGTTTCAGGAAGTTCAAAGAATAAGAAGTGAACATCCAGATGATGCATATGCTTTGATGAATGACCGCGTGAAAGGTTCTTTGAAGGTTACCCGGGCTTTTGGTGCTGGTTTCCTGAAACAGGTACTATGGAATATTTGCTTTTTTAGCTTGTTTACAAGTCAACCCTTGAGAATATAGTAGGAAAAAAAAGATGTGTTTTTGATTCCCTTTGTGCTTGTGAAAGAATGCTAGCTTTATTCACTCCATATGAATTGATATTTCTTGTTGAGAACAAAGTTTATGCTTTTTCATAAACCTTTTCAACACATGGCAAAAGCTACTTTTCTCTCTAATTTGAAGGCATATTCGGCAACATGCTACTTGTTAGCATACGTTGTGTTGTTCTTGTGATCAAACATTTTGCATTTAACAACTTCTTTTGCTATAGTATACACCTTAAAAGCATGAATAGTTTACTTCCAAGTACTGGTACATTTATTTTTGTCTAATGATAGAAAAACAGAACTAAAATTTGAATGTTTCTTCTTTGACTTCTGAAGTGCCATTTGCTGGCTACAGGACATACTAAATTTTCATTTGGCATCTAATATACAATGCTCTTTTCTGTTAAGGATCTATTGGTGGTTTGCTATCAGAATGCGATGCTCCCCTTAATCAGATTAATACTGGTTAAGAACTTATAAACCATAACAGAATAAATGTTTTAGCTCCAACAACTTTATAGTTTGTCAAACGCAATTATCATGTTGGAGATAGTCAAATTGCTGAATCGCTTCTTATTGAGGAAAGATTAAAACATATCCTCTGCTTTTGATTCTTTACTTATGCTCGACTAGATAACTAACTTTAAACTGCTCACTCCCTGCAGCCTAAATGGAACAATGCGCTTCTGGAGATGTTCAGAATTGATTATATTGGAACTTCTCCCTACATCAGTTGTCTACCATCTCTCCATCATCACAGATTAGGGCCGAGAGACAGGTTTTTGATACTGTCATCTGATGGGCTTTATCAGTACTTCACAAATGAAGAAGCTGTTTTAGAAGTTGAACATTTCATCTCATGGTCACCTGATGGAGATCCTGCACAACATCTTATTGAGAAAGTATTGTTTCGTGCGGCCAAAAGAGCTGGTAATTACTTTTACAGATGCAAAATGCTTGAATTGGTCCTAAGGGAAAAAGATGTAAATTTATCGGAGAACTAGTCTGAACCGTGTGATTGTGTTTCATTTCAGGTTTGGAGTTTCACGAGTTGCTTGAAATTCCACAAGGGGATAGACGCCGGTACCATGATGATGTTTCAATTATTGTTATTTCGTTGGAGGGGAGAATATGGAGATCCAGTGCGTAAGTAGGGAAAAAAATAAGAAGATAAAATCGGATAGAGCTATTCAAAGTGACAATCAAACATCCAATTTTTGTTCTTTCCTTGTCACCATTTTGTAAAATAGCAGCTAAGCCCTGGAACCAGTGATGTCTTAGTTGTAAAATGTAGTGGTGATGGGATTGTAAAGGTATTTAGATGAACTCTTTATCCGTTTATAAGCTGTCATATAAATTGTAATTTCTCCAATAAATGACATCTCTAAGAAATTAAAGAATGTTCTCCAAAATTTTCAATTTCTGTACTCAGGTCACCATTCTTTGTTCAACTTGCAGCAGCAAATCAATACCACATCTTTTGCATGTTATTGCAACAACAACAATTCAGTATAATCCAACTAGTGCGGTCTGAGGAGGGTAGTGTGTACGCAGACCTTACCCCTACCCTGAGGTAGAGAGACTGTTTCCAATAGACCCTTGACATCCTTCCTTCCAATAACTCCCCACTTTGCTCTTGGGGTGACTCGAACTCACGACCTCTTGGTTGGAACTCACACTTTTGCATGTTATTGCATTTCCCATAAACTCATTAACAAGGTTTAAAGTCTTTTTGATTATAAAAAGGAAGAAGAAGAATTTGTAAGTCTTTTTCTAATGCTTGGCTTTGCAACTTTTGACTATAATAATTGTATGGTCTGTCTATTAGTACCTCCCGTGTTTCATGGGACTTGAATTATGTTCAAACTTCAAAATTATACGTCTGTACCTGTTTTTCTAAATCTTTTTGTTCTTTTCAATAGGCATATTCATTCTAAATGACTTGTGCAAATTAAAGTCAGCACCTAAAGTAAGTCAAGTCAATTAATTCTCCTTAGTCTTAACGACGCGGCATGCAATCAATTTCTTATCTGCTTTTTTGTTCTGGTGTTTTTGTCTTTATGATTTTTCTTTGTCATTCTTACGTGGATCAAACTTTATATTCCTGATATTTGAAATTTCTACTTATATACTTCTTTTTTTAAAGATAACATCAGGACGATATTTTTCTGAGTCGTTGCGCGCGTTTGACTATTTTGTTCAGTATCTGCTATTTGTCACCAACATATTTTTGATAACTCTGTCCACCAAAACTTAGGTAGAAGAGAATAAATCATTTAGCATTTTTTTTTGTCTCCGTTAGAATTGAACCCTGAACCGCTACGTATGTATTTATGACTTCCTGAGCTTCTATAACCACCAACGTAACTCTGCATGAAATAGGAATGGCCAAGCTGAGTCAGAGAAAAATATAGCAGCAGGTTCAGAGCTATTCTGGGTTATGTAATCATCCCTTATGGCTAACTGCTAACCAATCTTTTAATTTGGGTAGTAAATGCAAAATGCAGTTGGGTGGGAAGGTTGAGTAGCAGTAGTAGGAGAAGAAGAAGTTGGAGTATCAAATTCATCAACAATAAATAAGAAAACCTGTCATTTGTCATAAATTTTGGGGCCAACATTTCAGGTATGTTGCTGCTAACTTTAGTGATCAATCCTGAAACTTAGACAAATTTTTCAAAATTCAGTTTCTTGCATTAAATAATGTCAACTGAAACCCCTTGATTTTTTTTGTAAATTTATGGCATATCGCGTATGAGTTGAAAAACTAGGAACTTTTGGCATGGGATTTTATGGACGGAAAAATTGCACGTCTATGGTCCATTCTTCGAGTCAACATTTTGTCTCAAAGAGAACAATCCAGAAACATTGAAGCAGATGATAATTAGGATCTAGCTTCAAGCAATTGTAGAATTAAATCACTTTAAAAAATACTCAAAATTGATTATTGAACTATAAAAACTACATTTTGTATCTTCGTATTCAACATATTCACGAAGCTGGACAGACTTGATAAGAAAACATTGATCGTGGACGATAATAAGTATATGTTGTTGGAAATTAAACCAAGATTAATTAGTATTCCTAAGTTATCTAGGATTTGATATTTGGTAGTTTGTTTAATTTATGTCTTATTAGGATTTGTTTACCAGTTTTATATTGGAATAGGTTTTTGTTTTGTAGTATTATAAATAGGAGTGCTACTATATATTTTATATTATGGAGAGGTAGCTACGCTGTAGAGAGATTCAAGAGTTTATGAGTTGTGAAAAAGCCTCCAAGTTCTCTCCATAGTTTAATAAATTTCTTATATATATAGCTTTTGCTGAAATTTTTTGCTCGTGCCTAAATCGTTCTTGGGTATTTCAATCCTTCGTATGCATATTTTAAATGTGCATATTTCCATTGATAATGTCGTTTCAGATATTAGGAAATTTTTTTGCTGAGGCGGAAGATATTTTTCGAAAATTTCTTACTTTATGGAAAAGAAAAATACGTTTTCTGAAAATGACTTCTTATGGTTGCTTGGAAAGTCGAAATATTTTTCTAGGAAAAAAGTATTATCAATTCTAATAGTGTTTTGATAAGACTTTCTAATAAAGATTGATATTTTGCGTCGTAACAAACACACACGAAAATCCAGCTTCCTCTTTCCACATTGTTTTTGCAAGAATTTTCACCCGATGTTATTTTTAAGGATCGATATTTAATTTTTGTCTTGTTAAGAGAAGTTCCCAAAAAAATAAAAATCCATCAGAACTTAACCTCCTCCTCCTCCTCCTTTTTCGTCTTCTTTATATGTGTTATGTTGTGTAAAAATGAAGACCCGTTGGACTTTGTGGATTGTTGATTAAAAAAAACAAAAACAAATGAGTCTATTGATTTTTGAAGGTTAATTTGTCGAACTAAACCATACAATAGAAATTATTGGGTTTGGTATTAGAAGTCGATGTCAAATTTTGGAGTTGATTTCGACAAATTTGGATCAATTTTGAACAAAAATGTGTTGACAAATCCATTAGAAACTCCTGGATATCCGCCAGAATTTATAAATAATTTGTTCTAAAAATACAACATGTTGGGAAAACTAATTCAAAAATTGTAATAGGAAACCTTAGTTATTTAGGATTTAGTTTATTTTATTCATGCCTAAATATGATTTACAGTTAGAATAAATATAGAAATAGACTTTTCTGTTTTTAGTTGAAATATGTTTCATACTTTTATAAATAGGGGTATTGATAGCTTATTTACGTATGGAGATTTGTGAGAATTGTAGAGAGCTTTCAGTGAGTTATAATAAACTATTCTCCTTCATATTGGTATTAGAGGTTCTACGATTTTGACAGAATCAAGTAGCTTTCGCTGCCGGCGGGCAGCGCTAAACAATGTGTGCCGCCCGTCTAGCCAAAAAATATATTGGTAAAATTATAGATAGTTGTTAACAGAATTAGACTATTCAATGAAAAGTTTTAAAACAGATTCAAGAAAAAAAAGCAAATTTAAAGAGGGGCAAACAAATATAGCAAGAGGAAGAAACTCTTCTCTAAATGTTGGAGAGAGGTTTGAAAAAGTTGGGAGTTGAAGACAGGTGCTTCAATAAAATTGAGTGTTGGTGACAAAGTGCATCAACGGTTGGTGACAAAGTGCATCAACGTGAGTTGGAGACAGGTGCTTCAACAAAATTGGGTATTGGTGACAAAGTGCATCAACAGTTGGTGACAAAGTGCATCAACGTGCATTGGAGATATGTGCTTTAACAAAATTGGGTGTTGATAACAAAGTGCATCAACGGTTGGTGACAAAGTGAATCAAAGGGTGTTGACTTCTCTGGATAAGGAAACATATATATTAAACTTTTGATGATTCGTGTGAACTCGCAATAAGCAAATCTATCAGAAACTCCTTATAATCCGCCATGATGTATTGTACTTAACTCCTGGTGATCCACCCTGAGTTGTGGTAAGGCAAATCTTCTGGCAATCTGACGGGAAATGAACTCTAACTATTGACCCAAAAGTTATTTTCGCCCGAACTTATTTAAACGAGTCAAAACTTGTATAGTGACACGAAAATAGCTATTTTAGTAGATCTTTGGTTTGGTTCAAAAATCTAGTTTGACAACGGATTTTAGTTTGAGAGCATATGACAGAAGTTACTATTAATAGAGCTTGAATAAAGGGTGGAGGCCGAATACGTTATTGGACCCTATATTTGGGCATTGCAAACCGCCAGACCCCATGAAACAAAAGGAGAAGCAAAAGTTATAGGGAAATTGACACATCGGTATACAATATGATATACATATATGACGTCACTCACACACAACTTCAATCCAACAGAAAAAGAAGAAGAGACAAGGAAAAGAAATTTGAAATCTGCTTTCTGCTTTGCCTTGTTTTTTTTTTTTTTTTTTGTAAGGAATACATTTTGGAGGAGTTGCTGAATTAATGAAAATTGGTTAGGAATGTTACTTTACTTTGTTTTGTAACTAAAATGTCATTCTATTTAGTCCTTTGTAACTGAAAAATTGTTCTAAATGATTGGGTTGAAAAGAAAAATGCCAAATATCGTTTAAACGCATAAAATGACTTTTCGATTACAAAGTGCAAAATTAAGTGGCCTTTTAGGTAATAAACAAAGTAAGGTGACTTTTCTAACCAATTTCCATTAGTTCAGTAACCAATTTGCATGAAATCAAAATAAAAATCTTCATATTTTCCTATTATCTCTCCTCTTTTCAAGGAATATGACTATATAAGGTAATTTTCTTGGGCTTAAGTTGCTAAAATATTGCCAAACGTGTTGACAATTGTCACGGTGAGCCAAACAACTACAAGCTTTATAACACCAATATAGTGCACTACATTGCCACTGCCCTTCCACAGCATGCACTAAAATTATCAGTAAGAATCAGTAATTTTTTTTAATAGTTCAGAGGGAATTTTTTTTCCAGCCAAGGCAGAGTGAAAAAGCTGCAATTTTGTCCTTAAACATTGTAAGATGTGGAGAAGAGAAGTATTAATTACAATACCTTACAAAATTTTATCTTCTTATATATTTAGTCATCTTTGACACAATATTTCACAGACTAGCCCCAAAAATCACGCTAATATATTAGCACAAGTGTGAAACTATAATGGGCACTAGAGCTGTCAAAACAGGCTAGCCCAGCCCAGCCCAAGCCTCGTGGGCTTTTAAATTTGATGGGCTAGGGCGGGCTGACCCTCCATCTATATGGGCCTTAAAATGGTCAGCCCAGCCCAGCCCTAAGAGGGCCGCGTACTAGGGCGGGCCGGCCCTTCAACTTTTTCAGGAAAAAAATATTTCTTCAAATTTTAGATATTTTTTCGTGACATAATCTTTTAATCATATGAACGACTTCTATTTATTTAGAGTGTACAAGAATCTTGATATTTGATAAGGAATCTCGTAATTGAATGCAAATTCTCTATATCTCTAGCTCTTCTTTTTTTAACGTTACATGAATATTTTTTTAATACTTTTCTTACACTTTCCTTAGATTGAGGTAGTGCTTCGATAAATTTATATGTTAAAGTTTTTTAATTTAGGTTTAACATTATTTATTGATTTCATCATTATAGTCCATGAAAATTTTAAAATTCATGAAATTTGCTAGTGTTTTTCAATTTTTCTTTCGGTATTAAAACTTGACCTTTTTCTATACTGAAGAGCAATTTAATAATTAATAATATATTAATGTAACCAAACTGATCATTGGCCACTTAAAGTAATATTTCTTTTGAAAAAAATTACTATTGGCTACTTAAAACTTTCCTAGTTCATTGTTAATTAAGCAAAAGAAAAACTAATCTTGCCATACTACATGTATATCAAAAATATAAATTCTAGTTGATATGGAAGGGTAAATGAGAATTCTAAGGGTGGTAAGGGTGGAAAATGTGGATTATAGTTAATATTTTTTTAGTTTTTACTTTTTTTAAATATTTAAATATGAATTTAATTAATTTTTGGCCCACGGGCTAGCCCAGGCCCAGCCAGCTGACTTGGGCCGGGCTTATAAGCCTCAATATTGAATGGGCTACAACAATTTCAACCCAGCCCTACCCAAGTAGCGGGCTGGGTTGGACTGGCCTCATGGGCCAAGCCCATTTTGACGGCTCTAGGCACTACCATTCTCAGACTAATTGGACGTCGTATTTATATTTCTGCATGTAATATACAGATACTTGGAAACAATTCGTGTTACAATTAAAAAAAAAGGTTCACAACAAGAATGTCACTAAAAGAGCTGGATTTTCTGCCAATTCTGGAAAATTCCTTTACCCGCGGTTATAAAGAATTAGAAGCATTTTCTGTGGACGATAGAGGGACCAGACTCATCGTACTCTGCCTTTGCAATCCACATCTGCATTTCAAAGTGTAACGCATAATTAGTCTTTCCCACCTTTTTATAGTAGCATATATTTATAATCATAATCAAAAATAGTACAGTAAAATAAACATAAACAAAGAGACAGAGAGTAATAGAAGGAAACAGAAACATATACGCATATGAAACTTGCAAACTAAGACCATAAGTGCTAATATGACAATAAACATAAGTGCTTTAAGTCGAGTTTCAAGATTATTTTACTAACCTGTTGGAAGGTACTTAGAGAAGCCAAAATAGAACCTCCAATCCAAACACTATACTTCCTTTCTGGTGGAGCTACAACCTTAATTTTCATGCTGCTTGGAGCCAATGCAGTTATTTCTTTACTCATTCTATCAGCAATTCCATTAAACATAGTCGAACCACCACTAAGTACGATGTTCCCATAAAGATCCTTCCTGATATCCACATCACACTTCATGATCGAATTGTACGTTGTTTCATGAATGCCAGCGGCTTCCATTCCAATCATCGAAGGCTGGAAAAGTACTTCTGGGCATCGGAAACGCTCAGAACCAATTGTAATAACTTGTCCATCAGGCAACTCATAGCTCTTCTCAACGGAAGAGCTAGTCTTTGATGTGTCTAGTTCTTGCTCGAAATCAAGAGCAATGTATGAGAGCTTTTCCTTTACGTCCCTCACTATTTCCCGTTCAGCTGAGGTGGTAAACGAGTAACCGCGCTCAGTCAAGATTTTCATTAGGTGATCAGTAAGGTCACGACCAGCCAAATCAAGACGTAAAATAGCATGTGGTAGAGCATATCCCTCGTAGATTGGGACAGTGTGACTCACACCATCACCAGAGTCCAGGACAATACCTACATTAGAAATTTCCTAAATGATCAGCAAACGTTCAGTTCATTACAGTAAAGTCACAAAACTAATTTCTGTCAACTCACCTGTTGTACGACCACTGGCGTATAAGGATAGAACGGCTTGTATGGCAACATACATAGCAGGAGTATTAAATGTCTCAAACATGATTTGTGTCATCTTTTCACGATTAGCCTTTGGGTTAAGAGGTGCTTCAGTGAGTAGAACAGGGTGCTCCTCTGGAGCTACACGAAGTTCGTTGTAAAAAGTATGATGCCAAATTTTCTCCATGTCATCCCAATTGCTAACAATACCGTGCTCAATTGGGTATTTTAATGTGAGAATACCACGTTTGGATTGAGCTTCATCTCCTACATATGCATCTTTCTGGCCCATTCCTACCATTACTCCTGTGTGACGAGGGCGACCGACAATGCTAGGGAACACTGCTCTTGGAGCATCATCTCCAGCAAATCCAGCCTATTAAATGACATTAAAACAAATCAAAGGAGGAATTTTATGATTTGGATAGAGTTGAATTTTAATGAATGGTACCTTAACCATTCCAGTCCCATTATCACAGACAAGTGGCTGGATATCCTCACCATCTGCCATTTTTTCCTATAACAGCTATGAACAAAAATGAAAGCCTCAAATTAGAAAGAACTGAGGAAAAAGAGAATTACAAGAAATTAGCCTAGATAAGACTGTCAAATCTAAAATCTTATAATGGGTGAGGGTGAGGTTGACATTCGCCTTTTCATGATTAATCAGAGTCCAAAAGCGGATCCAGCATTTGAGTTCCTATCGTAATTTCAAATTAATATGTTATAATAACGGAGCAATAACGGAGCAAAATTCAAACGTAGAAAACATATATAGCACCTCGCAAAAACAACTATGGAAAGAGAAACATTACTTTTGGGGGGCTTAGGTGGAGGTCCTGGGACAGCAGGCTGGAATTAGTTCCAATAATATAGAACAAGAAAAGGAAAAACTGAGGGAAAATGATGAGCCAAAGCTGAAACTTTTAAAGCAGAAATTGGTTATAAGTGCAAAGTTTTTGGGGGAAAGCGCATTTCTTGCTTTCGAAAATCTTGCGTATCCTCTCATCTGTTCCTTACCTTTGCAAGTCTCCACTAATCAGGCCTCACACATTCATAACCGCTTACTTCTAATAACTGCTTTGGTTGAGGTCCACTTGGGTTATGCTGACTAAAAAGTCACTGAGATTTGAGCTCGTGAAACTAAAATTAACTTGTGTTTGTTAGCAGTGGCACCCCGACAAGTTCTATGGCCTAAAGCCAAACTTTATGACGAGATCTTAATTTTTTTTATAAAAAAGTTTATTTATTTATTTGAACTCTATTTTTCTAGCGTTTTTTATTTACAAAGTTATTAATAATTTTTTTATAATCAATAACTCTAATAAGTCTTTCTTAATTGACAATATACCTAATCCATTTAACCTTTCTTGAGACGTTGTTGATCTTAGGTAGGATTTTATCTATTTTAATTTTGAAAATTTCTTTTCGCCAAAATGACAGTAACAAGAGTTATTAACATTATTCCATAAGTAATATAGGCATTAGAAAAAGAATCAAATATTTTTATTTGACCGAGTATATCAATTAAACTGTTATCTTCTAATTGTACTATTTTTCTTAATATTTTTAATTCCGAAAATAAATCTATTAAACCATCAATATCGAATTAATTATTATACTTTAAAGAACATTCAAGATTAAGGCAATTGTCACGCCCCAAACCTGAAGAGGCGTGGCCGGCACCCGGTGCCATACTCGGCCCGAGCGTACCACTCTGTAACTGTGAACTCTGGAGGGGTAACCCTCAACTTAGGCCGATGAGGCCATATTCTGAATCGTCTAAAAATACCGTCTCTCTCATCTATGGGGTAAACATATCCAAAAGCTGATATATATAGCTGTGCAGGCCGACGAAGCCGCCATGAACATCTACTGATATACAATATATAATAACTCATCTACAAGCCTCTAGAGATAACTGAACTGTACCATGGTCGGGACAGGGCCTCGACCTACCCATCAAATCTGTATATATAAAATGGACACCAAGGTCTACACCTGGTAACTCCGGGAAGTGGAGCTTACAAACCAAGCTGATGTTTGGCTCTATCTACTGGGAAGGTCTATCCAGCTAACTATCAGGACCTACAAGCATGAAATGCAACATCCCCAGCAAAAGGGACATCAGTACGAAATAATATGTAAGGCAACAGAATAACTGAAAGCTGAAACTGAACTGATAATATAATAATTGAAAGTAATTGGGAGTCAAAGATAATACGAAGATGTGCTTACCTGCTGATACTGACTTAACTCTCTCAATATAGTAAGTAAAATAGTTGTCCGGCCCTATAAGGCTCGGTATGTGTAACTGCTCTGCCGTAGTAGGCTCGTTCATAGGCGCTCGGCCATAGTAGGCTTGATATATAACTTACCATTTGATCGGAGGTTGCCCAATAGGGGCCTGCCCATCGATTATAGCTCGATGGTAGTGAAAATATTATAATAATATGTGTGTGTGTGTGTGTGTGTATATATATATATATATAGACTCTCTTTATTCGAAGTATATATAGACTCTCTGCTCTCTTGGCTGAAAGAAGAAAAAACTAAACTGAATATGAAGTCCCGATAAGGGAGAATACTGTAACTTATGAGATTAGGATAATGTACATAAGTTCAGGAATACGAACTTCTCTTTATGCCTCGTTATCAAACTCATGTAGTTACGAGATCATGCCAAAATGAAGGAAAGGTTTAGCCTTAACGTACCTTAATCTCGTTGAGCCCTTAATAGCTTCCAAGCAACTCTTCAAACAATGCAACTCAGTCTACCATAGCATAAGGAGATTCAAAATCAGTGCTGAGTAAATGCTAAGTCCGTAACTTAAGCTAGTAGCTCATTTATATAAATTTGGGCAGCATCTCCCTGTAACAAGGACCTTCTCCAATACCATATACCAACAGCCCAACAACACCAATCAATCTACACAATAACAAGTGCACAAACGTCACACATAAAATTGCTATTTAACACGATGAGCGGCAAGCTTGGATTAGAACCAACCCCCAACTCTTTTTCCCATCTTCCCTGTACTTACAACACCATTAATAGGTCCAACATATAAGCAAATATATTGACATGACATTCCAACCCTATATCCATCATAAAAGTAACATCAAACAACCCAACAAGATAAAACAACGACATGAACAATTTCTAGGTGTTGTGTGATTTCTTCTTCTACTATTTACAACATTATCAATATACTCAACATATTGACAAGCATAAAAACAATAAGAACATTATAACAAACCTATTCCCCATGATTTTCAGCCATATGAAGTCATATACATAACTCCAAAATAGTCTAATAAGAGACAACGATTTCTTATACAACTTCGAGTTCTATCTTATAATTCTTCATCCAAATGACATAACTAACACATAGATAAGACTAATCCCATGAAATAGGGTGTTATAAATACCTTAAAGAATCTAGAAAAACTCGAACCAAATCTTCCCTTTGCTTACAATCATCCTTAATCACATCATAACACCATAGAGACTTTCTTCTTTACTTAGGCTAACTTTTGAGGTTAGGTTTAGGTAAAACACTCTTGGATTCGACTTGGAACCCTTGAGAATTGTTAGAGAGGTGTTGAAAGAGTTTAGTAACTGTCCTTGGTCGAAAATGACCAAAAATAAGTCGTCAAATCCCTTTAAAAGGTTCAAGGGTCATCCACCGCCTAAGTGGGTCCCATCAGGAGCTGCTAGTGTGGTCTCGCAAAAATGTGAATATCTCTCTACTCCGATGTCGTATCGACAAACGGTTTAATGTGTTAAAAACTAGACCCGTATATATTCAATTTGGTAGGTAGATCATCCCCTAATTCCAAGTACATTGGGAGAAAAGCTCAGATACATTTGACCTAAATTTCAACATATTTATGAATGGAACTTGTAATGACCTTTTCCAACTTTTGTTTCACAACTCGCTTGACTTTAAAACATAACACACGACTATCATACGACTAAAACCACTCATAAAATAACCTCATTACCATTTTAAGCACCCTAGTCTCACCCCAAAAGTACATGTTATAATATTCCCAACTTGTCGACTTTCGACGAAATATTATTTTCTTCAATTCCTTAGCTTCTAAACCTTCCAACCCTTTTTATACTTGTTGTTCATGATCTTCAACATATGTAACATCCGAGGTAACATGCTAATTTACTTTATACACTTCCAAAGATGATCTCATTTTTGGTCTTACATCAATTGACTTAAGACGTACTCTTACGCACGAAAACCCGGGGTGTAACCGCAATAAATTTTCAAATTTCCATCATCTAATGATATAAATTTTTACCGCTAAATAGAAAATCACTAATATTTTCATATACTTCGAATTGTTCAAATCAATTTTGAAGTGAAACAATAGCCTTGTCTACTATGTATAAAGTAATCAACTCCAAACGACTCTTGGAAAGATTTTGAGATTTTATTATCA
This sequence comes from Nicotiana sylvestris, assembly GCF_000393655.2. Lineage (NCBI taxonomy): Eukaryota > Viridiplantae > Streptophyta > Magnoliopsida > Solanales > Solanaceae > Nicotiana > Nicotiana sylvestris. The sequence goes on along the minus strand of NC_091062.1, from coordinate 121,333,412 downwards.
ACATTCTCATCAAATTGTTACTTCCAATATATCATACATTTCTTACGAAATTCTGGTTTGATATTCATTTCAAGTGCAATTTTCGTGGTAGAAATCATAGCAATTGCAAACCCTTCTTCTCTATACTTGTTAAAGAAAGAAAATTAAACCTTTTCACTTCACAGAACCTTTTTTAAAGGAATTTTTTCGTTCATATACAATATTTGAAACTTATTTACCAAAATTATTCTAATTTTTGTATATTACCCGCCCTAAATAAGGATTACTTACAAATTATATGCATTCCACTTTAAAAGGCTTCAATCCATTATTAGTGCCTTCAATCAAGGGATTTAGGTGTGTTTGGTATAAGAGAAAATATTTTCTGTGGAAAATGTTTTCCAAAAAAATATTTTCTTGGAAAATAAGTAGTAATCTTATTCATTTTCCGGTGTTTGGTATGAAAATTAAGGAAAATAACTTCTCAAGAGTATTCATAAATAATTTAAATATAATAAACATGAATCCATAAACTTTCAAATCAACAACCTTCCGAACCTACAAATTTCATAAACTTTCGAACTGCTAAACTTTCAAAATCGCGGAATTTCGAACCCGTAAACTTTATAATTTCTAAACCCGTAAACTTCCAAATACATAAACCTCCGAACTCATAATTTTGGAACTTGTAAAATTTTGAACTTTTAAATCGATAAATAAAAAAATTAAAACTGAAAAATATATTTTTTTTGGGGGGGGGGGGGGCAGTAAAAAAAACAGAAATTTAAAATACAAAAAAAAGTAATTTTTTTTTGTGCGGCGGGGGAGGGGTTGGGGTAGGTGGTGCAGAAAAACGAAAAAACAGAAATTTAAAATTGCAAAAAAAAATTTAAGGTAAAAAAAATAATTTTTTTGCGGGTGTGGGATGGAGGGGTAGTAGGGTGAGTGGTAATGGAAAAAGTGAAATTTTAAAAAATAAAGCCTTTTTTGGAGAGGGGGTGGAGTGGGTTGGTGAGGGTGGGGAAGGTTGAGAAAGAGTTTTGGAAAATATTTTTCCTTCTCTTGATAAGGAAATTTTTTTCCTCCAATTGGAGGAAAATGAGTTCATAAGGAAAATATTTTCCAAAATATTTAAGCCAACCAAACATGAGAAAATTGGAAAACATTTTCCGGAAAATGTTTTCCTTCATACCAAACACACCCTTAGTTACACCCTTTTTTTCCCTCTCCTCTCTCCCCTCTTCTCTCCGGAATATTGGAACCAAAGATACCCCAACAGCCAACATTTTCCACAAAACAAATCAAGTAATTGCATATTTTGGGACGAATTTTAACAGAAATGAGTAAAAACGAAATAGGATGCAGGGAGTATAAAAATTTTCATTATGACTTATCCCAAAGAAAAAAGCTCACGTATAGTATCTTACGTTACCATCAAAATAAATTTTGCTTATTATTTCATAGATATTGTTGAAAAAGAATCACATGCAAATTAATAAAGCTTGCAAGTTTATTTATTTACTTTAAGTTTTTTATTTTTTATTAAAAAAAGTTGCACATTTTGCTTTTAGTTTTTGAACTGCCTATTGCATAGTGTGAACTTTTTATATAGAAAGTTAAGGAGAAATGCGACGGATTTTAACAAGATCTAAAAGAAAACTTCTACTGAATCTGAATTTCATTGCATATTTATATTCAAACTAAACAATAAAATCTCTATCTCTAAGAACAATATATGGTACGTCAACTTACAAATTAAAAATAAATTTCGTACAAATTTAATGCAAATTTGAATATCTACAATAACATACATAGTAAAAATAAATTTCATACAATTAATTATATATTATACAATTTATTTATAACTTACATACATTATTTCTATCCAGTTAAATTGTAACGACCCAACCGGTCGTTTTGGGTATTTGCACTTCGCTCGGTAGTTTGAGGGCACAAGTAGCTCCGTATGATGTATTAGGAATTGTGTGCAAACTATGAGTTCATTTGATATGTTTCGGCGTGAGTTTTTTGAAGTCGAAAGTTCGAAAGTTCATTAAGTTTGATTTGAGATGCGTTTCATCGTTTCGATGTTGTTATGCGTGATTTGAGGCCTCGAGTAGGTCCGTGTTATATTATGGGACTTGTTGGTATGTTCGTACGGGTTCCCGAGAGGCTCAAGTGAGTTTTAGATAGGGTTGGATTGTGTTGCGCTCATTTTTCTTATGTTTCGACGTCGTTTCGTCAAGCATAAATGCTACCACATTAAATAAATGAGCTCCGATTTCTGTTTTAATTGAAGCATTAGATCCATATTGTAATTACGGAACCATAGCAAAAAAAATCATCAAATTTGGAAATCGTATGAAGATTTTATGGTCATTTTACTAAGAATTAGATCGTCAGATTTTTCAGATTAATTACAAAATTATCATTGACTTCGTATTTAAAAATCTGCACTTTTTTCAAATATTGAAACCAACATATCTCCTTCGTTATAAGGTAAAATGGAGTAATTCAAAAGCCTAACTTGATTAAAATTTCACAAGGAATCCATTGGAAGCATCAAAAGTAATTTTTGGGATCATTTGGCACACACAATAAGGCAGAACAACCGGACAAAAATACTTAATATCGAAGGTTTGTTCATTTGGTCATATTTTGAGTTGGGGAGCTCGGATTTGGACTATTTTTGGAGGTAATTTTCACCATATGAATTGGGATAAGTGTTATATACTCGATTTTGGTTATATTTTATGAATCCATCTTTGATTTTGGCATTTGTGATGATTTCAAAGTGAAGTTTGGGGGTTTTGTCTAAAATTTCATAAAATGATTTTTTTAGTGTTGAACATCGATTTGAATTCGGATTTGAGTGAAACTGGTATGGTTAGACTCATAATTGAATGGATTGTCGGATTTTATGAGTTTTATCGGGTTCCAAGGCGCGGATCCGGGTTTGACTTTTTGGTCGATTTTGGGAATTGATTAAAGATTCGACCTTTATCGATTGGGTTGGTTTCTTTTGGTATTATTTGATGTATTTGAGTTACTTTTGGCTAGTTTCGAGTCGTTCAGAGGTCGGTACGTGCGGGATGGTATTTTTGGAGCATCATTTGGCTTGCTGGGTATTGGATTTGGCTTGTTCGAGGTAAGTAACCCTTCTAAACTTGGTGCTGATGGTATGAAACCTCGAATTACATGTTATGTGTTTGGTGTTGAGGTGACGCACATGCTAGGTAACGGGCATGTGGGCGTGCACCATGTGAATTGTGACTCTGTCATTTCTGTGGTACTGTGTAGTTACCTGATCTTATCTGTAACCATGAAATCTCTACGTACTTGAGCCATTGAGCTGTGATCCATATTAGAAATCATGTCAAGACTACATGCTTATTCTATTGGGACCCACTGAGGTCATATTGCTGATGAATTATTTGTTTAAATTGCAATTTCATACTCAGTCATCATATCATATCTTGTCTCTGTTGCTATTTTTTTGACACATCATATCATTATTTTTTGGCTAGTTTCATGGCATTGTGAGCCAGAGAGACTGGAGAAATTGATGATTGAGTGAGGCCGAGGTCCTGAGTGTGAGTGATATTATGGGATCGGGCTTCACGCTGCAGTATGCTATATTGATTTATGCATGGATATGGCTTATTATGACGCTTTGGCTGAAGGAGCCCCTCCGGAGTATGTACACACACCCAGTGAGCGCGGTTGATTAATATTGAGGGATGGATCTTCCCTAGGCATGGATCTTGCCCCAAGCATTTATATTTTAGGATGGATCTTTCCCGGGCTGCATTGGCCTTATACAGTACTGAGTGACTGACTGTCAGTTGCTATGTATATACTCGGGGTGGATCTTCCCTGGGCTGGATTGACCATACACAATACTGAGTGACTGAGCATGTTGAGTGGTTGAGCATAATGAGTGGAAAGTGTGAGACAGTGAGATTGAGCACTTTGAGAGTGTGAGTACATGAGTTCATCTCTAAGATACATTGCATTTGACATGCACACTTATCATATAAGCATAGAGATGTATTTTTCTCATGATATACGGTATCACGACATTCATGACTTCTCACACATATTGGATAACTATTAATTGACTTACCTAGCGGGTTGGGGTTAGGTGCCATCACAACTAGTTGGATTTTGGATCGTGACATAAATACAACGAAAATATCATATAATTAAATATAATTTTTATACAAATTTTGTACAATATATCTTTTGTATATATTTTGTCTGTGGTGTGTGCTTCTTCCTCTCTAAATTTCCAATCAAAACTTACTCTCTTAATACAATTTTGATACATATCAACAACTTTATGTAAAAAGATAGTATTGATAACTTAAATACAAATTTTATACAATAATTCATACATTATACAACTAATTTTCAATTTTCATACAACATTCAAATAAAAAAAAAATATAACTACGACAGGATACTATTTACATATAATTATACTACAACTTTACTAAGTTTTGTAAGTATATTGTATGTCATGTCTTCTTCTTCTTTCAATATGAAATTCAGCCAAAATCAAGTCTAATCTTCACCAAAACACCCTCAAATTTGATATATAAACTCCAAACAAAATTTCCAATTATTTGCAACAATACCCAATCCAAACATATAATGATTTTGAAAATCCAAATTATACCTTCAAAATTTATTGATTTACAATTTCAATTTGAACACCAATTGTGCAACATGAAAGAAAATTGCTAAGTTAAAACGATTGAAATCCTTTGAAGAATTCCATTAAAACTCTATACAACAAGAAAGCATAAAAAAACAGAGAACGTCAAATGAAGAAAAATAAAAAAAATAGAGAAGGAGAGTAGAGACACGAAGAGAGATAAAGAGAGAGAGAGAGAGAGGGAGAGAGAAAGAGAGAGTGGGTAAGTATAACGGGATAAGGAAATAACTGATATTCCTTATACAATTCCTAATATAAAGGGATACTCATTTAAAACTTATTTGTATATAATTGGTAAATTGTATATTACCATGTAATTAAATTAAAACTTAAGTAGGGAGGGTAATAAGATTTCAAATTGTATATAGGAAGGTAAAAATTCCCTTTTAAAACTTATACATAGCCTATTAGATGTAACAAAAAATTAGGCCCCCACAAATATGAGGTCTAAAACAGTTGTTTTACTTGCTTTATGGAAGAGCCGCTCCTGTTTGTTAGTGGGTATGGTACTACCTTACAATTATTTGTTAATAACAATATATTTATGGTGAATTTAACTTCTATGAATTATCATGTCCTATCGTTCCACTTCCCATTATAAGTGGAACTAAGGCATGTTAACATGTTAATTAAATTATAAAGTTAATGTAAAACTCTTTTACAAAGTTCATTGGTTCCGCGTATGCCCAAAAGCAGAAATTATTTGACCATATTCCTAATTAAGAAATCACATAGAACTGTCAACGAGTTACTATTTGACCTACATACTTTCAACGTGGAAAAGGGAAATATTACATCAGACGTATACTTGAACACACACAAAAAAATTTATCAGAAGTAAATAACACACACTGATCCATTAATTGAGGGGCATGAAAAACTAGACAAAGATTACGTACTAAACCAGGAATCACAATAAATTGTACTTTTATAGTTTGTATATCAAAGTCAATTATAAACATACGCAGATACACTTTAGTTTGATAATTCCTTGGTTCTTATTCTACTATTAAGATAAGATAGCGGCTGAAAGATGATTTGGGAATCCCACAGTAAAATATTCGCATGATGATATGTAGTATAAAAAGGAATCAACTTCACGTGCTTTGATTTTCTATATATTTTCGTTTGGCATTTTAATTTAATCATCTTTTCATTTCATGCATGCTTTTCCTTTTTAAAGTTTTAGGAAAAGGAAATTAATCATTTGTCCTCTTGCATGAATGATTTTAAAGTCTTAACTCAATAAATACATGAGGAATTGCTATTGTCTCTGAAAATCTTGCAGGCCCTTCGTCCTTCCAGCAATTCATAGTCTTGTGTCATTAATTTCAGTTGGAGGTCTCAGAAGCTAAGTTCATTAAGTGTAAATTTCTTCCAATTTGGATGTCTATGTCATTTAATATTGTTATAGTTTTCTGGATAATTTGATGAATGATCATTCAAACTTTCACTTTATTGTATCAAAATCACAAAACCTTTTGTACTAGCGAAAAAGTCATTTAGAGCCTGTTTGGAAAGTCTCTTTGAAAATGGATTTGGATGTAATTGAGTGTAATTACACAATTTGGCATGTTTGTTATGCCAAGTAATTACTTGGTCAGCATGGAATTGGGTGTAATTGGAGGGGTGTGATTACACTCTCCAATTCTCAAGGGGGAGGTGAGAATTGGTGGTAATTACACTGTGTAATTACAAGGTTGTTTTTTAGTTTCTTTCCTTTTTGTTTTATTTTTATTTATTTTCTTTATAACTTTTTATTTCTATTATTTTAATTTTTAATTTTATTTTTACATTTTAATTTCTTTTGAAATTTTAAAATATATTTTCTTTGTACATTATTTATCTTTTGTTTCTATATCTTTACTTCTTGTGATTCCATGTAATTGCTTATATTTTATTTTTTATTTTTTAAAACTACACCTCCTACTATTAAAAATATTAATGAGTCATTAACAAACTTGGCATATAATGAGTAATGCAATTAAAGTGGAATTTCATTGTTGAATGTGGTTATAAACTTGTCATGTTTCCTAATCTTAAGTTGCAGTGGAACTTACTATATTATGTGAGAATTTGACATATGTTAAACTATTTTTTTTTTTGAATTTTAAAATTGTGTTATATTTATGGTTCTAATTTACTTGTTTTAGTAGTATTGGCCACATTGCATGTTGTTCATTTTTTAGTTAGAATTAATAGATTAGTTTTATGAAATATTTGACTAATGTTATGACATTATATTTATAAATTAATTTATTTTATCAAACATGAATTCCATGATGTTCTTATAAAACGTATATTTTTAATTTTTGTAAGTATCTAAACTAAATATTATTAATTTTAAAAATATATATAAATTATTTTTACAATATTAGTTATAAATATATGATTACTAAATTAATGTATATTCACGAAAAATATACATCTTAAATACCAAATATAATATCATTTATACTTATAAAAATTTATAGGCATATATTTATTATATTAACTTTTAAGTTTTGATAATTACTTAATTTAAAATTTAATTTAACTATGTAATTACACTTGTGCAACCAAATAGTAAACATATAATTACATTATAATTATACTATGACAAACAAATAGGTCGTCGTAATTACACAACTGTGTAATTACTAGGTTGTTTAATTACTACCCTAGTAATTACACCAATTCCAATTACAAGGTGGCTTTCCAAACAGACTCTTAATTAACTTTACTTTTGTGCCTTGAATGTCTCCATACTATTTTTATATATAAAAAATTATTTAACATTGTCTAAGCTTCATAAAAAGTCGCTTGAAGGAAGCAGATTGATAAGTTAATTAAGTGACTTTTTAGCTAAATAAAAAATTATTTAGTAACTTTTTGTAATACTTAGATAAAACTGGGTGATTTTTGGTTGCAAAAAATAGCCTAATAATTTTGGTGCAATAAAGTATAAAAGGAATGATCATCCCTAAAATTACCTCTGTTGAAAACATAAATAAGTTAATAAAAAATATGATATTTCTAATAACTTAAACTTTCAGATTATATAGCTGCATAGTTCAATATGGTAGCAGAAAAGACCTGCGACCGAGTCTCAATTAATTCACCGTCATTATTCATTTTCAAAAAGAATTTTATATGATCTACTCATGAGCAAAAAAAAATCAGACTCGCACATGAAAGATAGTATCGTATAATATCGTCTTCACAGGGATTGGATTTAAATAATGTTCGAGTAATTTCTAGTTTATTGATATTCTCGAGGATCAACACTTGGGTTAAATGATTATGAACTAACTTTAACTACTAAAATAAAGTAATTGACAATTGATGGTAAGGAATTGGAGATTTGCAGAGTGGTTTCTTATCAATGTGAGGAATAAAAGTTTGACGGAATAGGTGAAGATATCTATTTGGGATTTAACTCTAGTTTAATTCACTCTAATATTCTAATGATTCTCACGTATTCATTCGATGATTAGTTCAAACGTGTAGTCAAGACTCCTCTCTCGATAAAATCTTAACTCTACGAGGTGAACTAATATAAGCACTGTGAAGTATGCAAGCATGTGTTAATGGGTTGGTCCTTAGGAAAACGACTCCCTAATATTCTCCTAACTTGATTCAATCAACAATTCAACAAGCTCTTTCGATTACTTAAGATAATCAACGAATTAAATCAAATAAAATAATGCAAAGATGATCACCAAGATATTCCTCTTTCGATTAAATAAACTGATGAATAAAGTTGCAACAATTCAAAAATCCATAAACGAATTCAAGCACGAACTAGAGTTAAAATCCACAAATATTTATCAAAACACCATATTTGTCAAACCCTAAAGTAAACTACTCCATAATTATGGAGGAAGTCTTCACAAATATAATTAAAGAATAATGAAGCATCAATCTAATGTTACAATCGAAACTTCCATATTGAATTGATGAAAGGATGATGAAACCCTGAGTCTTGTAGCCTTCAATGCTATCCCAAAACTTCCAAGGTCAAAAATCTCCTCAAAAATATCTTTTTGATGTATTTATACCCTATAGGAGTGGGCCCAAGCGAAATTACCTATTCCAAGCCGAAACAGAAAAATACTCTGAGAAAATTACACAAGCATGCCGCGCCTTGCGCCGCCCCATGCGAGGCATTAGTGGGGAAGTTCAAAGAGCAGGTTCTGGCGCGGGAGTGGGCTTTTTACAGAGTACTTGTTTTCTGCACATTTTGACATCCAGACTTGGCTCTTTCCCCCCCTTGAACGCGATCCTAGTTTAATCCCTTATCTTTTACTCAGACTTCAAAGCTCCAACTTGTTCAATTTAGCCCCCAAATATATTTTTAACTCGAAATCACTTCCTGCAAGGCATAAAACACATAATAAGTGTAATGCACTAACATTTAAGCTCAAACACAAGTAAAATGCAGTAATTGGAGTGCAAACTATGACTAAACACGTGATTGCCTACCATCAACATCCTATACTTAAACCATTGCTCGTCCTCGAGCAATCAAACTACACTTCACATAGAGACGACCTTCTTATTAGACAACTTCCCTAACACATCATGCCAAGAATAATTAAAGCAGACTAAGCATTCTATCATACATCCTCACCTCAAGAGCACCCTATCATACATCCTCACCTCAAGACTCGACTCAGAGCACCACACATTTTTTATAACATGCTCACTTAATCTAACACAGAGGTCAAAGCTTTCACCTTACCTTCGCAAATCATGTGCCTTCACACAAAAGATAGAGAGTAGTTTCACACATAGGAATTCAAGATAGAAAGAATTCACTCACTCTCAGAATTAAGATTCATATTCCACAAAAGACGTACCATATGCTTGTATGTAGTGTAATACTCTATTAATTGAGCTCAGTCACTCAAAAATCAAGTATGACTTACTTTGGTTGTAATGTAGGCTGCAAGACGGGTAGGATAGATTTGGATATAGTGACTACACTTCCCTAAGTACTTTAATACATATAATTTAACAATTCAGGCCCCACACTTATGTTAAACCAAATCCCAACCTTCTATCATAATAGAATCAAGCTCCCCATATCTTTAAGCACAAACAAGATGAGAACTACCACTATCATGGAATCCATTTTTCTTTTTCTTTTTTTCCCAATCAAATTCTTTTTTTAAATTCTCTACAAGTGGTTGTCATAATTTTTAAAATAGTGCACCTTTATCCTTTTTATAGCTCCACTCAAAAACCGACCATACCTCACTTAACTTTTACAAGCTCATAATAAAATCAAGTGCTCAAATGAGTTAAAAAATTCAAATAGAAAGACAATTCAAACGAGTGATCAAACTTGTCATGTGGTTGCCAAAAAAATATGATTACATGCTCAATGGAGCTAACTAAGATACATCACAATTAGTTGGGTAACACATATATCTGGCTTAATAAAGAAATGCCTATATCACTTTCTGGACTGAACTAGACTACTATTTCTCTTTGCAAACACACGAGACAAGTTCTAGATATCAACTGACAAGCACAAAATATCACAAAACTCACACATATATTAGCACATAAATCACTTAGGACTGGATCTATCCTGACTATCTAGTCAAAGCAGTTCAACAACTTTATAATTATGCAATTTAAGGTACTTATTTAAGAGTCAAGAGATAAGCCTAAACGTCATAAATAAGTCACTCATCGCTCTCAAGGCACAACAAAGTCAAGAAAAGTCATCTCTATTTCATACATAACACAAGACTTCACTACTCCTACTTAAAGAAAAACTAACTACACCCATTCAACAAAAACCCTTGGAAAAGAACCGCAGCACAAAGAAAAACTAAGGAGGAATTGTTACACTACCTAAGAAAACAAAACACAAATAAATGGCTAAAGTTTCTTTTTCTTCGACTTTAATCCCTCAAGAAGACACCCGAGGATATCCGTTATCGAGAAAAGTCAAAAGAAAAATTTCAATTAAAAGAAATGAGTACAAACACACATATACATATACACATTCCCTACCCATACTTTAAATTATGGCATGTTCCCATGGCACACAAATAAAAAGCAAGAGGTAAAGGAAACTTTCCTGATTCATCTAGTTGGGGTTTGAATCGAAGTTGGGATCTCCTTTGCATGTCTGACCTAGTGTACACATCCATGCTGAGAGATTCTTTTCCGCCTTCTTTGGGTACACCCCACACTTATCAGTTTCACTCTTTCCAATTTGCTCTTTCAGGGCACCCCTTTCTCCTTCCATTTTGATGATCAGCCTTTCATCCCCCACTCTGAGCATGAGCTGCCTTTCCTGAATATCTCGAATTACTCTGCCCGTAGCCAAGAAGGGTCTTATGAAAATCATAGGGACCTCCTTATTATCCTACATATTGAACACAATGAAGTCTATAGGGAACACAAATTTGTCCACTCGAACTAGCACATCTTCTACCATTTCTTTAGGTATGATTGTGGTATGATCCGCCAGCTGTAAGGACACATGCATCAACCTAATTTCTCCAATCTCTTCCTCTAATTTCCTAAAAATAGACAATGACATAAGATTAATAGAAGCAAGTGAATCACACAAAGATTTTGAAATTTAGTACTTCCTAAAGAGCAAGGTATAGTAAAACTCCCTGGATCTCCACATTTTTAGGGAGCTTATTTTGCAAGATGGCACTACAATGCTATGTCAGCTCAACAACTGATGTCTCTTCCACTTTCTGCCTCTTGGACAATATCCTCTTCATGAATTTAACATAAGTTGTCATCTTAGAAAGCACCTCATTGAAAGGTATTGTTTACCGTGAAAATGAATGTTGGAGGCGGAGCTCTCCCCTTCCTGCTGGGCAGACCCCGATATAGCAGTCATGGCTATGGCAAAATTAGAGAACTAAAGTGGGAATCTGTAAAAGTACGTTAGTACTGAAATAATGAAAGGTTTGACGTGGAAATAAAAGGGCAACTGCTTAAAATGGTGGGATCTCCGAAAGAGTAGAAACAACCATATTTATACATGGAAGAAACGACGATGATCCGCCTACCTCGAAGCTGATTAGAAACACTGACCGATTTCATCATCGCCAATCCTGAGGTGGTACCCGACCTCGAGGACCTCCATAAAAAAGAAGTTAGGCTCTAAAAGTCCAACAACATCATCGCCAGTCCTGAGGTGGTACCCGACCTCGAGGACCTCCATCAAAGGGAAGTTTAGGCTCCAAGAAGCCAATAACACCTTCGCCGGTCCCGAGGTGGTGCTCGACCTCGAGGACCTCCATAAAAAAGAAGTTAGGCTCTGAAAGGCCAACAACATCATTGTCAGTGTCGAGGTGGTACCCGACCTCGAGGACCTCCATCAAAGGGAAGGTTAGGCTCCAGGAAGCCAATGACTTCATTATGAGACTCGAGGTGGTACCCGACCTCGGGGGCTTTTGTCAAAAAGCAATCAGACTCCAAGGAAATAAGCATTTAAACTCCACTCGTATGGGCTTGGCCCTGGGGCACCGTCTGAGCCCGGATAAACACTCTTCCTGGATCTATCTATAGCGCCCTAAGGTTGTCTGCACTAAGTTCAAAGCAAGTTTCCAGGTGGTCCGGATTTGAACGAACCTCCACTCGGGGAATGCCCTCGAAAGTTCAAAGGCAGTCCTTGTCTGCGAGCCTCTGAGCAAATTTCTCCTCAAAAGTTACCACGGAGACTAAGTGATAAATCACAATTTCAAGGCTCGAAGCATTACTTTCATTCGACTCGAAGTAAAGGGCTCAATGACTCGAGTTTATTGGTCCAATCCAGGCTCGATCCAAAAGACGACGAAAGGTTCCGCGGAAGGTCATATTCGTCAATCAAAGGTCAGGAAAAACACTCGCATCTGGGTTCGACATTGACAGTAGCCGATAGAATCATGCATTCAGAGTCTCCATAAACGTAAGGAAATATAGCAAACATCGAAGACAAAACTGGGAAAACATCTTTATATTCAGAAAACACTTGATTACAGAAGTCCACAAGGGGCTATTACACATGATTACAAAAGCTCACGAAGGGTCCTTACACAGAAACAAAGAAGCGAAAAGGTACATATGCAAGAGAAGCCTAGAGTCTAATCAATTCTCGAGGGTTCATCCTCAGCAGCAGTGTCTTCAATGGAGAAGATGAAGAGGAGGAAAGTGGAGAAGCGGGAAGGGATGAAAAAATACCATAGCCCGCCAAAGGACGAGGACCCTCATCGACTGAGAGAACCTCGAACCGACTAGAGACTTGGTAAGCATCGACCTTACTTGCACGGCTACTTTGAGTCCACTTCTTGGGACATTGAACCGTACAAGTTACCGGTCAGTGGAAAAGTGCCACATCAGGCCGGGGTATAAAGGTGAGCGGCGGTGTATAATCTGAGCACCCTCGTGAGCAGCGGTGTATAGTCCAAATACCTTCCCAAGACGGAAGAAATTAGCCTCCCTATCTCCTCGTCTCGATCCAACGGTGATAGCAATAACGACAACAACAACAACAACAACAACAATGATGACAAGACAATATGATCTCGCTTGACAGAAGAAAGCCCAGATAAAGGGCCATGGCGTGGCTGATAAGAACGCCGCAATAAGATCTTGAGGCTATGAACCCCAAACATGGTGGGTAAAAATGGAGGAAGATAATGGGAAGAATGGGATGGGAAGGTGTTGAAAGGCACTTGGATGAAAAGATAGTACCGGAAGGCCCCCATTTATAGGGGGTGATAGTAAGGCCAATAATGCCATCAATGCCCTTGAAAGACGAATCGGCAGGCGCAATCAATGCGCCATTGGAAGCTAGATTGACGGCGATACGGTCGCCTTGAAGAAAGGGAATCGACAGCACATTGAATGACGCTGAAAAGACAAGTCCATGGGATATACCAGTTATCGTGAAGGTTTACATCATAAGTATGATATCATCAGCGTGACATCATTATGGGAAGTCTGAAGAGTTGGATGTTAAAATCGTTTCTTATCACTCCTCTCTAAGAAACGCGGGGACTATCTGTATACGGTAAAATCGGAGGGTCCAATTTCTCATTATCAAAGCACCTCTTAAGACCATCTCGAGGTCTCGAGGCTATAAGGTTATGATCGAGTCTCCTCCATCAAGGTTTGTCGACGCTCGATCTTGGGATAATGTTGACCGCGACCACGGTAGAAATGGGGACTTCCCAAGGCACGTGGCTAGGACTGACATAGCCTAGAGAGCTACTCTAAACCCGAATCAGGGTGTCATATATTTCTCCCACCCCTTTATCTTTGTAATTAATGAATTTTGTACTATGTTGGGATTCTCCTCATATATAAAGGGAATCCTTATCACTTTGCAAGCCCTGTTGCTTCAGTTTCTCCACACAAAAAATATACAGGAACATTCCATTTGCTCTCTAATATACTCTCTTGATATTATTGCTTTTATTTATTATCTTCATTGTTGTTCATCATTTATTGCTTATCATTGGCCATAAAAAGCCTCTGTTGATTTATCTTTAACTGTTAGTCATATTTCGACCCCCCTCAATAGCTCATAGTCGAGCTCCAGAATCGACCTCGAGGCCCCGAATCAGCAAGCTCGAGGCCCCGATAATTAGCCCATCAGTTTGGTTATCACTTTGCTCCTTGCTCTTATCTCGTTTCTAAACTTCACAAATAGCATCAACTGCTTAACAAACTAGCATAAAAATAGATCACGTATTTTTAGAGTCCCATCAACAAATTTAATTATTATTACAACCAGTGAGAGTATGCCTTGAAGATTGCTTCTTCCATAGGAGAAGAACATCTTGGGTTAGTGAGAAAAGACTACGGATGGGGGGAAAAAGTAGTGTTATAGACACTTCTCCTGGGTGAGGGCATCACGGATCGTGCCGATGGATTCTTGAATATACACGTACCCATTCACACTGCGCCCCCTTGATAGGGTTGTGCTCGACTTCTATTTGAAGTATCGGGTTACCTTGGCACAGATCCATCCGTCATTTTGGCGAACAATATTGATGGTAAGATTTTTCACGGAGAAGGCGAGGCTTGAATTTACTCTTAGTCATCTTATCAAGCTGTACCGGCCCTTTCGCCATCTAGGTCTACTAACCTTGAGATGCCGATCGACCACGCCCTTTGTTGTTGATGATGAGGAAGATGGAGATCGAGAGTGGATGAGTCGCTTCGTCGAGTGCGGACCGCTGACATTATCCCCGCAGAGCTTATTTCGTTCCCTGAGGAATGGGACTATACCCGTAAGTAGTGCATTTTGTGCCTTCTCAGTATTACCTATGGCGAAAACTGGTTTCATAACCGTGCCATCTTTTCTTTTTTCGTAGCAGTTTCATGGGCACCGAGTGACGTTCCTGATTTGCCGAATTGGGTCTGAAGATTGGCGACCCACTCGACCTGTGATAAGCGCAAGTGGCGAGCTTTTTCCCGAGACATATGGGAACCAAAACATCATGGTGAGTGTTGTACTATTCTTTCCTCTCCCTTCCTTCATTTGGAGAGGCATTTTCCCTTTATGCATATTAAACTCACTGTTGTAGGCATCGAAGAGCCTACTGAGGCTATGCCGTGCTCCTCTGGAGAGGGGGAAAGGGTTGCTAGCCCCCGGGATAAAGAATGACAATAACAAGCGAGAGATGCTTTTACAGGGCGATGGCGCTCATAGCAAGGCAAAACAGGACCGGGGCTTTTGAGTGGACACATCGTCCGAGCCTGCAGCGTCCGTGATTCCTGGTTCTAGAAAGAGGGTTTCTCCATTGCTGTCGCCTTCCTTTTTCGTTGACAGTACTTTGGGAGATACTAGAAACCCAAGGTCGCATACACTGAGCGACCGTGCTTCGACCGGAGTCTACTCTTTCAGGGTTGCAGGAACTGGATTGGTAAGTGTGTTCTCGGCCTTTGAGGAAGCCCGACGTCTTCACTTTGTGGTGAGTTTTCTCATAGGCCTTTCAAGCTTCATGCCTTCCCTTCGTTACTGGGTTTTATTTTGCAGGCCTTCGACAAGCTTAAGTCCGGTATGCTTCGTCATGAAGCCAGGCTGCAGAAAGCTCTAGATGAGGAGAGATCCCTTAGGCTCCTTTGCGATGAAAATGAGGTCGAGTTGGTATACTTTCGCTATGAGGTAGGTCAGAGCTTGAACTATAAGAGCTACTTGAAGGAGCAAGTAATTTTCTGTTCTGAGTGAGCGTGCATTCCGCCCTCTAGTTTCCGAGGCTAACAATTCGTTTATTTCAGTTGCAGAAAAAGGCAGAGGCCCTGGAGCATCTTCGGAGTGAAGTTGACCGGGCCAGGCGTGCACATGACCAGCTAAAAGCTCGGGCGGACGCTCAGGCTTTAGAGGGGAAGGACGCTCTGGCTAAAGTTCCCGCTTTTGAGGCTCAACTTTGCTTAGTTCATGATAATGCTTTAGTTCAAACAGATATGATTGCGAAGCTCGAGTCCGAGCTTTCAAAAGTTAGGGCTGAGATTGTTGATGCTTGGGTAGAAGCTGCAATGAGCCGAACTAAGGCTGACCAGGATATGGCGATTTATTCAAAAGATGTTGCCGATGCTCAAGCTGAGCTGAGAAGGATCCTCGACCATGAAGAGAGGATAGAAGAATACGCTCGCTGCAAATCTCGGAAAAAGACCCTCCAGGAGATCCATGCTTGGGGTTTCGCACTCTCGGAAGAGTTGGCGCGAGCAAGCGCGGACGAGCGTGATGCGCGGTTACTTTTGCCCGATACTGAAGAAAGTGAAGATGAGGCCGGCAGGCCGTAGTCCCGGGGGAGGCGTAGATTTTGCTATCTGTATGTAGCATTTTCATAGCATATTTGTAGCTGGAGATTGCATTTTTTCGCGTGTGTATAAAAGAAAACCTTGCGACTTTATTTCTTTTGTATCTTTTTCTATTTCGGCCACGTGAACTGGTTTTTGAGTTGGTAGGAGTCCTTAGAGTCGTGATATAACCCTGGGGCTCATTAGGCTGGCCCTCAAGCTCTTATGTGATTAGTCGATACGACCTTTTGTGTGTGAGCTGGCGACAATGGCTCTTACGCCTTGGGTCAAAGCGACCTTTTATGTGGGCGACCCAGAGGCTCATTAGGATGGAGACAAAGGCTCTTATGCTTTTGCCCTTAGGCATATTCGGTTAACTGTTTTGGGTCCAGTCTCCAAATCGGGTTATGACCCGAGCTCATTTGACCCTCAAGTTTTTAGATTTCAGGCTGGCGATAGTGGCTCTTACGCTTTTGGCCCTTAGGCATATTTGGTTAACTATTTTGGGTCCAATTTCTGAATCGGGTTACGACTCGAGCTCATTTGACCCTCAAGTTTTTAGATTTCAGGCTGGCAACAATGGCTCTTACGCTTTTGGTCGATGCGACTTTTAGTATGGGCTGGCGACAATGGCTCTTACGCTTTTGGTCGATGTGACCTTTTAGTGTGGGCTGGCGATAATGGCTCTTACACTTTTGGTTGATGCGAACTTTTAGTGTGGGCTGGCGACAATGGCTTTTATGCCTTGGGCCGATGCGGCCTTTTATTGGCTTTATTTTTCCCTCGATAAGGATAAATAGTGTTTGCCTGACTCTTCGACAACTTAAGAAAAAAACCTCAATTGTGAGTCATTATATGGAGATGATCGAGCACCTCGGGAGGTTTGGCTCGGAGGCTGAGTATCTCGAAGCCGATGTTTAGGAGCTGACATGGTCGAAGCTCTTTTTCCTGTATCGAGGGTAGCCTATTTAACCAGTTCTTTTCGAAGTAGATTCAAATTAATTGAAGGCCTGTGATTTTGTAGCGACGGTCGGGCATCCCCGAGTCACGTTAGTTCGGCTGGTACAGTTGTATGACCGGAGTCACTTGTGTTTGGCCGGAGCCTTTGAGTCCCGAGTGAAGTAGTTTTGGCATCTATACCAAGGGTGTGCCTTTTTAGGGGTCTTACAAGTTTGATATATAGCCGAAACTTTGGGATCGGGTTTATGCCTTTAGTAAGGTCTTACAAGTTTTACATCTCGTTGAGGTCTTACAGTTTTGGATACTTGGTACAGGTATTGTTCATGCCTTGCTTGAGGTCTTATAGATATAGTTGCTGCCTTATGTAGGTCTTACGAGACCGAGTTTGCCTGCTCGGGGTTTTATGGCCTCGGGTTTTGATAAGTTGATGGAGGTGGTGCTTGACGGCAATCCCTGAGTCATCAAGAGTTTCTTGACTTGAGAGCCATTATTTGCAAACTTTGTATCGCCTCATCGAGGGCTTATGATTTGGGAGATCCCGACCCTGAGGTCGTGCATTTTTTGAGATTCTGCCACCAGTCCCCGAGTATTCGGAGCACTTTCAGCATGGGAGATGTGTTGCGATTTTCATGTTGCCTCATCTGAGGGCTTATGAGCTTGGAATCCCGACCCGGAGGTCATTCGGGTGTTGAATTGTTGACGCCAGTCCCTAAGTGTTCAGGATGTTTTCGGCGGAGAAGTCATTTTTGTGGAGGTGCCGAACTTCTTTTGGAGTGTGAGATGCATTGATAAAAGATATTCTTCAATTATTTGGTACAAGTTTACATGTTTTCTCCGTCGGAGGTCCGGCTATATGGACATGGTTCGTTCGACCGTTTGGCCCGGTACATCATTTTCCTATTGGGACCCCATTTGGCATTTCTTAGCTTTTCCGAGTGTATGACCTTCCGAGGGGATGCCCCCCAGTGTTCCAGATCGATTGTGGAAGAAGCCTTGAACACTTCTTGGATCTTCCTTAGGTAGCATATAAGTGTTGCCTCGTTAAAACCCTTATCGGTAAAACCCTTTTCGGGAGAAAAACTCGGTCGAAGGAAAAGAGTGCAACGGATGCTTTAAAACCTTAACATCTTCAAGCTGGGTTAGCGATTTGACTTCTTTGTTCGGGCGCCTATATAAGGGTTAGTATGAAATATGAAATGAAAAAAGGGGATGGTTATATCTTAGTGTGGGATGTGCCGACGATGTTTCGAGGACCGATATGTCCTAGTTACTCGAGATAAGGATGCGGTACGGTCCTTTACTTTGTTTAATTGGGCTTAATTGAAAGGTGTAGTTTGATTACCCTTCGGCTCTTTTGCGGGCGGAGGTATTGGTGCCGATGCCACGTCGTGCACCGCGAACATTTCCCTTGCCGCATACTGTTCCTCGTAGATGGTTTTAATCCCATCCTTTGTCGGGATTTTCATCATTTGGTGTAGAGTGGATAGTACTGCTCTCATGCAGTGTATCCACGGCCATCCGAACAAGGCGTTGTACCTCATGTCTCCTTCGATGATATGAAATTTAGAATTTTGAGTTGTGCCGACCACGGTGACTGGGGGGTGATTTCTCCTTTTATTGTTTCACTTGCCATGTTGAATCCGTTGAGGACTCGAGTGGTGGGCACGATTTGGTCAAGCAGTCCAAGCTGCTCTATCACCCTCGAACTGATAATGTTGGCCAAGCTACTTGGATCTACGAGTACACGTTTAATTTGAAAAGAATTTACAAGGAAAGAGATTACCTGTGCGTCATTGTGAGGTTAAGACAACATCTCGGTGTCCTTTTCGCTGAATGTGAGGGCATCCTCGGGTATATACCCCCGGGTTCGCTTTTCTCTAGTGGTGGATATTTTTTTCCTTCTTATCACGGGTTCCTGCAGGGCATCGACGCCTCTCAAGATCATGTGGATGACATGTTGTGGCTCATTTGTTTCGTTCTTCTTGGCCGCCTCTCTTTCTCGGAACTGATTTTTGGCTCGGTCGCTGAGGAATTCCCGGAGGTGACCTTTGTTAAGTAGTCGAGCTACCTCTTCTCGGAGTTGGTAGCAATCCTCGGTCCTGTGGCTGTGCGTGTTGTGAAACTCGCACACTAAATTATGATTCCTTTGTAAAGGACTATACAGGCCTGGGCCACCTGGCATCTCTGATTTTGCTGATGGCGAACACGATGTTCGATATATCGACGTTGAAGTTGTATTCTGATAAGTGAGGTGCCCCCGTTGGCCCTGCGTTCCTATCGAATCTAGCTCTGTTGTTGAGTCCCCAAGGATCCTGTCCTCAGTCTATCCTTCGATCGTTATGAGGTGGGTTGCACCTCAGAGCGTTCCTTTTATCTTCGGTGTATAGTTGATATATTTATTTGTTTGTCTTTGGCTCCTTTGCCAAGAGCCTGCTTAGGTATACTGAGCCCGAGGGGGCTCCCAACTGGTCATCTTTGACCCAGATTTTTGACTGGTATCGGTTGTGGACGTCCGACCAGGTTATGACAGGATATTCAACCAGATTCTCTTTCAACTGTCTCGAAGCCACCGAACTTCACTCATTCAGACCTTGAGTGAAGGCCTGCACCGCCTAGTCATCAGAGACCGGTGGTAGTTCCATTCGTTCCGTTTGAAAGCGAGATACGAATTCTCGCAGCATCTAGTTCTCCCTTTGCTTGATCTTGAAGACGTCAGATTTCCTCGTTGCTAATTTGATGGCACCGACATGTACTTTTATGAAGGGGTCTGCTAGCATGTCAAATGAGTCTATGGAGTTAGGAGCTAGGTTGTGATACCACATCATGGCCCCCTTCGAGAGTGTTTCCCCGAACTTTTTTAAAAAGACGGACTCGATCTCATCATCATTAATGCCGTTGCCCTTTACTGCACAGGTGTAAGCGGTGACGTGCTCGTTTGGGTCTGAGGTCCCGTTGTATTTTGGGAGCTCTGGCATTCTGAATTTCTTTTGAATGGGTTTCAGAGCCGCTTCCTCTGGGAACGACCTTTGTATAAACTTCTTCGAATCCACACCTTTCAGGACTGGGGCTGCGCCCGGAATTTGATCAACCCTGGAGTTGTAGGTCTCGACCTTCTTATCGTTGGCTTCTATCATTTTCTCACCTGATTCAATACTTTTGGTGAGATCATCGAGCATTTTTACGATGACAGGATCGGTCATCGACCCTTTATTGCTTGATCTCTCCGGTACCTGTTCAGCTGGGGGAGCTGTCCCCGGTACTACCGTGCTAGGAGTTTTTTGTTGTGCCTGCAACATTTCAAAAATAACATGAAGGCTAACCTCCCATTCTTCCCTAGTTTGGCTTTTATGAGCTTCTTGTCGATCCCCTTGGTGCACGCTCTTGTCAATGTGGGAGCTTATGTCGATGTGCTGGGTGTCGCATGAGACCGCGTCCATGGGGACTAGCTCTGGTGCATTCCCAGGGTTTTGTGGTGGCACACCAACACCTGGAACAGGCACACCATTTTTCCCGTGGTCCTCAAGATTGTTGTTTTCACCTACATTTACCGAGTTAGATATTTCGACCTGAAATCAAAGATCTTGGACAAGAAAAAGCATGAAAGACAACTTGCGTTATGTAGTAAAACCAGCAAGAAAATAATCACTATTACTTTTAGCTCCACGGTGGGCGCCAAACTGTTTACCAAGAAAATGGTAATAACAATTAAATTTGTTGATGGGACTCTAAAAATACATGATCTATTTTTATGCTAGTTTGTTAAGAAGTTGATGCTATGTGTGAAGTTTAAAAACGAGATAAGATCAATGAGCGAAGTAATAACCAAACCGATGGGACAATTATCGGGGCCTCGAGCTTGCTGATTCGGGGCCTCGAGGTCGATTCTGGAGCTCGACTGTGAGCTATCGAGGGGGATCAAAATATGACTAACGGTTAAAGATAAATCAACGGAGGCTCTTTATGGCCAATGATAAGCAATAAATGATGAACAACAATGAAGATACTAAATGAGAGTAATAATATCAAGAGAGTATATTAGAGAGCAAGTGGAATGTTCCTGTATATTTTCGTGTGGAGCAACTGAAGCGACATGGCTTGCAAAGTGATAATGATCCCCATTATATATGAGGAGAATCCTAACATAGTACAAAATGCATTAATTACAAAGATAAAGGATGAAACAGCTATATGACACCCTGATTTGGGTTTAGAGTAGCTCTCTAGGCTCTGTCAGTCCTAGCCACATGCCTTGGGAACTCCCCGTTTCTACCGTGGTCGTGGTCAACATTATCCCAAGATCGAGCGTCGACGAACCTTGAGGGAGGAGACTCGATCATAACCTTGTAGCCTCGAGACCTCGAGATGGTATTCTAAGGTGCTTTGATAATGAGAAATTGGACCCTCCGATTTCACCGTATACAGGTATATTCACATGCACCTGCTTGAACACTTCTAGAAAGTGGTCAAATTGTTTGTCCAACTTCTCTCTTCTTTGCTGCTGGGGGAAATGTAGAGCTTCCATGTATTTGCTCTCTTCAGTCTCATTATTTGTTGGATTATCAATTTTCTTCTTTTTCTGAGCTCTAATCTTCCCCTTCTTCTTCAAATTCTCATCTACTATCACTTCACCTTCTTGAATGTTGCCGATTTTATATTCCTCCAAAATCTCCACATGTCTTTTAATTGGCTCATCCTTTTGCCTTGATATGGGGCCCTCCATTCCGTGGCCACTCCTCAACAACATTGCATTTATTGTCTCTTTTAGATTTCTTTCAGTATCAGCAGGGAGAGTTCCTGGAACCCTCTAAGACAATAGAGTAGCTAGTTTCCCAACCTGTCTTTCTAGGTTTTGAAAAGATGTGCCCAGTTATTTGATAGTTGCACCGTGGGTGTCAAGCCTCTCATCTATCTTAATAATAAAGTCCTTTACAGATCTTCCATGCTAGACTGATTAGACCGTAGAGGCTTATATTGTTGCCTCTACTGATTTTGATAACCTGGAGCTCTTTGCCCCTAGGTCTAGAGTTATTTTGTTGCCATGAGTTCAGGCTACAACTTGGTTAATTCCAAGAAAATCCTGGGTGCCTCTATCCCATAGAATTAAAATTATTCACACTCTAATAGTTACTTCTGTCAAAAATTCCCACAATATTTACCACTGCATCTGCAGCTAAGGCCTGACACTCATGCGTTGGATGCCCCATTCCACAGAAATCACAAAATTGGTAATGGTTGGCTCTGGACCTTAGCTAAGGTTAACTTTCTTATCTCTTTGTCCATGGTGTCAAGTTGGGCTTGCACTAATATGTTAGAATCTAGTTGATGAACACCAACTAATTTTCTTCTATCATTACTCTCAGCAGGCTACTGGTTAGCATCTTCAGAGAGCTCATCGAGAATTGCCATTATCTCCTCAGGAGTTTTCTTCATTAAAGGACCTCCAACTACAGTGTTTAGAGTTCGTCTTGAGGGAGGTGTCAGTCCATCCCAAAAGTCCTGGAGTTGTATCCAAATTCAATCTCATTATGTTGACACTTCCTCACTATCTCTTTGAATCCTTCCCAAGCCTCGAAACCTATTTCGGTGTCTGTTTGGAAAAAAATGTGACTTTCCCTTCTACACTTCACTGTTTTTGCAGCTGAGAAATATTTGTCAAGAAATTTTCTAGTCATATCTTCCCATATCCTGATCAACCCCGTTGGTAAGCTACAAAGCCAATGCTTTACGTCATCCTTTACTAAAAAGGGGAATGCTCTTAAGTATACTACATCTTTTGACACTCCATTGTACTGGAAGGTGTTCATGATTTCCTCAAAATTGATCAAGTACGTGTTAGGATCTTCATTCACCTTCCCTGTGAAGACACAGTTGTTCTGGATAGTTGAAGCAAGCCTTTCTTCAACTTGAAATTATTCGCTGCTACTGGTAGAGTTCAGACACTGAACAGTCCCAGATTATAGACTGGTCTGGCATAATCGACCAATGCTCTACCTGGCTTGGGTACCGCATTCTCGAATTGTTCTTCAACTAAAGGCCAATTTAGATTGAAATTTCGACCCCCGTTATGTTTGACGGTCTCCTCTGCAGCTCTACAGGCTACCTCAACTACTATCCTTGCAGCTTTTTCTCTATGCTGTGCCGCCTCTCTTACAACTAAATTTAACTCGTCGTCACCATTATCAGCCACGAGTTCTTTGGTTGAAGGTTGCCCCATGTACTTTCCGGTGAACTCTTTCTCTTTCCTTAGTTGTCGCAGGTGTTTTTACAACTCTAGTTTGTAGGGTATTACTTCTTTCGAAGAAGATCCAGTCATACACCATGAACTTAACCTGTTGCCTGCACAAGGAAGAGAAACCCGTGAAGAGCAAAAAACATTCCTGAATTAGCACCAAAATTTTTTTTGAACACTATTGATAGCCAATCCCTTGCAATGGCGCCAAAATTTGACGAGCGCAAAAACAACACGAAATTGATGCTCGCTAATCAAAATAGTATAGTATAATATCGTCTCTACAGGGATTGGATTTAAACAATGTTCGAGTAATATTTGGTTTAATTGCTATTCAGAAGGATCAACATTTGAGTTAAATGATTATGAACTAAGCATAACTACTAAATAAAGTAATTGACAATGACGATAAAGAATTGTAGATTTGCAGAGTGATTTCTTATCAATGTGATGAATAATGGTTTGATAGGATATGTGAAGATAGCTATTTAGGATTTAACTCTAGTTTAATTCACTCTAATGTTCTAATGATTCTCACGTATTCACTCGATGATTAGTTTAAATGTGTAGTCAGGACTCCTCTCTCGATTAAATCTTAACTTTACGAGGTGAACTAATATAAGCACTATGAAGTATGAAAGCGTGCATTAATGGATTGGTCCTAAGAAAAACATCTCTCCAATATTCTCCTAACTTGATTCAATCAACAATTCAACAAACTCTTTCGATTACTTAAGAGAATCAATAAATTAAATCAAACAAAATAATGCAAAGATAATCACCAAGATATTCCTCTTTCGATTGAATAAACTGATGAATAAAGTTGCAACAATTCAAAACTCCATAAAAAATTCAAGCACAAACTAGAGTTTAAATCCACAAATATTTATCAAAATATCATATCTGTCAAACCCTAAGGTAAACTACTCCATAAATATGGAGAAAGTTATCACAAATATAATAAAAGAATAAAGAAGCATCAATCTAACGTTACAATCTCCCGTATTGAATTGATGGAATGAGGACAAAATCCTGAGTCTTGTAGCCTCCAATGCTCTCTGATCGGGTCCAAGCCTGCACTACTATTGAGTAGCGAGAGTGGTCGATGCAGTTTTATCCAACTAGGTCAGGATCGAATCCACAGGTAGTTAATTTGTTTGGAATTAGGTTTATATCTAAGTCTAGATGCGGGTTTTGCTCTTAATTACACTTCCACACATTTTAGGATTGATTCTACTTCTAACTCTATTCTATTGTATGCAGTATTTGAAACTAAGTGTAATGTTTTTGTTGTTGATTTTCAAGGGTTTAAAGAGACTAGGGTAGTGACTTCTACCTAGGTGGATATCTAACGGGTAGCAAGAATGTAGGGCAAGCTTGATTAGAATGGGGTCGTAATATAGCTATCACACCCAAGTACTCACTCTATACCTCCCAGTCGTTTGAGTGATTTTGCCCAATTTGGCTTTCTTAAGTCCAAATGGGTATTCATACAATTCAAGTGATATTAGCTCAAGTCAGGTATTACTATCTCTAGATTTAACCCTTTAATTGGGGCTACCAATTTTTTGAGTTCACCCCAATTCCTTGTTAGCCTAGTTTTCCTAGACTTAGTCCCTCTTTCTCAAGTCGAGACTAAGTCATAAAGGCATGAACCAATGTTTACAACCATTAATTCTATAGTTCTAGCAAGAACTAGGCTAAATATCTCTAACCCATACACGTTCAAGCCCTAAAATTCAATACCCATTAAATATCCACACTAGGGTTGGGTCACAACCGTAGCTATGGGTCTAGCTACTCATGGAAATAATAGAAATGAAAGATGAAAAGAAGATAAAATTCATAATACTAGATTAAAAGTTGAAAATCTAATGTTGAAAGATAATTCTAGTACAAAATTGCCCAAAACGAAATGTACAGTCGTCTCATGTGCTGAGATAATACCTAACATAACCTAAAATGACAAAACGTTCTATTTATACTAAGTTGAAATTTTCAGACAAAAATACCCCTGCGGAGGTTGTGCGGCTGCGTAATTCCGAGCACAGCCGCATTCTTGCTTTCACGGCTGCGTAATTTTGATTGCGGTCCGCGTTCTTCAAATCTGGATCTGGGTTGAGCTTAGTTTCGTGAACTGCATACTTTTAATTGCGGCTGCACAAGGGACTTTCGTGTCCACATAATTCTGCCGCGGACTGCACTTCTCTCTTTTGCTCAAATTATAAGCTCTCAAACCTCAATCATCGCGGTCCGTGTAATTTCAATCGCGCCGCACAAGTTAATTTCACGGCCTCACATTTCTGGTGCAGTCCGCGCTCATCTTTAGCCCAAAATTCACACTATCTGAATCGCCCTTATGCGGACCGTGTAATTATGCTCGCGGTCGCATCTTGGCTTTCGCGACGACACAATATTTGTGCGGTTTGCGATTTAGAGTTCTTTTCCCAACCTTGGTTTTTGTTCAACTTTTGACTCCTTTATGAGTTGATTATGGTTCCTTTGGCTCATTTTGAACAATTCCTACAAGCAAGCATATTTCACTAGTTTGCGGGAATACCTTTAAGCATTTTTGGCCTAAAACACAAGTAAAAGAGAGCAAATAATAGGTTAAAATCCCTACTTATCAACTCCCCCAAACTTAAGCTTTTGCTTGTCCTCAAGAAAATAAGGTAATTCCCATCTCCACTTGATCAAAAAGGACATTTCAGCTGGCCTACAGTGAATCAACCATGCATCAACTGGGACTAACAACTATCCTCAACACAAATGAATTATCAACAACACTATGTTATGACCTTTTGAGTATGATTGTTCTAATGTGACACTAGAGCATCAAGAGTTTACTTAATTCACCAAGGAAGCTCGCTCTATTACGTAACTCGCTCTATAAGCAAATCTAACTTTAGAATGTAACACTCAAAACAAGGATTGTGAAGAAGTACACTCATCTCTCTCAAAAGAATGTTACAAGTCCGGCTCTAAGTACCATAAGCTTTCCCCTTATGTAAATCACCATTAATATAAGCTCACTCAACTCAAAATCATATAGAGCTTTGCGGGAATATAAGGAAGGCTTTTGGATCAAGGTACGACATATCGGCGTATGATGGTTTTATCTTTCCTTAAGTACTCCATTTTCTCATTTCGGCTCATACTTTCTTGAATCTTTGAGTCATTTTCTTCTTCCTTAGGGGAACTAGAGAGACACAGTATCACTCTTTATTGCTCATGACAATCATTTTTCTCCTTTTCTAATCATTCCATGCCTTTCATCATTGCTTTCTTTGAATCCCTTAAACTTTCTATCTTATTCATTTTCTTTTTGACATATTTCTTTTTGGCTTTTCTTTGTCTTCCCTTTTCTTCATTTCTTTTTGTTCTTTGTACCTTTTATAACTTTTCACATTCCTCGTCTCTCCCCTAAACTTATGCCTTTTGCCAATTGTCTATCAAGAATGCCAAGGAAAGATCGGGTGCCTAGAGAGAGTCATTATAGAATGGATAAAGGCTTGTAATATGGTTATTAAAAGAAAAAGCGCTTCGACTCAAAGGGTTTGACTAGGGATATCACATTGGCTGGATACGAAAGCTTTCAAGTTTCAAAGTGGATCAAGGAGAGCCTACAATCATTTCTCAAGTCGATCTACACTTAGAATTTCACCTAGACAAACATTTAGGGCAAGTTCTAGACTTATTGGCATATAACTTGGACTTGCAATTCAATACTCACCTCTCAAGCTGCTGGATTGTTAAAGAGAACAGAGTCAAGGGCCCACAACAACCCTAGCTAAGATTGAACTTCACAAATGGCTCAAAGAAACCACTCGATGATTGTTTTAGTCAACACAAGAGTATAAAGGTCACAACTAGAACTATTCTTTGCCAATCAACTTGTTTCTAGCCATAAGGTCGAAAGTAAATGTGTTAGTACCAAGTGAATCCTGCCTGAGACACTTTTATTCATTACTACTATATATACCAAAACATAAAGAAAATGGACTCAATCTCTTAAGAAGGTTGTCACGCCATCTATCGTTGGGAAGAGCCACCCGGTCCACACAACATCCACCTTTGGAAAGAACCGTGGCATTAAAAAAACCAATGGCTTATTGTCAACACAAAACTTAAAAAGAAGCTAAAAAATAAAGAAGAAGCTACTAAAGTAAATAAGAAGCTATGCTACTAAAGGAAAATAATGAAAGAAGTTATGAAGTAAACTACAGAAATTAAACTGAATATATACAAACTTGAGGTAAAACGAATATATACATAAATGGAAATGAATATATACATCAAATGGTAAAAATATATACATGCCAAAAGTGAAAATAAAGAATATATACATACCAAAAATGAAAATAAAGATAAAGAAAAATAGTGTAATGGTTATTACATACCAAATGTCATAAATCAAAATGGACCAGCCCCTAAATGAAAGATAGCATTATCCTCAATGCTAATAACAAATAACAACAGGGAAAAGGGGTAGAGAGTAAAGAAAACACCCTATGTGGTCTCTGTCTGCATCGGGTCCTCAATCTGAATAGAGTCCTCAGCATCCTCTAATAGTAACTCCACATCCT
Organism: Nicotiana sylvestris; assembly: GCF_000393655.2. Lineage (NCBI taxonomy): Eukaryota > Viridiplantae > Streptophyta > Magnoliopsida > Solanales > Solanaceae > Nicotiana > Nicotiana sylvestris. The sequence goes on along the minus strand of NC_091062.1, from coordinate 121,305,184 downwards.
CTGACTGGGGGACTACGGGGTTGCTGAGCATCCGAATCAGCTCTTCAATAGCGTGTGATGTTGCAGCTGACTCCTCAGACTGGCCGACTGCTGCCTCTGGTGTGTCTGCGCTGATAGGACTGTCTCCTCCATGATAAGGTCCATTGGCAAGTCTCCTTCATGTGCAATCTTCTCAACCTCCTTAGCCAACTTCTCTATGGACTTCTTTGAGGCCTGAGACTCCTTCATCTTCCTAACCTGCTTGGTCAGGTCTGCAATGAACTTCCCATGTGTATCAAGATTCTCCAGGATCTTCTTCTAGTCATCCCGAATCTTCTTCTAGATGTACAGAATCATCTTCAGTAAGTCCTCCACCGATGGAGGTACCTGAAACGCTATTTGGGCTGAAGACTGTGCTGCCACTGCACTGGTATGGCAGTCAGCTTTGTGGTAGTTATTTGCATCCAGTTGTTGAGACTGGATAATGTCTGGGAAACCCTAACCCTCAGTGCAGTCTGAGGGTAAGTAGAAAATGAAGGCACTGGCAGTGACATTGAGATAGATGGTTCGAAAGATGGAGGAGGCATGGCTGCTGCTCCAGTAGAAGTACTGGTTGCTCTGGAGGGATCAACAACTGATCCAGTAGCCACTACACTTCGCTCATCAGACTGGCCAGTGGAGGAAGTGGCTTTACCCTTGGATTTAGGGTTGTCCGCTCCTTGGACTGCATTAGAGATGTTGTAGGAGATCAAGCTCCCCACATTAATAGGGCAGCCTACCTTGATAGAAGCTACCAATACTACCCGGAAAATTGGGAGGACATTCTCATGCTGGCATGGTCAAGACGGCTGCAGACAAATGTTTTCCACCCTTTTGCTTCAAAGTTAAGGGTAACTCTGACAAGTGGCACTCTTACTGTGAGCCATTCATGCATTATCCCGGAATAGCAAGTAACTCAGCTTGGCATGGGCGAGTTTCCTCACCCAAGGCTAGCTTCTCCAGGTATCGCATCACCTCAACCTCCTCAAATCCCTACATATCTGTTCAAAGCTTGGCCATCAAACCGGATTTCAAGTTCCGGAACTTTGTCACTTTTGTACCCTTATTATGTGGGCAACATTGGCATACAATTGCTTGATGAGGTATTCATTAGCATCTAGCTCAAGGCCGGTGAACCATTTCCATCCTTTTCTTTCCGTGAATTGCTTTAGAACATTTGGATTGTGCTGGCTCAGGTCTTTGGTTATGAATTGTCGCTCAAGAGTGAGCGAGATTTGGGGCCACCATTCCTAAAATTTGGAATATGCCTTCAAACACTACCCATATGTTTCTAAGGAAGAATTAAGCATCAATTTGACATATTTGGCATGAATCTAACCCTAACTAAAAAGGAAAATTAAAACAAAGAGGAAAGAAAAGAAAAAGATAAAATTAAATCATTAAAATGAACATAGCATTTGTGAAAAGTAGTAGGAAATGAATACTTGATGAAAATTGGATGGGATTGAAAGCAAGAACAAGTGCACAGTGCTTTAGGCGTGTTTGAGAGGTCAGGGTTCGTAAATTGTGAATAGTTCCAAAAAGGTATATTTATATTCTGAACCCAGTGATCCCCAACAACTTACTTGAGAGCGGCTGCGAAATTTTGTCACGGTCCACACGCTTTACCTTTTTGTAACTCAGCATCACACTCCTGGGCGCAATCCGCGAAAAATTGGTAGTGGCCACACAAATTGTGCGGTCCACAAAATTTTGAATGCGACCGCGAACTCTTAAGGAATTTTGATAGGCCAACTTCAGAGAGTTAGCAATTTCGATCATCCAGCTGTGCGATCGTGCACATATTTGTGCGATCGCGAAGTGCTTGTGCAGTCCGCATAATTTTGGGTGCGGTCCACGAAATTTTCGAACAAAAATACCCCTGCAGAGGTTCTGCGGCCGCGTAATTCCGAGCGCGGCCGCATTCTTGCTTTTGTGGCCGCATAATTCTGATCGCGGTCCGTATTCTTCAAATCTGGATCTGGGTTGAGCTGAGTTTTGCAAACTCCATACTTTCAATCGCGGCTGCACAAGTGACTTTCGCGGCCGCACAATTCTACCACGGACCGCACTTCTCTCTTTTGCTCAAATTATAAGCTCTCTGAACCTCAATCATCACGGTCCGCGTAATTTCAATCGCGGCCACACACAAAATTTTGCGGCTGCACATTTCTAGTGCGGTCCGCGCTCATCTTTAGCCCAAACACACTTTTTGAATCTCCCTTATGTGGACCACGTAATTGTGCTCGCATCCGCGTCGTGGCTTTCGCGGCCGCACAATATTTGTGCAGTCCGCGATTCAGAGCACTTTTCCCAGCCTTTGTTTTTGTTCAACTTTTGACTCCTTTGTTAGTTGATTATGGTTCCTTTGGCTCATTTTGAACAATTCCTGCATGCAAGCATATTTCATTAGTTTCCGGAAATACCTTCAAGCATTTTTGGCCTAAAACACAAGTAAAAGAGAGCAAATAATAGGTTAAAATCCCTACTTATCACTCTTCCAAAGCTTCCAAGGTCAAAAGTCCCCTAAAAAATGTCTTTTTGGTGTATTTATACCCTGTAGGAGTGGGCCCAAGAGAAATTAGCTATTCCAAGCCGAAACAGGAAAATACTTTGAGAAAATTACACAAGCGCGCCGCGCTTTGTGCCGCCCCATGCGAGGCATTAGTGGAAAAGTTCAGAGAGCAGGTTCTGACGGGCCGCATCCAAAATACACTGCGCAGCGCGATAATGGAGTTTTTATAGAGTATTCGTTTTCTTCATGTTTTGACATCTACACTTGGCTCCCGACCCCCGAACGCGATCCCGGTTTAATCCCTTGGTCTTTTACTCAAACTTCAGAGCTCCAACTTGTTCAATTTAGCTCCCAAATATCTTTTTAACTCAAAATTACTTTCTGCAAGGCATAAAACACATAATAAGTTCAATGCACTAACATTTACGCTCAAACACAAGCGAAATACAATAATTGGAGTGTAAACTATGACTAAACACGTGATTCTAGCCTACCATCATATAGATAAAATTATGAGTTCGGAACCAAAATAATAACTTTTTAAACTCAAACGACCAAAATAGGTGCTAAAAAGGCTGAACCCCGGTAAGGTATAGCGCATGTATTAATGTTGATACCCAATTTTTTCCATAATATTTCAAAACTATGCTTGGGCATCAATTAGTATTTTTCATACAATTTTTGCATTTTTAAATATTTTAACTAATTTCTCCCAGCATTTATTTTATAAAACAACCACTAAATTGCATCACAAATAGTTTTATAATAATTTTTACGGTTTAATTCTATTATTTGCATTTGTACCAAGTTTCAATTATTGCACAAATAGCCACATTTGTATTTTTAGAATGCAATTGTAATTACTTTGCAACTATGGCCTATGCATGCATTATTACATTATTTGACCGAAAAATAGCCTTTAATATTTTAAAAATATTAAGCAATTATTTTAAAATATTTTCAGTCACAAAAATAATTTTATTATAGCTTATTAGTTATTTTTAAAATTGTTCTTTTAGTTAAATAAGGTATTTAACAAATGGCCCCTATTTTCAAATTTAGCCTAATTACCCAACCCAATTTTAATACCTTATAAACCAGCCTAGAAACCCTAGGCCCAAACCCACCAGCCCGACCCAATACCCGGCCAAATCCTGGCCGTTGATCAATTTGATCAACGGTCCAGATTCACCCTTACCTAAATTAAACCTAATGACCCCCCCTAAGCCTCTCATTTCCCCTCCTCACACGCCGAGAACTGATCCTCTCTTCTCTCAAAAGCTCTCAAGTCCTAACCCTAGCTCACCATCATCCCCGTTCATCTACTACCGATCATGGTGTTTCCCCACCACCATCAGGCCTATAATGGCTTCCCTTATGTTGGTATTACCATCCCAAAGGTCCTCGAGGGACCAGGGTCAGTCCACTCGCATCTATGGCCCTTTCTCTCCTGTTTCAGGCTATTCCGGTTCGATTTCGAGTAAGATCTTCCTATATCGCCTTAGATCTAGGGATTTCTAAGCCTACTTCTTCATCTCTGTGTAAGATATTCCATTTTTTCTAAACTAGGGTTTCCCAAAAATTTCTTTCTCCAAAACGTTTGATGATTTGAATGTTTAATCTTCTATTTCTTATGTGTTTTAACCGATTTCGTATAGGTTGCTTTAACCCTAACTAGTTTATGCTTAAAACCCTAATTTTTCAATATTTTGTTTGGCTTCTGAGTTACTTGTGCATGACTTTGTCTTATGCTTTGGTTCCTGTGATTTTTCTTTAGCCTAATTAGATGTCTTGTGATTTTTATCATGATACGCCTCTACTAAGGTTCTTGGTTTGACTTTTCTACTGATTCTATATGCCTATATTCATTTTGGCTATTCATAGTAAACCTATATTTTTCTCCTTAAATCAGTGTTGTTTTCTTGATTTACCAATTTGTTTCGTTAAAACTTATGTATTGAATCCTGACTATTCCTTTCTTGCCTTATTTTGTCTGCGATACTTGCTGACTTTTTACGTTATTTTCTCCTTAATTAAACCCTGGACTATTCTGAAATTCTTATTTTTGGTTTGATTTGAACTCTTTTCCTTAACAAAACCTTTGATTCTTACTTCGCCACTCAGTTTGATTGAACTTCTTACCTTAATTAGTTTTCTCTTGCCTTATTTGATTCAACGATGTTACTCGCTAATTCTTACTAATTATTTCCTTAATTGAACCCCTGCTCATTCACCCCTAATTACCTACCCTGTACCTAAGTCCTACTTGATTTCTTTCCTAAAATATCTGTCTTGCTTTTACCGATGATGGATTATCCCTTTATTAAGGGGAAAACTTTACTGATTTCATGTGTGTGACTGATTCTATAAATTTCCCTTATTGCTGCATAATTGATTCTTTACCTTATTTGTTTAATTCTTAATTACTATATATGCCCTTACCTATTCTCACTTCAAAAACACGAACAATAGTTCATAAACTACCACTTTTACACTATAAAAAAAGGCTCTCTCTGCTCTCTCTACTAATTGTGATCTCTGTTATTCTAGCGGACTGCAAGCCCAGGCTGGAAATTGCACAATACCTTTCTCACATCTTGTGTTTTCTTTCTTTAACTAGGTATGCTTCTGATTAATTTTAAGAATCTAAACCTATGTGTTTATTTACTTCCTTAGTACATATGGCTTGAGTCCATTCTTGCTTCTGTTTACTGCTTACCCAGCATGCCAAATATTGCCTATTCAAATATGTGATTAGCGTGTTCCCACTTTACTTGCTGGTTTGCTATCTTGTTTAAAATGTCTACATATGTAACTAGCATGTTTGACTGACTACTGTTTATCTAGCATGCCTAAACTCTACTTTTGTGTAATTAGCATACCTTCACTTGTTAATACTTTCCTAGCATAAGTCTTTGCCTATTCTGCCTCACTCCTGCTAAGTTAGCTAATCTTGCTAGAGTGACTCTAACTGTGTTGTTTAGATGTCCTCAACATGTTTCTGCTGTGATCTTTGTTGGATGACCTGCATTCTATGTAACCTACTAGTTCTGTGAAACCCCTTAAGAACTCTATACATCATGTTGTTTATGTGATCCATTAAGGAGTATTCTCTGTGTTCCAACCCCTCTTTCCTTGTATGAAAACTGTTTGCCAAAGTACTTCCTAAAGCCTGTTTGTTCTATGACTTGTGTTCTGATTGTAGATTGTTTTTCATACTTTCCTCAAAATGTTTATCAGTAAATCAGTACGGGTTTTCAGAAATTCTTTTCACTCCTAAGACCTTTCTTTATACTGTCTATTTAACTCTTTCAAACCATTATGCACTTTCACTTACTCCTAGATTATTAAGTTCTGCCCCTCTGGTATGTGTACTACTTAGAGACCCTTGATATCTCTCTAAACTCTGGCATATCAGGGATGACACTTCCACACTGCACATAAATCAGTTATTATTTGAGAAAGGTCTAGATGTGAGCACTACCCGGGATCCTTGAGGTCCTTAGGGATTTTTGACACACATAGACATGAAATTGACTATGGAACTTTGGGCATTTGAGACTACTGGAGGCTTGGAAATCACTTTGGGACTACTTCAGGCTCCCTATAGCTTAATTTCTATTCTATTTATGTAATTTTTATTCAATCATTGGTATGTAATGATTAATTGTAAACAAATATTGGGGTGACTAGTGAAAAGGGAGGATAGTTGTGTACTGTGGGTAAAGTTGGGTTGGTAACATGCATATGGGTCCATTTCGATTCAAATGTGTTTGTTAGATAACATACCTATAGGGTCTCTTTCGATTCAAATGTGTTCGTTAGATAATATGCCTATAGGATCTGCTTTGGTTTAAATGAGTTCTGATTGCTTTACTTTTTTTACATAATAAGAAGACATGCCTATAGAGTCTGATATCAGCTTAATTATAGAAATCATGCCTATAGGATCTAAAATCAGTTTATAGGAATCATGTCCGTAGGATCTAAAATAAATCAGTTTTAGTTAGATCTAAAATCAGTTTAACTTTGACTCGCGCATGTAAGTTCTAAATCAGATTAACTAACCTACTCATTTCTTTACATTGCGTTAAATAATATTACTAGAAATCATGCCTATAGGATCCAAATTACCCGTTTAAAATTATTTACTGATATACTACATTCCTGATTAATGATTAGATACCATGCTCATAGGATATCACTATTATATACCTAGACAAGCCTATAGGGTTATTAAAAATCCTGCAACTGTAAAACTATGTTCTGTTATCTGTGATTGCTCATATTCAACATGTATAAAATCAGTAGGCAAGCTGAATAGGTTTCTGACACTTTGGTCTAAACTTAATATTGCATATTCTCTGCTCACCTAGACATCCTGTTCTAGAGTTCCTCTTAAATATCTAAAAACTGTTGTTTGAGATGTGCACTTACTTGTTCTGTTTGTGGAGGTAAAATGTGAGCCTTTAATTGTTTCCTCTTTAATGTAGTCCTAATTGTTTTGATTGACGCCTATATTTTCTCCTTTAAGTACCTTAGGATGGTATAGAATTACCTAAATTAAAGGTCCTAAATACCCCAGGTCCACAAGGAAGGGACGAGTAGTGCACGCATAAGATATCTTTCAAGGTTGCTAGAACGCTTTAGGCTATGACCAAGGGGAGAGAATTGGGTAGTAAGGATATGATGACTACGCGCTTATGTCACGTGTAGCCCCTCATTGAGGAGTGATTATCGGGCATTGTGTGGGTATGATCCTGTAGGCTAACCAACCTAGGACCCCTCTTTCCCAACTTCCATTGTTTAAATGAATTTACTTTTCTTTACATATGTGCAAATTGTTCAAACCTTTTCCCTTGTTTTCATTACTTGAATCATACATGTACTTAGAATGTCAAAACATGGCTTTATTTGCGAGTATGTGTTAAAACTGTTTATTTGTTAAAATGACTAATTCACATAGTTTAAGTTCGGTCGGGACCCACCGTTGTGGACCGCGAGCGGTGCCTAACACCTTCCCCTCAAGGTTATTTCGAGCCCTTACCCTAATCTCTGGTAATGCAAATTAGTTACACGAGTTAATCACTCTAGGTGTCCTAACGCACCATAATCCGTTAGGTGGCGACTCTCCAAATAACCAAATTCCCAAAACGAAACGAGTTATTCCCCCATGAATGTCAAAACCCGGACTCCTGCGAGGGAAAAAGGGGGCGCGACAGCATGTCGACTCTGCTGGGGATATTTTAGGCTCTTACCATAACAGACTTTTCTTTTGTGAATTAGTCCAAACATGCTCTATCCCACGTACCCTTTTCCCTTATTTGAATTTAACTGTCTATTTTCAAGCAATTATGATTCTTTTATTCCTGAAACTAACTTGTCTCTTTGTTTTCCTTTATGTAATCGTCTTTCAATTATTTAAATACCGCATTTATCATTTCTTACGTGCAAATACTTGACAACATGCTATTTATTGTTGCATAAATCATGCTCAACATCATACTCCACTCGTGCGTAATTAATCCTATAGCAATGCTTGATGAGTGTTTGCGCTTTTCCTATATATCACCCTTTAAATGCGGAAAGACGTATTTGTGGTAAAACTAGTCGATCAGCGGTGCGTTCGAAGGTTCCGTGCCTTTCCCCCTCGAGTTATCCACTTGAGGGTCCCAGCCTAGACCTCTATAGCAGCCTTACTCTGGTTAATTGTACATGCATCATGGTCAAACCTAGCCGGGTTAATATGTTGTCCACATAATAACCCTTTAAGACAAGCCTTGTCCAAAAGTCCATCGGGTTTTCCATAATTCCAATGGACGTAACCACGATTATGTGATTAATTTGGAGAAATAAGTGCCAATATGCTAATCACTATTGTATAAATAGACGGACCTGGATGGGGAAAAGGCCTAACCTTCTTTGTTTTGCAGAAAATGAGGCACGAAGTCCCTAGATTTGGTATGGTCGGTAGCATACCCTCACTTTTGGTAGATTGGTGGAGGGATCTTCCTTCGTGTGACCAAAACCATGTGAAACGAGTCTTAGGAAACTTGCCTTCTCTGTTGGACCTTCAGCCCAACAAAATGTTGATCGAGGCTACAACTATCTTTTGGGACAAGAAAAGGGATGTGTTCCATTTTGGGAACATAAAAATGACTCCCGTCCTAGAAGAAATAGGAGGATTTTCTGGGTTGCCTTGGGATAGCCCTAATCTTTTAGCACCTGAAAATCGCACTACTAGGGGATTTTTGAAAATGATGGGGCTGAAGAAGAACGACAACTTGAAATGCCTAAAGGACTACTGCATACTTTTTGAGTTCCTTTATGAAAGATACGGTTACAGTAGCTCCTACCATATTTTTGATGGTGAGTTCTCAATCACTTCTTTAGGTTAGATTCATCGTAGGGTCTTCGTGTTTATTATGTTTTTCTTGGGCATGCTGGTATTCCCAATCCAAGGGGATAGGATCCATACTAGGCTGGTCATGGTGACCAAAACTCTGATAGACGGGATTGAGGGAGAGACATACACTATTATCCCTATGATCATTGCAGACATGTACCGGGCTTTGGAGCGATGTCAGAAGGGGTTCAGGTTCTTCGGGGTTGTAACTTGCTGCTGCAGGTCTGGTTGTTGGAATATCTCCAAAAGGGACAATACTGTCAAGAATTTCCACAAAGGCCGTGGAATTATCACATAGCTTTCCATCATCCCAAAAGAATGAACTATATTCCAGACATGTTTTCTCAGCTAGAGGAGACTATGGGATGGGTACAACTTTTCGAAAATTTGACCGAGGATCAAGTCTAGTGGATGTTCGAGTGGTTCCCTACCGATGAATTCATCATCAGATCCAGGGATTTTCTGCACTTGGTGTTGATTGGGTTGAGGTGCATATACCCTTACGCTCCTCTCAGGGTTATGAGACAAGCAGGCATGAGACAAATCATACCACGAGTTGCTAAAATGCCTCACTTCAGAGCCAATTTCTAAGGTGACTCCATCCCATATAAGAATGAAGCGCAACACATGTGGACCTTGAAGATTATTGTGGAGAAGGATACTATTGAGCCAGACCGATATCACGCAGGCCACTCATACCTTTACCCTTCATGGTTGGAGGACAATATAACTAGGGTTATTAAGCCAAGGGCTGGGCCAGGAAACAAGGTCATAGACGAGGACGCTGAAGCTGAGGTGAAGTACAGCAAGCTGCGAAAAAGAGTTTGAGAGTCTGAAGCCGAGCATATGGCACTACACAAGGCTGATATGGAGATGATTAACGAGTGGAAAGAAAGAGCTGTTAAATCCAGCGAAGCACTGGAATATCTGGAGTATAGTTTAATGGAGTTTGAAGGGAAGATGAGAAAAAAGGCCACTGACTGCCAAAACGCTGACGGAAACAAAGGAGGGCATCTTGCAAGGGCATTCTTGCTGCTAAACCTACGCAATTTGGGAGAGTTGATTGACAAGAGCATCCAGTATGGAGAGGGTCCTTCTAGGACCAAAGAGATTAGATTTACTTGCTTTTCAAATATAATAACGCTAAGAGACATTAGTGACATTATCTTATTTAGTTTCGTTTTTGTTCGTTTACTTTTACATTAATGAAATGAGACAATTATTGGCACTAAATTTCACCAAATTTATTTGTCACTAGGCCTACCTCAGGCATAATGAGGTTCCCAAATTAGGACGCAAATTCACATTCCCGCAATATGTGTTTAAATACTTCAAACATTTCAGAATCCTTACTGAGTTATTTACCTTTTGTTTTTCTTTATTTCTTATTCCCATCCCCTAAGGTTGGTTCACTCATACTGGCATCGTCAACATATCATAACAAATCTAGAGGCCCTCCACCTCCTCCTCCTCTAAGCAATACAAAAGGTAAAGGAAAAGCAAAAATGGAAGAATTAAGTGGCATTCGAAGGGATAATGCTGAGTACGCAGAAAGTTCAAACGGTCGGAGTACTTCGGCACCAAATGATCTCGTATTGAGGTTGGAACAAAAGGTATTGGAGCTACAAGGAGAGCTTGAGTAGGTCTGCAACTTGGCAAATTTATCACTCACCCTTAATGTCCCCGATATCAACCAACAAATGCAAAGAACCCAACACCTCCCCAAAACACACCAAACCAACATCCGCAAAACCCTCTTACATCGCATCAAAAAACAATCCCACCCCAAAATCCAATACCCTACCAATACCAACTCTGCCACAACATCACCATCAACCAATTCAGTACCCACTAACCACCACTTATCACACTCCCCAGAACACACCACAACCCATTCTTGACCCTCAAAACTCCACCAATGACCACCACTACACCCAAGCACCTGGCACTCACCAAAACAAGCCCATATACGTGAAAACTATACCTCACTCTATCTAACCAAACTCCTATACACCAGAATCCTCCGAGAAGGACCTTCTCATTAAAAATATAGCTGAAGAACTCAAGAAGTTGACAAGTCGAGTTCAGGATGTCGAAGGCGGCAAAGGAATAAAAGGTTTGAATTATGAAGACTTATGCATACATCCAAATTTAGAACTACCAGAGGGTTACAAACCTCCCAAGTTTGAAATGTTTGACGGTACAAGTGATCCCAGGGTTCATTTGAGAACCTATTATGACAAGCTTGTTGGGGTCGGAAATGAAGTAGGATCCGGATGAAGCTCTTTATGAGAAGTCTTACGGGAGATGCTTTGTCCTGGTACATCATCCAGGATCCTAAGAGATGGTCCAACTGGGTGAGTATGGCATCTGATTTCATGGATCGATTCAGGTTCAATACAAAAAATGCACCAGATGTTTTCTACATCCAGAGCCTTAAGAAGAAGCCCACCGAGACTTTTTGCTAGTACGCTACTCGTTGGAGGTTGGAAGCGGCCAATGTCAGGCCATCTTTGGACGAGGAACAGATGAACAAGTTCTTCGTCAGAGCATATGATCCACAATATTATGAAAGGTTGATGGTTATCGAAAATCATAAATTCTCTGATATCATCAAAATCAGAGAAAGAATCGAAGAAGGAATCAAGAGCGGGATGGTGACAAACTTTGAGGCATTATAGGCCACAAACAAGGCATTACAATCATGCGGCATATCAAAGAAAAGAGACGTTGGGGCAGTAATGGTAGCTCAAGGCCCGAAATCTCCACTTATATATCAAACACCTCCACCCATATATCAGACACCTCCACTCACATACCAAGCACCACCACCCACATATCAATCCTCATCTCCCAGATATTCCCAACCAGCCACTACCTATCATACCTATAATTCCCAACCATCTTATTTCCAGTCACCTCCAACTCGCCAAAATTTTCCAAGACCACGACCAAACTTTGACCGCAAGCCACCTAGATAGTACACTGCTATTGCTGAACCCATCGACCAGCTGTATGAAAGGTTGAAAGCCGCTGGTTAAGTCACCCCTATTCCCGTTGTGGCATTATAGAATCCGTCCCAATGGGTCAACCCAAACAAAACCTGTGCATACCATTCTGGTATGAAAGGGCACGCCATTGACGAATGCCAAACATTGAAAGATAAGATCTAGACGTTGATTGACAACAAGGTTATATAGGCAAAAGAAGTTGCACCCAATGTCCGCAACAACCCCCTCCTTGATCATAGGGGTGGCGTGGTACATGTGATAGAAACGGATGAGGAATGGGATCCTGAGGGGTCAATTGGGCTTATTCAAAAAGGTGATGACTTTAAGCTTGCAGTCACACTTACTACCATTGTAGTACAGACTCAGTCGCTGCTCGAAGTTGAGATAATTGCATAAGTTCCATTTGAGGTAGAGGTAGCTCCGCCTGCGGCCACCCCTGTTCCATTTGAAGTGAAAGTGGCCACACCTTTCACGGTGACAGTATCAACCGCACCTCCTTTTGACTCAAAAGCAATACCCTTAGATTATGTTGCCGAGACTAGGAGAAAAGGGAAGGCAAAGATGGAGGAATCCGATGCTGCACAAGGAATGACCAGGACCCGGAGGATCTATACACCTGAACACTTGGGAGGACCAAGTAAGGATGCTGCTACCAAGCAGCCTGTCATTGAAACAGGACCAGATGACCTTTGGAGGAAAGTGAAAGCAAGCGAATATTCCGTCATTGATCATTTGAACAAAACCCCAACTCAGATATCCATACTGTCATTGTTGCAAAATTCAGAGGCACATAAGAATGCTTTGATGAAGGTGTTGAGTGAAGCCTACATGCCTAACAATATCACATGCGGAGAGATGGCCAATATGGTAGGGCAGGTGCTAAAAAGTCATAAGATAATCTTGCACGAAGATGAGTTGCCGCCTGAAGGGTTGAATCACAATAGAGCATTGCATATCACAGTGCAATTTGAAGACAAGTTCATTGCTAGGGTCTGGATTGATGGAGTTTCAAGCCTCAATATTTGTCCGTTGGATACTCTGAAAAGACTGGGCAAAGGTTTCCATGAAATACGGTCAGGGTGCATGAATGTGAAAGCTTTCAATGGGTCCCAAAGGGCCACGATTGGGGAAATTAATCTTTGTCTACAGATGGGGCCAACTTGGTTCGACATTGAATTTCAGGTGCTCGACATACCAGCCTCATACAATCTACTGTTAGGCCGACCATGGATACATATCGCCGGGGCCGTGACTTCTACACTACATCAGGCCGTGAAATTTGAATGGAACCATCAAGAGGTGATCATTCACGGAGATGGAAGTAACCCTATTTACACCAGTCAAACCATCTCGGTTATTGGAAACATAAGAAGGTTAGGAGGAGAAACCTATCATCACATCGAACATGTCAATGCCGTTGAAAAGGACAAATGGTGGAGTAGCAAAATAAAAAGCATTCTAGCATGGTCCGGGTATGAACCCGACAAAGGGCTTGGAAAGAATCTCCAGCGTATTACTAAGTCGATACAGCTAAAGCGTCACGATACTACCTTCGGACTTGGATATCAGTATACATGACAGGAGTATGATGATTGATCGCCTCCATGGCGCTGACCTTATTACCCTCTCGAGCAACCGGTGCCGCATCTGGATTGGACTTTTCACCAAGCTGACACAATATGGGGAACTGCAGAAGAAGAAGCATTAGCGGGGTTGAGGAATCTGTTCTTGGAGGATAAAGGCATGGACTGCAATGCAATAATTGAGGAGGAGAAGGAAGAAGGCCTCACTATTCAAATTGGACCGCTACACCATCCCGGGCCCGCCGAGTCCCTAGGTAGTTTGGCAGATTTTATTCCTATAACCATTCTAGGCATTTGAGATTTTCAGTAATTTTGTTTTTTAAATACTTGCTTGTTTCAAAATAAATGCTCGAGTCATCGAGCCATACTCGTTTGGATGTATTAAGTATTAATCAAATGCATTGCTCTTTATTAGTTATTATTATCTTTTATATTTTTCTTTCCACAACGTTATTGTTACTTTTTCTGATGAATTAGTGACTGTGACATGTAATGAGGCAACACAACATGAGAATAGTCATTCAGATGAAGAAGATGAGATACCTAAGGAAGTTGTCAGGGAATTTGAAAACTTTGAGAATAATCCTAAGTCCAACCTGGACAAAACCGAAGCAATAATTTTGGGGGACGCCGAAACCGTCAAGGAGACTCACGTTAGCATTCACTTATCGCTGACAGAGAAAGAAGAATACATCCATTTTCTAAAGGAATATGAGGACATTTTTCCATGGTCATATGATGACATGACCGGTTTGAGCACGTACATAGTGGCTCACAAGTTGCCTACTAATCCCATGTGTCCACCGGTGAAGTAGAGACTCAGAAAATTCAAACCAGATATGAGCCTGAAAATCAAGGAGGAAGTTACTAAGCATATCAAAGCCAAAGTTCTCAAGGTGGTTGAGTACCCAACTTGGTTAGCCAACATTGTGCCAGTTCCGAAGAAAGATGGGAAAGTTAGAGTATGTGTTGCCTATCAGGATTTAAACAGAGCTAGTTCCAAGGATGACTTCCCACTACTGAATATACACATCCTGATCGACAATTGTGCCAAGCATGAACTCCAATACTTTGTAAATTGCTTTGCGGGTTATCACCAGATCTGGATGGATAAAAAAGGTGCGGAGAAAACCGCTTTTATTACACCATAGGGGGTATACTACTACAAGATGATGCCATTCAGTCTAAAGAATGCTGGGGCTACTTACATGAGAGCCATGATAGCCATATTCCATGATATGATACACAAAGAAATAGAGGTGTATGTGGACGACTTCATTATCAAATCCAAGAGGGCCACATATAAGAAAGTTCTTTGATAGATTAAGGAGGTACAACTTGAAACTGAATCCCGCAAAGTGTGCATTCGGGGTCCCCATAGGAAAGTTACTGGGATTCATTGTCAATCATCGAGGGATCGAGCTGGATCCGTCTAAAGTCATGGTTATTCAGGAATTACCGCCTCCTAGGAGCAAAAAGGATGTGATGAGCTTCATAGGACGTCTCAACTATATCAGTAGCTTCATAGCACAGTCCATAGTTATATGTCATCCCATTTTCAAGATGCTGAGGAAAGACGCTGAAACAAGCTGGACTGAGGATTGTCAGAAAGCTTTTGACAAAATCAAGGAGTACCTGTCCACACCAACAGTCTTGGACCTGCCAGAACCGAAACGACCTTTGCTACTCTATATATCTGTATTAGACGGAGCCTTTGGATGTGTTCTGGGACAACATGATGAGATAGGGAGAAAAGAGTAAGTCATATATTACTTGAGTAAGAAATTCACGCTTTATAAAGCACGATACTCTCTACTAGAACGCACTTGCTGTGCTTTGACCTGGATGGCCCAGAAGTTGAGGCATTACTTCTGTGCCTATAGTACATACCTTATATCCAGGATGGACCATTTGAAGTACATATTTCAGAAACCCATGCCGGCTGGAAAGTTAGCCAAATGGTAGATACTATTGAGTGAGTTCGATATCATCTACGTAACTCAAAAGGCGGTCAAAGGGCAAGCATTGGCAGATCATCTTGCTGAAAATCCAGTGGGAGGAGCATACGAACCTTTGAAAATGTATTTTCCTTATGAAGAGGTATCATTCGTAGGAGAGGACATTACCGAAGCATATGACGATTGGAGGTTGTTCTTTAACGGAGCTGCAAATTTCAAAGGAGTGGGCATTGAGCAGTTTTGGTATCAGAAACAGGTCAACATTATCCGGTATCTTCTAAACTCAAATTTCCCTGCACCAACAATATGGAAAAATATGAAGCCTGCATACTACGACTAAACATGGCAATCGACATAAATATTCAAGAGCTGCTGGTAATTAGTGATTCAGATTTGCTCGTGCACCAGTCATAAGGAGAATGAGCCATCAAAAATTCCAAGGTATTTGCACCATGTGCAGGAATGGAGAAAGATGTTCATGAAGATAAAGTTCCGACATGTGCCCAGAATTCAGAATGAGTTTGCCGATGCATTGGCCACTTTGTCATCCATGATACAACATCCGGATAAGAACTTCATTGATCCTATCCCAATGAGAATTCATAATCAGCTAGCATATTGTGCCTATGTTGAGGAAGAGACGAATGGAAAGCCTTGGTTCCATGACATCAATGAGTATTTGGCGAAAGGAGAATATTCGGAGCATGCAAACCACACTCAGAAATGTACACTCCGGAGATTGTCCAATCACTTCTTCCACAGCAGAGGAAACTTGTACAGGAGAACTCCTGATTTCAGATTGCTAAGATGTGTCGACGCAAAAAAAGCTTCTAAACTACTTGAGGATATACATGTTGGGACTTACGGCCCGAACATAAATGGTTTTGTCTTTGCCAAGAAGATACTTAGGGCCGGTTACTTTTGGATGACCATGGAGACAGATTATGTTCAATATGTCCGCATATGCTATCAATGCCAAGTGCATGTCCATATTGTAAAAGTACCGCCAAATGAGCTCAATGCAACAAGATCACCTTGGCCATTCGCCTCCTGGGGAATGTATGTCATCGGTCAGATTGAGCCCACTGCTTCAAACGAGCACATGTTTATTCTAGTGACCATTGATTACTTCACAAAATGGGTAGAGGCTGCATCTTACAAAGCTGTAACCAAGAAAGTCGTCGCAGACTTTGTAAAAGATCGTTGTGTTTGCAAATTCGAAGTTCCAGAGTCTATTATCACTAATAATAAGCCAATCTCAACAGTGATCTAATGAAGGCCATGTGTGAAACTTTCAAAATCAAACACAAGAATTCCACAACCTATAGACCTTAGATGAATGGAGACGTAGAAGCAACCAACAAAAACATCGAGAAGATACTAAGGAAGATGGTAGAAAACCATAAGCAATGGCACGAGAAACTACACTTTGCTTTGTTGGGATACCGCACTACAGTTCGCATATCAACCGGGACAACTCCTTACATGCTGGTTTATGGTACCGAAGTTGTCATCCCAGTCGAGGTAGAAATCCTTTCTTTGAGGATCATACATGAGGCTGAACTCAGCGATGCAGAATAGATAAGGAGCCGCTATGAACAATTGGCCCTTATATATGGAAAAAGGAGGATCGCAGTATGTTACGGTCAGCTTTACTAGAACAGAATGTCTAGAGCTTTCAATAAAAGGGTCAAACCAAGGCAATTTGCACCAGGACAACTGGTACTGAAGAAGATCTTCCCACATTAAGATGAAGCCAAAGGGATATTCTCTCCCAACTGGCAAGGTCCTTACATGGTTCACAAGGTGCTAACAGGAGGAGCACTCATACTTGCAGAGATGGATGGAGAAATCTGGCCAAAACCAATCAATTCAGACACAGTCAAGAGATACTACACTTGACCTGATTCCCGTTTAAGAGGGAATACGAAGGAAGCCTTATGGGTTCGGTCATATCATAATAAAATTTCCATTTCCCCAAAGATCAGAAACTGGGGCAGAATTTTAAGGAGGACCCTCAAAATTCCGGAGCAAGTCCAGCCAATGCCAACATATACCAGATGGTTAGAAATTGGTTAAGAAACTGGGGCAGAATTTTGAGAAGGATTCTCAAAATTCCGAGGAAGGTTCAACAAAGTTCGCAAACGGCCGAAGGATCATCTAACAAACTGGGGCAGAATTTTGAGGAGGACCCTCAAAATTCTAACAAGAGGAAGCTGCAGTGTCTCTAAAATGCATTACAGTCACTAGTTCATCTAAAATTACTTGATATTTCAATATATTTTTAAAACAACTCTATTTTATCAATAATTGCATATTTTCGAAAACTCTATTTTTATAACAATCAGGTGTTACCCAGGGAAACTCAAATAAGGCCTCCAGAACGGAATAAAGCAAGGCCATCAAATAGAAGCACGAACCAACCTCCCCTCACAAAACTTACAATTTTTCTTGGAACGCAGGCACGTTTGACGTAGCGATAGTATTCGCAAACATGTATGCACAAAGCAAATTCACTATCAATCCGGCCATCAGACACCGAATATATCTCCAGCTAAGAAATATACTACTTCTATTTGTTACTTGCTCTTTGCATGGGACTAAGCCTTGTCCCGCATACTTGCATGAGGCTAATCCCTGCCTCCATACCTACATGAGGCTAATCCCTGCTTCCATATCTACATGAGGCTAATACTTGCCTCTATACTTGCATAAGGCTAATCCTTGCCTCTATATTTGCATGAGGCTAATCCTTGCCTCCATACTTGCATGAGGCTAATCCTTGCCTCCATATTTGCCTGAGGCTAATCCCTACCTCCATATTTGCCTGAGGCTAATCTCTGCCTCTATATCTACATGAGGCTAATCCTTGCCTCCATATCTGCATGAGGCTAATCCCTGCCTCTATATCTGCATGAGGTTAATCCTTGCCTATCTGTCTGCATAAGGCTAATCCTTGCCTCCATATCTGCATGAGGCTAATCCTTGCCTCTATACCTGCATGAGGCTAATTCCTACCTCCACATTTGCATAAGGCTAATCGCTACCTCCACATTTGCATGATGCTAATCCCTGCCTCCACATTTGCATAAGGCTAATCGCTACCTCCACATTTGCATGATGCTAATCCTTGCCTCCACATTTGCATGAGACTAAGCATTGTCCTTCCTTGCATAAATATTGCTCTATTCCAGTACTTTCTATTTGCTTTTCAATCAGGCTAAGCACTGCCCTTCATTTCACAAGACTAAGCCTCGTCTTGTTAACATCATATTATTTCATCTCATGGGCTGAAATATCACCAATATCCAAAGGCATCATAGTCTGAAAGGCATCATCCTCATAGCCGGAAGACACCATGACATGGCCTGAGGATCTCTCAAATTCACATATCATTATTCAAAGGCATCATGGTTCGGAGGCACCATACGTATGTCCCGAGAACACCATTTCATGGCCTGCAAATCCCTCACTAAACAATTCATGGCCCATGACATCATGGTCCGAGGACATCATCCTTAACCATCCAAAGACAACTTTCATGGTCCAGCAAGCAACCGCTATCCTAGCAGGAGCGACCTCGCTCCAGTTCCTTCAACTATCTCAAACCTAGACCATTCACCATAACCACTAATGCATCCACTCCAAAATCTCGTGTCCGTTCTTGTAATGACATCATCGGTATATTCTGCAAATGAATCCAGAACTACATATGGCTTGATTCCTGTAAAACCAGGGATATGTAGGCAGCTCAAAGACCAAAGTTCGGCCTCTGTCTTTCAAAATATCCCATCTGGTCAAAATTGGCCATCATTTCTTTACCCGAAAACTCTTTTCATTCTTCCCGGATAAAGAGGGGCAGCTGTTGATACCCAATTTTTCCCATAATATTTCAAAACTATACCTGGGCATCAATTAGTATTTTTCATACAATTTCTGCATTTTTAAATATTTTAACTAATTTCTTCCAGCATTTATTTTATAAAACAACCACTAAATTGCATCACAAATAGTTTTATAATAATTTTTGTGGCTTAATTCTATTATTTGCATTTGAACCAAGTTTCAATTATTGCACAAAAAGCCACATTTGTATTTTTAGAATGAAACTATAATTACTTTGCAACTATAGCCTATGCATGCATTATTACATTATTTGACTGGAAAATAGCCTTTTATATTTTTAAAATATTAAGCAATTATTTTAAAATATTTTCAGGCATAAAAATCATTTTTTACAAACTATTAGTTATTTTTAAAATAGTTCTATCAATTAAATAAGGTATTTAACAAATGGCCCCTATTTTCAAATTTAGCCTAATTACCCAACCCAATTTTAACCCCTTATAAAGCAGCCCAGAAACCCCAGGCCCAATACCCACCTACCCGACCCAATACCCGGCCAAATCCTGGCCGTTGATCATTTTGATCAATGGTCCAGATTCACCCTTACCTAAATTAAACCTAATGACCCCCCTAAGCCTTTCAGTTCCCCTCCTCACACACCGACATCTGATCCTCTCTTCTCTCAAAAGCTCTCAAGTCCTAACCCTAGCTCACCATCATCCCCGTTCATCTGCTGCTGTTCAAGGTGTTTCCCCACCACCATCAGGCCTCTAATGGCCTCCCTTATATTGGTATTGCCATCCCTAAGGTCCTCGAGGGACCAGGGTCAGTCCACATGCATCTATGGCCCTTTCTCGCCTGTTTCAGGCTGTTCCGGTTCGATTTCGAGTAAGATCATCCTATGTTGCCTTAGATCTAGGGATTTCTAAGCCTACTTCTTTATCGTTGTGTTGTTCTTCTCGAAATCCTAATTTCTTCCTTATGAACTTCTTATATCTGTACAGACCTGAGATGGTTTGGACCTATTTCACATGAGTTTTATAAGAACCGTCTGATTTTTGAATGATTTTCCATTTTTTCTAAACTAGGGTTTCTCGAAAATTTCTTTCTCCAAAACATTTGATGATTTGAATGTTTAATATTCTATTTCTTATGTGTTTTAACCGATTTCGTATAGGTTGCTTTAACCCTAACTAGTTTATGCTAAACACCCTAAATTTTTCAACATTTTGTTTGGCTTCTGAGTTACTTGTGTACCGACTTTGTTTTATGCTTTGGTTCCTCTAATTTTTCTTTAGCATAATTAGATGTCTTGTGATTTTTATCATGATTTGCCTCTACTAAGGTTCTTGGTTCGACTTTTCTACTGATTCTATATGTCTATATTCATTTTGGCTATTTATGGTAAACCTATATTTTTCTCCTTAAATCAGTGTTGTTTTTTTGATTTACCAATTTGTTTCGTTAAAACTTATGTGTCGAATCCTGACTATTCCTTTATTGCCTTATTTTGTCTGCGATACTTGCTGACTCTTTATGTGATTTTCTCCTAATTAAACCCTGGACTATACTGAAGTTCTTATTTTTAATTTGATTTGAACTGTTTTCCTTAACAAAACCTTTGATTCTTACTTCTTCACTCAGTTTGATTGAACTTCTTACCTTAATTAGTTTTCTCTTACCGTATTTGAATCAATGATGTTACTTGATGATTCTCACTAATTGTTTCCTTAGATGAACTCCTGCTCATTCACCCCTAATTACCTACTATGTACCTAAGTCCTACTTGATTTCTTTCCTTAAATATCTGTCCTGCTTTTACCGATGATTGATTATCCCTTGATTAAGGGGAAGACTTTATTGATTTCAAGTGTGTGACTGATTCTGTAAATTTCCCTAATTGCTACATAATTGATTCTTTACCTTATTTTGTTTAACTCTTGATTACTATATATGCCTTTTCCTATTCTCACTTCAAAAACACGAACAATAGTTCAGAAACTACCACTTTTACACTCTAAAAAAGGCTCTCTTTGCTCTCTCTGCTACTTGTGATCTCTGTTATTTTAGCCATCTGCAAGCCAAGGCTAGATATTGCACAATACCTTTCTTACATCTTGTGTTTTCTTTCTTTAACTAGGTATGCTTCTGATTAATTTTAAGAATCTAAACCTTTGTGTTTATTTACTGCCTTAGTTCATATGGCTTGAGTCCATTCTTGCTTCTGTTTATTGCTTACCCAGCATGCCAAATACAACCTACTCAAATCTGTGATTAGCATGTTCCCACTTTACCTGCTTATTTGCTATCTTGTTTAACATGTCTACATATGTAACTAGCATATTTGACTGACTACTGTTTATCTAACATGCCTAAACTCTACTTTTGTGTAATTAGCATGCCTTCACTTGTTAATACTTGCCTAGCATAAGTCCTTGCTTGTTCTGCCTCACTCCTGCTAAGTTAGTTTATCTCCCTAGAGTGACTCTAGCTATGTTGTTTAGATGTCCACAACATGTTTCTGCTGTGATCTTTGCTGCATGACCTGCATTCTATCTAACCTACTAGTTCTGTATAACCCCTTAAGAACTCTATGCATCATGTTGTTTATGTTCTCCATTAAGGAGTATTCTCTATGTTGCCAACCCCTCTTTCCTTGTGTGAAAGTTGTTTGCCACAGTACTTCCTAAATCTTATTTGTTCTATGACTTGTGTTCTGATTGCAAATTGTTTTTCATACTTTTCTCAAACTGTTTTATCACTAAATCAGTATTTGTTTTCAGAAATTCTTTTCACTCCTAAGACCTTTCTTTATTCTGTAAATTAAACTCTTTCAAACCATTATGCACTTTCACTTACTTCTATATTATTAAGTCCTGCCCCTCTGGTATGTGTACTGCTTAGAGACCCTTGAGATCTCTCTGAACTCTGGCATATCAGGGATGACACTTCCACACTGCACATAAATCAGTTATTATTTGAGAAAGGTCTAGGTGTGAGCACTGTCCGGGGTCCCTGAGGTCCTTAGGGAACTTTGACACACCTAGACATGAAATTGGCTATGGAACTTTGGGCATTTGAGACTACTGGAGGCTTGGAAATCACTTTGGTCCTACTTCAGGCTCCCTATAGCTTAATTTTTGTTCTATTTCTGTTATTTTTATTCAATCATTGGTCTCTAATAATTAATTGTAAACAAATATTCGCGTGACTAGTAAAAAGGGAGGGTAGTTGTGTACTGTGGGTAAAGTTCGGTAGATAACATGCCTATAGGGTTCATTTCGATTCAAATGTGTTTGTTAGATAACATACCTATGGGGTCCCTTTCGATTCAAATATGTTCGTTAGATAATATGCCTATAGGATCTGCTTTGGTTTAAATGTGTTCTGATTGCTTTAGTTTTTTACATAATTAGAAGCCATGCCTATAGGGTCTGAAATCAGCTTAATTGTAGAAATCATGCCTATAGAATCTAAAATCAGTTTATAGAAATCATGTCCATAGGATCTAAAAAAAATCAGTTTTAGTTAGATCTAAAATCAGTTTAACTTTGACATGTGCCTGTAAGTTCTGAATCAGATTAATTAACCTACTAGTTTGTTTACACTACGTTAAATAATATTACTCGAAAGCATGCCTATAGGATCCAAATTACCCGTTTAATTTTTTTTACTGATATACTGCATTCCTGATTAATGATTAGATACCATGGTCATAGGATATCACTATTATAGGCCTAGACAAGCCTATAGGGCGATTAAAAATCCTGCAACTATAAAACTATGTCCTGTTATCTTTGATTGCTCATATTCAACATGTATAAAATCATAGGCAAGTTGAATAGGTCTTTGACACTTTGGTCCAAACTTAATATTGCATATTCTCTGCTCACCTAGACATCCTTTTCTAGAGTTCCTCTTAAATATATGAAAACTGTTATTTGAGACGTGCACTTACTTGTTCTGTTTGTGGAGGTAAAAGGTGAGCCCTTAATTGTTCCCTCTTTAATGCAGTCCTAATTGTTTTGGTTGACGCCTAGATTTTCTCTTTTAAGTACTTTAGGATGGTCTAGAACTACCCAAATTAGAGGTCCTAAATACCTCCAGGGCCACAAGAAAGGGACGGGTAGTGCACGCATAAGATATCTTTCAAGGTTGCTAGAACGCTTTAGGCTATGACCAAGGGGAGAGAATTGGGTAGTAAGGATACAATGAGTACACGCTAATGTCACATGTAGCCGCTCATTGAGGAGTGATTACCGGGCATTGTGTGGGTATGATCCTGTAGGCTAACCAACCTATGACCCCTCTTTCCCAACTCCTGCTGCTTAAATGAATTTACTTTTTTTTACATATGTGCAAATTGTTCAAACCTTTTCCCTTGTTTTCATTACTTGAATCATACATGTACTTAGAATGTCAAAACATGCCTTTATTTGCGAGTATGTGTTACAACTATTTATTTGTTAAAATGACTAATTCACATAGTTTAAGTTCGGTCGGAACCCACCGTTGTGGACCGCGAGCGGTGCTTAATACCTTCCCTCAAGGTTATTTCGAGCCCTTACCCTAATCTCTGGTAATGCAAATTAGTTACATGAGTTAATCGCTCTAGGTGCCCTAACGCACCATTATCTGTTAGGTGGCGACTCTCTAAATACCCAAATTTCCAAAAAAAACGAGTTATTCCCCCATGAATGTCAAAACTCGGACTCCCGCGAGGGAAAAAGGGTGCGCGACAATTACATGCACTATACACTACCTCTTTACTGTCCAAATTCTGGTTGTCTGACTAACTGGCATGATAATTCATCGGTATAGCGCATGATACATGCTCTATATGCTCTATTGTTTTACTTTTTGAATCACGACCCTGAAATTGTACGACAAAGCACCTATCGTATGCATATTTTTTGGGTGCCAAAGGCACTTATAGTTGCTTACTAAAGTCGAACATCCATTCTTGAAGAAATCCTTCTTGAGTAAATTTGAACCAATTTGCCTTTGTTCTTCAGCATCATTTATATTTTTCTTCCTCTTCATCAATCTATACAAATTTCCCTTTGAATCTTTCTACGATGAATGATGAGCGAAAAGTTAGCGAGATTATGGCGAAGAATAACTCAATACACTATAGTTGTTCTCCATAAAGTATTGTTAAGTTTTTACTTATATTGGAGTATCACATATTGGTATCTCTAATTTGTAAAAGAATGAGTGCGAGTAAATGTTCAATGAATTTTAAGACAACTAGAAGATACACGTATTCGCTTAGTCCACAAGGTGTGGCCTGTTATGCCGAGTTTAACATCGATGATGATGAAACTATGCAAGATTTTTTAAGGACTCGGATGAACGCAAGGATGTTCTTGTCATAAGCATGTTGAAAACTTGTGTAAAATCCGAACACGAGTAAGACTAATGTGTTACAAATTACGACTAACATTAAATCATCTAGAGGAGCTTTCAGAGTTGTCTTATCAGAGCAGGTTCTGTATGAGAGCCTGGCCTGATCTGAACGTATCTCTATGGCTTAATGAGGAGCAAGGGAAAAACTTCTCGCCAATGCAGTAACATGGAGGGTCGACAAGTTTATAGAATTCAAAGCCTGAGTAGTAAATACTTACTTTCTTGTAGTGTAACTATTTATTTTATATGTATAATAATATGAATTTTACTAGTTATGAACAAATCAATAATGAGAATCTATCTACTTTTGGAGGGATGGGTCATGCTTGTCCATCCTCAAGTCATCAACAATTTGATAATCTTGGGAATTTTCCTTATTTTGGAAGGATGGATAATGTTGTTTCATCTGGGAGACCGCATCATCTGCAATCTACAATTATGAATGGTAGATTTAAGCTTTAAAGTTAATAAATTGCATTAAGACGTACAAGATATTAATTATTCGAGTAGTTGTGCATGTAAAATGAGCAACATGACATGTTGTCCTAACTCAGCTGGGCGAAGACGATATTATGTATCATGATATAACAAATGCCTAGAGTGAGGAAAATGTTAGTGACTATGGCAACAACACTGATAAGTCAGGCAATGAAGCACCCTTCACAGCTGAGAATGACAATGAGGAACTACCATTCAAAGATGAAAATAACAATGAGGAACCAAATTTGACAATGCAGCATGATGCCAACACTGACAATGGAGCATGATGTCAACATAGGAGAGTGTCTCCAGCCTCCAGCACTCGATCAAA
The DNA here is from genome assembly GCF_000393655.2 of Nicotiana sylvestris. Classification (NCBI taxonomy): domain Eukaryota; kingdom Viridiplantae; phylum Streptophyta; class Magnoliopsida; order Solanales; family Solanaceae; genus Nicotiana; species Nicotiana sylvestris. The sequence continues at coordinate 121,279,627 of NC_091062.1, read as the reverse complement.
GTCGTGATCAATGGCCAGTCGAACTGTAATCATCTGATATCTACAACTCGGTAAAAACCAGTCCGAGTTAGGCACTCAATAGTGCAGTGATATAGTGTGTGCTCCCTGATAAGCTCCCAAAAATTATTAATGTGTCGTGGGTGGAATTTTTGAGTAAGTAAATCTCCATCTCATATATGCGAAGATCTATGGCCGACATGTAGCATAAGTAGCTCACTTGAAACGGTTCCGGGATGAACAGTCGGGCGATCCATAATGATGTCTGTATATTAAATAATGTTAATTAAATGTATGAAGTTATCTTATTTTTTATAACGTTAGATCTATTTAATGCTGCTGTTGAGATTGTAAGGAGTATTATCTAAGCCTATAGAGTATTATTTATCCTTTATTTAATTCATAATGATTTATAAGTTATCTTAACAAAATTATGAATTAATTTGATACGAAGTATTTATACATTAGTTTTTGAAATTTAAGGATAAAAATTCGGCAGAGTCTTCTTTGTGCTAACAACTATTTAAATTTTTATTCGTCAGTTAAAGAACCCTATAATATTTTATTTGTTTAACTTATATGAATACCTTAAAATATTTTATTAATTAATTTTATATGAAGTATTATTTATTTATTATTTAATGCATAACGGTTTATATGTTAGTTTCTTGGATTTCATGATAAAAATTTGGCAGTCTTCTTTGTACTAACAACTACCCAATTTTTTATTGGACAACGAAAATCCTAAAATATGTTATTTATTTAACTTATCATGTTCTAATTGATCAATATATGATCATACTTTTAGTTCAACAACCGAAATACAATAGATGACTATGTTTAAGGCGAACAAATAATTATTGTTCCGATTTAACAAACAAATTATTTAAATTCAATTACAAAAATAAATTTAATATTATTAATAAACAAAAAGATTCAGATATTTCTCCAATTATTTTTTTTGTAAAAAACAATAAATATCATAAATTCTAACATAATTTCAAAAATAGGAAAAAATGGCAAATACCACAAATATCATAAATTACACAGAATCTTAATTTTTAGGGAATTTAAAAAAATAGAAAAATAATCCATTTTTCCTGCAATTTAAAAAAATAGAAAATTGCCAAACTTTTTTATGTCTAAAATTTAAAAAATAAAATAATCCTAATTTTTCTGTTATTTCTTGAATAAAAAAAAATCCATTTTCCTAATTTCTGGAGTTTTTTTAAAAAATAGTAAAAAAAAAAAACCCAAAACTGACTAGTGATCCGAAATTACGTGGCCATTCATTAATTTAACGTAATAAACATAACGTCTACAATTTATACGAAAAGAGTTTTGCGAAATACCTATATTTTTGAAGTTTTTTTTGAAAACTTTCTATATGAATGTAGGCCTCCTTTCCTAGCAATTCGACCTCCAATCTTGTTCTACGTCATGAATATACCTTGAATCTTGTATTTTTAGAGTAAATATCACGACCCCAACTTCCCTCCATATGATGTCGTGATAACACCTAGTCTCTCTTAGGCAAAAACAATTATCAAAATACTAAAACAAAGCTGAATAACTGATATAACCATCGGAAACAAAACAGAATCTCATCAATACACTCCCCAAAAATGGTGGAATTGAGCCATAAGCTCTATAGAAAAAACTAGAATATCTAATACATCACTACCTGAAAGAAATATAATAGAAAGTAAAATAGGAAAGGTGACTTCGAGGCCTGCGGACGCCGAGCAGGCATACCTTGAAGTCTCCGTAAAGTAGCTATAAATGATCTATAATGACCAACACGAGCAGACATACCTGGATCTGCACAAAAATGTGCAGAAGCGTAGTATGAGTATACCACACCGGTACCCAGTAAATATCAAGCCTAACCTCGATAAAGTAATGACGAGGCCAGGTCAAGAAAATTACTAGGATATAAATAAGTAGTATGAAAATGTAATAAGGATAAATAATGGAACACACACATAAGCCACCTTATGATGCTGCGTGGCTTTACGTAATTCCCCTACAAGCAACACACACATACGTAATACCTTATACCGCCGCATGCACATCAACCCCAAGCCATATACCGCCGCATGCGCGTCAATATCACATTACAATAACAACTTGCACAACAAGTGCCCATATAGCACAATTTGCCAACAATTTAATTTATCAATATTTCCACAACAATAGCCCACGGATCCACCACAAGGGGTACAAGAATATCAACAACAATAATGAATGTAAAATGCTAAAAAAGGAAGATGTTTCAACAATAACAATTTGTCCTCAATGTGATAACGACTTTCACAACTTCAATACCAATAACTCAACAATGAGAAGCAATGTATAACTGTGATGAACCAAAGGTCATCTTATGTTTTAGAACTCGATTCCGTATTTCGAGGCCTTAAAAAACCTCTTTTTATCTCTCATTGATTTGTGTGCGCAATCCGGGCACATTTCTGGAAAGTTTCTATGTGGAAAAATTGATGAAATAATAATTTTTGACCTAAAAAATTTATTTTAGTTGACTTTGGTCAATGTTTTGAGAAAATATACTTGGACCCATATTTTGATGGTCTCAGTGGGTCCGTAGTAAAATATGGGACCTAGACGTATGCCCGAAATCGAATTCCGAGGTCCCAATCCCGAGAAATTAATTTTTGATGAAAATTGTGAGACTAAAAATCTAATGTTTTAACGAATTTGATTAATGTTTGAACTCGTTGGTATCAGGCCCGTATTTTGGTTTCGAAGCTCGGTATAGGTTTAATATAACATTTATATCCTATCTGAGAAATTTGGTGAGAAACGGGACTGATTTGACGTGATTCGGACCTTTGTTTGAGAAAATAGAAGTTTTGTAACTTTGTTGAAAATTTCATGTAATTTGGTGCTAAATTCATAGTTTTAGGTGTTATTTTTGCGATTTGACCGCGCAAGCAAGTCTTTATGATGTTCTTAGACTTGATTACATGTTTGGTTTTGAGCCCGAGGGCTCGGGTGAGTTTCAGATAGGCTACGAGAAGATTTGCACTTAGAAAATCTGGTATAAGTTGTTGCTTCTGGTGTACAGGTATTTTGTACTCCGCGATCGCGAAGCCACTCCCGCGATCGCGAAGCCACTCCCGCGATCGCGAAGTGAAAGCTGGGCTGGGGAGGGATTTCTTCTATGCGAAAGCGAGGCTTCGGTCGCGAACAAAGAGCACTTGGGAGGGGGGGGGGTTAGCTCTTCGCGAACGCGATCGGCCTTACACGAATGCATTGTGTATTGGAGGTGGGTTGGAAATGTCATGAGTTGTTCTTTGCGAACGCGGTCCTAGGCCCGCGAACGCGATGGTCAGGGGGGACAGACCATCGCGAACACGAGCAACTCTTCATACACGCGAAGGCCTTATAGTGTTTTAAAAACAGACTTCAAAACGGGAATAGTTCAAAATTTCATATCTCTTCCATTAAAACTCAACCTAGGGCGATTCTTGAAGAAGGATTTCAATACCAAATCATAGGTTTGTGTTCTTAAACTCATTTCCTTCAATTTCCATCAACACACATTAGATTTCTAGTAGAAAATTAGGGATATTGGGAGAATCAGGTTTTTGCAAATTTGGGAAATTAGACCTCGATTTGGGATCGGATTCCGGAACTAATTACATATTTGGGCTCTTGGGTGAATGGATTTTGGTCCGAACCTCGAGCTTTGACCAAGCGGACCCGAGGTCGGTTTTTGACTTTTTGGGGGAAATGTTGGAAAACTTATAATTATGTATTGAAATGGATTTCTTTAGCGATAATTGATGTTATTAAGTTAATTATGACTAGATACCAGTGGTTCGGAGGTGAAAACTAGAGGAAAAGTGATAATTGAGCTTTGAGTTTGCCAATAGATTGAGGTAAGTGTTTGGTCTAACTTTGACTCAAGGGATTAGGGATCCCCGACTTATTTGCTATGTGAAATTACATGTGCGTGGCGTATAAGTGCGGTGACGAGTACCTATGCGCCGCCAAATTATTTGTTTATCATGTCTCTTCCACGTTCATAATATATTTTCTTCCTGTCTTAACTGCTACATGCTTATTGGTGCTACATGCTTGAAAGTATTAATTATTTTGTAGTTTCATTGTATTACATTATTGGTTTAAGTTGGTATCGGTTTTTCATGGTTTATTTTGGTTGGTCTCGCTGTGTAGTATTAATTAAGTGAAGTTTCATAATTGTATGGCCTTCTGTTTGCTTTGGCTTGAGGCTTAAATAGTGTGGAAGGTTTTGTGCCAAATTGTGAAATTTTTGCTCTTATTGTGTAATTGGTACTGATATGGTGGGATCGGGTTGCACGCCGCAATAGGAGGAATAAGGGTGCCATATTGAGGAGGAATAAGGGTGAAATGTGACTGTCTGGTGAGATCGGGTTGCGCGTTGCAATATGAGGAATAAGGGCGATACATTGAGGAGTAATAAGGATGTATTGTTATTGTACGGTGGGATCGGGTTGCATGCCGCAACATGAGGATTAAGGGTGGATTCATACGGAGTAATAAGTGTGAATATTCATACTGTTACTTATTATATGGTGGGATCGGGATGCGCGCCACATCAATTTATTGTTATGTATCCTTCTTCTACTGTAAAGTTATTCCGTGGTTTTGTATCTTACCTAAGGATTGGTTATAGCTGGGTACTGATAAGATATTTGAGTTTCGTATTTATTTTGTTGCAAGTTACTACTTCATTTTGTACCGTACTTCTTTTTGGCTTTATTATATACTATATGCAGGTTATATTGTAATTGCCCTGTCATAGCCTCATCACTACCTCATCGAGGTTAGGCTAGGCACTTACCAGTACATGGGCTCAGTTGTACTGATATTGCACTCTGCACTTTCTGTGCAGAGTTTGGAGCTGGTATTGGCTGATCGAGATGTCGGTTGCAGACATTTCATCTAGGAGACCCAAGGTAGTCTTGTCGGCATCCGCAGGCCCTGGCGTCCCCTCCTATATTCTAAATTCCCTTTTCTTTCGAAGCAGATGTAATTTTTTATGACTAATGTTTGTAGATATTCATAGTATGTTCGTGGATTGTGATACCAGTTTTTAGGTGGTAACAGTTTTGGTATTGTTAATAGTATATAGATAATTGGTTAATTATGTACTTCCGCATTTATTTCAGCTTGATTTAGCTTTGTTAATTTTAATCTATGAAATGTAAAGGAAAACGGTGAATAAAACTCCAACGTTGACTTGCCTAGTGAGTGCGATGTTAGGCGCCATCACGGTCCCGATGGTGGGAAATCTGGGTCATGATAAGTTGGTATTAGAGCACTAGGATGCCTAGGTCTCACAATTCACAGACAAGCTTGGTAGAGTCTGAGGCATCGGTATGGAGACGTCTGTGCTTATCCTCCAAAGGCTACAGAGTTAGGAACAATTTCACTTCTATTCTTCTTTGTCGTGCGATTTGATCTCTCAATGCTAATTGAACTCTTTACTCTTGTTCCTTCGCAGATGGAAAGACACACGTACCGCTTCATCAGCTGATCAAGAGCCCGAGCCCCCAGTGGCAGCTCCTACAAGGGGCAGAGGACGAAGCCAAGGCCCTGCTGGAGGCCGAGGCAGGGGCTGGGCTTAGCCTAGAGCTCGAGCAGCAGCACCAGCGGCGGAGCCTCATGTAGATTTTGATGAGGAGGCTCCATCCCATACCGTTCCAGCAGGGCCAACTCAGGTTCCAGAGGCTTTCATCGCTACCCCGGTACTTCAGGATGCTTTGGTCCGTCTAGTGGGCCTTATAGAGAGTGTTGCACAGGCCGACACATTTCCTATAGCACCAGCCATCTCTCAGGCTAGGGGAGGAGCCTAGACTCCCACTACCCACACTCCGGAGCAGATGGCTCCTTAGTTTCAGACTCCAACAGCTCAGCCCATTGGGGTAGTTCCGCCAGGTGTTGCAGCATAGACCGGCGATGGATTAGCTATGTCTTCTGAGGCTTTGTGGATATTGGATAGGTTTACCAAGCTTTTCACCACTACCTATGGCGGTACATCTCCCAGTACTATCTGGACAGTTGTCATGAGGTATTACGAAACATGGGGATAGTGGAGACCAATGGGGTTGACTTTGCTGCCCTTCCTCTGTCAGGTTCTGCCAAAAAATAGTGGAGAGATTTTTGTTTGACTAGACCATCTGGGTCGCCTGCTTTTACTTGGGACCAGTTCTCTCAGCTATTTATGGAGAAGTACCTTCCTATCATTCATAGAGAGGACTATTAGAGGCAGTTCGAGCTCCTTCAGCAGGGTTCTATAAGTGTCACTCAGTACGAGAGTAGATTTGTTGATTTGGCCCATCATGCTCTTCTTATACTTCGTACCAAGACAGAGAGAGAGAGAGAGAGAGAGAGATAGAGAGAGAGAGAGAGAGAGAGTTAGGAGGTTTATTGAGGGAATTGTTCAGCCTATTAGATTGCAGATTGCGAAGGAGAAACGAAGTGAGATTTCTTTCAAGGATGCAACCAATGTGGCCATACAAGTTGAGATGGTTTTAGATCAGGGAAGTGGTCAGGGGTCTAACAAGAGGCCTCGTCACTTCGATGGATTCAGTGGGGACTCATCTGGAGGCCGGGGTACTTTTGGTAGGGGCCATCCTCCCAGACTATTTCATTCAGCACTTCAGACATCCCGTGGAGCTTCAGGGAGTCGTGGTCCTTATGTACCTCTTTCAGGGTAGCCAACTTATAGTACACCGCTAGCGTTTATCAGAGCACCTTCTCTTCAGAGTTATTATCATGGTCAGTCGGCCCATCAAGGTCAGTCTCATTTTCCTCGTCGCAGTATCAGGATGAATGTTTCGAGTGTGGTGAGTATGGGCATATCCGGAGGACCTGACCAAGATTAGTGGGTGTTCAGTCATAACAGTAGGGTTCTCATGCTATGATTTAGGAACCGCCCGCTCAGCCAGCTAGAGGTAGGGGTCAGGGAGCCAGAGGTAGAGGTTAGGATGCTAGAGGTGGAGGTCAGGCCGTTAGAGGTTGAGGCCAGACCGCTAGAGGTGGAGGCCAGCCAACAGGAGGTTATCCCAGGGATATGGTTCAGAGTGGTGGGGCGTAGCCCCGATGTTATGCTTTCCCAGCCAGGCCTGAGGCTGAGTCATCCGATGTTGTTATCACATGTATTGTTTCGGTTTGCAGTAGAGATGCTTTAGTCCTATTTGATGCAGGGTCTACATACTCCTATGTGTCATCTTATTTTTCTTCATATTTGGTTGTGCCTCATGATTCTTTGAGTGCTCCCATGTATGCGTCCACATCGGTGGGGGATTCTATTATTGTATATCGTGTCTATCATTTGTGTGTGGTTATTATTGGGGGTCTTGAGACTAGCATAGATCTCCTACTTCTTGATATAGTTGATTTCGATGTTATTTTGGGATGGATTGGCTGTTACCTTGGGCACGGCTCGTTGTGATTGTTACAGTGTATTTACTCATGAATCATAACACTTATAGGAATTTTTGGATGCTGGAATTTGGTTCTAAGGCTTGTGGGCTAAGGTCACATGTAGGATCTTCTATCGAAGGTGTGCTAATGTTCTCATATGTATTGTGATGGCATGGCCAGGGGCACAAGGTGTTATATAGTGCTTTTTGGCAACTTTGGAACTATTCTTGGCACACTCGAGAACAAACATATGTTTAAGTGGGAGAGAATGTAACAACCCAATGGGTCGTTTTGAGATTTAGCATATTGTTCGGTAGTTTGAGACCTTGAGTAGCTTCACTTCATGTATTATGACTTTCACGTGTAGCCGAATTATATTTTCGGGAAGATCGTTGGTTTGAAAGAATAATTCTCAATTCGGAAGCTTTAAGTTAGAAGAGTTGACCAAGGTTTGGCTTTTGAGTAAACGACCTTGGGTCATAGTTTTGATGGTTTCGTTAGGTTCGAATGGTGATTTTGAACTTAGGCGTATGTCCGAATTTGAATTTGGAGGTCCTTAGGTTGATTTGATGCTTTTTGGTGAAAGTTGGAAGATTGAAGGTCTGGAAAGTTGATAGGTTTGACCAATAGTTGAATTTATTGATATTAGGTCCAGATTGTAGTTCCGGGAGTTGGTATAGGTTTGCTGTATCATTTGGGACTTGCATTAAAAATTTGAGGTCATTCCGTGTTGATTTAGCATGGTACAACATGAGTTTTAGAACTTTAAAAGTTCATTATAATTGAATTGATCACATAGTTTTGATATTGTTTGGTGTGATTTGAGGCCTTGAGTAGGTTCGTGTTATGTTTTAGGACTGGTTAGGGTTATTGGACGAGGTTTTGGGGGCCTCACGTGTGTTTCGGAGCAGATTGGATTGTAATTCACTCTTATTTGATGTTTCAACGTCATTTCTTTGGGCATAAAGGGTACTATATTGAGAAAACAACCTTTGATTTTGATTATATTAATCCGCTAGATCGGTATCATAATTATGGAACCGTTGCAATAAGAATTGTCGAATTCTAAGGTCCTATGAGAGAGCTATGCCTATTTCCGTGTCGGGAAAGATTGTTGGTTTCTGATGCAGGCTTTTTTTCTTTGTGAACGCAAGAGTGGTCTCGTGAATAATAAGAAGGGGGTAAATATCAAACATTTATTTTAATATTTTCCCATGATTATTCCTTGTTGTTATTATTTTTATCTATATTTGAATTTTAGAAATTAGGATTTTGAGCCCCAAAGTTAAAAACTGGTTAATTATTGATTTGAGGGTCAATTCATCAAGAAATTGGATGATTTTCTGGATATATACTATATAATTTATGGGTAACAATTATTTTTGATAATTTTTGAAATTCGGGCATGCATGCCCGATGTTGATTTTTCGTGCGGGGTTGAAAATTGTTTCTAAACGATATATTATAAGTTCTTGAGTATGTTTTTATTGGTTTGTATGTTCTTTGTCTAGTTTCAGTTCGTTTGGCATTAGTTTGAGGGGCTAGAGAGGCGTTGGAGTCGATTATCGAATTTCGGAGCAAGATAAGTCTCTAGCCTAACCTTGTTAGGGTGAAGTTACCATGTAGGTGTTATATTTGTTATGTGCTACATGTTTCGGGAGCTATGCATGCATGAGATGACGAGTGTACATGCTTATGCTAGAATTCCTTATTATGCCCGAGTATACTTAGACTCACGCCATGCTTTAATTATACTATTTGTGTTATTCTTGTATGTTTAAATGCTTTAATTTACATTTAGCCTGAGACTAGACTCGTGTAGAGTATCGAACTTGCTATTTTAGGTACTTCCCTTTGTGGATTTCTTTCGCCTTGTGCATATTTATCCAAAAGTTTTTCTTGTATTTTATAACTCATACGTATATTCGTGAGTGGGCCACTGACCCGTCAAAGTTTTATGTTAAATGGGATCGGGCTGAACGCATCAACAATACTCTTATGGTATTGTATAGTTTGCCTCGATGGTATCATGCAACAAACTCTTATGGCATCAGGTCGTTTGCGTCGGCAGAGTAACATATTTTTATAGGATCGGGTCGTTCGCCTCGGCGGTATCATGTATCATATTCTTATGGAATTGGGTCCTTCACCTCGGCAGGATTATGTATCACACTCTTATGGGATTGGGTCGTTCTCCTCGGCAGTTCTATGAAATATTCTTATGGGATCGGGTCGTTCACCTCGGCATAACCGTGCGAAATAATTGATAAGGAGTCAACGTACTTATGAGTCTTTTTGACTTGAGATGTTGTATTCCATTTGGTGTTGACGATTATCTCTTCCATTTGAGGAAGAATACGTTAATTGAGGACTTTGTGTTTACTCTTCAGTTGAGGATTGTATTACGTACCTATATCTATTTTTACTATTTTACTTGTCATGTTTCATACCTATCTACTTTTACTGTACTTGATTTATTTGTCCGCTAGTAAGTGTTAATGTCGAACCCTCATCACTACTTCTTTGAGGTTAGGCTAGATATTTACTAGGTATGCTTTGATTTATGTACTCATGCTACACTTCTATACTAAGTGTACAGGTACTAAGACAGAAACATTTCATGGTCATCTTAGCGCATAGGTGCAGCTGATGAGGAGACTTTGTGATGAGTTGCATCCCATGTTACGATGTGCAACACAATGAGTCCCCATTTTATATAGTTATTATATCCTGTCTATTTTATATTCCAGGTAGGTGTTGTATTAATATTGTACATCCTAGTAGATGATTATGCATTTGTGATACTGGGTTTTGGGGGTTTGTAGTGGATGCTCACAGTTGTACTGAATATTATTATTATCACTTTGCTTTATAATTTATTCATACTCAGTAATTTGGTAAAGAAGACGTCTGGTTTCTATGGGTTTGAGATTTAATTCTATCTATTTAATAAAATTCACGATTTTAAAAGTTTAAAAAGGATAATTAAGTTGGAAGTTCATTGATGGCTTGCCAAACAATAGTTTTGGGCGCCATCACAACCTATAGTGGGATTTGAGTCGTGACAGAAGCTGGGGTTGTGCTTTCCCAAAATAACAAATCCATTGCCTATATAAGTCAAGCTTTAAGTAAAAAGCACCTTGGTTTATCCACATATGAGAAGAAATTGATTGCCCTTCTACTGGCTATTGAAAATTGAAGGCATTACCTCCAACCCAATAACTTCATCGTTCGGACCTCTTTACAACATAAAGGAGTAGCAAAACTGATGGACCTCAGTTATGAAATATGTTATTGGTAGGGAAAAGATAACATTGTAGCCGATGCGTTGTCTCGAAGGGAAGAGGAAATTCCAACAGTAAATCAAGAAAAAGAAGCTTCATGTTTTGGGTCTCACTGTGATCCAACCCAAGTGGGTAAAAGAGGTAATAAACAGCTGTCATGGCCTCGATTTCCCTTCGAAGGATATCATGATGACACCTAATCTCTAAGCTTAGGTAAGCCTAACACTTACTAAATTAAATGATAGAATTTAACCAAAACAACTATTAAACAAAAGCCATGTATTTCTATTAAAAAACCAACAATCCCAACATGATACAATATCCCAAGACCGATAATACAAGTCATAAGCTCTACTGGGTTTACTAGAAAATCTTTAAGTATAACTGTTCCGGAATAGAAATAAATAGTACAAACTAAAAATTTCATAAGGTGACTCCGAGGCATGCAAACGCGATGACATGTATACCTTGAAGTCTCCACAACAATATTTGATCAGCTATCTAATGATCAACAAGCTCCGAGGTACCGGGATCTGCACAAAAATTGCAGAAAGCATAACATGAGTACACCACAATGGTACTCAGTAAGTATCAAGACTAACCTCGGCGGAGTAATGACGAGGAACAGTCAAGACACCTACTAGACAAAATAACATGTACAAGTATAAATGTGAAACTAATAGGGAACAATATCAATATAAAGCTAGGCATGGTAAAAATAACAAAATAATGCTTGCAACAGGAAACTAAAAGCAACAATTAGCAACGAGGCACAACAGGTAATAACACCATAGAGTAAACTGAATATAGTTTAAGTCTGGTAAAACCAAGTAAGGGAAAATAGGTAACAATTCAATAAGAACAACTATTTTCACACAAAATCTATTCAAGAATTTCCCCGAAGTACCACACCTCATAATCACAAATCACGGGTCCCAATTTACGAACCCTAATCACTTGGCATCTTGTCCCCACATTACAAATCACAATCACACGAAAAACTCACGTGCTGCATGGACAACTCACTTGAAATACAATTTATACCTCATATCTGCACGGAAAACTCACGTGCTAAGGGAATGTCAATATTTTATATCCGCACGGAAAACTCACGTGCATCCAATAACAGTGACTCATAACCGCATGGACAACTCATGTGCAGATAGTACAACTCTCATATAGAAGGAAAGTAAATGAGAATACATGTAAATGATAAATAAACATCAGGATTCATCTTCTTAAACCAATATGAGTGTTTAATTACGTGTATGCTTGCGTAGGTGTTCTATCATAACTCGAGTCAACAAGTAAGAGAATAGACAACGAATGTCACGTAGGCAACAACACAACAAAACATAAAATGCATGACTCACACCAGGTAGGCACACCACTACACAAATATCATCAATAAAAATGCCCCCAGGCCATCATAAGTCATCACAAATCATCCCCGACATAGTCCCCTTGTCTCGCCATGTGTACAATAATCAAATGAATGACCACCATGTCTCGCAGCATGTGCATAACAATATTCCCGCATTGTCTCGCCACATGCGCAAACCCACATATATATAGCCCGCCTTGTCACACCGCATGTGCAACTATCAATAATAATAATAGCACGGAAAACTCATGTGTGAACACCCCGACAATCCTTTCAACAATATCATGTGTGCAAAAAACATAACAATACAATGTAAACTCGCACAAAATGTGCCCATATGCCAAATAAGGATAATTCAGTAATAGAAGGGATATCAATACATTCAATTAAGGTTAAGTAATTACGAAAGAGATAACATGGCAATAAAAGAGGCAACAACTTCACTTAAGGCATACAAGAGTATACTTGTCAACAAGGGTAAAACATGAATCAAACAACTTCAACTAAGATGTGTAAGGGTAAATTTAGCAATGAAGGATTTAACATGACAAGAAAACCTCATTTTGTAACGTACATAAGTACCTAAGAGTCTAAGCTGGTCAAATTTCCATATATAAGCTGTGTACACACTTGTCACCTCGTGTACACGTCTTTCACATAGTTCAAATAGTACAAACAAATCAATCCCTATGGGTAGTTCCCCTACGCAATATTAGGCAAGATACTTACCTCAAAAGCCCTCAATCAATTCTCAAAAATAGTTTTCTCCTTATAAGTCACCTCCTTTCGGCACAAATCTAACCAAAATCGACTTAATAACATCAATTAAAGCAAGAGAAATCAATTCCAATAAATAAAGTTATGATCTTTACACAATTCCTCAAAAGTCAACAAAAGTCAACTCGAGATTTGCTCGGTCAAAACCTTGGTCCAATAGTAGATTCTGACTACCCATGACCCCACGAGTTCATATATGTGATTAGTTTCAAAATACGAATCCAAATCGACTCTCAAAACTCAAATTGTTATTTTTCAAAAGCTTGACAAAGTTTCACAAATTTTTACTTTGATTCACATAATTTTGATGTTAAAATCCAAGATATAATGATGGAATACAATTAGAAATAGATTAGAATCACTTATCCAAAGTTTCTAGATGAAAATCCCTCTTCAAAATCGCCTCCTACCGAGTCGAGGGTTCTAAAATATGAAAAATGAGGCAAAAATCCCGTCCCTCAACTTTTTGTCCAGTCGCAGGTGTTGTAAATGCGACCTGAGGTTTGCAAATGCGAATCCCATATATTCTAAGAAACAATCGCAAAAGCAAAAGCTCTCCCATACTTCTTGTCACTGCAAATGCAATGAATAGTTCACATTTGCGAACATAGGACCTTCACAAATGCAATCATTGTGATCGCGAATGCGAACAAGCTACCCATGCCACCCCATCACAAATGCGATCACTGGGATCGTATTGAGAACCCATCAGAATACATCTATTATCGCATTTGCGAGACCTGAGACATATGTGCAAAAACCAGCAGAACTCAAACTCTATCAAACACTCTACAACGTGTCCGATACTCACCCGAGCCCTTGGGGCTCCAATTCAAACATCAATAAAAGTATAAAAACATAACATGAACTCACTCGCACGATCAAACCATAAAAATAACACCCAAAATCATGAATCGGACCTCAAAACATATGAATTCAACTTGAAACTCAAGATCTTCTAAAAATGCAACCGTGCGGCCGATTCCTATTAAATCAACTTGGAATGATGCCATCCTTTGCGGACAAGTTCCAAATGACAAAAAGGATTATTCTAAGTCCAAAATAGAAATCCAAACACGATAGCTATGAAGTCAACCTACGGTCAAACTTATCAAAATTGCAAGCCTTTATATTGCCAACTTTCGGCAAAACTACAAATCAACCTGTGGACTTCCAAATTCGATTTCGGGCACACGCGCAAGTCCAAAATCACGATACAAATCAATAAGAGACATCAAAATAGAGCTATGGGGTTGTCTTCAAGAAAGTCAAATTCCGGTCAACTCTTGACACTTAAGCTTCTAAAAGAAGAATCCTTCTTCAAAATCAACCCTGAATCATCAAAAAATCAAATCTGGACACACACAAGTCATAAAACACAATGCAAAGCTACTAGAGACCTTTAGCCACTGAACATAATGATAATTCTGAAAACGACCAGTCAGGTCGTTACATTCTCCCCTTCTTAAACAAACATTCATCCTCAAACATGCCAAAAGTCTTTCTCAGGCCATCAATCACTGTATGAACTCACCATGCACATACACACGGGTGATCCTATGTCACCCTGATCCATACAAGCCTGACAATACCATCTCAACTGCATATTATTCCTTCCACTCATGTCGAGAAGCCTCAGAATCAAAATTTTCACATCTACTGAGTGCCCTGTCATCACGTAACCACTCTGTAAAGTCCTCAACTAGATGTAATAGCTTATGTATACATTCAGAAGATATAACCACACACATAACACATCATCCATATGCCTATAGCAACAACTCTGACCACAATAGCTGCCCATTACCATGCCCGGTACCGGCAAATAGTCTCATATTGAATAGAACCTTGTTCCAAACCTTTACAACACTGACAATAATGCAAGAAACATGAGAAACTCATAATTACTCACCCGATCAATGATCACAGCCAACTCGACGCTACACTAAGGTAGGAAGAGCGGGTCGCAATAGCTTTTACCCGAATAGACGTCCGGGATCAAATTTCCACAGGGAGCTAGTAGTGGAGTTGTATTTTCTGTCTAGCCTAGAGTTGCGGTTGTACTTCTAATGTCACTTCAAACATTTTTTGAGTTTTTATATTTATAACTACTATTATAAAACTAAGGATTAAAGCTAAATTATGCTAAGAGAATATTACTAAGTTGTAATTAATGGGAAGAAAGGGCACTAGGGTCGTAGCATCACCTAGGTGGCTAATTGACGGGTACATGTGACTAAGGATAGATTGACATATTTGGGGATTATGCTATAACAGTTGCACAATTGCACCCATTCTCACACCTCTCGGTAGAGAGAGTGATTTTGCCCAATTGACTCTCTCGAGACCAATTGGGCAGGCCAGTGAGACCAAGCAACTAGGGTTCAAGTAGGGTGATTACTCTCTCGAGATTTAACCCGTTAATTGGGACTACCATTTCTCATGGGTCCATCCCAATTCCTTGTTGGGTCAATTTTGGGGTCATAGACTCTCTTTCTCAAGAAGAGTTAAACTCACGAAGCTTGAATCAGTGTTTGCAACCACCAATTCTTGAATAAAAACATAAAATCAACCCAAATAGCAAACACCCAATATCAATCTAACCCTAGATGGAAACACCCATCAATTACCCACACTAGGGTTGAGCCACAACCCTAGCTAATGGGTTTATCTACACATAATTAAAGAAGAAACTGAAGAAATAGATGAAGAACTAAACATATTAATTAATTACTAAGAAGAAACTATAATAATCTATTATTAATGGGAAGGAAAAGTGCCAAAAATGGCTACAATATCGGTCTCACGAGCTCAGTTGCGTTTCTGAATACAAAACTTGACCTAAAAATGGTAAAATATCCTATTTATACTAGGATGAAAAAACTGGACAAAAATACCCCTATGGGGTCAGTGCGGGCCGCACAAAAGCAACCGCGGCCACACTGGCTCTTTTGACTTCAACTTTAAGCTCTTTGAACTAGAGGACGCAGACAGCGTAAAAGAGTAGTGCGGCTGCGGAGGGGCTCTGGCGCGAACCGCGCGGTGACGACCGTGGCCCGCATGGCAGGGTCTTGGAAAAAATGATGGTTCTCTGAATCTCTGGACGCGGACCGCACAAATAACTAGTGCGGTCGTGTAGCCTTACAGCGGACCGAAAAAATCCTATCGCGGCCGCGTGAACTTCAGCCTGAATAACCATGTCTCTGAACCTTCTAGTGCGACCACAATCACTTTTGCGCAGTCCGCACTAGGCCTTCTCCTCTTGAATTTATCGCTCAAACCTGCAATCAATAAGAGACATCAAAACAGAGCTATGGGGTTGTCTTCAAGAAAGTCAAATTCCGGTCAACTCTTGACACTTAAGCTTCTAAAAGAAGAATCCTTCTTCAAAATCAACCCTGAATCATCAAAAAATCAAATCTGGACACACACAAGTCATAAAACACAATGCAAAGCTACTAGAGACCTTTAGCCACTGAACATAATGATAATTCTGAAAACGACCAGTCAGGTCGTTACATTCTCCCCTTCTTAAACAAACATTCATCCTCAAACATGCCAAAAGTCTTTCTCAGGCCATCAATCACTGTATGAACTCACCATGCACATACACACGGGCGATCCTATGTCACCCTGATCCATACAAGCCTGACAATACCATCTCAACTGCATATTATTCCTTCCACTCATGTCGAGAAGCCTCAGAATCAAAATTTTCACATCTACTGAGTGCCCTGTCATCACGTAACCACTCTGTAAAGTCCTCAACTAGATGGAATAGCTTATGCATACATTCAGAAGATATAACCACACACATAACACATCATCCATATGCCTATAGCAACAACTCTGACCACAATAGCTGCCCATTACCATGCCCGGTACCGGCAAATAGTCTCATATTGAATAGAACCTTGTTCCAAACCTTTACAACACTGACAATAATGCAAGAAACACGAGAAACTCATAATTACTCACCCGATAAATGATCACAGCCAACTCGACGCTACACTAAGGTAGGAAGAGCGGGTCGCAATAGCTTTTACCCGAATAGACGTCCGGGATCAAATTTCCACAGGGAGCTAGTAGTGGAGTTGTATTTTCTGTCTAGCCTAGAGTTGCGGTTGTGCTTCTAATGTCACTTCAAACATTTTTTGAGTTTTTATATTTATAACTACTATTATAAAACTAAGGATTAAAGCTAAATTATGCTAAGAGAATATTACTAAGTTGTAATTAATGGGAAGAAAGGGCACTAGGATCGTAGCATCACCTAGGTGGCTAATTGACGGGTACATGTGACTAAGGATAGATTGACATATTTGGGGATTATGCTATAACAGTTGCACAATTGCACCCATTCTCACACCTCTCGGTAGAGAGAGTGATTTTGCCCAATTGACTCTCTCGAGACCAATTGGGCAGGCCAGTGAGACCAAGCAACTAGGGTTCAAGTAGGGTGATTACTCTCTCGAGATTTAACCCGTTAATTGGGACTACCATTTCTCATGGGTCCAACCAAATTCCTTGTTGGGTCAATTTTGGGGTCATAGACTCTCTTTCTCAAGAAGAGTTAAACTCACGAAGCTTGAATCAGTATTTGCAACCACCAATTCTTGAATAAAAACATAAAATCAACCCAAATAGCAAACACCCAATATCAATCTAACCCTAGATGGAAACACCCATCAATTACCCACACTAGGGTTGAGCCACAACCCTAGCTAATGGCTTTATTTACACATAATTAAAGAAGAAACTGAAGAAATAGATGAAGAACTAAACATATTAATTAATTACTAAGAAGAAACTATAATAATCTATTATTAATGGGAAGGAAAAGTGCCAAAAATGGCTACAATATCGGTCTCACGAGCTCAGTTGCGTTTCTGAATACAAAACTTGACCTAAAAATGGTAAAATATCCTATTTATACTAGGATGAAAAAACTGGACAAAAATACCCCTATGGGGTCAGTGCGGGCCGCACAAAAGCAACCGCGGCCACACTGGCTCTTTTGACTTCAACTTTAAGCTCTTTGAACTAGAGGACGCAGACAGCGTAAAAGAGTAGTGCGGCTGCGGAGGGGCTCTGGCGCGAACCGCGCGGTGACGACCGTGGCCCGCATGGCAGGGTCTTGGAAAAAATGATGGTTCTCTGAATCTCTGGACGCGGACCGCACAAATAACTAGTGCGGTCGCGTAGCCTTACAGCGGACCGAAAAAATCCTATCGCGGCCGCGTGAACTTCAGCCTGAATAACCATGTCTCTGAACCTTCTAGTGCGACCACAATCACTTTTGCGCAGTCCGCACTAGGCCTTCTCCTCTTGAATTTATCGCTCAAACCTGCAATCAAGCATAACCTGTGAGCCTTTTTGGGACTATTTTGTAGCAATTTATACTAAAAGCATAAGTAAGTAGTGGCATAAAACACGTTAAAAATCCTAACTTATCAATCAACAAGCCACATCGCACGCCACTTGGGCATATACATCACAAGCCAAACCCGACAAGCACAACTCGAACATTAATAAATATGAAAAGAGGAACACATGAGAAGACCATCAAACAAACCAAAGAGGCAAAACTCCCCACTATTACCATACTGTGGATCTAATCCACAAGGAAGCAACAAGACACACGCAACAACCACAACAAATCTTGCCTTAATATGACCTCTTCGTGGTATATAGCCCATCACAAACACACCTATCAATCAAGAACACCAGGTCGTCATCATTAACTCAGAACCACAAGTAAAATAAACATCTCATCAACTAAGACACCCTACCAACTAACCCCATAGAACCAAAACCACAACACAAAACAAACTTCTCATACCTGTAGAATACCCATAATACAAGTTGGGCCAAACCATTCAGAGATCAATCAAATCCTACCGTATTTACCTAACAGAATGTCAACCCAAGTCTCATGATGTACAATAGCAACCAAACTAGAAGGATAGACACATGCTACCACAATAAAATTCTCAATTGGCATGAACACATGAACAAAGTACAAGAATAGCAAAACACAACCATATCTGAAGTAAGGTAGAATGAATCTTACCAATCAATGGGACTAGATCGAAATAACACCAAATGTATCTCTATACTCAACTGAAACCATACCTGTAAGGACATCGTCTGGTGCATCGGCCTCTGCCCAACCAGAAAGAGTGTAACAATGGCCCTGACTTCCCCCTCTAGGGCAACCTCTACCCACCCGAAATCCACCTCTTGCTAGAGGTAAAGGTATATCAACAATTGGAGCAGAACTCATAGCCTAAACACCCCGTTGTAGCACATCTAACCAAAATCTAGGACAATCTCTCACAATATGGCTGGTATCTCTATATTTAAAGCAACCTTTACGCTAACATGGTTGTGGAACCTGTACAGTATGGGTACTCTAGGACCCATGGATATTTGAAACACCGTGCGAAGCCTGAAGTGTAAACTAAACTGGTTGACCCACAAAACCTCTACCATGACCTATACCGCTCCCAAAATAGGGATCACCAAACAATCCCGGTCCATGATATATCTTAGCCTCCTTGCTCTCTCTCTCCTAGCCCTATATGCCCTATAATTGGCAAGCGATCTCTACCACCTGTTTAAATGAAACATCTATCTCCAACTCCAGAGCCATGCTGAATTGGATACCATAACTGAGCCCCTCAATGAACCTGTGGACTCGATCTCTAATGGTTGAACCAAATCAGGTGCATGCCTGGACAAATTATTGAATCTAATAGTGTACTCTGACACTAACATAGTACCATGTCACATCAGCTCGAATTCTACGCACCATGCATTCTGAAGGGTCTGGGGAACAAACTCCCTCAAGAACATCTCTTATAACTGAGTCCATGAAAGTGAAGCTGCATCTGCTGGACTACCTTCCTCATAAAACCACCACCACTGATACGCTGCTCCTGACAGCTAGAATATAGTAAAAGCAACCCCACTCGTCTCCATAATACCCATGGTACGGAGAATAAGGTGGTACTCCTCTAAAAAATCATTTGCATCCTCTGAAGCCAAACCATTGAAAGTAAGAGGGTAATACTTCTTGAACCACTCAAGTCTCAGCTGCTCCTCCTCAGATGCCCCTGGCTTGACCTCTGGCTGAACCAGAATAACAGGTTGTGCTGGTATGACACCTGAAACTTGACCAATATGGACTCGTTGCTATGGAGTACGGGTGGTAGGAGTCTGAGCTCCTCCCCTGGTCTGTGAAGTAGCTGGTGCAACTAGAATCAATCCTGCCTGAGCCAAAGTACCAAACATGCTCAAGAACTGTGCAAAAATTTCTTGAAGTCTCGAGGTAGCAACAGGCGCCAGCTTTCCCCCAACCAGAACTACTGGTGGCTCCTTAGCTGCTGCTTTGGTAGGCTCTCTATCTGTAGCACGTGCTCTTCCTCGGCCTCTACCTCTACCCTAGCCCCTAGCAACACCGACTTTGGGAGCAAAATCATTTGTAACTGCAGCTCGTGTTCTCACAATCTGTGAGATAATAAAATGACAAAGTCTAAAACTCCGAAATCGATAAACTCACACGATAAAAATAAAAGAAGTGAAGTTTTCCTAATAGCTCCATAGGCTCTCGAATATAAGTATAGATGTCTCCATACGTATCCGCAAGACTCTACTAAACTCAATTATAACTCATCGCACATATGAACCTAGTGCTCTGATACCAACTTGTCACGACCCCAATTCCCTTTGTAGGATGTCATGATGGCACCTAGTCTCTAACATTAGGCAAGCCTAACACTAACTGAATTAAATGACAGAATTTAACCAAAACAACTGTTAGACAAAAGCCATGTACTTTTATATAAAACCAACAATGCCAACATGATACAATATCCCAAGACCAGTAATACAAGTCATAAGCTCTACTGGTTTACTTGAAAATTTCTAAGTACAACTATTCTGGAACAAAATGAATAGTACAAAGTAAAGTTTCAGAAGGCCACTCCGAGGCTTGCAAACGCGATGTCAGGTATATCTTGAATTCTCCACAGCAATACTCGATTAGCTATCTAATGATCAACAAGATCTGAAGTACCTGGATTTGCAAAAAAAATATGGAGAAAGTGTAGCATGAGTACACCACTTTTTTATAACTTGCAGGGATGGTTGGTTTACGCTTGGAAGGGTTCGGGTTGAAATAGGAACACTTAGTTACTGAATAGTGGCCTAAGGTGGCCAAGTTTGACTTGAGTCAACATTTTGAGTAAATGACCTTAAAACTGGGATTTGAAGGTCCCAATAGGTTTGTATGATGATTTCAGACTTGGGAGTGTGTTCGGATCGGGTTTCGGGGTGGTCCGGGAGGGCTTCAGTGCTTAATGTGGAAAATTGGTTTATTGAAGGTTTTCTAGTCGTTTAAAATAGGGTTGGAGTAGAATTCTATATTATCGAGGTCCATTTTTTATTTTGCAGTTGAGAATAGTTCTGTATAGTGATTTAGTACTTGTACGCAAAATTTTGCATCATTCAGAGTTAATTTGATAGGAATCAGATGCACGGAAGCATTTTTAGAAGTTCTAGAGTTTCATGTTGAATTCATGCGTTTTGGCGCCCGATTCATGATTCTAAACATTATTTTGGTGTTTATATAGTTCGAGCGAGTCCGTATTATGTTGTTTTATGCATTAGTGCAATAGGATGGGGGTCTCAGGGGGCCTCGAGTGCGAATCGGACTGGAATCGAACTTGGTTTTGGACATAAGGGCTACTGGTGGCTTCAGATCAGGTGCAATCGCACCTGTGAGGAAATGGTTATAGTTGCGAGCTCAGATGCGGCGCAGTGGTCACAAGAGCGGGCTTGGGGATGGAGCTGGGTTACCGTAGGTGCGAGGAATTTTCTATATCTGTGTGTCCATGGATGCAATCACGACTCCCCAGGTGCAGAAATGGGCCGGCTAGCTGGGGATCGCAGGAGTGAAAAAGAGTCCGTAAAAGCGGAGGGAGGTCGCAGAAGTAGACTAGAAGAAGTTCTTCCTCGTCCATGGAAGCGAGGAGGCTGGAGGTAGTGGGGAATTACAGATGCAGTCTTTAGATCGCACCTGCGGCTCCGTAGATGCGGCTAAGTGACCGTATGTGCGGAAATCGCTGGGCAGTGAGTACATTTAATTCGAGAATTTGGCTATTTTCCACACACTTTCATTTGGTCTTGGGTGATTTTTAGAGAACTTTTGAGGGGTATTCTCATCAAAAACACGAGGTAAGTAAACTCTACCCATTTTTAAGTTAAATATGCAGATTATAGGTAGATTAAGCCTGGGAATTTAGTGAAACTTATGGGATTTGTTGAAGAACCTAGGGTTTAAGGAAAATTGGGATTTGATCTTGGATTTGGTGGTGGAAATTGGAATATATTATATATTTGAGTTCAGGAGGTCATGGGTAATAATTATATTCGATAATTTCCGAAATTCGGGCACGTGGGCCCTGAGGTGAATTTCATGATTCTTCCATATTGGCTTGGGTAACTTTAGCTAAATTATGAACTTATGAGTATATATTTATTAGTTTATACGACTTTTGATTAGTTTTGGAGACCCCAGCATCGTTTGAGGAGTTCTAGTGAGGTTGAAGAGCCGGACCGAGGACTTGGAATCAAGGTAAGTCTCTTGCCTAACCTTGTAAGAGGGAACTTATCCCTTTAGGTGTATTATTATCGTGTGATACTTGTTGTGGGGAGATACATATGCACGAGGTGACGAGAGTCCATACATAGCTATATTTCACGATATGTCCTAATAGACTTAGATTCACATCATGCCTTTAATTATATTGTTTATGCCTATCATGTATATTACTTGTCTTGATTAGGACTGAAATTGAGGATTTAAATTGGAGATTTCAACTTAGTTTCTTACTTTATAAAAATGGGGAAATACTTGATAAACTATAAATTTATGTCTTCTCGTCTCGCAAGTACTTCCGCGAGCGAGGTAAACTTCTCTACTCTTATGGTATCGGGCTATTCACCTTGGCTTGAAGGTAGCACTACTTTTATGGGATAAGGTCGTTCGCCTTGGTAGGTTGGTAATACTACTCTTAGGGATCGGGTCGTTCCCCTCGGCAGTACTGAGTACCTCTATTCCTATGGGATCGAGTCATTCACCTCGGTAGCTTCGTGCTTAATAATTAGAACTGAATTTGTTCTAGTAATTACTAAATTAGCGCCTTCAAGGCCGGTTATGACGTGTTTAGTGATTTGATGTAGTCTCATGTGTGGACTTACTGTAGTTACTTTTATTTGTTTCTCTGCTACTTCTTGTACACTCGCCATGTCTGCTTAATGTTTTATACTATTATTTGACCTCTAGTAAGTTTCAAGTCGACCCCTCATCACCACTTCTTCGAGGTTATACTAGATACTTAGTGGCTACGCGTTGTTTTCCATACTCATGCTACACTTCTGCACTGAGGTGCTAGTATTGAAATAGGTACCACCAATGGTCACGCAGGCGCGTAGCCGATTATCTATGGAAATATAGGGTTGCTACTTGCGTTGATATGATCTGCAGCACTAGAGTCTCCCTATACCCTATTTATTATTTCAATCTATCACTTTCAGACAATAGTTTTTATATTCCCTAGATTGCTCATGTACTTGTGCGCCGGGTTCTGAAGAGCATTTATGTACTGCTATACTTATCATTTCTAGCACTTCAGTGGATGTACTTATTATGCTGGTATTTTGTGAAGAAAATAATAGCTACAATTGCTTGAGATCATGCTTATTTTGTTCTTTTAAAAGGAAAACTTTTGTTTTAAATGTTAAGAAGGGGTAAATAATTATTAGTTTCACGTGTGGGCTTGCCTAACGGCGACGTTAGGTGTCATCACATCCTATTAGGGTTTTGGGTCGTGACAACCTCGGTGGAGTAGTGACGGCGAACATTCAAGAATAGTAGAGTTATGGCATGTGTTGTGGCTCAGTCTTCATTACTTGAATGGATCAAGGCTCGTCAGTACAATGATCCGCACTTGTTGGTGCTTAGAGAGACGGTACTACAATGTGGTGCCAATGAGGTCTCTATTGGTGGAGATGGTGTTTTGCGACTCAGGGTCGCCTATGTGTCCCTAATGTTGATGGTATTATATTCATCCAGGTGCTACAAAGATGTATTACGATCTGAGGCAACATTATTTGTGGCGGCAGATGAAGAAGGACATGGTTGAGTATGTAGCGAAATGCCTGAACTGCCAACAGGTCAAGTATGAGCACCAGAGGCCGGGTGGCCTACTCCAGCAGATGGTTAGACCGGAGTGGAAGTGGGAGTGCATCACTATGTACTTCATAGTTGGGTTGCCACGGACGTTGAGGAAGTTTGATGCCATTTGGGTCATTGTCGGTAGGATGACTGTTACACCCCATATTTACGTGCGTGAAAGTACGCCATAGATAAATTGATGAAAGCTCAGAAATGAGATGTTACATTCCGTATTTTCGTACGTTAAAGCTTCGTCATAAAGTAATCGACGTAAGTTCGGGAATGAGATTTATTTTGGGATTAAAAGTATTATGCTATTTCAATCAAGTTATGAGTAAATTCGTGAAGGTGGAAGGGTAAGCAAATTGAAGAAAGTGAATTTCTTCGAAGTTTGACATTTTGGGATAAAATACGGCCCGGGATATAAATACCCAATATTTATGGACTAGCGCCATACAAGGTACTACATGACTATGATGGTATGATATATAAAGTGTGTTAAAATAAATAGTATTTTATGTAATTTGAGATAATTCTTAATTATGTGAGTTATTGATTAATTATTGGGTAGTGGAACATTACCCAATTAATTAAAGAATTCTTTGGATAAACATGGAAAAACCCCAACGTGGCAGCCCCTTATCACATTTGAGTGTCATTAACTATTTCTTAAATGTCACATTTTCAGCATTTATGAGGCTTAGTCATTACCTTAGTGGGGACCACACCCACTAAGTTATAAGGCTTTAATTCTTTAAGAGATGGATTCTGAAATTTATTTAAGGTAACAATCCTATGCAGCAAAACATTTTCGTATGGAATTATTATGCGTAATAGCAACGAGATTTTGTAATTCTAATGGAGTACGGTGCAATCATTCCCAAAAATATCATATGAATTTTTTCCTACTCCGATCTGCCGTTACGTGTTGTCGCGATTGACGTGTGTTAGAGGGATTGTCAAGAGAATCGGCTCAGGTATGTTAAGGCTAAGCTCTTCCTTCATTTTGCATGATCTCTTCATTACCCAACTTTGATAACGAGGCATAAAAAAAATTCATATCCCGGAATTTACGTATATTTTGCTAGTCTCGCACGTTACAATATTTTCTTTATCGGGACTTCATATTCATTTTAGTATTTTCTTCTTCCAGTCAAGAGAGCACAAAGTCTATATATATATAGTAATACAATATGTTCATTACCATCGAGCTATAATCGATGGGCAGGCCCCTATTGGGCAATCTCTGATTAAATGGTAAGTTATTTACCGAACCTACTGTGGCCGAGCGCCTATGAGCGAGCCCAATTGACCAAGATACAGAGCCTAGTATGGCCGAGCGCCTATGAGCGAGCCTATTACGGAAGAGCAATTATGTATATATACCAAGTCTTATAAGGCCGGACAACTATTTTACTTATTATATTGAGAGAGTTGAGTCAGTATCAGCAGGTAAGCATATCTTCAAATTATCTTTGACTGCCACTTATTTTTAGTTATTATATTATCAGTTTAGTTTCATCTTCCAGTACATTGCCTTATATACTCGGTACATTATTTCGTACTGACGTCCCTTTCTTGGGGGCGCTGCAATTCATGCGTGTAGGTTCAGATAGACAGACAGGTAAACCTCATCATTAGGTATTGCCCTAGTTCAACTTAATCGGTAAGCTTCATGCCCTTCAGAGTTTCTGGGTTTAGATCTTTATGTATATATGTGTATATATGTTATGAGTAGATCGAGGCCCTATTCCGACCATAGTATATCCATCAATAGAGACTTGTAGACATATCCTGTTAGTTAGTGCAATATGTTGGGCTTGTAGGCCTTGCATGTATATTTTGATTGGTTTGCCAGCTGTAGTAGTTATGATAGCCTTGTCGGCTCAGCTTTATATTGATGCTTAGTCAGTGTTTGCAAATTGTCTTGCAATGTGGCCCATGCCCGAAGTATGACATTATATGTTCAGAGTCCCTTAGTCGCAAGTTGGTATGCAAGGATAGGTGAGGCACCAAATGCCGGTCTCACCCCTAGGTTCGGGGCATGACAAAAATGGTATCAGAGCAGTTCTGTCCTAGGGAGTCTACAAGCCGTGTCTAGTAGAGTCTTGTTTATGGGTGTGTTGTGCACCACACTTATAAGCAGGAGGCTACATGACATTTAGGGTTGTCACTCTTTCTTCTTACTCTAGATCGTGTGGTAGAGCTCAGTTGTAAGAACTCAATTTCCTAGACTCTATCTTATTCATAATACAACGATGCCTACATTCAAAAAGACAGTCGGTAAGAGAAATAACTGTGGAAGTGTTGAGTCAGAGGAACTCGATTTTGCATCATGCTTATGATGAGTAAATGTGAGGTCTTCAGTAGACCATCCGTGTACTAAAAGGTGTAAGGTTCTCGATAAGAAGTTTTAAGGCAAGAGTACTTATCCACTTTTACGGTAAAAAGGAATAACAGAATCAGAAGGTAGACACACGTTTCAACAAGTAAAAGAAGCAAGGTGAAGAAGGATACGAGGTACCCAGTTAATAAATATTATCATTCAGAAAGGGAGATATAAGCATTTTGAGTTACCTTCAACAGTGACAGATGTATGTACATCGGCCACACCGATCTCAGTTATGCCTTATGGGAGCTAATAGATATAGTTTAAGAGAAGGACAGATTATCAGTTTCCGGCTGGGGTTAGAGTAACCCAAAATAGTGGATGGATTAATAGAGTTAGTTGACATTTCTGAAGGATAGTACAAACGTGATAATGGATCTTCTTCTAAGACACCTAGATAGTACACTCTAAAATAGTACAGCTAGATATGAGTGCTACAAAGATAGACACCGGAATCCTGGAAAGGATAAATATTATCTTAAGTATGGGTCCTTAGTAGAGAGATAATGCTAGGCAACTCGAAGAGCCAGTGGATGGAGTAAAAGGGAGCTAAAAGCAAAAGAATATCTTGTTGAAGTTTTCTGAATAAAGTGATAGAAGAAAATTTTAGCAGGAAATAAGAAGAGAGCTAATGAAGCATTAAGAGTAAGATGTGATACAGTGATGACAACGGTAGGTCAAAAGATGACAATATTATAGAGTCTATAGTCAAGAGACGGAAAAGACGAGAAGTGACAGGCCTTGAGACAACAAAAGAGTATAGGCCATAAAGTCATATCCTCACTTCGAGAATTAAGTTTGTGACTCCAACGCAACTACCGGAAGGAAAAGTTAGACACCAGAATAATATAAATGAGTACGGGCTGGTGATTAAGACAAACTAAACGTGAATTAGGGACTGAGTGATTGGATAATAGTTGGCATCATGAGAGTTTCAGATTTCGTTCCGGCGATAATAGAATGGAAAGCAGAAAAAGATTTATGAGAAATTCAGAGAATGGTTATTCAGGAAGATGCTTCCCTAAAGCAAGCAATGTGAGCAAAGTTAAGCTTAAGGGACTATGTGTGCCAGGTACACTAAATGCTACCCACGCGAGTAAGGAATTTCTTTATCCTTGGTACAAAAGGATTACCGCAAGGCGAGTAAGGGTCATCGATAATGTGAGAAGACACCAATGATGAAGAGGTAAAGCATCTATAGGTAGATTGTCGTAGCGCTAAATATTAGTACTTCCCTAAAGGGGGGAATGTGGAGTGATGTGGCATTAAGTCGGAATTAAGTGGTTCTAGTAATTATGGAATTGTAAAGGAAGAATGCAATAAAATGAAAAAGGGATGAGATTGCACTTATTCAAAGCCTACAGATATGCTACGATACTAGAGTATTATGCAAACTCGATGTCAAGGAGAGGAAGTAAGGGTTCATGCCCGAGATGTTATTGGTTAATAAGGAGCTAGTGCGAGAGGTTAGTTAAGACAAAGGAAATAACCCAAGAAAGATTACGCAGAATATTGATATGAGAATGGGTCAACGAGTAGTTAGTAGTTGATTCAAGAAAGGCCAAGTTATGTCTAGTTAAGAGGATACAGACATATCAATAGATCGTCCAAGATAAACAGAGTGAACCCCAACATGGGGAATTCAGGCTCGCAAATATGACATCGCGATCCTTGAAAAATATTCCGATAGGAGTTGGGGTAGTTAAAGGTACCATATGAGTATTATGGAAATAAAAGTGAATGCCACTAGGAAGACAGTCAAAATATTAGTTTAGAAACAACCCTACTAGCACAATGGCATGGAGGTAAGTAACTAAGGGTAATCATAGGTGAGTACGAACATCAAAGGTTTTATTGAGTATACGATGTAATAAGCTCGCATCTTTACAAGAATCAAAGGGGCTTCTCTAAGTACTACAATAAAAGACTAGCTGAGGAAATAAGGAAGAAGATTTCAACCTAAGCACAATGAACTAAATAGGAGATGGTCTCGTAACAACAATCTTAAAACAATATTGTATGAACTCTATAGAAAGTGGCACCTATCATGGCTAATGAACGGGAAGAAAAAAAATGATGAATGAAAAGTAATATTCGAGATCATATGAGTTGCAAATTTTTTTTGGCATGCGTGAGAACTATGATAAGCTAAGTATGCGTGCACCAAGAGGGCATGAAAACCAGGAAAAGTAATATCTTATGTTTAAAGAAAGCTGAGAAGGAACAAAAGGAATTATTCGATCAATGGTCCATAGTTAGTTATGTTATGAACACACTTAATATTTCGGAGCATTATCCATGCAGCATATATGTTGGCAATCATACAGCCATAGAAGACTCTAGTCTAAGTTAAAACAAAGAATTGAGTCCAGGTCATAGACAAAGGATTGAACTGTTAGATGAATATATCATAGATATTCCATAGCGCCCATGAAAGGATAAAGTAATAACTAATACCATGAGCTGAAGATCAGGAGATAGCTTAAGCCTACAAAAAGCCTGTTCAGAAGGAGGAGAACACTAAAGAGTTACATCAATGAAGTAAATCAGGAATCTGATTATTGAACCTAGAAAATTATAGAAATCGTGGGTGAGAACATAACAGAATCACTCTTAATATCATAGGTACAAGATAGATAGTACAGTAGCCATCTTCTATAACGGCTCTATAATAAAGCCAGTTAGAAAAGTACACGCCCATAAGAAGTCAGTATAAAGCTCCCATCAGATTGTATATGTACCAGCGGTGCAAGTATTATAATAGAGCTTCAAGTTGTGGATGTGAATTATACTAAGATGTGATGCGAAACTTCAAGGTAAGTAAGGTAAAAGTGAACAACGTACGAGATACTCAAATACAGAAGGTTGCAAATAGTCCATACTTCAATAAGAGGCTAGAAGTGCGTGGATTAAGTATCCAGGAATGATAGTTGCATCATCAGATGAATACCTTCTAGCTTATGGTTTCTAGGTATCGAGAGGCCTACTCAAGAGAATAAAGAAGAGTTAGACACGATGTGATGTCTCGCTTGATGTTGCAAAATAACATAAAGAAATCTATGGGGCAAGCAAGATGAATGGAAGTTGCCAGTAGTATAAATAGATATGTATATGTCGCCAGCGAAGTATGGTAGAACATCAAGGTTTTAGGAAGACAGGAGTAAGGATTAGAAAAGGCGAGTGAGAAGGTGACGATAATGGATAAGTCCTCAGAATTAATCCCATGAAAACTAGAAGAGCTGATGGTTTCTCTAAGTTATAGAAAGCTCAGTATAGCCTAATGAACTCAAAGGAGTCTAAAACTAAAAGTATTTAGAAGAGATGGAATGCTGCCCTAGTAGTAGAATGAGGGTGTAATTATGATAAATGTAGGATGATGTTTGGACCTTCAATTGAGTAATGATTTGAAGAAGATTTCACGGATGACACGGGACTAAAATTACCCTTATAAGATGAATTACGTTAGGATGCTATGAAATATGGTTATGGAAGTATAGTATCACCCCTAGATTTACACTAGATGTCCCCGATGAGACGTGAGCCCTATTGGAAGTGTTACATAAGAGGTCGAGTTATCAGTGGTAGATTATGGATCAACATTAAGGTGAATCGACAATAGATGGATAAAGTTCCAACGCATGAGAGGAGATAAGGATTTAATCCTTTAGATGAACAATAATAAGGGAGCATTGAAGGACATGGATTTATACATCTATGATAAGAAGCGAGACAGTAACCTGGAATTGGGTAGTAGATATCTATAATAATAAAACCAGGGTAAGAGTTATGGTATAGTATGACCTACCTAGATACAATAAAATTATGCGGATGGATAGCCAGGTCTCTAAAATAATATAAAGTAATATTCGTAAGTTCCAGAAAGTACAGAGAAAAGAACTTCAATATACTTATAAATGCCCAGAGGGACATCGTATCAAGCTCTGTATATGTTCACAAAGTCAGGCGTAAGGATTGGCTAAAAACTGGAGGAAAAAGGAGGAAGATGGCATAGTCGTACTTACAAGGTTAGAGTCGTACATGCCGTATGATAGAAGGTAGCAACAATTATGAGATTGCAAGGATTCCGACTACAAATCGTGGGGGTGAGAAAGAGGCCTAAAGGGGGGAATGCCTTGGCCTTTGGGATTCATTCACAGAACAGTTTTCTAGATGGCAAGAGAAGTACTAAAGTATTCGCAAGAGTTATGGGTAATGAGAATGATAACTGCATCAGTCAACATTCGAGGACAAATATTCAAAATGAGGGAATGATGTTACTCCCCATATTTACGTGCGTGAAATTACACCGTTGATAAATTAATGCAAGCTCGGAAATGAGATGTTACATTCCGTATTTTTGTACCTTAAAGCTTCGTTGTACGTTAAAGCTTCGTCATAAGTTAATCGACGTAAGTTCGAGAATGAGATTTTTTTTGGATTATAAGTATTATGCTATTTCAATCAAGTGATGAGTAACTTCGTAAATGTGGGAGGGTAAGAAAATCGAAGAAAGTGAATTTCATCGAAGTTTGACATTTTGGAATAAAATACGGCCCGAGATATAAATACCCGGTATTTATGGACTAGTGTCATACAAGGTACCACATGACCATGATGGTATGATGTATAAAGTGTGTTAAAATGAGTAGTATTTTAAGTAATTTGAGATAATTCTTAATTATGTGAGTAATTGGTTAGTTATTGGATAGTGGGATATTACCCAATTAATTAAAAAATTCTTTGGATAAACCTGAAAAAGACCTCAACATGGCTTCCCCTTATCCCATTTGAGTGTCATTAACTATTGCTTAAATGTCACATTTTGAGCATTTAGGAGGCTTAGTCATTACCTTAGTGGGGCCCACACCCGCTAAGTATAAGGCTTTAATTCTTTAAGAGTTGGATTCCAAAATTCATTTAAGGTAACAATCCTATGCAGAAAAACATTTTTCGTATGAAATTATTATGTGTAATAGCAACGATATTTTGTGATTTTAAGGGAGTACGATGTAATCTTTCCTAAGAATATCATACGGATTTTTCCCTACTCCGATCCACCGTTATGTGTTATCGCAATTGATGTGTGTTGGAGGGATTGTCAAAAAAATCGACTCAGGTATGTTAAGGCTAAGCTCTTCCTTCATTTTGCATGATCTCGTCACTACACAAGTTTGATAACGAGGCATAAAGAAAAATTCATATTCTGAAATTTACGTATATTTTGCTAGTATCGCAGGTTACAATATTTTCTTTATCGGGACTTCATATTCATTTGAGTATATCCTTCTTCCAGTCATGATAGTAGAGAATCTATATATATACAGTATCATAGTATTTTCATTACCATCGAGCTATAATCGATGGGTAGAACCCTATTGGCCAACCTCTGATCAGATGGTAAGTTATATACCGAGCCTACTGTGGTCGAGTGCGTATGAGCGAGCCCGATTAGCCGAGATATAGAGACTAGTATGGCCGAGTGCCTATAAGGGAGCCTACTACTGCAGAGTAATTATGTATATATACCGAGCATTATAAGGCCGGACAACTATTATACTTGCTATACAGAGAGAGTTGAGTCAGTATCAGTAGGTAAGTATATCTTCAGATTATCTTTGACTCCCAGTTGCTTTCAGTTATTATATTATCAGTTCAGTTTCAACTTCCAATATATTTCCTTACATACTTGGTACATTATTTCGACGTCCTTTTCTTGGGGGTGCTGCATTTCATGCGTGCAGGTTCAGACAGACAGACGGGTAGACCTCCTCATTAGGTGTTGCTTGAGTTTAGCTTGATCGGTAAGCTCTATGCCCTTTGCAGCTGCCGGGTCTAAAGCTTTATGTATATCTTGTATATATATGTATATATGTTATGAGTAGGTCGGAGCCCTATTCCTATAATAGTATATCCATCAATATAGGCTTGTACACATATCCTGCTAGTTAGTGCAGTATGTTGGGCTTGTAGGCCTTGTATGTATATTTTGATTGGTTTGCCAGATGTAGTAGTTATGACGGCCTTGCAATCCCAGCTTTATATTGATGCTTAGTTAGCATTTGCAAATTGTCTTGCAATGTGGCCCATGGCCAAAGTATGAAATTATATGTTCAGAGTCCCTTAGTCGCAAGTTGGTACGCAAGGATAGGTGAGGCACCAGATGCCGGTCGTGCCCCCCAGGTTCGGGGCATGACAATGACCAAGTCGGCGCACTTTATTCCGGTGGTGACTACTTACTTTTCAGAGAGGTTTGCCTAGATTTACATTCAGGAGATTGTCTAGTTGCATGGTGTATCTGTTTCCATCATATCATATAGAGACCCTCAGTTCACTTCGCATTTCTAGAGAGTAGTGCATGGTGAATTAGGCACCCGAGAAGAGCGCATCACAACCTTTCATCCGCAAATCGATGGCCAGTCATAACAGACAGTTCATATTCTGGAGGATATGCTCAGAGCATGTGTCATTGACTTCGGAGGACAGTGGGATAGATTCTTGCCCTTGGCTGAGTTTTCTTATAACAATAGCTATTAGTCCAGCATCGAGATGACTCCATTTGAGGCATTATATGGTCAGCGATGTTGTTTGCCCATCGGAAGGTTTGAACCTGGCATGGCTAAGTTATATGGAAAAGATTTAGTAAAGGATGATTTGGAGAAGGTAAAGTTGATTCAGGAGCAACTTCGCACGGCACAATCCAGATAGAAGAGTTACGGGGATCAGAAGGCATGTGACTTATCATTTATGGTAGGAGGGAAAGTTCTCTTGAAAGTCTTACCGATGAAGGGCATCATGAAGTTCGGGAAGAAAGGCAAGTTGTGCCCAAGGTTTATTGTACCATTTGAGGTGCTGAGACGAGTTGGGGAGGTTACTTATGAGCTTGCTATGCCTCCCAGTCAGTCGAGAGTTCATCCGACCTTCCATGTGTCTATGCTCTGGAGGTACCATACCGAGAGGTCACACGTGTTAGATTACAACACGGTTCAGCTGGATGAGAGTTTTGGTTATGAGGAGGAGCCAGTTGCCATTGTTGATAGGCGGGTTTGCCAGTTGAGGTCCAAGAAGATTGATGCGGTAAAGGTCCGGTGGATGGGCCAACCGGTCGAGGAGGCGACTTGGGAGGCTGAGGAGGACATGAGGAGCAGATATCCGCACTTATTTAGCACTCCAGGTATGATTCTAGACTCATTTGAGGACGAACATTTGTTTAAGAGGTGGAAAATGTAACGACCCAACCGGTCCTTTTGGTTTTTGGATCCCCGTTCCCCTAATTAAGACTCCCTGTATGTGATTTTACTATTTTATGACTTGAGGGGATGGTTAGTTTAGGCATGGAAGGGTTCAGGGTGAAATTGGAAAACTTAGGGTGTGCTTGGTATAACGGAAAATGTTTTCCGTGAAAATAAGTAGTAATCTTACTCATTTTTCAGTGTTTGGTACGCAAATTAAGGAAAATAACTTCTCAAGAGTATTCATAAATAATTTAAATACAATAAACATGAAGCTATTAACTTTCAAACCAACAACCTTCCGTACCCACAAATTACATAAACTTCCGAACTGCTAAACTTTCGAACCCGTAAACTTCCAAACACATAACTTTAGAACTTGTAATATTTTGAACCTGTAAACCGAAAGATGAAAAACCTATAACTGAAAATATCAATAAAAAAATCCTGCCGGGGAGGGGGAGGGGGATAGGGGGTAGGCCGGGGGGGGGAGTGTGCAGAAAGAAAAACAAAAATTTAAAATTATAAAAAAAAATAATTTTTTTTTTGTTTTTTCTTTGTGCGAGGTTATGGAGCAGTGGGGTTGGGGGTAGGGGTTGGGGGTTGATGGTGCAGAAAACAAAAAAAATAGAAATTTATATATTACAAAAAAAACAAGCTTTTTCGGAGAGAGGGGGTGGGGTGGGTAAAACGTGGGGTCGGGTTGGGTGAGTGGGTGTGAAGAGGGTTGGTGAGGTTGGGGAAGGTTGAGAAGGAGTTTTGAAAAAATATTTTCCCTTCTCTTGATAAGGAAAATATTTTCCTCCAAATGGAGAAAAATGAGTTCATAAGGAAAATATTTTTCAAAACATTTAAACCAACCAAATATGGAAAAATTGGAAAATATTTTTCTGAAAATGTTTCCTTCATACCAAACACATAGTTCCTTAATAGTGGCCTAGGGTGGCCAAGTTTGACTTAAGCCAATATTTTGAGTAAAATAACCTCAGAACCCGGATTTGAAGGTTCCAATAGGTTATGATGATTTTAAACTTGGACGTGTGTTCGGATCGGGTTTTGGGTGATTCGGGAGCGTTTCGGCGCTTAAAGTGGAAGATTGGTTTATTGAAGGTTTTCTAGTAGTTTGAAATTTGGTTGGAGTAGACTTTGGTGTTATCGAGGTCCGCTTAAGATTCCGAGCCTGAGAATTATTTCGTATGGTGATTTAGGACTTGTACCCAAAATTTGGCATCATTCCGAGTTGATTTGATAAGAATCGGATGCGCAACAGCGTTTTTAGAGGTTCTTGAGTTTCATGATGAATTCATGCATTTTAGCACCCAATTTGTGATTTTAGACATTATTCTGGTGTTTCAATCACGCGAGTGAGTCCATATTATGTTATTGGATGCATTAGTGATATTGGATGGGGGGTCTCGGGGGACCTCGGGTGCGAATCAGATTAGAATCGTACTTGGTTTTGGAGATAAGTGTTGTTGGTGGCTTCAGATCTGGTGCAATCGCACCTATGAGGAAATGGTCGCAAGTCCAAGCTCATAGAAGCAGCCTAGTGGTCACAAGAGCAGGCTTAGGGCTGGTGTCACGACCCAGAAACCGACCCGATCATGATGGCGCCTAACGTGAAATTAGGCCAGTCGACACAATTCCAGAATCGACCATTATTCAATAAAAGTCATTTTTATAACATTTATTAATCAATAATCTCGTGATGTAAGTCTAAATGAACAGTGCAGAATAAATACACAAGCCCGATATCGGGGTATCACTAGTCATGAGCATCTACTACAACTGTCTAACAACATAAAGACCAACATGGCCGGGAAAATCACAAGAATACATTAAGGAAGAATAAGGAGGGAGAAAAACAGGGTTGCAATCACCAGGTAGCTACCTTGCTAACTCCGATGACCCTGTCACCGAGCTCAGAAATACCTGAATCTGCACACAAGGTGCAGGGAGTAATATAAGTACGCCAACTTAGTAAGTAATATAAAGTAAATGAAGACTGAGCAGTAAGAAATCGCGTAAACCACGTCATAGTACCACAATGGTTACGATATGTTCCCAAAACAGGATACCATTCAAATCATTTCGTTAAATTTCCAACTTCAGTAAAATCCTTTAGAAAATATCTTTCTAACCATTTCAATAGAGGTTTAATGAAATATATATCGTGAAAGTGATGAAAATCATAATCGGCTCCTCGAGCAAAAGATAGTTCGTATACAGCCCCTCGGCAAACAGAAATTCATAACCATTTCATAGCTTAAAAATTTCGAAGGAAGCAACAAAGCCAAATCAGTGACTAAATTCCGAACACCTCGTAAAAACTTCAGTTCAAATGAAAGTTATTTAAAGTATTTGTTCAACATTTTCAATAGAGGCTCGGTCTAAAGATGAGTGAAAGCAGTAATTTAATCAACATATTCAATAGAAACTCACTTTAAGGAGGAGTGAAAAATAGTAAGTTCATAAACAGGCCCCTCAGGCAAAGCATCACTCGTATATGTGTATATATATAGCCACTTGGGCAAGCCACTCAGTCACTCATGACTCAACTCTCAGCAATCAGCACTCACACTCAATAGGTACCTTATCATAATTGCTGCGGCGTGCAACACGATCCATATATTGTCGACGGCGCTCACTGGGGGTGTGCAGACTCTAGAGGGGCTCATATATATATATATATATATATATATATATATATATATATATATATATATATATATATATATATATATATATATATATATATATATATATATATATATATATATATATATATATATATATATATATATATATATATATATATATATATTTGTTGTGGCGTGCAGCCCAATCCATAAATATAATCCTCACAACCAGGCCCTCGGCCTCTCTCAGTCATTAACCTCACAATCAGGCCCTCAGCCTCGCTCAGCCATCAACCTCACAAGCTACTCGGACTATCAGTAAAACAGGCGTTCATCCCAAAATATCATTTATAGCATTAAAACTGGGTAAAAACATAGCCCCTAAGGGTCCAAACAGTTGGCACGAGGCCCAAATATGGCATTCCGCCCAAAATATAGCAATACTTTTCGAAACAAATATCAAACAGTTTTCAATCAAATACGCAACTTAACAGCCATACGGGACGGACCAAGTCACAATCCCCAATGGTGCACGACTCCACGCTCGCCATCTAGCATGTGCGTCACCTCACAGTAGCACAACGATGTGAAATTTGGGGTTTCATACCCTCAGGACACATTTATAATCATTACTTACCTCAATCCGGTTCAAACTCTAGCTCGCGATACCTTTGCCCCTTGAATTGGCCTCCAATTGCTCCAAATCTAACCAAAATCAGATTCATACCATCAAAATATGCTAACGGAACAAAGCCCACTCGATAATAACCAATTTACATCAAAAATCCCAAAATTGACCAAACCTGGCCCCCGGAGCCTACGTATCAAAATTCGATAGAAATCACATCAATAGAATCCTTACACTCTCACGAGTCTACCCATAACAAATTCATCAAAGTCCGACCTCAATTGCCCTTTCAAATCCCCAAAAGAATTCTCAAATTTTTCTTACATTTTCCCCCAATTTCCACTCTAATTTCTCAAATTAAATGATAAAATTCAAGACTAAATCATAGAATTAAACCAAATATGAGTGAAGAATACTTACCCCCATTGCTCCACTGAAAATTTCCTAAAATTTTACCTTCTTCCGAGCTTTCCAATGGCTTTTGGGATATTGAACTTAAACCCTCATTTTTAAAAATATAAACTGACTGTCTAGGTTTAACCCTTCGCGAACGCGGTAGTTCCCTTGCATTCGCGAAGCACAATTGCCTCGGACCCAGAAATCCTTCTACGTGATCGCTATAACCCACTCACAAACGTGAACCTTTACTAGCTCAACCACCGCGAACGTGACAACCGCCTCGCGAACACGATGAATACTCAGCTCAACCTTCGTGTTTGCGTCTACACCTTCGCGAACGCGAAGAACAAAATTAACCATCTTAGAGAACACTCTTCACGAATGCGAATCCCTTTCGCGGACGCGATGAATAAACCTTCTGCAACACAAAACCAGCAAAAATCTGCTAACACTCAAAACCAAGGATTGGTTCGTTAACCACCCGAAACTCACCCGAGGCCCTCGGGACCTCAACCAAATATGCCAACACATCCCATAACATCGTTCAAACTTGTTCTAACCTTCGAAATGCTCAAAACAGTATCAAAACACCAAATCATCATCTAATTCAAGCCTAAGAATTCCAAAAACTTTCAAATTTCGCTTTCGATTAAAAAGTCTATCAAACCTCGTCCGAATGACTTGAAATTTTGCACACACGTCACAAATGACACAACAAACCTACTCTAAATTCCGTAATTCCATTCCAACCTCTATATCGAAATCTCACCTATCAACCGGAAAACGCCAAAATTCCAATTTTGCCAATTTAAGCCTAAACCTTCCATGGACCTCCAAAATACATACCGAGCATGCTCCCAAATCACCTAACGGAGCTAACCAAATCATAAAAGTTTCAATCCAAGATCATATACTAACAAGTCAAAACATGGTCAAACCTTTCAAATTTTAAGCTTCAAATTGAGAAATGTTCTTCCAAATTCATTCTGATTACCCTGAAATCAAAATCGATGATTTACATAAGTCATAACACACCACACGGGGCTAGTCATGCCCGAGAACTGGCGAGCGAAGTGCAAAATCTCAAAACGACCGGTCGGGTCATTACAGCTGGAGATGGGTGGCTGCAGGTGTGAGGAAATTTCCGCAGATGCGATCGTGGCTCCCCAGGTGCGGAAATGGGCCGGCTAGTTGGGTATTGCAGGAGTGAAGGAGAGTCCGCAGAATCGGAGGGAGTTTGCAGAAGAGGACCCGTAGAAGTGCTTCCTCGTCCACAGAAGCGAGGAGGCTGGAGGCAGTAGGTTGCAGATGCGGCCTTTTGACCGCACATGCGACTCCGCGGATGTGGCTAAGCGACTGTATGTGCAGAAATTTCTGGGTAGTGAGTGCATTTAATCCGAGACTTTGGCTATTTTCCACAAACTTTCATTTGGTCTTGGGCGATTTTCAGAGCACTTTTGAGGGGGATTCTCATCAACAACACGAGGTAAGTAAACTCTTCCCATTTTCAGGTTAAATACGTAGATTATAGGTAGATTAAGCCTGGAAAATTTGTGAAATTTGAGGAATTTGTTGAAAAACCTAGGGTTTAAGTAAAATTAGGTTCGAGAATTTTCGGAATCCGGGCACGTGGGCTTAGGGTGAATTTCATTAATCTTCTAGATTGGGTTGGGTAACTATTTTAATAGCTAATATTTGAACTTACGAGCATATATTTATTATCTTATACGACTTTTGATTAGTTTTGGAGTCTTCGGCGTCGTTTGAGGAGTTTTAGTGAGGTTGAAAAGCCGGATCGAGGACTTAGATTTGAGGTAAGCCTTTTGCATAACCTTGTAAGAGGGAACTTATCCCCTTAGGTGTATTGTTATTGTATGCTACTTGTTGTGGGGATCTACACACACACGGAGTGATGAGAGTCCGTACTTTGCTATATTTCATGATATGTCCCGGTAGACTTAGATTCACATCATGTTTTTAATGGTACTGTTTATGCCTATCATGTGTATTACTTGTCTTGATTAGGACTGAGACTGAGGATTTAAATTGGAGATATCGACTTAGTTTCATACTTTCGAAAATGGGGAAGTACTTGATAAACTATAAATTTGTGTCTTCTCGTCTCGTAAGTTCTTTCGCAAGCGATGTAAACTTCTGTAGTCTTATGGGATCAGGTCGTTCTCCTTGGCAGTGACATAAATTAGACTTATGGGATCGGGCCGTTCGCCTCAGCATAAAGGTAACACTACTCTTATGGGATCAGGTCATTCAACTCGGCAGGTTGGTAATACTATTCTTATGGTATCGGTTCGTCGCCTAGGCAGTATAGAGTACCACTATTCATATGGGATCAGGCCGTTCGCCTCGGCGGCTTCGTGCTTAATAATTGGAACTGGATTTGGTTTGGTAATTACTGAGTTAGCACCTTCAAGTCCGAGTATAATGTGTTTAGTGATTTGATATTGCCTCATGTGTGGACTTACTGGAGTTACTTTTATTTGCTTCGCTGCTACTTGTTGTGCACTCGCCATGTCTGCTTAATGTTTTTATACTGTTATTTGACCTCTAGTAAGTGTCAAGTCAACCCCTCGTCACTACTTCTTTGAGGTTAGACTAGATACTTACTAGGTACGGATTATTTTTCGGACTCACTCTATAATTCTGCACTGATGTGCAAGTGCTGAGACAGGTACTACCAGTGATCATTCGGGAGCGTAGCCGATCGGAGACTTAGGGATGAACTGCTGGCCTTGCTATGATCTAAAGCACCAGAGTCTCCCTCCACCCTATTTATTATTTATGTCTATCACTTTCAAACAGTAGTTTAGTAGTTTAGTATATTCCCTAGATTGCTCATATACTTGTGCGCCGGGTTTTGGGGACTTTTAGCATTTATGTACTGTTCTACTTATCATTTCTAGCACTACAATGGGTGTACTTATTATGCTGGTATTTTGTAAGGAAAAGAATAGCTACGGTCGACAGAGATCTTGCTTATTTTGTTCTTTTAAAAGGAAAACTTTTGTTTTAAATATTAAGAAAAGGTAAACAATTAGTAGTTTCACGTGTGGGCTTGCCTAACGGCGGCATTAGGTGCCATCGCGACCTATTATGGGTTTTGGTTCGTGACACCCTCGGTGGAGTAGTGACGACGAACATTCAAGACACCTACTATACAAGTATAAATTTGAACTAACAAGGAATAATATCAATATAAAGATAGGCATGGTAAAAATAATAAAACAATGCTTGCAACAGGAAACT
The DNA here is from genome assembly GCF_000393655.2 of Nicotiana sylvestris. Taxonomy (NCBI): domain Eukaryota; kingdom Viridiplantae; phylum Streptophyta; class Magnoliopsida; order Solanales; family Solanaceae; genus Nicotiana; species Nicotiana sylvestris. The sequence continues at coordinate 121,238,958 of NC_091062.1, read as the reverse complement.
AAAAGAAATAATTAGAAACGAGGAACAAAATGTATTAACACTGTAGAGTAAGCTAAATATAGTTTAAGTTTAGTGAAACAAAGTAAGGGAAAACAAGTAACAATTCAATAAGAACAACCGCTTTCACACAAGATCTATTCAAGAATTTCCCCGATGTACCACACCTCATAATCACAAATTGCGGGTCCCAATTCACGAACCCTAATCACATAGCATCTTGTTCCCACATTACAAATCACAATCGCACAGAAAACTCAGGTGTTGTACGGACAACTCGCGTGCTAATACCATTAATACCTCATATCTGCACAGTCAACTCATGTGCTAAGGGAGTGTCAATATCTCATATCCGCATGGATAACTCACATGCCAAAAATAACAATGACTCATAACCGCATGGACAACTCACGTGCCAATAGTACAACTCTCATACAGAAGGAAAGTAAACGAGAATACATGTAAAGGATCAATAAACACTAGGGGTAATCTTCTTAAACCGATATGAGTGTTTAGTTACGTGTATGCTTGAGCAGATGTTCTATTATAACGCGAGTCAACAAGTAAGAATATAGACAATGAATGGTACGTAGGTAACAACACAACAAAATGTAAAATGTATGACTCACACAAGGTAGGCACACCACTACAATAACATAAATAATAATGCCCCCAAGCCATCATAAATCATCCCCGACAAATCCCCCTTGTCTCGCCATGTGCAAAACAATAAAATGAATGTCCTCCTTTCTCGCTGCATGTACATAATAATATTCCCATTTTTTCTCACCACATGCGCAAACCCACAAATATATAGCCCGTCTTGTCACGCTGCATGTCCAAATATCACTAATAACAATAGCATAGAGAACTCACGTGCGAACACCCCGACAATCTTTTCAACAATATCACATGTGCCATAAACATAACAACACAACATAACAATTCGCACCATATGTGCCCATATACCATAATATTTCCTCAAAACAATTCCAATACCACAACCACACATAGACCTCGGCTCAACAACACTGAGTTCAACAATAACGATAACAATATCATGAGAGTACAACAAGTAAATCAACACAAGAATTTCAGAACACAAAGAAACAAAAGAACAAGCTCATAATGAAAGGCATAACAAGTAATAATGGTTTCAAACAAGAATATTCGACAGTGGAGAGATAATGTGTAACAACAATATCCAATAAGAATAACTCAACAACTAAAGGAATATGTGTAACAAGGATTCCAAATATGTATAACTTGACGATAAGAGAGGTAACGTGTAACAATGATTCCAAGCATGCACAACTCAACGCTAAGGGAGATAACATATAACAATGATGTCAAATATGTACAACTCAATATTAAGAGAGATAATATGTAACAATGACTCCAAATAAGTACAACTCAACGATAAAAGAGATAACATATAACAATAATTTCAAATAGGTAAAACTCAACGATAAGAGAGATAACATGTAACAATGATTCCAAATAAGTATAAGTCAACAATAGAAGGAATATCAATAACTTCAATGAAGGTTAAAAAATTACGGAAGATATTACATGGGAATAAAAGAGGTAACAACTTCAATTAAGGCGTATAAGAGTAAACTTGGCAACAAGGGTAGAACATGAATCAATCAACTTCAAACAAGAAACGTAAGGGTAAATTTAGTAGTGAAAGATTTAACATGATAAGACAACCTCATTTTTAACGTAGATAAAAACCTAAGAGTCCAAGCCGATCAAATTTCCACATACAAGTCGTGTACACACTCATTACCTCGTGTATGCGTCTTTCACGTTGTTCAAATAGTACATACAAACCAATCCTTATAGGGTAGTTCCCCCACACAACGTGAGGCAAGATACTTACTTCAAAAGCCCTCAATCAATTCTCGAAAATAGCTTTTCCATTACAATTCACCTCCGTTCTGCACAAATCTAACCAAAATCGATTTAATAACATCAATTAATGTAAGAGAAATCAATTTCAATAAATAAAGCTATGATTTTTACACAATTCTTCAAAAGTAGACAAAAGTCAACCAAGGACCCGCCCGGTCAAAATTCAGGTCCAATGGTATATTCCGAAGATCTAAAGTTTGTATTTGAAAATCCCTCTTCAAAATCACCTCCTACCGAGTCTAGGGTTCCAAAGTATGATGAATAAGGCTAAACTCTCGTCCCTCAGCTTTTTGTCCAGTCGCAGGTGTCGCAAATGTGACCTGGAGTTTGAAAATGAGAAGAAATAATCGCAAAAAGCGAAAGCCCTCCCATTCCTATTGTCATCGCAAATGCGATGAATAGTTCGCATTTGCGAGCATAGGACCTTCGCAAATGCGACCATTGTAATCACAAATGCGAACAAGCTACCCAGGCTACCCCATTGCAAATGCAATCATTGGGATTGCAAATGCGAACCTAGCAGAATACATCTATTATCACAATTGCAATTCATATCTCGCAACTGCAAAACCTGAGACATATGTGCAAACACCAACGGAACTCAAACTCTATCAAACACTCTGCGGAGCGGCCGAACTCACCCGAGCCCTCGGGGCTCCAAACCAAACATCAACACAAGTGTAAAAACACAACACAAACTCGCTCGCATGATCAAATTATCAAAATAACATCTTAAATCACGAACCAGACCTCGAAACACTTGAATTCAACATGAAACTCAAGATCTTCTAAAAACACAACCACGTGTTTGATTCCTATCAAATCAACTTGGAATGATGCCAAACTTTGCGAACAAGTTCCAAATGAAAAAACAGACGTATTCCAAGTCTCAAAACACAAATCCAAACACAGTAGCTATGAAGTCAACCTACGGTCAAACTTATCAAAATTCTAAGCCTTTAAATTGCCAACTTTCAGCAAAAAACACAAATCAACCTACTGACTTCCAAATTCGATTTCAGGAACACACCCAAGTCCAAAATCATGATACAAATCTATTTGAGCCATCAAAATATCACTACGAGGTTGTCTATATAAAAGTCAAACTCTGATCAACTCTTGCCACTTAAGCTTCTAAAACAAGAATCCTTCTTCACAATCAACTCTGAATCATCAAAAAAATGAATACGACCACACATGTCATAATAGACAATACAAAGCTACTCTATACCTTAAGCCAACGAACGGAATGCCAGTTCTCAAAATGATCGGTTGGGTCATTACACCAACTATGTAGGGGATCAAGATGTCTAAGACTTAATCTCACAACTGAGTATTGACTCTTAAGTAGTGACTAATGTGTCTATATAATCTAGTTTGCTAAGGTTTATAGGGAAATTATGGATTGGAAATTAGTTGGGCCTTAGGTTAAAACTAATATAGGATATGCATTTGTCTTCTTAGGGTGGATATTTGGGGATTCACGCAACATATCAAAGGCTTAAAGCTCTGTTCTATTGTCCTAGGATGATCAAGGACGTAACATCTTTCTTACGAGAATGTGAAATTTGCCAAAGAAATAAAGATGAATCTGTGGCTTATCCTAGGTTACTACAACCATTACCAAGTCCAGAAAAAAGCTTGGGAGCATATTTCTATGGATTTATAAAAAGAGGTCAACTTGGTGGTGGTTGACAGGTTTACCAAATATTCTCACTTTATTGCATTAAGTCATCCTTACACTACCACCCAAATTTCCTAGATATTCCTTGATCGGATTGTTAAACTACATGGGGCACCTTGTTCTATTTTCTCTGATTGAGATCCATTTTTTATCAGTTTATTTTGGCAAGAATTCTTTAAGAACATGCAAGTCCAACTGAAACTAAGCTCGGCCTACCATCCCCAAATAGACGTGCAAACGAAAAGGTTGAATCGGTGTGTAGAGTCTTATATTAGGTGTATGATAGAGCAAAGACCATGGAATGGGAAAATGGTTTGCATTGATAGAGTTACGGGTATAATCCACCATGGCCTAACTTCGAACTAATTGCATAATCCAAGGTTGAATCTGTGGATCAATTGATGAAAGAATGGTAGGAGGTAAACAAAAAATTAAAGGAAAACTTAGTCAAAGCTCAAGATAGAATGAAACAGCATGCAGATAGCAAGAGAAGTGAACAGACCTTTGAAGTGGAGGATTTGGAATTTATGAAGCTGCAGCCATACCATCAAACTTCAGTAGCTTTGAGGAAAAATCTAAAGTTGGCCTCCAAGTATTTTGGTCCATACCCAGTAATCAAAAAGATCAGACCAATGGCTTACGAGCTCCAATTGCCAACTGAATCACTTATTCATCCGATGTTTCATGTGTCACAACTAAAGAAGTTGGGGCCGAAGGAAATTTCTGCTAAAGAACCTCCATTTAGAACTCTTGAGGGGCAGATTATTGCAGAAATAGTGGCTCTCTTAGATTGGAGAATGGTCAAGATAGGAAATCGAATTGTAACTCAACTTTAAGTGCAATGGACTAATTTGGCTCTGGAAAATGCAACCTGGAGGGATTACACCTTTCTTACTTCGCAATCCTTGAATTTCAACCTTTATTATCAAGGTTCTCGAATGGGCATGGGATGTTGTGCAACAAGGTTGTCAGAGTTATTCAAAGAGAGGGATAGTCATGACTGATGACTATGAGGTTAAATTGTTATTCAAGGAAAGTTGTGTAATCTCTTTTAAGTCTTTTAAGTTTAGTATTTTGTAATGGATTCTGTAAGTAAGGTCATAGCTTGGAGGCAACACGTGTCTATCTTTTATTTTAGTGTCGTTAGGGGATGGCACTACAGTTGTTGGTTTCTCATTGAAAGGGAATTTAGCCACAATTGTAGCAATATTAGTATATATCCTTGCCCCGTCAGTGTAAAATTTATGAGAGAAATGACAAACCTAATTTAATTTTTCTTCTTGTTCAATTTTACAATTCCATTTCTATTCTCAGAATATGTAACGTTATAGAAAAGTGTGGTTTGTTATTTTATTGGTTGTAGAATTGGGTATCAACTAAAATTAATGATGTTTAGGTGAACTCTTTAACATACGTACTTTTAGAAAGACGTGCGACACACATATCTAATAGGAGTAATTAAATCCTACTAAAAGGCTGCTTAACTATTTGGAGGTTTCTTTTTCCCTTCTTTTGTAAGCTACATATTGGTGCATCTCTTTGTGTGTAATTATAAGTTGAAGCCAGGGGAGCACTTCATCTCTGATATAATAGAAAAAATATGCTACTTTTACATTTAGTAAAAATAAGAGTTTGATATATATATATATATATATATATATATATATATAGTAATAATCTACCATCCAGAAAGTTGCGATTTTGGAGGTGGAAATGAAAGGAAAATTTTCTAGAAAAGACGTCAAAGTGTGACATATGAAGTCATCTCCCTATTTGTCTGACCCCTATTTTAAATCGTCAAGACTGTAAATATTATGAGTCCAATATGAAAGTACAAAAGGAGCCATAATCAGAATTCTTAGAAATTGACAAGTATGAATATAGTACCATTTTACAGTCTCTGAAAATGGTCAGTCTCTAAAAATTGATGTTAAGAGAATTATGGTAGATGACGAAAGTGGAGCGTGAGCAAGGTAGAGGACACCTCTACTACGTCACTTCTCTATGGCCTTTCATTAAATGTGTAATGGACATCGTGGGTTCGCTTCACTAGGATGAGGTAACATAAAATTCCTTTTAGTTTTAGTTAACTATTTCTCTAAGTGGTTGGAAGCAGGAGAATTCGATCAAGTTCGTGAGTAAGAAGTAATCGCCTTTATATGAAAAAACATCACTTGTCGATTCGGCCTACCTAAAGAGATAAGTTGTGACAATGGACCCTAGTTCACGGGAAGAAAAACCACCAAGTTCTTCGAGATGTGGCACATTAAAAGGATGCTTTCAACTCCTTATCACACGGCCGGAAATGGGCAAGCAGAATCCTTCAATAAATCTATATTAATCATCAAGAATAAAAAAAATCGATGATGCCAAGGGACTTTGGTCGGAAATACTCCCAGAAGTGTTATGGATGCACAGAACGACCCTGAAGATGAGCACAGGAGAGACACCTTACTTCCAGTCTATGCAACGGAGGCAATAATACTGTTGATACCCAATTTTTCCCTATAATATTTTTTTTTCAAATGCATGTATGCCTTCAAAAATATGCATTAACATCAATTGACATTTTTCCATAATTTCTACATTTTCTAGGAATTTTTAATTAATTTATCTCAGTATTTTATTTATATAAATAATTACAAATTGCATCACAAATGACTTTATAACAATTTAACTGCTTAATATTGTTATTTATATTTATATTAGGCTCAAATTATTGTACAAATAGCCACATTTTATATTTTTGGGTTACAATTGCAATAACTTTACAATTATAGCCAGGCATGTATTATTACATTATTGTACTGGAAAATAGCTTTTTATATTTTTTAAATACTAAGTAATTATTTTTAAAACATTTCTAGGCATGGAAACCTTTTTTTATAATCTGTTAATTATTTTTTAAAAATTATTTTTTATCAATTAAAGGGGTATTTAACAAATAGCCTTTTTTTTATTTTTAGACCTGCCTAATTAAAACAGCCCAATTTCAATCCCAATTCAATTAAAATTAGCCCAAATCTACCCAGGCCCAATTTTTATCTGACCCTAACCCAAGTAAACCTACCTGACCTAGTAACCTCATTTAATCATGGTCGTTGATCTTTTAGATCAACGGTCCATGATTAAACTTTCCATTATAATCCCAAAGACCCCCTAAACCCCTTCATTCCTTCTCATTTCAGCTGCCCTAAAACTCATCTCCTCTCCAACTCTCTCTGAGACCCAACCTTAACCATAGCCGCCGCCACCCAAAACCAGCCTTAATCCCTCCGATTCTCACTCGATCCATGGATTTCCATGGGTGTTTGAGACCCCTATGGGCCTCCTACTTCCCCTGGTTGCTCGATTTTGTGATTTCGTGGAAGGACCTCGAGAAGATCTGGTCCAGATCTTGTTCAGAACTCTCCAAGAGTCTGTTTATGGTATGTGAGTGCTTTCTATCGACGTTTTACGGCTCAAATCTCTGATTCAAAGACCAGATTTTCTTTACCCTTTCTCTTTTCTTCAAAAACCTAATGTTTAGACTTGAATCTGTTCAGATCCTTATAGATTTGGAGCGATTTTGAGTTTGTCACTGATTTTTTCTTAAGGTAATTCCCTTATTTCTTTACTGATTAATCGATTTTTAAGCACTTTGTTATATTAGGGTTTGGTTTTCTCATTATTTGTTGGTCGAATCTCTGTGTATCTGAAGTGTTTTCAAGTTTCTATGACTGTTTTCCTTATGAATCTTCTGATTCCCTACTGTTAATCAACTCTAAGCATTTTCTAAAATTAGGGTTTCTACTTCGTCTATTTTGCAAAGGGTTTTCTGAAATTTCTCATGTTTTTGTTTAATCTTTCTACAATGACTATGTTCCAGACTTGATTGCTTGAATGTTCATTGTTTGATTTTGACATTTTTTGTCCGTCATTGTTTGAATAATCGACTTATTAGCCTAATTATCTAGGGTTTCAATTGTTTACTAAATTAATTTAATGATTGATGTTTCTTTACCTTAATCCTGAGTTTCTTAATTGTCACCTCTTATCTATTTATGGGATTAATCAACCCTTGATTGGTCTCTGATTACCCGTACTGCCTTATTCATGAAATTGATTACTCGATTTACGATTTCTAACCCTAATTGACTGATGAGCCTACTTCTTGCCTTATTTGAAATTCAATTAGATTTATTTATGGTATAATTCCCTAATTTTTTGTCCTTATCAAGCTCGATTTATTATCTGATTACTTCCCTTACCTTAATAAACTAGCTATATGATTCAGGGATTCTTACTAATTCCCTATTTGGGTATGATTTGGATTCTTTATCCTAATTAGCTTTGTTTGCTATGACCATTAAGTAACTACCCCTAATTAAGGGGCCTATTCCGGATCCCCATACATGATTTGATTCTATAATTATTTGATTGCCCCTAATTGACTGACTTTTGATTCTCTTTACCTTATTTGATCTACTCTCTAAGTGCTATATATACTCTCATTCTGATTATTCTAGACACAAACACAATTCATAAAGAAACTCTCACTCACACACATACTCTGCTCTCATCTTGTTGCTACTTGTATTCACTACATTGTTTAGCCCGCTGAAAGCCAAGGCTAGACCACTGAGTTCTACATATTATCATCTTCTATTTGCTGTCTTTAACTGGTATGTCTCCCCTCTTAATATCCTTTCACACGCATTGAAGCTGTATCTATGTGTTTTCCTATTTATTGCCCTGACTATTTCTGTGTAACCAAATTCATGCTTTCTCTTGTCTGTTGATCTCAATTAACATGGTTACTTCTATATTTAAACTTCTACTTTCTTGTTTATAGCTGCAATTAGCATGATTACTTATGTATTTAGGTCTTACTGCTTTAGTTCTATTTCTTTCCTATCTACTGTTTTAAGTCAACATGACTGCTCATGTTACTATAGCCTACCCAATGCTATGTAATCTGGCCCTCTTAAACTTATGTGTCTGTCGTTTATCACTTCTAATCAGCACCATTAGGTCCTATTGAGTATTATACTTGTTTGGGGTTAATCAGTATGCTTCTCACCCTGTTTTATGTGTTTCTGATTCAAGATTCCTATGTTCCCAACCCCTGCTCCCCTCTCTGTGTAGTTGTTTGTTCTCAACAAGCTATATGCCACCTAGTGTTAACTAATGAACTAAGCTAAATCTGGGCAATGGTAATCTCTACTTTGAAACTTTGTGACCATATTTCTACTTGTTGTTTGGTTGCTGAAACTTTTGCCTCATAGTGCTGCAATGACTCTGTTTACTTCTAAATTATTTTCTTAAAACCACTTCTATTTTAAAACACTACTCTTATTCTTAGAACACCTAGGTCCTTGCCCCTCTAGTGTAATCATTGCTTAGGAGTCCCTAAGGCTCCTCTGAACTTTGACACACTGGAGTTGGCTTTCCAAACTTGCTCACAAAAGGATTACTTTGAAGGTTTTCCTGGTGTGAGCATTGCCCGGGGTCCCTGAGGCCCTTTGTATCACGATCCAAATCGATGGGTTGCGACGGGCACCCGGTACCTTACTTAACCGAGTACCAACGTAACGTATCTTTCATATCATTCTATCATAGGTTAATGAACTAGCAGAAAGCATGAGGGAATACAAACTTATACATATAAAGTATGGGCCTATAAGACCAAAATAGCCACTCGTGTACTAAACATGGGCCGACGAGGCCATACAATCTTTTACGTACTTGACATCTATCTACAGGCCTCTAAGAATACATTATTTTCATAAAGGTCGGGACAGAGTCCCGCTATACCAAACAATACACGTCTAAATCATACTAAGCAATCAAGCAACTCCGAAGCAAATTGAGCGCACCAACATCTTCCGCTGAACTGATAGCCTACTTGGAGGGCTATCAACCTGTCTATCGAGACCTGCGAGCATGAAATGCACATCCCCAGGCTAAAAGGGACGTCAGTACGAATAATTTACCGAGTATGTAAAGCACATAAATAAGCATGTAACAGACATGGAAGAAATATAGAGTAAATGACTCAACCTGTAAATCTAGATAATTCTATGAATCATGAAATACTTATAGTGTCATGCATATGCGTATGAATGCCATGTCGTTCATAGGTACATGTGTTCATAACATTATCAAGCCTCTGAGGGCATCCCATCATATCATCTCGGCCACTGTGGGCAAATCATCAACGTATACCAGCTAATCAGGTGGTGGTACGTATATAACGCCATAACCTTTCCCATATGCCATATACATATATATACATATATACACGTATATAAATCCATCTGGTCATGGGTCAATGTACATGTATAAATGAATGCAATGCATGAGAAGTACGTCAATAAAATCTTTCGGAGTGTTATAAGACCATTTTGCCTTTGAATAATGCCATGAAGTAAACTTTTTTCAACTTATGTATTTTTCTAAGACCCATGAAAACATGATAAAATAATAGGACACATAGTGTGACGACCCGGCCGGTTGTTTAACAATTTACGCCCCGATCCCCCATTAACGACTTTTCCCAAGTTTATTTCTGCTATTTTGAATTGCCGGGATGTTCGGTTTTGAGCTTCAGAGAGTTTTGGGACACTTAGTCCCTAAATGAGAGCTTAAGTATTGGAAAGTTTACCGTAGTCAAAATAGTGTGAAGACTTCCTGAGAATGAAAATACGAAGGTTCCGTTAGCTCCGTTGGGTGATTTGGGCTTAGGGGCATGTTCGAATTGTATTTTAGAGGTCCGTAGCTAATTTAGGCTTGAAATGCTGAAAGTTGAATTTTGAAGTTTCTGGTTCGATAGTGAGATTTTGATCTGAGGGTCGGAATTGAATTCTAGAAGTTGGAGTAGCTCCGTAGTGTTTAATGTGACGTTTTTGCAAAATTTCAGGTCATTCGGACGAGGTCTAATAGACTTTTTGATCGAAAGCATATTTTTATAGTTTTTGGAATTCTTAAGCTTGAATCTGATGAAAAATAGGTGTTTTGATGTTGTTTTGAGCATTCCGAAGGTTGGAACAAGTTTGAATGAAGTTATGGGATATGTTGGTAGGGTTGGTTAAGGTCCCGGAGGCCTTGGGTGTGTTTCAGATGCTCAACGGGTCATTTTGTAACTTATTGGAATTACTGAACTACTAGTATCTGGTTTTCTTATATGCGATCGCAATAGTAGGGATGCGATCGCATAGGTTTGTTGGTGAGGCAGCAAAATTTGTACTATGCGATCACCAGGGTTGGCCCGCGATCGTGAAGTGTGGGGAGCCAAAGCAAAGCGGTCGCGTGAGGCTGTATGCGAACGCATAGTTTGGACGCGTGTGGCAGGGGGATTGAGTGGTTACTCTATGTGAACGCGGTTGGGGGTACGCGATCGTGTAGAGGGAAGAGAGACAGTTCTATGCGAATGCGTGTGATGGATCATTATCGCAGTGAAGGATTTATTAAAAGCTGGGCAGTGTTTTAAAAACCCCAATCCGCGACCCTTCTTCATTTTTCCACCATTTTTGAACGGGATTGAAGCTTCTGAGAGTGATTTTTGAGGAAACCAAAGGGAAATCACTTGTAGGTAATATTTTTTGGTGAAAATTTGGGAAAAATAGGTAATTAGGGCTTAGGATTAAGAGACCTTAACATGGGTATTTGAGGGGCCAATTGAACTCCGATTTTAGTGTTCTTATTATGTATAGACTCATGAGAGTACGAGGTCTCTGAAAATATAAATTTCACCTGATTCCGAGATGTGGGACCAAGGGGCATTTTGGTCATTTTACCTAATTTCGCGTATTAGCTTGAAATTTCTTTGTAGAATCAGTTACTTGAAGTGTTATTTATGTTATGAAATTAAATTGAATAGATTTGGGCCATTTGGAGTCGAGTACTTGTGGCAAGAGCGTGGTTTCAGATTGATTATTGAGCTGGTTCGAGGTAACTGGATTGTCTAACCTTGTATGGGGGACCTTCCGCTTAGGATTTGGTATTATTGTTAATTTAAATGCTTTATACGTGAGGTGACAAGTGCGTACTTGTGCTAATTTTTGAAAATCCGATTTTCATTAAGTAATTACTAGTATGTTTCCTTTCCTGTTATATATTACTTGCACTTTAAGCCTGATGTTAACTTAGGAAAGCATGTCTAAGTGATTTAATTGCCTTATTTACTCAAACTGTTTTACCTGAATTCTGTGCAATATGCTAGACTAGAATTACCTATTTGCCTTAATATGAAACTGACATTTGCTGAATATATTCCCATGTTGCTACTGTGTATTTACATTTGGGACTACGGATGTGGGATTCCGGTAGATCCCCCTTGCCCGTTTATTTAGGACTACGGATGTGGGATTCCGGTAGATCCCCCTTGTCTATTTATTTGGGACTACAGATGTGGAATTCTGGTAGATCACCCTACATAGTTATATGGAACTACGGGACTGCACCTGGTAGATTCCCCTAGTACTGGGTATTTACGTTTGGGGACTACGGAACGGGATTCCGGGTAGATCCTGGCGCATTATGAGTTGGACTACGGGACGACATCTGGGAGATCCACTGGACATTTACATTTGGGGGCTATAGGATGGTATCCTGGTAGATCCCTGGTTGCTATCTCTATATTGAGTTGTGTTCCCTCAGTGAGTATTTTGCCTCTGTTCTAGTTATTGTTGCTCTTTCTATTCTATGTTATTTATACTATTGCACTTAATTATACTGTCTTTTTCTACACTGTTATATTTGTATTTTGTTTAACCTCAGTAGGCCCTGACCTTCCTCGTCACTACCCGACTGAGGTTAGGCTTGGCACTTACTGAGTACCGTTGTGGTGTACTCATGCCCCTTTCTGCGCATGTTTTTCATGTGCAGATCCAGGTACTTTCATTCGGACATATCATCCTTGAGGCAAGGCTCTTCTGTAGAGACTTTGAGGTATATCTGCCGCATCCGCAGACCGAGGAGTCCCTTTCTACCTTTCTGTAATAGTATAGCTCTTCAGTACTTCCCCTTTTGTTAGACATTTCTGGAGTTAGAGCTTCTAATGTATCTCTTAGCTTGTGATTCATAGGTTTCCGAGTTTTGGGATAGATATATATTAGATTTGAGAATTATATTTTGTATGCCGAGCGACACTTTTAAACGTTGTTTTATTATATTATTTCTGTTTTAGATTCTATTCTTCCGCAAATTGGTTTATCTTCCGCATTTTAGGCTTACCTAATCATATAGACTAGGTGCCGTCACGATGGTTCACGTAGGGCGAACCGGGGTCGTGACACAAAGAAATTCAAGAACATAGGCACCTCTAATACTTCTATAAGCAGAGTCATTTATGGAAGTTGTGCATTTGCTCGTTTCGTTTGTGTCATATAGATCATGCCAAAAGAAAGGAGGGATAACCTTAACATACCTGAGTCAATTCTCTTGACAATACCTATGACACACGTTAATTGTGATGAAATCAATAACATTGCTATTGCAAAATCATCTTTGTCGTAACTCTTTCTCAAGAGATTTATAATGTTCTTAAGTATATAAAAGGGAAAGTTTGCTGAAATTTTTCTCAAGAGATTATAGAATGTTGCATTTTTGTTGAAACTCTCTTCCCCAAGAGGTTTATAACGTTACTGCTCATTGTTACTATGTATCAAAATGGAAAGCTTTTGATGAAATCCTTTTTTTAAGAGACTACAATGTTATCCTTATCATATTTATTATTATTATTATTATTATTATCTCTTTTTGGGTGGGCCACACTTTGATGACTAATGTCACTTAATGTACTAAGTGTTTGCCATCTTTCAAGTGTTATATAAGAGTCACAAGATTATGTTAATAGGCTGCCACGTGGGGAGGGGTTAAGCTTATCCCAAGTTTATTAATTAATTACCCACAATTTTAATTAATTTATTAGTTCTCCCATTAACCAATAATTCACATAATTAAAAATTATCTCAAATTACTTAAAATATTACTCACTTTTAATACACTTTATGTACCCTACTATCGTGGTCATGGAGTACCTTGTATGACACTAGTCTATAAATACCGGGTATTTTTGCTCGGCCGTATCTTACCCCAAAATGCCAAACTTTGACGAAAATTTATTTTCTTTAACTTGCTTCCCCTTTCACCTTCATGAATTTACTCATCACTTTCGAAATAGCATAATCCTTATAATCACCAATTAATCTTTTACTTGGACTAATGTCAATTACCTTACGATAAACTCAACGTACAATACTACAGGGTGCAACATCATCGTAACTTAGTACTGCGAAGCGTAATGTCACCGTAATGTAATACTGCAGGGTGCAACATTGTTGTAACTTAGTACTGCGAAGCGTAACATCATCGTAATGTAATACTGCAAGGCGTAACATCATCGTAATATCATACTGTAGGACGTAACATCATCGTAATATTGCAAGATGTAACATCATTTCCCCCTTTGGAACATTCGTCCTCGAATGTTAACTGATGCTCTTATTATTTTAATAACTTATAACTAATGTGAATACCTTAATACTCTCCCTGCCATTTAAGCAGTTGCTCTATGAATAAATCCAAAGTCTAGGGTATTCCCCCTTTAGTCTTTTTTCTCATTTCATGACTTGTGGTCGAAATCTTTCTAATCTCGCAACTGCTGCTACCTCCTGTCATGAAGCCTGTATGACCCTGGATTTGTAAGTGAACTTATATGATTAATCTTTCCCTTTTTCTTTTAGCTTTTAGTCAATCTCTAGGCCTTACTTTGTAAACATATACAAGGCTTAATAGGATGCCTCTCTTGGCATCTATAGGTGTAATGAAGTTCTTTGCTCGATACTTTGTAAAACTTGCGAATATGGCCATATCCTATTTCGTAGATCTAGTTATCCATTCGTATGACTTTACTACATCTACATGGGTTATACTGTACCATAATTTTTAATTTGATATATCGTTATTAAGGTCTGCAACCAACTCCAGGTTACTCTCGCTGCTTATCCTTTAAACTGATGGTCTAATCTCATCTCATACTGTTGAACTTTTATCCATCTATTGTTGATTCATCTTAATATTGATCCATCATCTACCACGGATAACTTGATCTCTTATGTAACGCCGCCGCTAGGTTTTGCGTCACATTAGGGCATCTGGAGTAATTAGATTAATCTACCTAGGGGTGATACTATACTTCCATAATCGTACTTTATAGTATCCCAATGTGATTCATCTTGTGTGGGTATTTTAATCATGTCCAATTCATGAGATCCCTTTATTTTCTTTGTTAGATCATTACTCAATCGATTGCCCAAACGTCATCTTTTATCTATCACAATTACATTATTATTCTATTACCAGGGCAGTATTTTATCTCTTCTAAATGCTACTAGTCTTAGACTCATTTGAGTTCATTCAGATTATATTGAGCTTTCTATATCTTAGAGGAACCATCAGCTCCCTTGTTTTTACGGGCTTAATCCCGAGGACTTATCCTTTTTCGTCATCTTCTCACTTGCATTTCTCTTATCCTTACTCCTATCTTTCTAAAACCTTGTTGTTACATCATACTTTAGCTTGCGACCGATTTCCTTATGCTTTTCTAGAACATCGAGATATCACATCGTCTCTAACTCTTCTTTCCCTCTCTAATTAGACCTTTTGGTACTTAGAAACCATAGGCTGGAAGGTATGCCACTAACGACAATTCTATCATTCCTAGATACTGAATCCCCGCGCTTCTAGCCCCCTTTCCACAGTATGGACTATTCATAACCTTCTGTATTTGAGTTTCTTGTATGTTGTTCACCTTTTCCTTACTTACCTTAAAATATTTCTTCACATTTTTCTATCTCTTTCATAACCTCCCTTCCACATAGGCATAATTTATCTCCACAACTTGAAGCTCAATTATAATACTTGCACCATTGGTGCATACAAAATCTGGTGGGAGCTTCATACTGACTTCTTACGAGGCTGGTACTCTTCAGTTCGCTTCATCGTAGAGTCTATATAAAATATGGCTACTGTACTATCTCTCTTATACCTCTGCTATTTAAGAGTGATCCTGAGGTCTATAATTCTCTTGGTCCCTCCTGTTTTGCTTAGTTGATGTAACTCTTTAGTTTTCTCTTCTTTCTGATCAGCCTTTATGTAGGCTTAATTCATCTTCTAATCTGCGACTCCTAGTATTAGTTATTACTTTATCCTTTCATAGGCGCTGAGGGATATTTATGATAAAATCCTTTAACATTTCAATCCTTCGTCCATGACCTAGGCTCAATTATTTCTTTAACGTATACCAGAATCTTCTACGGCTGTATATGCTGTAGGTATAGAACTCCGAACCCTTACGTGAGTTCATAACATAACCAACTCTGGATCATTGATCGAATAATTTCTTTTGTTCCATTTTAGCTTTGTGTCAACGTAAGTTATTACTTTTCTTGGTCTTTCTTCCCCCTTGTTGCGTCCATAATTAGCTTATCTTAGTGCCCACACATGCCAGAGTTTTCGTGCAACTCATATGATCTCGAATATTACTTTTAATTTTACTTTTCGTTCATTAGTCACGGTAGGTTCCACTTTCCTTTGGAGTGCTTATTATGTTGTTATGAGACTATTGTTACATGGCCATTTCCTCTTTAAGTCGTTGTGCTTAAGTTGAAGCCTTCTTCCTTATTTACCCTGCTAGTCCTTTTTTAGTACTTAAGGAGAACCCTTGACCCTTGTAAAGCTGTGAGCTTATTACATACCTTTTGATGTCCTTCCTTGCCTATAATTATCTGTAGTTGCTTACCTCCGTACCCTTGTGCTTGTAGGGTTACTTCTGAACTGATATTTTGATTGCCTTCCTAGTGGCACATTCTTTTATCCCTGTAACACACATACGGTACCTTTAACTACCCCGACTCCTATTTGAATATATCTCAATTATTATAATGACATTACTGCGAGGTTGAATTCTTCATGATAGGGTTTACTACATTTATCTTGCATAATCTATTGATTTGTCTGTAACTTCTTGTCTAGTCATGATTAGGCTCTTCTTGAATCAACTACTAATTACTCGTCAGCCCATTCTTATATCCATATTCTGCGTAATCTTTCTTGGGTTATTTCCTTGTCTTAACTTACCTTATGTACTGGCTCCTTATCTATCAATAACATCTCGTGCAGGAACCCTTACTTCCTTTTTTTGACGTCATGCTTACATAACGTTTTGAAATCATAGCATATTTGTAACATTTGGATAAGTGCAACCTCATCCCTTTCTCATTTTATCGCATTCTTCTTTTATCATTCCATATTCCTAGAACCACTTAATTCTGACTTAATGCCACCTCACTCCACATTCCCCCTTTAGGGAAGTAGTAATATTTAGTGCTATAACGATCTACCTATAGATGGTTTACCTCTTCATCATTGGCATTTTCTCACATTAACGATGACCCTTACTCTCCTTGCGGTTTTTGTATCAAGGATAACGAAATTCCTTACTCGTGAGGGTGGCACTTAGTGTAACTGGCACACATAGTCCCTTAAGCTTAACTTTGCTCACATTGCTTGCTTTAGGGAAGCGTCTTCCTGAATGACCATTCTCTGAATTTCTCATGAATCTTCTTCTGTTGTCTTTTCTATTATAGCCGGAACGAAATCCGAAACTCTCATGATGCCGAGTATTATCCAATCACTCTATCCCTGATTCACATTTAGTTTATCTTGTTCACCAGCCCATACTGATTCCTATTATTCTGGGATCTAACTTTTCCTTTCGGTAGTTGCGTTGGAGTCACAGCCTCATTTCTCGAAGTGAGGATACGACTTTATGGCCTATACTCTTTTGTTGTCTCAAGGCCTGTCACCTCTCGTCTTTTCCTTTACTTGAATCTAGACTCTATAATATCATCATCTTTTTGACCTACCGTTGCCATCCATGTATCACATCTTACTCTTAATGCTTTATTGGCTCTCTTCTTATTTCCAGCTAACATTTCTGTCTATCACTTTTTTCTGAAACTTTCAACAAGATATTCTTTCGCTTTTAGCTCTTTGTTTACTGTGACAATGGTAACAACAATTAAATTTGTAAATGGGATTCTAAAAATACGTGATCTATTCCCGAGCTAGTTGTTAGAGCAGTTGATGCTAATAATATGGAGTTTAAAGATGAAATGTATGCTAAAATGAGATAATAATCGAACTGGAGGGCCTGCTACCCGGATGTAGGTCTGGTTGATGGGGGACCTCGAGGTCGAAGTCAGGGTCGAATTCGAGTTATCGGGGATAGTCGGGAATGGGATAACAATTGAAGAAATAATTAAACAAGGCTCTTTTTATGGCCGATACTGATCTATACGATGAAGAACTAGTAAGAAAGCAATGGAGATTAAGATGACTTCGGGCCGACGAGAACAAGCAAGTTAGAAAGAAGAGAGAGAGATATTATTACACTTGTGGAGAAATGGAGCAACATCAGCCCTTTACAAAGTGGCATGGATTCCCCTTATATAAGAGAGGGAATACCATATAGTACAAAGTGTATTGAATGTAAAGATATGGGGATGGGATGGCTAGGCATGGTACTAGTGCCTATTGACTCTAGCCGTTTGCCTCGGGAGTCCCCCGTCTTCGTAACCTCTATTGGGTCGCGGATAGATCCCTTATCCTCGGAGTTGCTGCAAGGTCGCGGACGATCCTCGAGGGAGGGAGCTCAATCGTGATCCCATAGCCTCGAGGTGCCGATTTGACTTTTCGAATGTACCTTAATGGCGGTAAATAGAGCCCTCTGATTTCACCGCATACAGATAGTCTCCGCGTTTCCTAGAACAAAGAAATAGGAAACGATATTGAATTGTCATCTCAAGATCATTATTGCCATGACGTCAACCATCTAAGAGCATTAAAGGCCATGCCCCAGAGAACCGTGCAGGGCCGTCATCATGCAGTAATCGAGAAACACACGAACTGCCGTAGGCTCATCTCTTCTGCTTCCTCAGTTATTCCTATAAATGCATCGGTTGCTAGACACTTCCCATCTTCACCCTTCTTATAAGCCCGTGTATCAGAATTTTGCTATTTGACATCCTTACCTCTTTTCACAGAAGGTCTTTTACCATTTTTCATGGCTAGGACTTCTAGGATGGTCCCCCGATGGAACGATACTGCATCATCGTCCCGATTACCTGAGGGAGAAAACATATTGGTTCCCACTTTAGAGCAATGGACTCCACCTGATATTGATACGTCGAAGGATTTCGACATCGAGACTCCCTCGTCTACGCCGAGTCAGTGTGAGCACGTGTCTCGATATGTTAGCGTCATGACCGATGCTAGCAAAGTTAGGGAGGACTGCCGATAGAGCAAGGCAGTGGAGGTAGAGATTCTCGGCCCCAACGATAACATTACTGACTTCAATGCTGGCTTCCTTTACATATACACTTACCCATTCACCCTGGGCCCTGATAAATTCGTCGAATCTCCTCCCTTGGAAATCAACCCGATTATTCTTGACTTTTGCGCCCGATATCAGGTGACCCTTGGGCGGATCTACCCATCTTTTTGGAGGATAGTGTTAATGATTAGGCATTTCACCAAGGGGGTTAAAGGTGAGGTTTTTACCCTTAGCCATTTTATCAGACTATACCGCCCTCGGCTGTATCGAGGCTTAATCAAGCTCCACCACTGGTCCAAAAAGTCTTTTTTCACGAGTGTTGATGAGGTAAAGGACCGAGGATGTATGAGCAGGTTTATCCGAGTGAGGACCTCGGGCGTCATCCCGGCCCAAATGATGCCCTTTCCGGAGCAGTGGAATGCTTAACGTAAGCAAATTTCCCTTTAACCGCTTCTCGACTACTCTTTCATTTGTCATAATAACCTTTTTGTGCTTTCTGCAGGCGCTGCTTGACATCCAGAGGTGGTCCCAGATTTGTCGGGATGGATCAGGAATTTGGACGAGAAGTTCCCATACCGCGTTCGGTCTTGGACCATCCTAGCTAAGGAGCGTTGGGTGGCCAAGAATCATGGTGAGGTTCCTTTATCGTCTGTGCTTCGCATTTTATGTTTCCTTCCGAGCCCTTAGCGAAAATGTATCACGATTATTGTGCTGGTGCAGGTCTTGGCGAGAATATGCAGATGAGGTTGCCCCCTAACGGAGAAGTAGAGGCCTTGGAGCCTGATATGAACAAGAAAAGGAAGAGTAGAGTAGTTGTTGCCCGACCTGATAGGATTGCTGATCTAACCTTCGGGTTGAATCTTGATATCGAGGGGAAAGACGATGATGGAAGTCCGCTGAGGAGGAGAACAAGTTCTAGTGTGAGATATTTGCAGGCGCCCTGATCGGAGGCTGCTGACTCCGGAACGGCTGGCTCTGGCCGGGCTGGTGAGTAGAGGGTCCTTGAAGAGGATGCTGATATAGCTTCGAATCATATGGCCGAATTTGGTGTAGCTTCTACTAGGAGGACCGGTGGAGTTGATCCTGGGGGAGGCTCGTGCAGTGGAGGGAAGACTGGCGCTCTTGATTACCCCTGATAAGGGTGAAGATGATAGTGGCGAGGAGTAGTCTCCATGCCTTTTTTGTATGCCTTGCTTTTTGCTTCATGTGTTCCTCCCCCCCCCCAAATAGTGTAAAGACGTTTTTTCTCTTTGCCAATGTATAAAAGGAGCTTTTATCCTGTCAGCTCTTCTCCTTGCTTCTTTGTCTTTGTGTTCTAGCACCGACCCTTCGGGGCCTTTTTGTAGGGTATATCGGGGGCCCCGAGACTAGCCACATCCCGGGGTAGAATCGATAGTTCCTTTCGAACCAATATTTATGACGTCGGGGATCTCCCGAGGTCCTTCGGTTTTATGCGTTATGTGGGATCCTGGAATGATTCTGCCAATGCACTCCCCAAGGAGAAGGTGATGTTAACGCGGCCAGAATTAATTGGCCCTCTTGGGCAAACAAGCAGTTGTCTCTTAGCCTCTATATATTTGCTCATCCGCCCTTCAAGCGGCGATTTTGCAGTTTTTGATAAGCCTATCTCCTCTACAGAGCCTGGCTCTTTGTGTGAGTCCTTCTCCTCCCCTGCTTCAGAAAGTTTTTGCCTGGATCCTCATATTTTTCGCCTTATTCTACTGAAATCATGGCTGCCGCTTCGGCGGCTGATCCTCTGACAAAGGGGAGTCCCTGCTGTGTTCCGCCTTTGGTTGGTACCATCGGCTCGCCCCCGATATTGGAAGGGTGAGATTCAGGTCACCCTACCTCGAAGAAGGCTGTCACACTGGGGAGACCTCCCAATGTTGCAAGCCATCGAGAGCATGTGTCGAGGATTATTTCATCGGTGAGGGAGAAAAACCTCGAAATGATCAGAAAAGAATGCGGATGGGGGGAAGGCATGATTTTGCGAGCACCTTCCCCCGAGGAGAGTATCATGACATACGTTGAGGGGTTCTTGAGTGTGTATATTCACGTTGTTGCACCGGGTTCCCCAGACCGGGTTGTGCTTGATTTTTGTAGGAGATATCAAGTAACGCTAGCATAGGTTCATCCCTTTATTTGGAGAATAGTGCAGTCGATAAGATATTTTTCTAACAGGGCCGGGATAGAATTCACCCTCAGCCACCTTGTGAGGTTGTATCGGCCATTGTGTTATTGGGGCCTGATTGCTCTTCAGTGTAGATCCACCTAAGCTCCTATGATCGGCAGCGAGGAGGATGAGGATCGCGGATGGATGAATCGGTTCGTTCGAATCCGGACTACCGATGTTATCCCCAGAGAATTTGTGTCATTCCCTGAGAGATGGAACCTTATACGTACGTGCTTCGTTTGAACTGTCTTTTAACTCAGCATGGGGTTGGCCCCGTAGCAGTATCTTTCTGTTCTTTGTTTATAGTAACTCATTGGTTGCCCGACGAGATCCTTGATTTAGCCGAATGGTCTGGCAAGCAAGCAGCTTGCTTGGCCTACGACAGGTGCCGGTGGCGATATCTATCAAAATAGAGATGGGAGGTGAAGCATCATGGTATGTGTCTAGCATCTTGCCCCCTAAGGGCGGATTCCTTCTTACTGGCTCATCCGATTTATCTACTGCAAGTGTCGGGAGTCTTTTCAAAGCGAGGTCGAATCCCCTAGGGGAGGAGGAGAGATTGTTGGCCCCAGGGTTAAGGAATACCGAAAAAAGGAATGATGCCTCGGGGTGCGAGAAGGCCTGTGGTGAGGGGCCTTCTTCGCAGCGGTTAAGGGGAAGCAATTCGGCCGACCAAGAATATTTCGGGACTGGTGCATCGTCGGACGTTGCTTCGGCCTTCGGCGAGGCTCAGCGCTTTGGCCTTATGGTGAGTTTCGACCGCTGTAAGGATGTTCTGGCCCTACGCTCCTCTTTTTTCTATTTGTTTACCTGGCTTACTTTCTCACGCTTTTGACATGCTTAAAGTTGAACTGGTTCATTGCGAGGCCCCGTTGTGGGATGCTAGAGATAGGGAGAAATCCCTAAGACTTCTTTGTGCGGCAAACGAAAGCAAGCTCGTCTCTTTACGGCGTGAGGTAAACCAGAGTCGGGCCCGGGAGGCCCTCTTGGAGAAACAGGTATCCTGCATCTCACACTAGCCTGTATTCCCTTTTTGTCTCTCCATCTTGATGTGTTTCTATTTCAGTTGAAGGATAAGGTGGACGAGCTAGAACAATTCAGGGGTGAGGTTGGCAAAGCCAAACATGAATACATCGAGCTACAGGAATATATGAATGCCCATTCTATGGCCAAAGAGAGCGCTCAGGCCGGGGTTTCCGCCCTTGAGGCGCAAATTCAGGATGCCCGTGCGAATGATTTTGCTCGGGTAAAGATGATCATGAGACTTTCATCCGAGCTTTTAAGGGAAAAAACCGAGGTGTTGAATGTCTAGGCCAAGGTTGTGATGAATAATACCAGGGCGGGACAGAAAATGGCAGCTTATTCGAGAAGCGCCGCCGCTGCTAAAGCTGGGTTGCAGAAAATCCTTGATCGTGCCAACAATAGCAAGGAGTACGTGAGGTGCAAATCCCGGAGGGAAATCCTTGAGGAGATTCATGCCAGGGGCTTTGATCTCTCGGGGGAGATCGAGCAAGCCAAAGGAGATGAGTACGATGCCAAGTTTCTACTGTCTGATGCTGAGGACGATAAGGAGGAGACTGCCGGGCTATAACTACCGGAAAAAAGCGTAATGATCATTCCATGCCTTATTTTGTATATATAGCTTTCATTATACGACGCAGGCTGAGGTTGCGCTTCGTCGTCAATTTGTAGCAATAAGAGGGGGAACCCCGCAACTTGTATCTTTTGTATTTCTGCTCATTGGAGTTTCAATTGGGTCAATTCGATCCCGGATTTGCCCTTAGGCTTGCATGCTTTAACCGTCGTTGGGTTCAGTCTCTGAGTCAAGATCCAATTCAAACTTAATTTACCGTCGAGCTTAGCGTTTGTCCGGGATGGCGATGATGGTTTTGATTTCCTGCCCTTGGGCGTTTGGTTGTTTTAACTATTTTGGGTCCAGTCTCCGAGTTGCATTGCTATTCGAGATTTCATAGACCCTAAAGTTCTTTCTTGCTTGCATGGGTGGGCAACGATGGCCTTTTGAGCTTCGGGCCAAAGTGACCTAACATGTGCGTGGCCCGGTGGCCCACTCGCCTGGTTGACAGTGGCATTTATGCCGTGCTCTTAGGCATGTTGCAGTTTAACTATTTCGGGTCCAGTCTCCGAGTCACGTTCCGATTCGAGATTTAATTGACCCTTAAGTATTTTTTTCAGACCGGCTATAGTGCCTCTTATGTTATTTTGGTCGTTGAGACCTTTCAATATGTGGCCGAGAGGCTTGCATGTTAACTATTTTGGATCTGGTCTCCGAATCGGGTTACGATTCGAGATCATTTTGATCCTCAAGTTGTCAATTTTTTAGTCGATGACAATTGCTCTTACGTTGTTTGGTCGTATAGACCTTTTAAGCCCGAAGGCTTGCTTAGCTGGCGACAATGACTCTTACGGTGTTTTTTCCCGTGGGCTTTTTGTAGGCTTTATTTTCCGCTCGTTAAGGTCTTTTGAAAGATTTTTGCTTAACCCATCGTCGGTTCTGGAAGAACCTCGATTTCAAGTCGTTATCGGCGATGTTTTAAGCACCTCGGAAGGTTCATAGCTCATAGGTTGAGTAGGTCGAAGCCTTGTGATTTGGAGGTGACATGGTCGAAGCTCATTTTTTCCTGTTGAGGGAAGCCTGTTTTAACCGGTTCTTTCCGAAGTATATCGAAGTAGTGGCCTGCAATTTTTGTTTAGCGATGGTTGGGCGTCCCCGAGTTGCATTAGTTTTGTTGTATCAACCGTTTGACCGAAGTCATATATGTTTGGCCGTAGCCATTTTTGATCCCGAGTGATAGTTTAGGCGTCTACACAGGGTATGCCCTTTCGGGATTCTTACAAATGTGACGTTTAGCCTAAACTTCGGAATTTTCATGGCTGTTTAGGTCTTACAGTTTGTCATTCCTGTTGAGGTCTTACAATTTTTGTTGTAATGTAGAATAGATCTAGTTACGTTGAGTCTGCCCGCTCGGGGTCTTACAATTTTGGGTTTCCTAGTGCATGCGATTGGCAATGAACGACAGTCTCTGAGTAATCGAATTTGTGTAAGCTTGAAGACCACTTTTCATGAGCTCAGAGTTTCCATATAGGGGCTGAGCCCTGAGTTCTGACCCAGGGGTCGTGCGGGTGTTGAATTGTTGACGCTAAGTCTCCAAGTATCTCGGGACGCGTTTGGTTAAGAGGCCCTTGTCGGGGGTATACTTGAGATTCCCCTTTCTGAAGTATGAGATGACGAAAGATATTCTTCATTTCTTGGGGTAGATATATGCTATAAATACATGCCATTTTGCTATTGCGAGCTCAGCTCGCGCGGCTCCTTAGACCGTTTGGTCCGCTGCATTATTTCCTATCGGGGCTTCGTTCGTCATTTTTCGGCATGGGCACGGCTGTAATGAAAGTACCGTAGGCTTTCTAAATCCTTCTTGGGAAGTACGTCGATGTTTCCTTGTTAAAAAACTCTGCCGTTAGAAAACCCATTTCGGGATAAAAAAATCTGATCAAAGGAAAAGAGTGCAATGGACGTTCTGAAGCCTCGGAATCTTCAGGCCGGGATATCGTCCTGATTACCTGGGTTATTGTCCTGCACAAAAGTAACCGTGAAGTAGAAGATGGGAAGAGGGATGGGCGCTTATTCCTTGGTGGTTACTAAGTGGTCCTTTATTTGAACGCGTTCAGGGAGATTGTCAGAAGATCATGTGGACGACGTGCTGAGGCTCGTCTATTTTGTTTCCCTTTTCCATTTCTCCTTCTCGCGATTGATTATTAGCCCGATCTTTGAGAAGTTCCCGAAGGTGCCCATTGTCGTGCAATCTGACCACTTCCTCTTGGAGCTGCCTGCAATCTTCGGTTCGGTGCCCATGCGAGTCGTGAAACTCGCAAATAAAATTGTAGTTAATGTGGGAAACATCTGAATGTAACGGTCTGGGCCATCTGGCGTCTCTCATCTTGCTAATGGCAAGCACAATGTCTGACACATTGACGCTGAAGTTGTATTCCGATAAGTGGGGCGCGTTTACTTGCGCTATGCTTCGATCGAACCTGGTGCTGTTGATGAACCCTCGAGCGTCCTATCCTCGAACTTTCCTCCGATCGTTGTGAGGTAGGTTGTGCCTTGGGGCATTCCTTCTGTCTTCGAGGTACGGCTGGTACCTTTGTTTGTTTGGTTTCGATTCTTTTACTAGGAGTTTGTTTGGGTACACTGAACCCGAAGGGGCTCCCAGCTAGTCGTCCTCAGCCCTAATCTTTGACTGGTATCAGTTGTGGATGTCCGACCAGGTCATGGCCAAATATTCGATCAGGTTTTGCTTTAGCTGCTTTGAGGCCACCAAACTTCGTTCGTTCAGGCCTTGGGTGAAGGCCTGCACTGCCCAGTCGTCAAAGACTAGCGGCAGCTCCATCCATTCCATATGGAAGTGAGACATGAATTCTCGCATCATTTCGTTCTCCCTTTGCTTAATATTAAACACGTCGGACTGCCTTATTGCTACCTTGATGGCGTCATCATGCGCTCTTACAAAGGAGTCCGCTAACATGGCGAATGAATCTATGGAGTTGGGAGCCAAGTTGTGATACCACATCATGGCCCCCTTCGAAAGCGTTTCTCCGAATTTCTTCAGCAATACGGAGTCGATCTCGTCATTCTTTATATCATTACCTTTTACTGCGCAGGTATAGGCAGTAACGTGTTCGTTGGGGACGGTAGTACCGTTGTACTTAGGGAGTTCCGGCATTCTGAACTTTTTAGGGATGGTTTTTGGGGCTGCTTCCTCAGGGAATGGCCTCTGTATGAACTTCTTCGAATCCAAACCCTTTACGACCGGGGGTTCTACCGGGATCTGATCCACCATAGAGTTGTAGGTCTCGACCTTTATACCATTGGTTGCAATCATCTTCTCACCTGATTCGATCCTTTTGGTGAGGTCCTCGAGCATCTTTACTATGGCAGGGTCAGCCATTGACCTGTTATTGCTTGATTTTTCGGGTACTTGCTCGGCGGGGGGAGCTATCTCTGGTGCAGCTGTGCTGGGAGTCCTCAGATTGCTTTGCAACTAAGCAATGGCCAGTTGCTGTGCCTTCAACATTTCAAAAATAACATGTAACTTCTTGTTCTTCACGGGCTGGGGTTTTTTGAGCTTCCTATTGGTCGCTATGTTGCATGCTCCTTTTGGTGTGAGAAGT
The DNA here is from genome assembly GCF_000393655.2 of Nicotiana sylvestris. NCBI lineage: Eukaryota > Viridiplantae > Streptophyta > Magnoliopsida > Solanales > Solanaceae > Nicotiana > Nicotiana sylvestris. Next base: position 121,212,615 of record NC_091062.1, on the reverse strand, counting down.
TTCGTCGACTTTTTGTGTGTCTTGTGAGTCCGCGTCTGCTAGAATCGGTCCGGGCACGTTATCAGGATTTTGTAGTGGTGCTCTGGCGGCCAGTACAGCCACACCATTTTCCCCGTTATTTTTGAGGTTATCGTTCTCGACTCCGTTTACCGAGCCGGACATTTTGACCTGAAATCAAAGGATCTTGGGAAAGAAAAAGGGTGAAAGATAATTTGTGTTTGTGTAATGAAACTAGCAAGAAAATAATCACTACTATTTTTAGCCCCACGGTGGGCGCCAAACTGTTTACCGTGAAAATGGTAACAACAATTAAATTTGTAAATGGGATTCTAAAAATACGTGATATATTCTCGAGCTAGTTGTTAGAGTAGTTGATGCTAATAATATGGAGTATAACGATGAAATGCAATCTACAACGAGATAATAATTGAACCGGGGGGCTGCTACCCGGATGTAGGTCTAGTCGATAGCGGACCTCGGGGTCGAAGTCAAGGTCGAATTCGAGCTATCGGGGATAGTCGGGAATGGGATAACAGTTGAAGATATAATTAAACAAGGCTCTTTACAGTTGATACTGAGCTTTGCGATGAAGAACTAGTAAGAAAGCAATGGAGATTAAGATGACATCGGGCCGGCGAGAACAAGCAAGTTAGAAAGAAGAGAGAGAGAGAGAGATTATTACACTTGTGGACAAATGGAGCAACTCAGCCCCTTACAAAGTGGCATTGATTCCACTTATATAGGAGAGGGAATACCATATAGTACAAAGTGTATTGAATGTAAAGACAAGGGGATGGGACGGCTAGGCATGGTACTAGTGCCTATTAACTCTAGCCATTTGCCTCGGGAGTCCCCCGTCTTCGTAACCTCCGTTGGGTTGTGGATAGATCCCTTATCCTCGGAGTCTCTGCAGGGTCGTGGACGATCCTCGAGGGAGGGAGCTCGATCGTGATCCCACAGCCTCGAGTGACGGCATGACTTTACGAATGTACCTTAATGGTAGGAAATAGATCCCCCTGATTTCACCGCATACACTCTTCTTGCTTCATTCATCGGCTCTTTGGGTTGCTCAACCCCGTCGCTCTACTAGGGACGAGAGTCACACTAAGGTAATATTTATCCTTTCTAGGCTTTCAGTGCATATCTTCGTAATTTGTTTTGATCACACTAGTATTCTCATCTAATCGTAATATTCTAGAGTGCACCACATGGTTATCTCACAAGGAGATCTATTAGCACCTTTGCAATGTCCTTCGGAATTGTTAACTAACGCAAACCATCCATCCATCATTTTGGGTTATTCTAACCCCAGTCGAATCCTGATATCATGTCCTTCTCTTAAACTATATCTGTTAGCTCCCATAGGGCATGACTAAGATTGGTGTGACTGATTGAACGTATATCTATTACTACTGAAGGTGACTTTAAATGCTTATATCTCCCCTCTTGAATGATAAATAATGATAATCTTTATTAAATAGGTACCTCGTACCCTTCTTTACCTTCTTTCTTTTACTTGCTGAAACTTGTGTCTAACTTCTGATTCTATGATTCCTTTTTTTTTTTTACCATAAGATTGGATAAGTATTCTTCCTTAAATCTCCATATCAAGAACCTTACACCTTTTAGTACACGCATGATCTGCTGAAGACCTCCCATTTACTAATCATAAGCAAGATGCAAAATCGAATTCCTCTAATTCAACACTTCCACAGCTATATCTCTTATGGATCATCTTTCTAAACGTAGGCATCGTCTTATTATGAATAAAATAGAAGTTCGGAATTTGAATTCTTATAAGTGAGCTCTACCACATGATCTGGAGTAAGACGAAAGAGTGACAATCCTAAATTCCCTATAGCCTCCTGCTTATAAGTGTGGTGCATGACACACCCATAAATAAGACTCTATTAGACACGGCTTGTAGACTCCCTAGGATAGAACTGCTCTAATACCACTTTTGTCACGACCCAAACCGATAGGCCGCTAGGGCACCCGGTACCTTACTCAACCGAGTACCAACGTAATGTATCTTTCATATCATTATATCATAGGTAAATGAACCAGAGTAAAGCATGAGGAAAGACAAACTTATACATATGAAGTAAGGGCCTATAAGACCAAAGTAGCCACTCATGTACTGAACATGGGCCGACAAGGCCATACAATCTTTTACGTACATGACATCTGTCTACAAGCCTCTAAGAATACATAATTTTCATAAAAGTCGGGAAAGAGTCCCTCCATACCAAACAATACACGTCTAAATCATACTAACCAATCAAGCAACTCCGAAGCAAATAGAGCGCACTAGCATCTTCTATTAAGCTGATATCCTACTTAGAAGGCTCTTGACGTGTCTATCGGGACCTGTGAGAATGAAATGCACGTCCCCAGGCAAAAAGGGACGTCAATACGAATAATGTACCGCATATATAAAGCACATAAATAAGTATGTAACAGACATGATAGAAATATAGAGTAAATGACTCAACCTATAAGTTTGGATAACTCTGTGAATCATGAAATACTTATAGTGTCATGCATATACGTATGAATGTCATGTCGTTCATAGGTACACGGGTTCATAAAATTATCAAGCCTCTGAGGGCATCCCATCATATCATCTCGATCACTATGGGAAAATCATCAAAGTATACCAGCTGATCAGGTGGTGGTGTGTATATAACGCCATAACTTTTCCCATATCCTATATACATATATACGCATATATAACGCCATCTAGTCATGGGTCAATGTATATGTATAAATGAATGCAATGCATGAGAAGTACGTCAATAAAATCTTTCGGAGTGTCATAAGACCATTTTGCCTTTAAATAATGCCATGAAGTAAACTTTTTTTCAACTTATGTATTTTTCTAAGACCCATGAATAGATGATAAAATAATAGGACACATAGAAATTCAAGAACATAGGCACCTCTAATACTTCTATAAGCAGAGTCATTTATGGAAGTTGTGTATTTTCTCGTTTCGTTTGTGTTGTATAGATCATGCCAAAAGAAAGGAGGGATAGCCTTAACATACCTGAGTTGATTCTCTTGACAATCCCTCTGACACACGTTAATTGTGACGAAACACGTAACGACGAGATCGAAATAGGGAACAATCCGTGTGAAATGCTCAAAGCAATAACGTTGCTATTGCAAAATCATCTTTATCGTAAATCTTTCTCAAGAGATTTATAATGTTCTTAAGTATATAAAAGGGAAAGTTTGCGGAAATTTTTCTCAAGAGATTATAGAATGTTGCATTTTTGTTGAAACTCTCTTCCCCAAGATGTTTATAATGTTACTGCTCATTGTTACTATGTATCAAAATGGAAAGCTTTTGATAAAATTCTTTTTTTAAGAGACTATAATGTTATCCTTATCATATTTATTATTATTATTATCTCTTTTTAGGTGGGACCCACTTTGATGACTAATGTGACTTAATATACTAAGTGTTTGCCACCTTTCAAGTGTTATATAAGAGCCAAAAGATTATGTTAATGGGCTGCCACGTGGGGAGGGGTTAAGCTTATCCCAAGTTCATTAATTAATTACCGACTAATTTTAATTAACTTGTTAATTCTCCCATTAACCAATAATCTATATAATTAAAAATTATCTCAAATTACTTAAAATATTACTCACTTTTAATACACTTTATGTACCCTACTATCGTGGTCATGGAGTACCTTGTATGGCACTAGTCTATAAATACCGGGTATTTTAGCTCGGCCGTATCTAACTCCAAAATGCCAAACTTTGACGAAAATTTATTTTCTTTGACTTTCTTCCCCTTTCACCTTCACGAATTTACTCATCACTTGCGAAATAGCATAATCCTTATAATCTCCAATTAATCTTTTACTTGGACTGATGTTAATTACCTTACGATAAACTCAACGTACAATACTACAGGGTGCAACATCATCGTAACTTAATATTGCGAAGCGTAACATCACCGTAATGTAATACTGCAGGGCGCAACATTGTCGTAACTTAGTACTGCAAAGCATAACATCATTGTAATGTAATACTGCAAGGCGTAACATCATCATAATATAATACTGCAGGATGTAAGATCATCATAACATTGCGGGGTGTAACACTTTGGGAACTTTGACACACCAGGATACCCTTATTTAACATCATGAGATTATGGCATCTGGGACTTTTTGAAGGCCTGGTATTTCCAGGATCTACTTTGGGCCTATTTAGGCTCCCTATTGTATAACTTTATTCATTAGGTAAATTCATTTATGGTCTGTAATAATAATTCTTATAAACAGATATTGGAAAAATTAGTAAAAGGGAAAGGGATTCTTATATGATTTTTGTGAGGGAAATCGGGTAGAAATCATGCCCTTAGGATCACTATGTTTGCTTGCATTAGAAATCATGACTTAGGTTTATTATGTTTACTTGTTTTAGAAACCATGCTTTTAGATTTGTTTGGCATAATAGAAAACATATTATAGGCTCATCACCTCATTTGTTATGAAACTTTTCCTCCTACATGATCATGATCACCTAGAAATTTGTTATTAGATCACTACTATAATCATGCTTAACAAAACATCTATTCATCATGTGCATTAGAGATCCTGCTTTAGGACTGTTATTGCATTCGCTTTAAAACCATGTCTATATAGTATAAATCATTAACTATCCTATTTTAAAAGCAATTTCAACACCTATATATCACGTTCTAGGATTTAATGTATGTAAACTAGCTCTGTAATGTTCAACACCTAGACCAGCATGCTTATAGGACTTAATAAGTTCTAAAACTGTTTGTTTTAAATTGATCTGGATTACATTTAGATAGTATGTTTATAGGGTATCTCCACCTAGGCAAGCTTGTAGGTAATTAAATCTTATAAAAACTGGAAACTGTGTGGTGCTTATTTGTAAACTGCCTAGATTCAACAAATCCTAAAATCAGTAGGCAAACCGATTAGGTCTTTAACATTTTTGCCTTAACTCAATATTGCATACTCCCTGCTTGTCATGCTCGCCTAGATATCCTGTTCTAGGGCCATTCTTAACTGTCTGAAAAATCTAATGTTTGAGACATGCACCTACTTGTTCTATTTGTGGGGGTAAAATGTAAGCGTTCTAATTGTTCTATCTTTGGTCCAGTCCTATATGTTTTGTATGTCACCTAGAATTTTCTCCTTTTAATTATTGTAGGATAGTCTAGATCCACCTTAACTAGAAGTTCTAAATACCTCCGAGACTATATAAGTAAAGGGACGGGTAGTGCACGCATAGCATACATCTTAAGGTTGCTAGAATGCTTTAGGCTATGACCAAGGGGAGGGAAATCGGGTATTAAAAGGATATGATGACCTGTGCACTAATGCCACGTGTAACCCCTCTATTTGAGGAAGGCTTACCGAGTATTGTATAGATGTGATCCTATAGGCTGACAAAGCTAGGACTTCCCTTACCTTATTCACCTTATGTGTGCGTAGACTTCCTTTATTTATATAGCATGCTTCGACTTCTTTTATTTTCATATGCGTGCTTAAACTTCCTTTATTTGCATATGTGTGCTTAGACTGCCTATCTGTTAAATGACTAATTCATATAATTGAGTTCGGCCGGGACCCACCGTTGTGTACTGCTAGGGCTGCCTAACAGCTTCCCCTCAAGGTTATTTCGAGCCCTTACCTAATCTCTGGTAATGCAAACTGGTTTTCATGAGTTATTTGCTTTAGGTGCCCTAACGCACATTAAATCTATTAGGTGGCGACTCTTCAAATTCAAATACCCAAATCCCAAAAGGAAATGAGTTGTTCCCAATGTATGTCAAAACTCGGACTCCGCGAGGAAAAAGAGTGCGCGACTGCATGGCGACTCTGCTGGGGATATTTTAGGCTTTTACCGTAATGGACTTGTTTTTGTGAATTAGTCTTAAGCATGTTTTATTCTGTTAATACATGTGCACCCTTTCCCTTTCCCCTTTTTCTTGGATTTAATTGCTTACTTCTCAAGCATTTATGATTTCCTTTATTTCCTGAAACTAACTTATCTCCTTATTTTCTTTTGTAACTGTCTTTTAATTATTTAAATACCGTATTTATCATTTTTTCTAACATGCAAATACTTGACAAGATGCTATTTATTGTTGCATAAATCATGCTCAACATCATATTTCACTCTTGCGTAATCAATACTATAGCATAGCTGGATGAGTGTTTGCGCTCTTCCTATATATTACCATTTAAATTCGGAAAGGCGTATTTGCGGTAAAACTAGTCGATCAACGGTGCGTTCGACGGTTCTGTGTCATTCCCCCTCAAGTTGTCCGCTTGAGGGTCCCAGTCTAGACCTCTATAGCAACCTTACTCTGATTAATTATGCATGCATCATGGTCAAACCTAGTCAGGTTAATATGTTGTCCACGTGATAACCCTTTAAGACAAGCCTCACCCAAAAATCCATCGGGTTTTCCATAATCCCAACGGACGCAACAACGATTGTGTGCATTAATTTTTGAGAAATAATTGCCAATATGCTAATCATTGTTGTAGAAATAGACGAACCTAGAGGGGGGAAAGGGCCTAACCTATATTTTGTTTTGCAGAAAATAAGGCACAAAGTCCCCAGGTTCGGCATGGTCAGTAGCATACCTTCACTTTTTCTAGATTGGTGGAGGGATCTTCCTTCAAGTGACCAAAATCATGTGACACGAGTCTTAGGAAATTTGCCTTCTCTGTTGGATCTTCAGCCAAGAAAAATGTTGATCGAGGCTGCCACCATGTTTTGGGACAAAGAAAGGGCTGTGTTCCGCTTTGGGGACATAGAAAAGACCCCTCTTCTGGAAGAAATAGGGGGATTTGCGGGGTTGCCTTGGGATAGCCCTAGTTTATTAGCGCCTGAAAATCGCAACACTAGAGGATTCCTTAAGATGATGGGGCTGAAGAAAAATGATGACTTGGAGTGCCTGAAAAACTCCTACATACCTTTCGAATTCCTCTATGAACGATACAGTCATAATAGCTCTTACCGTATTTTTGATGATGAGTTCTCAATTACCTCCTTGGGCTGGGTACATCATAGGGTCTTCATGTTCATTGTGTGTTTCTTGGGCATGTTGGTATTCCCGATCCAAGGGGATAGAATCCATACTAGGCTGGCCATGGTGGCCAAAACTTTGATGGACGGGATCGAGGAGCATACTTATACCATTGTCCCTATGATCATTGTAGATATGTACCGAGCCTTGGAGCACTGTCAAAAGGGGCACGGATTCTTTGAGGATTGCAATTTGCTGCTGCAGGTTTGGTCGTTAGAGCATCCCCAAAAGGGTCAATACCATCAGGAGTTTCCACGAAGGCCATGGAATGATCACATAGCCTTCCATCATCCAAAAAGAATGACTTATATTCCGGACATGTTTGTTGAAACGAAGGATGTTATAGGATGGGTGCAGTGTTTCAACAAGTTAACTGAGGACCAGGTTTAGCGGATGTTCGAGTGGTTCCCCACCGATGAGTTCATCATCAGATCCAGGGATGTTCCATACTTGGTGTTGATTGGGTTAAGGGGCATATACCCTTATGCTCCCCTCAGGGTTATAAGACAAGCAGGCAGGAGACAGGTTATACCACGAGTCACTAAAACGAGTCACTTCATAGCCGATTTGCAGGGTTACGCCATCCCATATAAGAATGAAGCACAACATATATGGACTTTGAAGATTATCGTGGAAAAGGATACCATCGAGCCGGACCGATATCATGCGGGTCACTCATATTTTTACCCCTTATGGTTGGATGACAACATAGCAGGGATATTTGAGCCAAGGGTTGGTCCAGGAAACAGGGTCATAGACGAAGTTGCCGAAGCAGATGTGAAGTATAACAAGTTGTGAAAAAGCATTCGTGAGTTTGAAGCTGAGAATATGGAGCAGCATATGGCCGACATGGAGATGATCAGTGAGTTGAAAGAGAGGGTTGTTAAATCCAGTGAAAGGTTGGAATATATGGAGTATAGTCTGATGGAATTTGAAGGGAAAATGAGAAAGAGAGTCACCGATTGCCAAAACGCTGAGGGAAACAAAGGAGGACATCTACTGCTGAACCTGCGCGAACTGGGGGAATTGATCGACAATAGCATCCAGTCTGGAGAGGGTCCTTCTTGGACCAAGTAGATTAGGTTTACTTGATTTTCTTTTAAATGTAATAAGGCCAAGTGCCATTATTAACATTCTCTTATTTAGTGTCATTTTGGGTCGTCTATTTTTAACATTAATAAAATGAGGCAATTATTGGCACTGAATTTCTCCAAATCTATTTGTCGTTACGCGTACCTTAGGCACAACGAGGCTCCAAAATTAGGACACGAATCTACAGTCCCGCAATATGTGTTTAAATACTGCAAACATTTCAGAACCCTTACCAACTTGTTTACCTTTCGTTTTTCTTTATCCCTTATTATTCCCATTCCCCAAAGGTTGGTTCGCACTTACTTGCATCATCAGCATATCACACCAGATCTTAAGGCCCTCTACCACCTCCTCCTCCAAGTAATACAAAGAGCAAATGGAAAGCTAAAATGGATGACTTAAGTGGTATTCGAAAGGAAAATGCGGAGAATGCGGAAACTTTAGATGGTCGGAGAACTCCGGCACCAAATGATTTGATTTCACGGTTGGAACAAAAGATACTGGAGTTATAGGGAGAACTTGAGCAGGTCTGCAACTTAGCAAACCTATCCCTCACCTTGAACGTCCCCGATATCAACCAACAAAACACCAAAAACCTATAACCTCCTCAAAATACACCAAACGAGCATCCATAAAACCCTCCTGCACCGCATCAATATGCAACTCCGCCTCAAAATCTCAATCATTTACTGATACCAACTCCACCACAAAACCATCATCAAACAATCCAATACCCACCAACCGTTACCTATCACACTCCTCAGAATACACCACAACCCATTCCCGATCCTCAAAGTCAAACAATGACCACCACTACACTGAAGTCCCCGGCACTCACCAAAACAACCCTATATATGTGTAAACCATACCTCACTCCACCCAACCAATCTCCTATACACCGGAATCCGCTGAGAAAGACCTGCTTATCAAAAACATGGTTGGGGAACTCAAGAAATTGATAAGTCGAGTTCAGGGTGTCGAAGGAGGCAAAGGGATAAAAGGTTTGAATTATCAAGACTATGCATACAGGCGGATGTAGAACTATCAGAGGGTTACAAACCTACAGGTGATCCTAGGGTTCATCTAATGACCTATTATGACAAACTTGTCGGGGTCGAAAAGGATGAAAAGATCCGGATAAATCTTTTTATGAGGAGTCTTACAGGAGATGCTTTGTCCTGGTACATCAGCCAGGATCCTAAGAAATGGTCCAACTGGGTGAGTATGGTGTCTGATTTCATGGACCGATTCAGGTTCAACACAAAAAATGCGCCAGATTTTTTCTATATTCAGAACCTCAAGAAGAAGCCAATTGAGACTTTCCGCGAGTATGCTACTCGATGGAGGTCAGAAGCAGCCAAGGTCAGACCGGCACTAGAAGAAACATAAATGAACAAGTTCTTTGTCAGGGCACAGGACTCACAATATTATGAAAGGTTAATGGTCATTGAGAATCACAAATTCTTTGATATCAGCAAACTCGGAGAAAGGATTAAAGAAGGTATCAAAAGCAGAATGATGACAAATTTTGAGACATTACAGGCCACGAACAAAGCATTACAATCAGGCGGCATATCCAAGAACAAACACGTGGGGGTAGTAATGGTAGCTCAAGGCCCAAAATCTCCACTCACATACCAAACACCTCCACCCACATACCAACCCTCATCTCCCAGATATTCCCAAACAGCCGCTTCCTATTACACCTATAATTCCCAACCATCTCATTTTCAGTCACCTCCGACTAGCCAAAACTACCCGAGACCCCGACCTAACCTTGATCGCAAACCACCCAAACAATACACCGCTATTGATGAACCTATCGACCAATTGTACGAAAGGCTAAAAGTCACTGGTTATGTCACTCTTATTCCTGCTGTGGCAGTGGAAAACTCATCTCAATGTGTTAACCCAAACAAAACCTTGCATACCATTCTGGTATGAAGGGGCACACCATGGACGAGTGCTGAACATTGAAAGATAAAATCCAGACATTGATTAACAACAAGGCCATACAGGTGAAATAAGTTGCACCCAACGTTCACAACAATCCTCTCCCAGATCATAGGGGTGGTGGGATACATGTGATAGAGATAGATGAAGAATGAGATCCTGAGGGTTCAATCGGGCTTATTCGAGAGGGTGATGACTTTAAACATATAGTCACACTCACTCTTATTGTAGTACAAACACAGTCGCCAGTCGAGGTTGAGGCAGCCACATCGGTTCCGTTTGAGTTAGAGGTAGCTCCACTTGCAGCCACACCTATTCCATTTGAGGTAGAAGTGGCCACACCATTCACAGTGCTAGTATCAACCACACCTCCTTTAGATTCCAAAGCCATACCATGGGATTATGTTGCCGAAGCTAGGAATAAGGGAAAGGCAAAAATGGAAGAATTTGATGTTGCACAAGGAATGACCAGAACCGGAATGGTCTATAGACCTGAACACTTGGGAGTATCAAGTAAGAAGGCCACTACCAAGCAACCTGTTATTGAAACGGGGCCAGATGGTCTTTGGAGGAAAGTACAGGCGAAGGAATACTCTGTCATTGATCATTTGAACAAAACCCCCTCTCAGATATCCATCCTATCACTATTGCAAAATTCAGAGGCGCACAAGAATGCTTTGATGAAGGTGTTAAATAAAGCTTACATACCCAACAATATCACCTGCGGAGAAATGGCCAACATGGTAGGGCAAGTGCTGGAAAGTCATAAGATCACCTTCCATGAGGATGAATTACCGCATGAAGGGTTGAATCATAACCGATCATTGCATATCACGGTACAATTTGAAGACAAATTCATTGTTAGAATCCTGATCGATGGAGGTTCAAGCCTTAACATTTGTCCGTTGGATACTCTGAAAAGATTGAGCAAGGGTTTCCATGAAATACGGGCGGGAAGTATGAACGTGAAAGCCTTTGATAGGTCTCAAAGGGCCACTATTGGCGAGATTAATCTTTGTCTGCAGATGAGGCCAACTTGGTTCGATGTTGAATTCCAAGTGCTTGACATATCAGCTACATACAATCTTCTGTTAGGACGACCTTAGATACATGTTGTTGGGGCTGTGGCTTCCACGCTACATCAGGCCGTAAAATTCGAATGGAACCATCAGGAGGTGATAATTCACGGATATGGGAATAACCCTATTTACACCAGTCAAACCATCCCGGTTATCGGGAACGGAAAAAGGCTAGGAAGGGAAACTTATCACCACATCGAACATGTAAATGTCGTTGAGAAATACAAATGGTGGAGTAACAAAACAGAAAGCATGCTAGCATGGTCTGGGTATGAACCTGGTAAAGGGCTTGGGAAGAATCTCTAGGGCATTACTAAACCTATACAGCTAAAACGTCATGGTACTACATTTGGGCTCGGATACCAGTATACATGGAAGGAGTATGATGATTGGTCACCTCCATGGAGTGGACCTTATTACCCTCTCGAGCAACCAGTGCTACATCTAGGTCAAACTTTTCACCGGGCTGATATAATATGGGGAACGACAGAAGAAGAAGTGTTAACTGGGCTGAGGAATTTGTTCCTAGAGGACGAGGATATGGATTGCAATGCAATAATTGAGGAGGAGGAGGAAGAAGGCCTCACCATTCAGACTGTGGAAAAGGGATCCATTCACAAGAATTGGACCGCCACACCATCCCGAGCCCGTCGAGTCCCTGTGTAGCTTGGCATTTAGCATAATTTACTTCTATAGACATGCTAGGCATTTCAGATGTTTCAGTAATTTTGTTTTAAAAAGACACATTTTGTTTCAAAATAATTGCTCGATTCATCGAGCCATATTTGCTTTTGATATTTTCGAATTTAATTAATGCATTACTATTTATTATTCATTATTAACTTTCACATTTTCTTTCTACAGCATTATTATTACCTTTCCTGATGAATCGGTGACTGTGACATGTAATGAGATAATGCAACATAAGGATAGGGACTCAGAAGAAGAGGATTAAATACCTGAGGAAGTTGTCAGAGAGGTTGAGAACTTTGAGAATAAGCCTAAGTCCATCCTGGACGAAATCGAAGCAGTAAATTTGGGAGACACCGAAACCATCAAGGAGACTTGCATAAGCATTCACTTATCACCGATAGAGAAGGAGGAGTACATCCATTACTTGAAGGAGTATGAGGATATATTTGCATGGTCATATGATGACATGACCGGTTTGAGCACGTCTATAGTGGCTCACAAGTTGCCTACCAATCCAATGTGTTCGCCGGTGAAGCAGAAACTAAGAAAATTCAAACCAGACATGAGCCTGAAAATCAAGCAGGAAGTTACTATGCAAATCAAAGCCAAAGTCCTCAGGGTAGTTGAGTACCCAACCTTGCTAGCCAACATTGTACCAATTTCGAAGAAAGATGGGAAAGTCAGAGTATGTGTTGACTATCGGGACTTAAATAGAGGAAGTCCCAAGGATGACTTCCCACTACCAAATATACACATCTTGATCAATAATTGAGCCAAGCATGAGCTCCAATCCTTTGTAGATTGCTTCGCGGGTTATCACCAGATCTGGATGGATGAAGAAGATGCAGAGAAAATAGCTTTTATTACACCATGGGGGTGTACTGCTACAAGATGATGTCATTTGGTCTAAAGAATGTTGGGGCCACTTACATGAGAGCCATGACAACCATCTTCCATGATATGACACACAAAGAAATAGAGGTGTATGTTGACGACGCCATTATCAAATCCAAGAGGGTCGCAGATCACATAGCGGATTTGAGAAAGTTCTTTGACAGGCTAAGGAGGTACAACCTAAAACTGAACCCTGCTAAGTGTGAATTCGGGGTTCCCACAGGAAAGTTATTAGGATTCATTGTCAACTGCCGCGGAATCGTGTTAGACTCGTCCAAAGTTAAGGCTATTCAAGAGCTACCACCACTAAAAAGCAAGAAGGACGTGATTAGCTTCCTAGGACGTCTCAACTATATTAGTCGCTTCATAGCAAAATCCACAGTCATTGAACCCATCTTCAAGATGTTGAGGAAAGATGGTAAAACAAGTTGGACCGAAGATTGTCAAAAGGCTTTCGATAAAATCAAGAAGTACCTGTCCACACCGCCAGTCCTGGTCCCGCCAGAACCTAGGCGACCTTTGCCACACTATCTATATGTATTAGATGGATCTTTTGGATGTGTTTAGGGACAACATGACGAGACAGGGAGAAAGGAGCAATCCATATACTACTTGAGTAAGAAGTTCATACCTTACGAAGCACGGTATTCTCTGTTGGAACGTACTTGCTGTGCTTTGACTTGGACGGCTCAGAAATTGAGGCATTACTTCTGTGCCTATACCACATACCTCATATCCAGGATGGACCCTCTGAAGTACATCTTTCAGAAGCCCATGCCGACTGGAAAGTTAGCCAAGTGGCAAATACTGTTAAGTGAGTTCGATATCATCTATGTAACTCAAAAGGCGATCAAAGGACAAGCATTGGCAGACCATCTTACTGAAAATCCTATGGGAGGGGAATACGAACCTTTGAAAACGTATTTTCCTGATGAAGATGTGTCATTTGTAGGAGAGGGCATTGCTGAAGCTTACGACGGTTGGAGAATTTTATTTGACTGAGCTGCAAACTTCAAAGGAGTGGGCATTTGAGTCGTCTTGGTATTGGAAACTGGCCAACATTATCATGTATCTGCTAAACTCAGATTTCCCTGCACCAACAACATGGCAGAGTATGAAGCCTGCATACTAGGGCTCAACTTGGCAGTCGACATGAATATTCAGGAGCTACTAGTAATCGGTGATTCAGATTTGCTTGTGCAGTAGGTGCAAGGAGAATGGGCCACCAAGAATCCCAAGATATTGCCATATCTGCACCATGTACAGGAATTGAGAAAGAGGTTCACGAAGATAGAGTTTCGGCATGTTCCTAGAATTCAGAACGAGTTTGTCGATGCATTGGCAACTTTGTCATCCATGATACAGCATCCTGACAAGAACTTCAATGATCCCATCCCAGCAAGGATCCATAGCCAGCCGACGTATTGTGCCCATGTTGAAGAAGAAACAAATGGTAAGCCTTGGTTTCACGATATCAAAGAATATTTGGCAAAAGGAGAATATCCGGACCATGCTAATCATACTCAGAAGCATACGCTTCGGAGGTTGTCCAATAATTTCTTCCACAATGGAAGAAACTTATATAGAAGAACTCCTGATTTGGGATTACTAAGGTGTATCGATGCAAAAAGAGCTTATAAGCTACTTGAGGAGATACATGCTGGGACCTGTGGCCCGCATATGAATGGTTTTGTCTTGGCAAAGAAGATACTTAGGGCCAGTTATTTTTTGATGACCATGGAGACAAATTACATCCAGTATGTCAGAAAATGCTACCAATGCCAAGTACATGTCGATATGATAAAAGTGCCGCCAAATGAGATTAATGCAACAAGCTCACCATAGTCGTTCGCTGCCTGGGGAATGGATATCATTGGTCCAATGAAGCCCATCGCCTTAGATGGGCATCGGTTCATCTTGGTAGCTATTGATTACTTTACCAAATGGGTCAAAGCAGCATCTTACAAAGCTGTAACCAAGAAAGTCGCCACAGACTTTGTAAAGGATCATATTGTTTGTCGATTCGGAGTTCCTGAGTCCATCATCACTGATAATGCAGCCAATCTCAATAGTGATCTGATGAAAGCCATATGTGAAACTTTCAAAATCAAACACAAGAACTCCACAACATACAAACCTCGGATGAATGGAGTCGTAGAAGCTGCCAACAAGAACATCAAGAAGATTCTGAGGAAGATGGTAGAAAACCACAAAAAATGGCACGAGAAGTTACCCTTTTCCCTATTGGGGTACCGCACTACAGTCCACACATCAACTGGGGCAACTCCCTACTTACTGGTTTATAGTACCGAAGTTGTCATCCCAACCGAGATAGAGATTCCTTCTTTAAGAATCATACAGGAAGCCGAACTTAGCAATGTAGAATGGATAAGGAGCCACTATGAGCAATTAGCCCTTATAGACGGAAAGAGAATGAACGCAGTATGTCACGGTCAGCTTTACTAGAGCAGAATATCTAGAGCTTTCAACAAAAGGGTCAAACCAAGACAGTTTGCACCAAGACAGTTGGTACTGAAGAAGATCTTCCCGCATCAAGATGAAGCCAAAGGGAAATTCTCTCCCAACTGGCAAGGCCCTTACATGGTTCACCGGGTGCTAACAGGAGGAGCACTCATACTTGCAGAAATGGACAGAGAAGTCTGTCCAAAACCAATCAATTCAGACGTATTCAAGAGATACTATGTTTAGACTATTTACATTTCTTCATCTGATGTAATTGAACTACACTTGACCTGATTCCCGTTTAAGAGGGGATACGTAGGCAGCCCTGTGGGTTTGGTCATACCATACTAAAATTTTTATTTTCCCCCATAACCAAAAACTGGGGCATAATTTTGAGGAGGACCCTTAAAATTCCGGAGCAAGTCCAGCCGACACCATCATATGCCAGACAGTCAGAAATTGGTTAAGAAACTGGGGCAGAATTTTGAGAAGGATTCTCAAAATTTTGAAGAAGGTTCAACAAGGTTCGTCACTCGCAAACGGCCAATGGATTATTTACTAAATCGGGGCAGAATTTTGAGGAGGACCCTTAAAATTCTAAAACGAAAAAGATATGATTCTCTAAAATGTGTTACGGTCACTAGTTCATCGAAAATTACTTGATACGTCACTGTGTTTTCTAAAATAACTCTAGTCTCATCAATAAATGCATATTTTCGAAAAATCTATTTCCGTGACAGTCAGGTGTTACCCAGGGAAACTCAAACCAGGCCTCCAGAACGGAGCGGAGCAGAGCCAACAGACGAAGGCACGAACCAACCTCCCCTTATAAAACATATAATTCTTCTTTGAGCGCAGGCACATATGACATAATAGTAGAATTAGCAAATATATACATGAAGCAAAATCACTATCAATCGGGCCACCAGATGCCGAATATAACTCCAGCTAAGAAATATTCTACTTTTATTTGCTACCTATTCTTTGCATAGGACTAAGCCCTATCCCAAATTTTGCATGAGGCTAAGCCCGGCCTCCCCATTTGCATAAGGCTAAGCACCGCCTTCCGTTTGCATGAGACTAAGCTCCGTATCCAACTATATGAATCTAAGCCCTGCCTCCATATTTGCATAAGGCTAAGCACTGCCTTTCATTTGCATGGGACTAAGCCCTGTCCCGAATTTTGCATAAGGCTAAGCCCTGCCTCCACATTTGCATAAGGCTAAGCACTGCCTTCCATTTGCATAGGACTAAGCCCTGTCCCGAATTTGCATGAGGCTAAGCCCTGCCTCTATTTTGCATAAGGCTAAGCACGGCCTTCCATTTACATGGGACTAAGCCCTGTCCCGAATCTTGCATGAGACTAAGCCCTACCTCTATTTTGCATAATGCTAAGCACTGCCTTCCATTTACATGGCACTAAGCCATGTACCGAATCTTGCATGAGACTAAGCTCTGTCTCTATCTGCATAAGGCTAAGCCCTGCCTCTATATCTGCATAAGGCTAAGCTCTGCCTGTCATGCCCCCTTTTTCTCTTTTCGCATCGGAAAATCGGGTTTATGACATTTTTGTGTATAGGACAACTCATTCCTTTTGGGAACTGGATTTTGCATTTGAAGAGCCGCCATCTAATGATTTAAGGTGCATTAGGACACCTATAGGGTTCATTTCTAAGTTTGCTTGATAACTAGAGATAAGGTAAGGGCTTGAAATTATCCCAAAGGGAAGGTATTAGGCACCCTTCAGGATCCACTAGTGTGGTTCCCGGCCAGACAGTTTTGTGAATTGTACAATTAGCAGATAAACAAGTATAGGCTCAAGTAGTAGGGGATTTGAGTTTGAACACATAAGAGTTTGAAAACAATTAACGAGGCAAATTTTGAAAAAAAGAAAGAGTTATAATTCTACAAATACTTGAGAATATAAAAGAAAGGGGGGTCCTATGTTTATTTATAATATGGATCACATCAATGCGATACCCGGTATGACACTCCTCGGGAGAGGGGATACACGTGGTATTAGCGCACCGGTCATCAGATCCATATCTACCCTTCCCACCCCTTTAAGGTATTAAAGTGCAGATTGGTCTTGACCTCTATTGCTTGTTATTACTCGTCCCATTCCTATCAGTCCCGGAGGAATTTAGGACTACTATTCCTATAAGAGGGAGGATTTTAGGCTGACTCTTGAGTTTTTAAAGGTAAAAAGACTAAGGCGACATTCAAAGCACATAAGACTACATATTAGGGGGAAGCATATAAATAACTAAGAGGTTCATATATACCTCCTCAAGTAAAGCATATAAATAGCATGACTTAAACACATTTAGGGTAAGAATTTAAAGTACTAAGGCAGGGGTGTTTTAATTATTGAAGCAGACCAATTTATTACATAATTCAGAAAAGAAGTCTGAATCAGGAGTGCATGCTGGTTGTAACAGTTGCTCATTAAACAAAGGCAGATTCAGTTTTATCAAACAATTACCTATGGCTTGCCTAAGTGTGTATTGGTGATATCTTATAAGCATGATATCTATTACTGATTAAGAATGCAACAAAGCAGTGGTTAATTTTTAACAGGTGATTTGGATCCTATAGGCATGATATCTAAACCGTATTAATAAAAGGAGTAGATTGTTTAAACTGACCCAGAATAGTACGAGTCGAACTTATTTTAATTAAACTAAAATGGTCTCAGATCCTATAGACATGATCTCTATTATTACTGATTTTATTTCCTATAGACATGGTATCTACGTATTAAAAGTTTATTTTGGTCCTATAGGCATGGTATCTAATTGGGCATGTGGTGAAGTAGGCAGGATTTATTTGATTAAAGCGAAATTCCTATAGACATGATGTCTATTAAAATGAATTTTAATCCTATAGGCATGATGTCTATTTGTGTGAAAGTAAAACATGCAGAACTTGAATTAAAACAGAGCAGATCTTATAGGCATGGTATCTACCCTTCTAATATCTAATTACCCCATCCTTTTTCACAAGACAACCCCAATATTTGTTACAAAATCCGAGACCAAATATAGAATTACGTCAGGAAAATGTAAAAATAAGAAGTTACAACCATAGGAAGCCTGATTCTGACTTCCTCTCTGAGTTATGGAATAAACCACCTCAAATGCCACTTGTTTCAAAGCCTTTCTCAGACCTGGGTGTGTCAATGTTCCCTAAGGGTCTCAAGGGACCCCGGGCAGTGCTTATACCCAAGTTTGCATAACCAGATAGAGATGAATGCAGTGTGGAAGGGCCAGCCCTTATGTGTCCAAGTTCAGAGGGAGCTCAAGGGCCCCAAGGCAAGGCTCACACAAGATGGGTAGAACCTAGGCTCTAAGAGTATAGTGGAAGTGTAGAAATAAAGATTTATTTAAAATTGGGTTGAGAATAGTAAGGGGTAAGGGTGATTTGAAATCAGTAGCAGTAAAACTTAAACTACAGAGAATCAGTAATTGCACAAAGGGGTCAGGGGTTTAGGAATACATTGCATGAAGCATATGACCCTAGGAAGGGTCAGGTTTGGACATGCACAACAATAAATGATGCTGGCATGGCCACAAACCAGCCAGAGTACACAAACACATAGGGGATATGGGGGTTTGCGATTCATAAGTCAACAAATCACATAACAAGTGACTGACATAGTACATACAATAAGGGAAAACATTAATTTAGAAGGGGAGGGAGAAGATTACAGCATACTTAGTAATGTAACTTGATTGCATAAACATAAGCAGAAGCGGGCAAGAGTGAAGGAAACTGAAATAGCTAAAAAAAACATGTTGTTGTTGATACTTGAAGATTTAATAGGACATACCAGTAAGAAGCAATGTGCAGAAAGGAAAAGCAAGGAAATTTCAATAGCCTAGCCTTGGTTTTCAGCCGGCTAGACAAAGCAGTAGCACAAGTAGTAATATAGAAAATAGAGAGTTTGAAGTGTGTGTTCTGAACTCAGATGGTTCCTCCCTTTGAAAGAAAAGAGGATGGGTATTTATAGTTTTGAAAATAGGTTAAGAATAAGGTAATAAGTAAAGTCTTAACACAAACATGGAAACAATCACAAGTCGGAATCAATTACCACAAGTGACTCCCTTTAATTAAGAAATCATTGTTTAACGGGTAACAACAGGTCTAATTAAGGAAGGAAAATCAATTTGGAAACAGATTGATTATTGCCATAAAAAGGGCAGTAAAAGCATGCAGTAAACAATCAAGACTAAGTACATAAATATGCTCATTTTGGGAAAGGATTCAGTAAAGTAAAACATCACAGTAAAGGGAAAGGAATCAATTAATTTTAAACAGGCGAGTAAAATTAGGGGTCATAAAAGAAAAGCTTTTCCAATCAGTCGCAAGACTAAGATCAATCAAGGAAGAAACATGATTCTGCACTTCAGTATATAAATAGAGTGAACAGAAACATCAGACATGCGAGGCCAAGCACATTGGCAAAAGAAACAACATACAATAGTAGCAGAAATAAGCATGGGATTCAGTAATGAACAAAGTTAGATAGTTAGGGCTCACACGTATAGCCAAAGTGAAGAAGAGAGTCAAAACAAGTAAAGGTCTCACAGTAACAAGTGAGGAAACCGTTTGAGAAGTTAGGGTTTCACCAATAGTCGAGTTAAAAGATAGTAAAACTCAGAATTAGATAAGTCACATAAAGAAAAGAGAGTTTGAAACAAGGAACTTTTTATCGAGTCAAGTATACATTAAAACAAGCAATTTCAGACCAAAAGACCTAGGCTTTTCCACAATAATCGATTTTAAAAGATGGTAAAACTCGGAATCAGATAAGTCAAGCAAGAACGGAGAACTTAATCGAACAAACACACATTTAAGAAAACTGTTTCAGAACTCGAATAGGACCAAAAAGGGACTAGGATTTTAACATGCTGAAATAGATAGAAGAACGACATGAGCAAAACATAGCAAAATCACAAACACATTAAATCAGAGAAGAGATCTTTTGAAATAACTTAAAGGAAAACCCTATAAGTCGAAAAAAAATGAAGAGTCGTTTCAAAAGAAAAGTTGAAGAACCTTCGAGAAAACACTTAAGAAATTCATAGTAAGCACAGATCTATGGAAGATCTGAAAGAAAACCAAAAGATCTTAAAGATTAGGGTTTTGAAAGACCCGGAAAAGGTGAGAAAGACCTTGAAAGTTACCGATCTAACTAGGAGAGTCAAGAATCTGACTTGAACGGCCATGGCTGGCCAGAGAAAGGTCATGAATGACTAGAGAAAGGCCATGAACAGAAGTCGAGCAAGGACTGGACCAGATTCCCTCAAGGTCTGGCCATGAAACCACAGAAACAAACACCCAGGAGCCATATGAGGCCGCTACACATCTCCAATGGCTATGGGAGGCCATGGATTAGGTAGGTTTTAGGGTGGATTAGGGTGGGATTAGATGGTGGCGGCTATGGTTCATGAGGGTTTCAGAGAGAATTAAGAGGGAAGGGAATTCAAGGGCAACGTTTGGTGAAGAATGAGGTAGGGTAAGGGGTCGTTTAAGGTTAAAAAGGGTAAGGGAGAACGGTGGTCGTTGATCTAAATGATCAACGGCCTAGATTTAAAAGGGTGGGTGGTGAATCCAGGTTTGGGTCTATTTAATTGGGTTGGGGTCAGGTTTAATTGGGGTCAGATTTAGGCTACAATTGAAATGCAATTGGGCAATTATTTAAATAGCCAATTTTTACCTTTTAAAATTATAAAAATAGTAATTAATTTTTGGAAACAAATTGAAAGAAATAAAATGATTTATAACATATAATTGACAATTTAAAAATACAGGACTTAATTTTATGAGTATAAAATACAATTGAATCTTAAAAGGGCTAATATTGTAATAATATGCAATTTAGTTTTAAAATACTAAATAAATTTATAAAAATATGAAAATATTACCTTAGATATATTTTAGAATAAATATAAAATTCCAATAAATGAATTATCAAAATAATCATTTTGGAAATACTTATTGAGGTTTTTATGGATAGAAGGGGGAAATAAATTGATTTAAAATATTTAAAAATTATGAAAAAATAATAAAACATTTGGACATGCTTATATATCCATATATATGCTATTTTGAAGATATTTTGCATATTGAAAAATATATAGGAAAAAATTGGGTATCAACAGCTGCCCCTCTTTACTGGGGAAGGATGAAAGAGTTGTCGGGTAAAGATATGATGGTCAATTTTGATCGAGCGAAACAGTTTGAAGAAGATAGGCTGCACCTTGGCTTCTGAGCTGCCTACATATCCCTGGTTTTACAGGAATCAGGCCATATGTAGTTCAAGATCCATCGGCAGAGCAGGCCGACGGAGACTTTTCGAGGACGGACGCAATATCTAGGGTCTGGTGAGTGAAAGGTTACGGTAATGGTTAGGTTTGATGTGGTTGCGGGAACTGGAGCAGGATCTCTCCTGCCATGATGGTCGTTGCTTGCCGGTGTACCTACAATTAGAAATAATACAAGCGCATATCGAGCATAAATTTAAACATGATGCAAATTCTCGTCGGACCATGAATGTTACCTTCGGACGGTTAGGATGACGTCCTTTAGACCATGACGTCCTGGGCCATGAAGTGTACAATAAAGGATTAGCATGCCATGAAATGATGCTCTCGGGCTATGAAGATGGTGCCTCCAAACAATGATGCCTTTGAATAATGATATGCAAAAGGGATCCTCAGGCCATGACATGGTGTTCTCGGGCTATGAAGATGATGCCTCTGAATAATGATGACTTTGGAT